>NW_025333960.1:31412500-32612500 GCF_019186645.2 Phyllostomus hastatus
GTCAGGCGACAGTGCTGTGACAGCCATCCCACATGTCTGCTCCCTGTGGTCGGGCCATGTCCGGAAGATGTGTGTTTGGTTAGAAGACTGCACCCAGCCCTCTGTGGCCTCTGTCACTAACCCTCCCCCAAATCCTTAGGGCTGCCCTCTGATACCAGCAGGGTCACTGAGGAATGGGATAACCAAGGCGAGGCTCTGACTCCAGAAGGCTCAAGTAGGAGCATCGGCCTGCCCAAATGCCCAGCTCAGGGCCGTGTGCATGGGGGTACAGGGTACAGAGTGGCAGTGTTTCACTGTGGGGCAGGGGGACGGGCTTGGTGGCGGACACGACCACAAGTGTGGTATTGCCTAAGAAGTGAAGGGAAGGTCAGGCAGGACAGGCGTGCATCAGTGGGGCCTGGGTCGGCTGCTGAAGCTGGTTTTCTCCCACCAGGGCCAGCCTTACAGATGGAAGACCCCTGATGTGTAGGGGGTTGTTTAGCTTCCCCACCCCCTCCCCCTGAGCTGGCCACTATGAGCCTGCAGTGTGCTCTTTCAGGGCTGGCCTTTTAACCCTTTTTAGTGAAGAATTCTACATGGACTCACTCTTGTATGTACCAAGGTCTCAAGGGTCAGTTCAACTCTTCCAGTTCCAGAGGTGACAGGCTTGTCTCTCTCACCAGCCCTTGCCCACTGTGCTGCTCCCAGCAAGGGCCTGGCTCGGGGTGCAGAGGCATTGAGGGACATGAGACCATTAAGCAAAGTGGTGATGCTCTCCAGTGAGCACCAGAGATTAGCTGTGTGTATGTGGGGGGCATTTCAGGCCCCACAATGTCAGAGATCGCTTATGTGGCTCCCTCTCTAAGCCACATTTTTGGCTCAGCTGTTCTCTCTTTGCTCAGAGGCTGGATAAAGCCCAACAGGGAAAGAGACTCTTCACCTTCCCACATTAGACCACCAGGGGGCAGTGGAACACACTCACAGGCTGCCTGTAGCGGCACGATGGGAAAAACCAGGCAAAAGCTTCTGAGGAAGGGGAAACAGCCAGGGTACCCTAGGATCAGAAACATCCTCAGAGCATCCTGCCCCCTCTCCAACAATGGGAGAACTGTCCTTAACTTCAAATCAACCAGCTTCTAGTTTACACAGAAACTGCCCAACCTTAACAGTCTCATCATCATTTTGTTCTGGACCATTACTCTTATTTCCCTGGCAGGAAGAGCCCAGAGAGGTCATGCAACTACCCCGAAGACACACAGCTGCAAAACTGGTCAAGCACTTAATTTTTCATGGTGGGATTCTGACCCCAAGGACCTTTCTCATTGCTCTACAAGGAAGAATCTGGTTCTCACCTGGGAAGCAGGTGTCCAGGCCTCACGTTACACCTTTATCAGGATCTCCTGGAGGAGAGAAGGGTCTTGCCTGGGATCTGCATGTTTAACAAGCTTTGCATGATTCTGATGAACATGCTGAATGGGGACCCTACCCTTGAGGGAGAATCTGACCTGAATCAAATAGTAAAGGAAGTGAATTTTTCCTTTAGTCTCTGGACCACCCCACCCAGCTGTGCAGGCCGTCCCGCCACCCTGCCCCCCCCCCACCATGGCTGCCCACTGCTCACCTCCAAAATCCCCCTCGGGCAAGGATTTCCCTCCATCACCCCTGGCTTCCCCACTCCTCACCCTGACAGAATGACACGGGGCTGCCCCTTACCACTGTACCTTCCAAAGTGACATGTTAATCTGATTAGATAAATCAATTCTAGTGGGATTAAGATAGAGAGTTGCCCCAACAATTGGGCAATCCCAGGTCATAGGAATTTAAAGCAAGGCTTTCTGGACATAGCATCACAGGCTCAGCTTTTAATCCAGAACAGCTGGATTAAATACAATAAGACAATAAGGATGGGGATTTCAGAGAAGAATGAGGAATGCATTTTGAAAGATAGAAATACTTGGTTGTGGGTCAGGTTTGGAAGGCTGTTTACTTATACTGTGGAGGTGATGGATGCCAGTCTTAGGTTTTGGTTTTTATTGGGAAGAACATATATTTTCCCTTGGGTTATAGAGATAATATATCTGAATGCAAAGCATCAAACATATAGAAAATTATAAAGGTAAAATTAAAAACACAACAGTTCCTACCACCCAGCTGGATTAATATGTCAGATAACATCTGTCTAGACACATCTCTATGAATATGACAATGATGAGCAATTGCTACACTTGATAGAGCACCTACTATGTGCTAGACACTATGCTGTGTGCTTCTCATGCATTCTGCCATTCAATTTTCACATGGCCCTTGGGAGGGAGGTGACAGTTTTCTAATGGATAAAGAAACTAGAAAGAGAGGAGATGAATAATTTGTACAGGGTGAACTACTGTGGCAGCAACCCAGGTTTCTTTCACTCCAGAGCCCAGGTTCTTATTCCCCTACTGGCTGCATTTGCAGCCACAGGTACATCCCATCGAGACACACACAGAACTCACACATACCCTGCAGACACATACTCTCTGCAGACACATGCCCACCACAGACAAAGAACTCATATGCAAATATACCACAAATGTACACACAGAACTCATATGCCTCACGGACATACCCCCTAGACTCACACACCCCACAAATACATGCATAGCACAGATGCACACAGAAGTCACAGGCACACTGCAGACACAAACAGAATTTACACACAGATATGCCGAACACATACAGAACTCACATGCACCAAAGAAACACACACATGCACACACTGCAGACACATGCAGATCTCATATACATATACTGAAAATGTGAGCATGGAACTCACATGCACATACTGCAATCACAGAAAACTTACACATGCACACCAGACTGACATACACATTGCAGATATACACATAGCACAGACACACATGATCATACACACAGAACCATAGAATGACACATACACTGGCTCCTCTGAAATTTGTTTTTTTCTAAATTCAATATGTATATAAAGCTAGTATTCTCTTAAAAGCTTGAACAGTATTCAGTTGCATAGATCTATAACAATGTTTCTGACTAAAGCCTATTGATGGCTATCTCAGTTTATGAAAAATATTTGAGTTACAATAAAATGGAAATAATGGAAAGTTACTGAGTTTTCATTATTTGCCAGGTTACATGCATCATACCATGTAATCTTACATCAGCCCTGTGTGTAACCCCATTTTGCAGATGCAAAAACTGAGGTTGAGAGGCTATTTGAACTCCTAAACAATAGGAACCAGAGCCAGAAAATGTCTGGCAGACTCAGTATGAACTGGCTTTCAACGAACATCCCTGACCATGAATGTCCCTGTTGGGAAAATTCCTAGAGAGGTGTTCCAAGTCTGGGGTTGTCTGCATTCTCCATTTTATACATATCGCTTAACTGGCCTTCAGAGACATGGACCCATGACTACACACACTTGGTGCATGTGTGAATGCCTTACTTCTTTTCAAATTTGCCAGGATTGGGTATTTTTATCTTTGCCTATTTGTGAGGTGAGAACTTCTATCTAAGTATCAGACAAATCCCTGTAGGGGGTCAGGTTTTCAATGGCGCGGTCAGAGGAGGGCGTGTGGGGGAGGAACACGGTGATGTTGAAGTATGGGTCGGTTGACCTCGGTGGAGGATATTTTATCTTCAGGCAGGGCCCGTGGAGTTAACCAATGTTCTGAGGTTCTCAGTGGCATCAGGGTTTCTAACCTGTCGGGTTGCACGCAGAAGCTCTTGAGGCTTGCTTGTCACAATGACACTCTGTCCTGAGACTTGGTGTTTGGAAGTTTGGCTTCCTGTGGACGATGACATGGTGTAGTCTTTGCAGGTGGAGGGGAGTGTGTGAAGGAGCAGCCTACCCTTGCCTGTGAAGCCTCCTCAGCAGGACCGTCTCCTGGACACACGCAGGATGACATAAGGGGCCATGTCAGAAGCACATTGGTGGCGATTTTGGACTCTGTGTGCAGACTATTTGCCCTTGGCTGCTTCCGGGTCCCCTGTGCAAGGGTGGCATCTCCAGAGCAGCTCTCGGGTGCCAGCTGCTTTTGCCCTCCTGCCTGAGGTGGCTGTCGCTAGAGGATTTGGTCTTGCTGTGTGTTTTAGGCCTAGATCTCACACGGGTAGCTGCTTGTTGCCTTACAAATGGTGGCTCTCCAGGTTCATGTCTGATTGGATCTTGATAGAATGGTGCAGGCAGCTCCGGAGGTAGGAGTGGGCCTGTGTCAAATCCCCAGCCTGCCCCTTGCCTCCTGGTCAGAAGCTGCCTGCGCCAGTCCTGCCCTGTCTGCGTCGCCACCTGCCAACCTCTTTAGCTCAGCTCAGCACCCCTAGAGCTGGGCAGCAGCAGCAGGCAGCTCCCGGAGATCGCTCAGCCGTTGCGGATTTGACACACGATCAAAATTGCAGCCATTCCTTTCTCAAATTTTACCTTCCTGAGCTTTTCTTAGCAGCTTTTTCTTCCAGCTTTTTTTTTTCTGCCTGAGAGATTGGATTTCTAGTTCTGTTGTAAATTTACTTCTAAGTGAGCTCCTTTGGTATGGTGGAAGAGAGCAAGAAAAGAAAAATGCCATGGGGAACAGTTCCTTCTGTAGTCCGTGTGGCATGAATATTTCCATTTCTACGGAGAGACGTTTTGTCCCCAGAGCTGGGACTCTAGAAAAGAAGCTGAATTAGAGCCAGGAGAGTAAATCTGGAATCTTTCTCCAACTGTCTGAATACAAGTATGTTGAGGCCTAAAGAACAGCATGCAGCAGAAGTCCATAAAATAGCTAAGTTGCCTTTCTCCTTGGACTTGTGTGTCAGGGACTTCGTGGCCCTTGATGCTGGGGGATGATCGTGTTTTCACTTTGTCTAGCCTGGGTGCTGAGAGCACACAGCAGATGGGGAGCTGGCCTGCCTGTTCTCCATGCCCAGTGTACTTCCGGCCACCCCAGTAATCCCATCTACACGAGGGCCCAGGGAGTACAGAGTGAACTTCTGGGAAATACGACAGACTCTGTTCATTCACATGAATGTCATCCCCCATTTCTCTCTCATGTCCTTTGTATTATTTTTATTGTACATTTTACGTTTACGTATACTATAAACAATACACTGCTACTATTTTTGCTTTAGACAGTTATTTTTTAGAGCCCTTGAGATAAGAATAAAGAAAACGTTATTTTTTCTTTAAATATATATTCTGTTTTCATCTCTCTTTTCTCGGTGTGTGTGTAGCTTCCAGTTTTGGTTTGACAACATATTCTTCTGCCTTTGAAACTTTTTTTGATCTTTCTTTAAATCCTGGTCTTCTGACAATGCATTCTCTCATTTTTTTTTGAGAAAGTATGTCTCATTCATATTGAAGGACTTTTTTTTCATTGAGTATAACAAATTGATAGGGGTTTCTAAAAAATACTTTAAATTTTATCTTTTATTTCCTTCTCATTTGCATTATTTCTGATGAGGAGTCCCTTATAGTTCTTGTCTTCATTTCTCTATAGGTAAGATGTCATTTTTCTCTGGCTGCCTTCAAGATTTTTCTTTGTCTTTGGTTTCTAGTAGTTTTTATATGGCATACCTAATTTTGTTTTATTTTCTGTCCTTGCTTGGTGTCATAACCATCATTAATTTTGGAAAATTCTCAGCCTATTATAATAAAAGGCTTTCCATGCATTTCTTATGACCCATTATCTCTCTCTCTATTCACTCTCTGAGAGTCAGTTATATATATATATGTTATACTTTTCGATTGTGTCTTATATCTTTTCTGTTCTTAGTATTATTATTATTAGTAGTATGACTATTTTATTCTTTTCTGTTTCAGTTTGGGTAATTTCTATAATTTCTTGATTCTTTCATCAGCTGTGTTGATTCAGCTGATGAGCTCATAAAAGTCTTTCTTCTTGTCTGTCATAATCTTTTCATTTCCAGCTGAGTTTTTTTTTGTTTTCTGCTAACATAGCCTATCCAATATTTCATGTTGTCCATCTTTTTATTAGAGCCTTTAACATATTAATTATAGTTATTTAAAATTTTCTAATAGTTCTAGCACCTGTGTTATATGTGTATCTAGTTCTGTTGACTGCGCTGTCTCAACAGTTTTCTCTTTTCTTTTTTTTTGAGAGAGGTATACCTTATGAGTTTTTGTTGTCAGAGGCATCTTGTGCAGGACACTTGAGGCTGAAGTAAGTAGCTTATATGCTTGAAGATGGATACACTTTCCTTCTGTTAGAACTTTAGTTTGGGGATTTGCATGAATGTATTAGGAGCTGAACAAGATTTATGATTCATTGTTGCTATGGTTACCTTCAATGTATCACATGCTTCAAATTCTTCAAGCACCACCCTGTCTTGAGGTTGGGTTTTTGTTTGCCAGAGAGTTTTTCTCAATGTCTAATTCACTCTTAACTTTAGGCTTTCCCCTTATGCTATGTTTCAGAAAAAGAGCACTTCTTCTCTGCTTTTGTCCCTCTACCCACAGCATGCTAAAATCACTTGTGATGTGCGCCTTTTAGCCTATGGTGGGGAGCAGGTGTATCCTCTGTTCTTATCATTAAACTTCAGTCCGATACAGACAGCGGGTCTCTGGGCCTAAGGGCTGTGGTCTTTTCAGTGCTCCTGCCCCTCTCCTGGGTGCAATTCTTGGCCTGGTTGCTCCCTGGGACATTTCTGGTCCTTGTTCGACTCCTGGCGTCGGAGTTCTATTTTCTCTGTTTTCTTCCCTGAGATTCAGGGGCCTCTCACTGTTGCCCTAGGTGTGAAAGTGTGCATTGCCTTCTTCCAGCAGTTTAAGGCTTTTATTATGCACAGGCCATAGGCATGGGAATCAGGATGGCATGTCAGGCCCCTCTGGCTGCAGCTGCTTTAGGTTCTCCCCACAAGGAGACACTTCTTCAAAACCCTCACCCGTCTGTTTGTGACTATAAGGTAGGTGCATAGAGAAGGACCTGTGGGTGGGAGAGGGTTTCGATTCTATCTGCATCCTCAGGATTCTGTATCCTCTTGATATCCATCATTTGGCCTTAGCAGTTCAATTATTATTTTAGCTAAATTCTTACCAATGTCTGGAAGCATCTGCCCCAGGTAAACAAGTGTGCATGTCTATCTTTCCTCGTACACATTTGCATTTACTGATATTTTAGATTGCTTCTTTGTTCTGCATGCTCGGATTACTGACAAATTCAAGCAGAATTATGAATTTGTAGATTGTGCAGCATTTCTGTTGAAGGAGTGGGAGTTACACTCTTTCTAGCTTTCTACATCTCAAGCAGAAGCCAGAAGTAGCACTATTCTTAATGCTCCCAAACTGGAAACTACAAAAATGCCCATTAACAGTCAGATGGATAGATATATTGTGGTACATTCACCCAAAGGACTACTATGTAGCAATGAGAATGAATGCACTGTAACTACATAAAGCAATGCAGACATAACTCATAAATATAATGTTGAGCTAAGGAAGCCAGTCACACAAGAGTACATGCTGGATAATTCCATTTATATAAACCATGAAGCTAATCCGTGCTCTTAAAAATCAGGGGAGCGATTGCCCTTGGAGGGCCAGAGGCTAGAATGGAGGACAAGGGGCCCTTCTGAGATGCCAGCGGTGTTCTGTTTCTTGAGATGCTTGTTATTTTTATGGCTTTATATTTCTAAAAATAGGAGATAGAAATGTATAATACCCACTTCTCTGTATGTATATTGTACTTCATCAAAATTTTTTAAAAAAACTGTACATTAATGTAATTAAAACACAGATACATAACTTTCTAGGTAGTTAAAAAATAAAAGCAGCTAAAGACAAAAAAATTAAGGGAATGCCGATGAATCTTAGAAAATAAAGGGTTAAAGCCTAAGGACACCAATTGTGGCAATAATTATAAATGCTTAAAAATGTTCCCCATTAAAAGATAATAAAATATGATAAAGCTCATGTACGTTTTTAATGATGTGCAAATGTTAAAGGACAATAGGGGAGCACTTTTCCCCCTATTTCTCTCCTCTTCTTAAGTTGTATTTATGCTATCACCATCATCTTCTTGAGACAAAGCAGCTAATTTATTAAATAGTAGGTGGGGTAAGGATGTTTGAAGGCAGGTAGGAAAGTGTAGGTTCACGAGGGTGATAATTTGGGGTATATAAAACACGTTTAATACCTGTAAACCGAGCTGATTCTGAGCTAGACAACCCTCTGAATGTCTAGGGTTAGTTGTTTTGTTACTTTAGTATCAATATCCAAATCTCCTAACCCTCCCCTCAACTGTCTACATCACAGAACCCTACCCCCATGACCCTCAGAGAAGTCTAGTTCCACCAGTGAGACTGGGCATCAGAAGACAATGCCACCCTTTCCTGAACCCCAGGAAGGAAACATTTTGTAGTATGGCCACTATGTAAGAGACGTGTAGGGGGAGAAATTGAGAGATCAGGCATAGATGATTTGGCTAGAGGAGGATGGAGGCATATAAGGCAATTAAATAGGAGAATTTCTGTCCTATTTGTATATCTGAGGGAGCCCATGCACGTGGACAGAGAAACTGTTCCTCTCAACAACTGTTCTGTGATGACAGTATGGGTTTGGTGTGTGCTTCCTCACAGGAATTGTTCAAAGACATTCCCAGAAATGGAGCCCTATAGACAAGGCTTTGAATAATATATACATCTTAGAATTCAACTACTTAATTTTTAAAATAAGACAAAAAGTCATTGGAGAACTTTTTTTCAAGACTTATGAGAACACCTTACTTTTAAAAATAGTTTATTATAACTTTCTAGAAAATTCTACCTCCATTGTCTAATTGAATCTCCTGTTTAGAAATATACAAAACAATATGTGCTTAAGATTTGTCTTAAATTATCTTATTGCTATTCAGCAAATATATTTGAGATGCTGACTATATGTTATATACTATATAAGACACTTATAACAATATTTAGTCTCTATTGTCAAGAAGTTCAAAATCTAGTGACAGTTATGGGGATAACAAGAACTCAGCATTATACTGTGATTGCAGAATGTTCAATGTGTTGGAAGACACTTCTCAGTGAATTTCTCAAATTTCTGCCCATCTTTTAAGTGAGGTATTAACTGTCCTTTATTTTGGATTATGTTTTCAAGGATACTGGTATGACAAACAGTCGTAGAAGACAGAGAATCATTTCCTGTGGGGAAAAGAGCTGGTGGGTTTACTGCTTATTATAAAATATTTGACTTCCCTAAACCGAGACTTCCAGTCCTATAACATCACTCACTATGCCAGTGACCTCTGGCCCCTTTTGAGTTGCCCTGTAGGAATGGGAAACTAGAGAAAATGCTGGTACTTTTGCTACTGCAATGCTATGAGTAATAAATTGTTCCTTATTTCTGGCTCAAGAGTCTTATGTTCCCCTATTAGTATCCATGAAACTATGGCAGGCTAACTCATTAGTTTGCAGGTAAGATAAAACTTCAGACTTTTTTTTTTTAAAATATTTTATTTATTTATTTTTTAGAGAGGGAAGGGTGGGAGATAGAGAGAGAGAGAGAGAAACATCAATGTGCAGTTTCTGGGGGTTATGGCCTGCAACCCAGGCATGTACCCTGGCTGGGAATCGAACCTGGGACACTTTGGTTCCCAGCCCGCACTCAATCCACTGAGCTACGCCAGCCAGGGCCTAAAACTCCAGACTTTTCACAGCTCTTGGCACATGCAACTGTGGGAATATGAAGAAGGTATACATATTTTAGCTAATAGAGTAGTAATGATGTAGGAGGAGATGAAGAGTGTCAGGATGTGGGTGAGAAAAGTCAGAGGGTGGTAAGGAAGAAAGGTGGAGATTCATGTAGAGGAAATGGTATAAGCAAGGACCAATTTGTGAGGATAGGGATAGTGAGGAGTGTTTCACTGTTAACCAAGAATGTGGCTATTTTCAGGAAGGTAATGCAATTGAGGGATATTAAGTAGAGAACGATATCATCAAATTTAAGTTTTACGAATGACATTTTTGTGATTGTGGAGAATGAGTTGGCAGGGCCAAGATGGAGGCAGGGAGCTTAGGCCTGGAGATAGGCCAATCAGGAACCATTGGAATAATCCAGATGAAGCAAGGTAAAATTCTAAAGTAGGGAAAGAGGATAAAGAAGAGGAGTATTTGGCAAAATATGGAAGGGGGATCAACTGGTTGTGTTGAAAGAGTAGATTTTGGGACTTCCCTTGGCTGGACCTGTCTTCAGTGCTTCAGTAAATAGTGGCAATATTTATCCTGAAAGGTGGTGGAAGAATAAAGGGCCATAGTATTCATGAGGGTACTTGGCCTTAACATGTGTATGTAGGTATTTGATTTAGCAAGAATGAGCAGTCTAGATGAGCAGGGTAGATATTACTCTTATTTGACAGTTAATGAAATTGTGTTCCTGAGGGTAGAGTGGATTGCTGGGGGTTATTTGGTCAGTGAGTTAGTAGTTGGGCCTGGATAAAATGAGTAAACTAGTGACCTTGTTATTCTGTTTATTAATGTCAATTGTAAGAACTGTCACAGACCTCTTATCCATTCCCAAAGAATCTTACCTTTACCTGGGAGATGAAGGAAGCAGAAGGGAGAGGAAATCAAGGAGCTATATATTTTTCTTTCATTTGACAGGTACATTGGACCTCTTAGTTCATTGCTACAAGAACAGGGATAGAGGATTTGTGTTTGAAAATGTGGACCAAGGAGAGTCTGTGTTGTTCATAAAATAGCTCCAAAAAGTTTATTCTTAGGAGCACTGATGATATTAGATGACCCAAGAAGAAATGTGTTCTGCCAAAAGGCAGATGCTCATCTTTGAACATACGATCATTAGGCTAAACTTGTTTAGAATAGCGCAAGGCTAGAGCACAGGCTACATAATCTTAAAACATCCCATCAACCAGTTCAGTGAAAACAGTGAAAAGCTACACAAGTCAGTTTCCTCATTTGAATTGTGCTGTTATGGACAGAAATTCTATTACTAGTACCAAAATGAAGTTGTGGTATTATCTCAGAAAGTCAGTTATTCTTTCTTGGTCTCAGTTTGGTGCTTGAAACACAGTATGGTCTCAAATAATTTCCAAAGAATGATAAGGTCTTTTATCAATTCTAACACTCTGAGAGTGGTTGAGAGTTCCAGGAAAGAGTATGTAAAAAGTATAGATGAAGACCAAGGTCAGAACATTAAAGAAATCTACATTTAGAGACTAAGATGACAAAGGAAGCTTAAAAAAAAAAGAACCAGTAAAGGGGATGGGAAAGGAACATTTGAAAAGGGCATTTCTGACTTTTTTTCCTAAAGGACAGTTTACTCCTAGGAATCAGTTGAACTCAATGAATTGGTTGGTGGTGAGCTACTTTCTATGTCTGTAGGAAACAGACTGTAGAGGGCTCCATGAAAGACAATTAAACCCTGGGAAATCTGAGTTGGGTATAGAAAATTAAATTTCTGTTTAATGCAAGATGAATGGGAAGTTGTAACCCCAACTTTTTCCATATTAAATCACTAAAAAATAATTTCCCACTCTGTGGAATATTATCTGTCTTGGAATTTCTTTGGCCTGGTTGTGTCCCTCTCATATTGGCTGTGTTTTCATTACTGGGTGTCTTTTATTTTTCCAATCAAGTCATCAATTTTTCAAGAGCATAGTTCCAGCACACATGGGATGAACTATAAATGTATTTTAACTTCCTTGTTTAGAAAATTTTCTGTTTTCTTTAGAGTGATGGAGTCAAACTTGGGAGTTGAAGACTCAAGAAGAGTGGACATGTTTAGAGTTCACTTGACTAAAGGCAAAGTGCTTTAAGTGGACCTGAGATTCCAGAGTCTCAGCTTGCTGTCTGAACTGCCCGTTATTACCCTTTTGCCCTCTTCACATCAGTACCTCTGAGAGAGGCAGCCTGCTTTTTCGCCTTGTAGGAAACACAGCCTCAGAAAACAGCTGCACTCAACTGTTGGATCCTAATGGTACATATTACTCTCGGTCTTTGGCAGAAGATATTCTTGGATCCCAAAATAACCTTAACCACAGGGTTAAGGTTTTCCCATAATTGAAGAGTACTGAGAGAAAGAATCAAATGAATGAGGGCTGATAGACATTTAATCCATCCCACTGTACTCCACAATTTGGGATTCTTTTGTAGTCACGTTGGTAATGGCAGCCAAGGCTTAATCTCTTGGGATCCAGGCTCCCACAGTAGGGTGATGAGGAGTGCTGCAGAGAGCTGTCACTTTGCGATAGTCTCAGCTAGTGATGGAGAGAAGTCGCACGGCAGGATGTCTGAGCAAAACCTTTTTATTTGCTTCATAAGATATAGCTGTAAGCTGTGCTATCCCAGTAAATCAACTTTCAGGGTTAACTGGAGCAAGACTCTCGTGTCAGTGAATGACTTTAACATCTGCTTGCTTCCTGCTCCCAGATCCCTTTTGGACAATTCCCCTCACTCTTCTTGGGCATTTTGTAACTTATACTCTCTCCCTACTTCAAAACCTACGTCATTTGTTTTTCTATCTTAGGAACACATGCCTGGAGAATATTGTATAGCACAGCTCCATGTGTATTTTTGTATTTTAATAAGAAGTAAAAGCTTTGAGCAAATAAATGCATTGGCCTTTGGTGGAGTATTTGTTGTCAGAGAGCTGAGCAGGACATGTTGGGTAGGGGGACTTCGCAAGTGTGTAGTAACTTACCTTCTTAGTTCTTGTTTTGTTTTTGTTTGTTATTTTCCTAAAGGTATCTGATGAATCAGGCTTCCAGGCTTCTGTGTTTATGCTGCAACTGTTGCTTTGGAGAGCTATTCTAGCATCGGTAACTCCAAATTACACCTTCAAAGCTAGTCCGTTTAACCGATCTCACCTCAGATGCTACCACGAATGATTTTTGAGTTTCTACACTTGTATTACCTCATTTTTTTCTTTTAATTTCCTCACTAGTGAGTTACTCTCTCAGGATGTGCATCCCTTTCTACCTACTAATTCAGTGGTTGGCATTGTTATTTTGTTGTATGTCACTCACTGAGTCCAATACTGTTTGGCATATAGAAACTTTTTTCACTTTTTTGGTAAAATTATTATCAAGCCTAATATGCCAGGTATTGTACTAGATGCTTTCAAACCCCTAGTCAACAAATCTGTGTTGATTTGGGTTGAATTATTTTTTATCACATTCTTTATCATTGGGAAACTTAATTTGAATAAACCACATGTTTGCATTTATGTTCAGTTCAATGTTCATGCATTGTGATAATGGTCAAATGAATGTATACATTGGTCAAAACCTATTGAATTTTACACTCAAAATGGGTGCCTTATGTTATGGGTAAATTATACCTTAATAAAGTTGCTTTTAAAAGTGGAGGCAAACCCTTTCTCTGTTGAGGCTGACTTGTCAAAGACCAGGAGGTCATGTCCTCCTGAGAGTCTGCTCACCAGCCACCCATGCAGGGGACGTGCACGTCCTGACTTGGCGATGGGGGAACAAAATTTTGCAGAATAGGTGTCTGCCTGAGAAAGCTTAGAAACAGCCTGGAGACAAAACAAAACAAAACAAAACAAAAAACCAAACACACACAAACCACACACAAACAAACAAAAACATACAACAACAACAACAACAACAAGACAAAATAAAACAAAATAAAACCCAAGGTTTAATTGTTAGCTAAATCATGTGTTTGTTTTTATAATAGAACTCTTTTCATTTATAATATTGATTCTATATTATATATAATAATTATAGTTACAACAACTTAATTTTATTGTAGTAGGACAATGAAATATAAATCATCTGTTTTACTAAGGATAATTAAAATTATAAAAATAATTTATTATTACAGTATATGGATTCCCCACATTCTAACCATTGCATTATCATTTGAAACTCAGATTATATTTCTCCACAGAAACAAAGTCCCAGTCCAGAACAACCTAAGTGCTAACCATTGGAGCCCTGCTCAGGGTCTCTGTTCCCCCCTCATCTGGGCCATTCTCCCTGGGGTCATCCTCCCATTGGCCATCTGGGGCAGTCTAAGGCCACTACACCTTGAGGAGCCCCTGACATCTTTGCTACTCCCCTATGGCAGTATCTGCTGACTGCCCTCCTATTGACCTGCTAGATGCTGCAGGCATCCAGACTTCCCAACCTCCAGCTTCCTGTCCAAATTCCTTCTCTCATTGCTCACTTTTACAAGGTGAGCCCCAACCACCTGCCTGTTCTGACTTATTTTCTCAACTTCCATTTCCCATCTCTCCCACTCAACTTATTCCAAAACGACCAACATCCTGATTGAACTCCAATTTGAAATAATGCAACTTCCTCATTCTGTTGACTCCAGATATTTTCTTGGTAAAAACAATCCTAGCACTGTCATTATCAGCTGTGTAGATGTGAGCAAATTACCTAACCTCACTGGTGATGATTATATTAGCTCTCTCTCTCCAAGGTTTATTGTGAAGATTAAGTGAATTGATCTTTGTAAAGCAGTTAAAAGTGCCTGGCACCTTGGAAGTGTTATATAAGTCTTTGCTGGTATTATTATTATTATTAGATTCAGTATTAAAAAACATACACAAAACATACAGCTCACCTGTGGGATGATTAATAAAAATTGGCTTTCACTAGATAGCTCTTGATGCCCATCCAAGGTTGGCTATGAGAAGGTTTTGGGAATCCTTAGAAGCCAGAAAGAAAGAGATGACTTTGGAGAACAGGCAATGAGAAAGGGTACAGACAGAGGTGATACCACAGGGGAGGGAGAGGGCACACATATTTTATGGTTTTGTTTAAGGTTTTAACTTCAGTTATTTCTTATGTCACTGAGACTAATTTTTCTTATCACCAAGTAGCCTTTGGACTGATGCCAGAGGCCTCCCTTGATTTTTGTATTAAAAGATCCCCCCATCAAATTCTGTCCTTGGTCCTGAAGGGCCAAACTGGGCCTGATTGTCAACCACAACAGAAAGATGTAAAAAGGAGGAATTCAAGGGATCAGGCTTTGGTTGGTGTGAGCAAATTCATACATGTTATGTAAAATGCAAACCAGAGCTCTGAACAAAAGCCACAGCAAAAGATGTCAAGGAGAAGGGGAGGGAGGTCAGTGCCAGGAGAGACTTGCTGGGTTGAAAGATACTTCAGCCAGCTCAACCATGTTTATTGTATCCTTAGAAGAGGATGCATGTCCTGGGAAGATTGTATTGCCCTTCTTGGGGTGACATCAACCTGCAGGTTGGGGGTATGACTCATGATGTTTCTCAGTCACCAGCAGTCCCTTCAGGAAAAAAAAAGTAAAGGCAAGTACCTACTGGCAAAGATATTTGGATACAATCCAGTGTCTACCACTTAATAATGATCTGCTAAGTGTGGCTTGGTCTGTGGCACTGAAGAGAGGCGAAAGCATGTCTTCTGCCCCGGAAGCTGTCATCTTATTGGGAGCCAAGACTCCTGTGTATTAACAAGGATAGAATGCAGGCACCTGGTGGGCATTTACTAATCCAGACTCCATGGGTTCTATGGGAGAAGAACCAAGTTCAGCTGGTTCCTCTGAAGTGAAGAAGCTTAATTTATTGGTGACAGAACTGGAAAAACAGGGGTGGTTGTCCTTAGGGACTCATGAGATGCATACAGTTCTCTCTCTGCCTCCCATGTGTTGTCTTCAGTCTGTTCTGATCAGATGGGCTAAGTGTATGCAGTGGGGGTGGCCACCACAGTCTCAGATTGGTATCATGCCACCTTAGTGACATTGGAGGAAAGAGCTTTCTCTCAGAGTTCACGTATAAAATTCCAGAGAATGACCCATATTGGAGTGGCTTGGGCCATGTACTCATTCTTGACTAATAACTGTAGTGAGAAGTTTAAGCTATTATGATAGGCAGGTCCGGGGCATGCCACAACTCTTAGGCACTAGAATGAGGAGACCTGCCTCATGAGAGCCACATGAAGTGAGAGAAGGACCACTCTCTAAAATAAAGATAAGATGTCACTTGCTAAGGGAAGGGACAAAGAAATCTGGGACATCCTGAAACAGTGGGTGCTCTGTCCACGGGTGAGGGTTGCTCTGCCCAGAAGTTAAAGGCCGTGAAGGCTCAGCAAAAGGGACCAGGCTGTGACCAGCAAGAGCAAGATGGCTCTCGGTGAAAAGCGGAACCTGAAAGGGGGGTGCTTTTGGAGGGGAAGTTGCATTCCTCCTGCCATGCAGGCAGGGCAGAGGCAGAGCAGAGTACTCTGCTTTGCTCCTCTTTCCCACCACCCCCTCAGTAGTGAGTGGTGGTTACCTAAAAGGGGCCCCCGATGAAGCCACTTAGGGACACTCATGCTAAGGGGTGGTGACCTCCCTCCCCAGGGCCCGGGTGCTCCAGCAAAGGCAGCCTGTCACCACCCACAGTATAATTTGTCAGGGACATGAAGGTTAACATTTTTCTTCACATACACAAAAAACATCTTTAATGACCATCGGCAATCAGGACCTCCGTCTCATTTGAAAGCTTTTAATGCTTTCAGAGGGATAGATGGGGTGACCTAGTAGGTCTTTTCCATCTCTGATTTTCTATGATTAATGAAGTTCAATTGTGCAGAATAAAATGGTGAGTTTCTTGGTGTCAGTTCAGCTATATTCCTTTTCCCCTCCCTCTTTCTTTCCCCATTTTTTAGACAGATGATAATCATGCACACTTCTCTTAATGCTTCAAGAAAAAAAAAAAAGGACTTTTTCTTCTGGGCCAGCTATTAAAAATGCCAAGGTGGGTGTTTTTATTCATGTTGTAAATTGTTGCCAAATGCCACAAACCACTCCTCATTTTCTCACCCCCAGGATGGATGGGGCACCTGCACTAATGGCAGCATGAGCATTGTAAATGTGAACACATTTGGTGTTTGTAGAGTTCACTATACTTTTCTTCTAAGTACCTTCATAAGCTACATTTGTTTAATAACATTCTGATGACTTCTTGTTTTCTGGGGGAGATGTGATGGATTTCATTACCTTCTTTCATCTGAAGGGAAACTGAGGCCCGGAGCCATGATGGGGCTGAGTCAGAGCTGCCCACTGGGCGTTGGGAAGGTGCATGCCCACGCTTGCTGGACTCCACTTGGCTGAATGTGAGGATCAGAGTGCAATTATTGAAGCATCTCTTGAGAAAAATTCCGGAGGAATTCAGTGAGTCTTGTTTTCCCCTTGTTGGCCTGAAGATGTTCCTAGGTTGAAAGTCCTCTGAATTATGAAAAAGCAGACTTTGAGAGAACTGTCTTGGGAGTGAGAGGTTTTTCACCCTCACACTCAGTTTGAATTTGTAAGGGAAAGGCTTCTGGAGTGGGATTTCCTTGGGTTTTTAGCTTCTTGGGATAAAGAGCACAGATTGGCTCCTCTGAATTCCTGGCAGTAAAAGGACCTCAGACAGAATTCTCTCCTGGGAGGAGCCGAGACTCACCAGCAAACAATTCTGTTGCCCAGGAGTCCCAGGTTGGTACCAGATAGAAACCACATTTTAATCTGTAAAAAAAAAAATCTATCTAGTTAATAAAATACCCCAAATGACTGAATTAGACTATATTCTTGTTTCTAATACCCCAGAAAAACACAAGAGAAAAAATAATTTCTAACATTCTCATTAGTAAAGACACTCTGGCCTGAATTGCTGCAGATTCTAAGTACACAGAGCACATGTTATGATTTTCCATCATAACTTTCTCTAACACCCTATCTGAGAGAAACACGCTTGACACGGACCGACGCAGGGTTGGTCCTGCAGCTGGCCTACGACCTGGCGTTCGCGCTTCTCTTCCTCGACGCTGGTGTAAAGGCCTCTTTTGGGTCCATATTTTGGAGAGTAGTCAGTCAACTTGTCTGTACTCAGCGCTCACTCCTGTGTTCCGTGGGTTTGGAGTCACCCCTGTGTGAGCAGCATGTAGGTGGAGCTCATCTCTGCAGCTCTGTCTCCTCATGGCTTGGAGCCCCTGGGTTTAGGAATGAAGTAAGTATTGCAACTTGAGGCTGCATAATAGGGTAGGTCTCATTTTCAGTTGGAAACTGACTCAAAGGTGCACCAGGGGGGTGGTCCCCTGGTGGGTGAGGTCCACTGAATGGAGCCCAGTGTCCATGGAGAGCCTCAGTGAATACTTTCTAACTGAGAAATTAGGCAGAGGAAAAACGTGAGGACCATTTCTAGGGAGATAGTTATGTTGGGGGATTTTCTTGCCACATTCTAGGTCTAGTTCAAGAAGTAGTTCAAATGTGCTATTTCTGCAAACCGTGCTTGAGAATCCCAGTCTATGATGAGTGTTCTTTTGATAATAGCCATCCTAATTGTGTGAAATAGTATCTTGTTCTGGTTTTTATCTGCATTTTCCTAATGATTAGTGATGTTGGGCATTTTCCCTGGGATTGTTCAGGAGTTTTGACTATGCCTTCTAGCTTAATGTTTCTCCATACTGGTTAAATGTTAGGATCTCCCTTAGGATTGTTTTTTAAACATGGCGATGACCAGGACCCAACAATTAAATCAGAATCTTGTGGAATGAGGCCCAGATGTCAGCATTTTTCGCAAGTGGGGTTGGGGTGCTCTGGGTCTCAAAGCACGGGACCTGAGTGAAGTCGGGGCCTCCCAACCAGTATTGAACTAGTTTGAGCAGACACTTTTTTACCATCTTTATTATAAAATATAACAATAATACCTACCTAGCAAGATGATTTTAGGTATAAATGACATAATAATATAACATAACAATAAAGAGCATTTTTCTAAGCAGAGGCACATTGTGGGAGGAGAGGGAAGGGGACAGCAGTACTGTTCTCTGCGCTCTGACAATAACCCAGAGAAGCACACTTGCCCTGCAGGAGAGACCTAGACAGGACGAGCCCAAAAAGGCCAGGAGCTGTGGTTCTCTGCCCTGGCTGCACATTCAAATCACCTGGGGATTCTGAACTACCTGTGGAGTCGCTCATCAACCTGCTTGCCACAGAGGTCTCGAGTTGCTGGTCTGGGCCAGTCACCATGGCCCAGGCCTGATGAGGGGGGGCTCACATCCTCTGCTGTCATAGGAAGTGGATCTAACTGCAGGACCACGGGGGACAGAGAGGTTGCGTCAGCTCCAAGGGCCTCCACTTCAAAATAACCCCAAATAGTATGAAGGACACACAGTGCTGGGTCCTCTCTAATTCTGCTTGGCTTTACGGTGTGTCAGTAATAAAGCATGTAAATAATTGATTTAAACACATGATTTCTCACTTGATACAATATCCCTTCATTTTCCAATTCCTATCCTGAAATCCTGGCTCATATTATTGGGACCATACAATTATTATTATTCGTTAGTCTTCTAATGTGACAAAGACCAAATGGCCTGATTTAATAAAAAATTAAGTTTAGGGTTTTTTTTCTTTTAGGTTTTTTTTCTTTTTGTCTATCACATGCATTTAGGGAGGATTTCCTTTGATCTACTGAGGCAATTATTGAATTTTAATTAAATGAAGGTGATTATTAATAATGTTTGGGGTAATAACATTTGGAGTTTATCCCTCAGTTTTACAAATCTTAAAACATCTGCAACAACTTTTTTGGCACACACAGCATTTTACACCCAACCAATGGAGAGACTCTTTCACACACATATCTACAGATCTCTACATCTATCTCTTATCTATCTATCTATCTATCTATCTATCTATCTATCCACATGTCTATCCATCTATCATGGACAGCTAATTAGCATTAATCAAGGAGAAGTGTGTTCCAAACTCTTTTCTCATGTACCTTTCTTTGTCTCCTTTCTGTATTAAAAAATATCTGTGTGCATGGATTTGGGTCAGAAAGACTTTGGAGATGGAAGCTGTGCCCAAGAACAACTGTTGACAAAATTAGAAAATGTGCCTTATTGGCCTTGACCAAACTCAACCAAAGTCAACCTCCAGCATTCTCCCTCATTCCTTGTTACCCATTCTAGACTCAAAGGGCTCTAATTAGTGGTTTGCTGTTAAATCACTTAAAAAAAAGCAATCCCCAATTTAAGGCATTTGCTGCTTTCTCTTGTGTCAGTATTTGTATACCAGGGCTGATTTCAAGCTACCAACTTGACTTCACTGTGGAACTGGAAAGGGACATGCATGTTTGACTCTGGCAATATGATCCTATAGGAGCTGGCTGGGGCATACCACTGTCCCTAATGCTATCAGCTTCTTCTGCCATCTAGATCAAAACTCAATAGCTGAAAAGGATTGTGTATCCATCATTTACATCTTAGTATGAATCTCAGGCCTTCATTCCCTGTTTCAGGAGAGAGAAAGAGATCTTTCCCCATTAATGAGAAGACTAGCTTTCCAAAACACATATCCATGTTGTGGGGAGAAAAGAATACAAAAAAAGAGGTCAGACTTTCTCTGTTTTCATGGCTGAGTAATATCCCATTGTATATGTGCACCACATCTTTATTCAATTGTCTACTGATGGGCACTTGTCTTGGCCATTGTGAAAAGGTGAAGGGATTAAGCAGTGCAAATTGGTAGAAAATAGTCAAGTTCAGCATAGGGAGTATAGTCAATAATATTGTAATAACTCTGTATGGTGCCAGGAGGGTACAAATAATAAATAACACTGAATATCAACTGTAATTGAAAAAATATTTCAGAAAGGCTGGGTTCTTGTTCTGAGCCTCTTGCCTGTGTGCCCTTGGGTAAGGCATGCCTCTGCTTTGGGCCTCAGGTTTCCCATGAGGCTGTGAACCAGCTGGCCTCCAAGGGCTCTCCCAACATAAGTGACTACTCCAGATAGCATCTGATCCTACCCATGCTTAATCACAAAGCTGGTAACTGTGGCAAGGGCACCAACCAGATTATTTCATTGTGTTTGTATAAACAATTGAATTTTTTTGATATGAAGAAAAGTAAAGAAATGTATGAGGGAGTAAATAAGAAACTCTACAAACTTTATAATATTGTTAGCCTGTCACTAGCATTTGTTAATGCTCAGAGAATCTATTGCTTGTAATCAAATAGCACACATTTATCATATAATCGTTACCTTATTAAGCTGTAATAAATGCCTAGTTAAGTGCGTACAGGCCGTTTCTGTTGCAATTTAATTACGAGCACAGCTAATTAGGCAATATACTCCATCACCGTTTTTATTCAAAGGGTCTCCTCACTTTATTAAACAGTTTTGAGGAAGGCCTGGTGGAACCAAAAGCTTTGGTTAAGAAAGGTAGAGAAAACCATTAACCACTGTCCCCATTTATTGAGTGCCTACTGTGTGCCAAAAGCTGCCCCCAAATTTTCACAACTTATTTAAGGACCTTGGGCGTGGACACTGTGTACTAAGCGCTGCATGTAACAGGAGGGCCATGACATACCCTCCTGTTATATGCAGCACCTATGCTAGGGACTACAGGGAGAAGATGCTAATACTTTGTGACCTCACAATTCTGTTACTTAGTGGATACTCTAGAGAAACTCAGACCGTGGTATAGAAACAAATATGCAAAAGGGTGTCTTTTACAACAGCATGAATTGTGGTAGCAGAATACTGGAAACAGTGCACATATCTGTCAATATGAGAGTGATAAATAAATTGTATGTTATGAATTGTTATGTTCACCTAATACATCGAAACATCCACTGCAATGAGTAGACTAGGTGACCTGCATACCTATGGACAATCTGAGACTTTAATATTGTGTAAAGAATGCAGTACACACAGACAGAAAGCTCGCAAATAGTGTATATGTTTTATGGCTCTGCACATGTGGTAACACTAAAGTTATGGAGAGAGTAATGTGGTTACATCTAGGGATACATTCAGGTGAATGGAACTGGAGAAAGTTATAAAGGTAGCTTCAGCTATATATGCAACTATTTTCTCAGAAAAAGAACCATCTGTGGCAAATATGTCAAAATATTAATATCTATTAGATCTGGATGGTGAGAATACAAATGAAATTTTTCTCTGAAATATATCACAATTTGGATAAAGAAGGGGTGAGTGAATAAGTTATGGACATTTTAAAAGAAAAAAAAAACAGTGAAGTGAGGAACATATAAATCCAGATAATCCAGTTCTTGTTTGTGCTTTCTCACAAAGCTTGCTGTCCCTGTGGGATGCCAGGCAGGTACTAAATGGCCCTTTATCACAGATGCTAGAGGAGGAATTCTTGCTTTGGGTGAGCTCATTTTAGATGACCTGGAACTCTCTTTATAAATTTAAAGTGCTAGTAGGTCTTTGACACAATGTATTTGTGGGTATTCCAGATGTGCTTACACAGTGGCAGAGGGCACGGTCCTCTCCAGGGGGCTGTCAGGGCAGCAGCTGGCTCAGTGTGGGCAGGTGTGGGTATGTGGGAGGGGCTGTCAAAATGAATGGGACCACCCAGAAGAAAAGGCTCTGCACTGGTCACCTCCTCTCTTGCTGGTAGTTGATGCCTCTGTCCTCTGTGTTTCCCTCCTTAATATTTTTTGCTGACTCCCATCTCCCCCAGGCCCCTGTATACCCCGAGGCTAGTATTTCCAGGTGTGGGGTTATAAGGCCTGCAGGTGATTCTGTACCAAGACTGTATGTTACCAGGTGAAGGGGTTAAAAGCAGCTGAGTTATAGACAGGAAGCTGTCTGAGTTTCTGAGTCATCAGCACTCTTTGCTTGCAAATGACAGAAAACCACCTCAAATCAGCTTAAGTCAAATATAAAATAAGTGCATGAATGAAGGAGGGGTTCTGCCTCTTTGGGGTCCCTTCACCAAACCAAAGAAAAAGCATGCCTGAAATAGAGCCAGTCTCAAGGATGACTAGACTCAGTGTCATATGCCATCAGAACTCTATCTCCTTTCTTGTATCTGGGTGGTGTCCAAACCAGACTTCTCCAAGGCAAGAATTACAGCTGTAGGCAGATCTTGACTTACACTCTGCCTGCCTCACCCTGGAAGAGGAAGAGAAAGAGGCAAAGAGACCCAAATGGCAGCCTCATGTTGGGCAGTGCAGCCCATGCATCTGTTCTCTCCTTGATCAAGTCTGGAAAAGTCCTGGGAAAGAACTCCAATCAGCCTGGCTTAGGGTGCATACCACATACTGTCAGTCTACCTAATTTCTCTTTGCTTTAATTTCCTTTATAAAGGAACAGTAATAGATGATAATAATAGAATAGCCCTCATAAGGTTATTGGAGTGATCCATGCAATCCTTTAACACTGTGCAGAGCTCAGAGTAAAAGGTGTTTAATAAACAACAACGAACATGCCTTTGGCTGATATTACAAAGCTGGTGAAGAGCTGTGAGTGGCTGAGCCTGGTTAAGATGCCCCACCCCGTGGCTGGGGGCTGTGACCTGTTAGAGGTGGGTGCTGAGCAGGTCCAAAGGATAGCCAAGAGGGCTTACTCAGGGTTTTCCATCTCTTTGGGTAGATATTCTCCCTTGTTTTTAACAAGTTGTCAGAGCCCCAATACTACTTTTTCCTCTGATATCTGCGTGTTTATGAGTGATTTTGGTAGGTCTTCAGGGAGTCTGATGTACCATTGCCCTAAACTCTTTTGCTTTGAGCACATGGCTTGGTGGTTTCCTGCTTCTTACCTACTCACCTCACACAATGGCTACAAATGACCCCTGGATTCCACATCTCTGGCCTGTAAGTCTCCTCTCCGTAGCTCCAGCTCCTAAGGCTTGGCTGCTGAATGTTCCCTCCACCATACGCCGCTGGGAAGATAAAGCAAGGAGAGGGAGGGCATCAATTTTGGCAAATAGCCCAGCTAGACAAGCATTTACGTACTTAACCAGACAAGTACAGGTATTTCTGTGTATTCGTGGTTAAAAGGATTGCAGAAAGATAAAGGGGAAAAGCTGAGACAGGGGAAGAAAAAAAAGGAGAAGGAAACTAATATTTAGTGATCGTTTTCACTGCACCTCATCTTATTTAACTTTACAAACAGCCCATGATGAAAGTAGGTGTAATACCATTTGCTGATGGAGGTATTAAAGTGCAGGGAAGATAGGTAATTTGCTCAAGGTCACACACACACTCTTTGGAGGAGAGAGAGGAGAGGAAAATGAGGATAAAGAAGTATGGTGGTGGCAGTATGGTGTCCTTGACTTCGATTAATTTGTCACTTACTTATGCAGAGTGTGCTGAGTGGTAACTGTGTGCTCAGCCTCGTGCTAGATCATATGGAATATACAAAACTTTTCCTGCTTCAGGGAGCTGACAGTCTATTGTGAAGAGAGTTCACAAAATAAAAAAAGATGGGGGTAGGTTTCAAAGTAACAGATAAAGCAGTGCTTACCGCAGAAAGGACCTTAGGATACCTGGCAATGGTCTCATGTCCAGAGGCTGGCTACCTGTCCCCCAAGGGTCCCATCCAGTGAGTGGCCTTCATGGCAGCATCCACTGTGTTGAACTCTTTGGCTTTGCAGAGATTTCCCTCTCCTGCTCCCTCAAATGTCTATGGGGCTGCAGCCCAGCCAAAGGAAGCCACACAATAGCCCATCTAGGATCCGGAATCCCAGGGAAGAGGGTGGAGCTGGGATAAACTTTCTGTTTTTCACTGAGTCTCAAACTTCTGTTTTGTAAAAACATAGGGCAACTTCCATGGACCAAGGACTATTACTTTGCTGAGAAAGCTGTTCTTAAGACTAAAAGTGCTGACATTCCATGGGGAAGAAAAAGCCCAATTCATGCCTGGAAGCAAATTGGCAAAAAAAAAAAATATGTGTTTGTGTTGCCAAGCTAAGGCAGAATTTTCTCTCATCTCTTCCCTCACCTCTTCCCCACCCCGCCATCCCCTTCACCACAAAGTACTATATTCTTTGGAGAAGAAAGATGTAACTAATCCCAGATTCAATTAATGAAAGGCATATTAAGAAGGAAAGTGACTCATCATTTTTGGTTGAGATATTTCTTTCTTTCTTTAATGTAGCCATGTGATCATGCGTAGACCACGACTACTGTGGAAGTTAGGAGAACACATTCTATGTAATTGCTAATTGACTCTTAAGTTGGGAGAATCATTTTTTTCTCCTGGGCCTCTTGCCTCAGTTTTCCCACATGTCAAGTTTTCAAACCAGGCTCTGCAGAGCCTTCTTAGGGGCCCCCTGAGGGACAGAAGCAAGATACAGAAGGTTAAGTGAATGGGGCTCCAGCCTCCTTCACCCCTAATTACTGCTTTAGGCAGAGCAGATGTGCTTTATCTGCCTGATAAATCTAGGCTTTCTGCTAAAATTCATTTGAATAAAGAATATTTTCTTTCTGTCCCTTCCATTTAACACCCCATGGCTTTAGGTCTTTAAGCTGTGTCTCTGATTTTTGAGTCTGCCACTACTTTGAAACAGATGCTGATCCTTCTCCAGCTGCATCCATCACCAAAGGCTATGTGGGGGCTACAGGCTTAGGTTTCAGAAAAAAGATGCGTCAGTGCTGAGAGCAGTCCTGAAAAACCTAATGGGAGGGGTGGAGATATGACTGCTAGAGCCATTAAGCTGGCTTCCTACTAGGGCCAGCTTAATCACAAATATAGCCTAGGTAGCATGATGTGCGAGACTTTCTGGGATCCACAGGGCCCCAGAAAATGCATCGCCCTGCCCGTATAGGCCCGATAATTGACATGCCACTGGTGGGAGTTGGGCTTATAAATTCAGGTTTTAATCCCACTGAATGAGTTAACAGCCCTGTGGCTGAGTCCCCAGAAAGTGAAGCACAGATGTGTTCTTTTCTGGTTATAGGATAACTGAGAACAGGGCTTTCTAGGGGTACTTGAGCCAGTAGGTACTATGGGGTTTGGGAGAGACCTAAACACAAGATATTGAAAATGGACATTTCCCCAGTTCACTGGTCCCTTCTATACAGCCAAGTTTCAGCAATTGGAGAATTAGGGAATTGCAAACAGAAAGGTCCCTAGGGGCATGTGCTCCAGCCTCTGATTGTGACATGTAGTGACCCTGATTTGCATTCACTCTTGCATGAATGGAACTCACCATCCCACAGCCAAGACCAGGCTCTTTATGGGAAGGGGAAAGTTCTTCCTTATACTGAATTAAAACTTTCAGTATTTCAGTAATTTTCCCCCTTTTCCTGAGAACTATGCAGGATTACTCTACCATTTCTTCCAAGACAGGCTTCCAAGGGTCTCAAAGAAGAATAATTATCAGGTGTCCCTCTGCTATTCTTGTCCATCAATACAGCCTTTTTACTCTAGTTAAACATCTAAGTTTTCTTCTGTTTTCTCTCACCTCCCTGGCCTCATGTCTGGATGTCCTTATTTTTGGTTGTCAGGGTCCTTTCTTAAGTTCCAAGCCCAGAACTGAGCTTAACAACACTGAATGGAAGGAATGCTGGACTGGCTATTTCTCTGCTATGTGGACATTAAAATTATGCTTTCCTAGTCTAAAAGTACATTCTTTTCTGTAGCATCTGTGTCTAGCTGTTGTTAGGCTTGTACTTGAGAGAAATGTCTCATTCTTTATGTGAATAGCTTTTAAATCAGTTTTGTCCAGTGCTGTTCCCAAGGGGTTGGCTTTTAAAATTTAGATGGAAGCTGTAATGGCAAATTTTATGTGTCAACTTGACTGGCACATACAGAGTGATAGAGTGAAGTACCCAGATATTTAGCTGAACTTCATTTATAGGTGTGCCTATGAACACCTTTTTGGAAGAGATTAGCATCTGAGTTTGTGGAATGAGTAGGCTGCCCTCCCCAATGTGGCTGGGCATCACCCAATCTGTTAAAGGCCTGAATAAGACAAAAAGGTAGAGGAAAGTTGGATTAATTCTGCTGGAATTGAGTGCTTGAGCTGAGGCACCTGTCTTCTATCCTTCACATCCCTGGTTCTCAGGCCTTCAGACCCAGACTAGAACCTAAATCACCAGCTCTCAGGCCATCAGACTAGTTTTCCTGAGTCTCCAGCTTGTGGGTAGTCAGTTATAGGACATGAGCCAATATCTTATAATACATTTTTACATCTCCTATTGTTTTCTTTTCTTTGGAGAATGCTAACAAATATAGGGTTCTCTACATTTCCCCCTGCTCATCTTAGTATTATTAAATTGTCAGTCAATGTCTTTAGTTTGGGGTTTTGTTACTCAATCCACTCACTCCTGCTCTGGATTCATTTCAGGCAGATGCCTGAGGAACTCACTTTTTGTGGATCACTGTGGTGGCCACATCCTGCACCCTTAAAGCAGTGTTTGGCTTAGGGCAGGCCCTCAGTAAACAATGGTCAGAGTAATAAACAGGTGAGTGAATGAATGTCTTAAGCCAAGAAGAGTCTTCACAGCCCCCTGCAACAATCTGCAGGTATGGTCCACACAGAAAGCCGTGAATCCCTTCCCTGCATCCCTGGACTATATGCTGTCCCATATTTCTCTACTCTGTCCTCAGGAATATCATGAGCTATTTTGTTAAATTACTTAAAAATTATGACATGTTTGATCTAAGAAGAAAATGAGACTATGTTTACATGGCTTTTAGTTAACTCACATAGGATCTCTGTGATCACTTTCTTACGTGAGAGATTCTAATCACTTTCTCTACCCTGGGGTAGAGTTTCAGTCTGTGTGCAAAGACTTGAACTAATTTAAAGGGACTGAATATGAAAATTCTAATTAGATGCACACATAAGCACATACAGGTACATATAGAATGATAGAGTGATAGAGAAGTATGACTAGTATTTAAAATGTTCAGCACTGAATGGTGGTTTGTGGATGTTTTTTCCCAATTGTTTTATTATGTGTAGGAATTACCCATTTTATAATCAGACATAAGGATTTTTTAAAAGTGGCTAGGTGCTTTACCACCATTTTTTAACTTATATTGGACTTCAAGTCTTTCTTAGCTATGTTATTCTATCTTTCAAGTTAAAGTTTATTAACATTGTCAGAGGAAACAGAACAGAATAGAAAGACAGGAATTGAGGTTTCTCACTACTTTCTCTTCTTAACTTGATAGTATCTTTGCAAAGTGATAGGGTTCTTTCCCTTGTGCATTGTCTTTAAAATCACACTTGCTGATTTTATGGAAATTTAAAATATCTTCACTATGGTCCAAGCTGTAGCCTTCCTGACAGCATTCATACACTTACACGTATATGAAACTGGTCAGGGGAAGTAGTTATGGATCATGTGATCTATTAAGCTCCAGGCTTAGTGAAAATCTAGGAAAAGCTGTGGTCGTTAATCTCAGGAAGTGTCCAGAGTAATTTGGTGATAGGACTTCCATATAGGGAGCCATAGGGAGCCATAGGGAGCCATGGTGAGCCACCCAGCAGTGTACAATTAAGTATGAGGTCTTGTGGGGCAACCTATAAAAATTTTCCCATGAAAGCATGATAAAGGTCAAGGAAAAATATTAAACCACAAGGCCATATCATGAGCAAATTTTGAAGAGGGTTGAGAGTCTTTTACTAATATCCTAATATGATAGAAGGAATAGCTTGATTATTCTGAATCACTATATGAAGGAACTGAGTCACAGAGAAAATATCACAGTTGGTCAAATATTACACACAAGCACACATGGAACTGGAATTCAGGGTTCCCAGGGTAGGACTGTTTCTCTCTCTTTCTCTATGACATGCACACGTGCACGTGCACGCGTGCACACACACACACACACACCCTTTACCCCCACTCCCAGTTCTGCTGTTTCTCCTTCAAGTCCTGTGCCCTCTTGCCAGATGTGGTCACCTGCCTTCCTGCCTTTTCATAGAAGGCCTTGGTAAAGTTACAAGCTGAGCCTGGCAGGCTCCTGCCCCAGGCCAAACAAACAAACAGAAGAGAAATCTTTCAGTCTGGGCACCAGGGAAAAGTGATCTTGATGCCGTCTATGGCATGAGCTGAGGCAATTGATGACTTGGCATTCTGTCCTCGAGTCATCAATCATATAGAATCAATCTCAGCTCCCTCTGGAGCTGGCCCCCGGCTTACATAATTCTCTCTCCCCGCCACCAACCTGAACGGTCTGATCCCAGTGGTGGGAACTGTTTTGTTCTGCGTTCAGCATTGATTCACTTGGCCTTCAGTAGTATTTTCTTCATTCCCCAGAAATGTCACTTAATTTATCCTCTCTGAGGTGGCTAAGTTGCCTGGGCCTCACTGTATCAAATATCGCAAGTGAACAAAGAAACTCATCTGGCTTTTCACATCAATGGCCTGGGCCTGGGGCCCCTAGACCTAGAAATCAGGCCTCCACTCTTTCCTGAGATGGAGCAGGGGCTCAGCATGCAGGCCAGAGCCTGGGGCTTTCATGTCTGATGACCCTGAATTATTTCAATGATGCTGCCACTTCCTAGCTACTTGATCTTGAACATGCTACCTAATCACTTAATGCCTCAATTTCCTCATCTGTTAAATAGTGACAATAACACCTACTGCACAGAGCTGTAGGATTGAACTGGATCAGGGGCATAAGTGCTTAGGACAGTATGGGTCAGATGTAATCAGTCAGCACAAGTTATTAATATTGTAATTATTAAGGCACAATTAAGATGTGTAGGTGTATAATCAAGTTGGTGGCCATGAGGGAAAAGCCTTGAGAAAGTGGCCTGTGCAGAAAGAACTACTCTTCTAACTTGTCTCTGAACACACTATCTGACTGGCACTCACTTCAATAACTCAGAATATGGGTTTGCTGTGGACAGAATGTGTGTTTTGAAACCTAATCCCCAATGTAATTGTATTTGGGGGTGGAGCCTTTGGAAAGTGACTGGGTCATGAGGGTAGAACCCTCGTGAGTGGGATTAGTGCTCTTATAAAAGAAGCCCTAGAGAGCTCTCTCACCCCTTCCACCAAGTGAGGTCACAGCAAGAGACAGACTTCTATGAATCAGGAAGATAGCTCTCATCAGACACTGAGTCTGTCAGCACCTTGATCTTGGATATCCCAGGTTCCAGAACTGTCAGTAATAAACTGAAGTTGTTCGTGAGCCACCCAGTCTATGGTATTTTATTTTTTAATACATTTTATTGATTATGCTATTACAGTTGTCTGATTCCCCCCTTCACTCCCCTCTACTCTGCATACCCTCTCCCACCCACATTTCACCCCCCTTTAGTTCATGTCCATGTGTCATAAGTTCTTTAGCTTCTATATTTCCCATACTATTCTTGCCCTATTTTCTACCTACCATCTATGCCACTTATTCACAATACCTTTTCCCCCTCTCTCCTTCTCCCACTCCCTTATTGCTAATCCTCCATGTGATCCCCATTTCTGTGGTTCTGTTCCTGTTCTAGTTGTTTGCTTACTTTCTTTTGGTTTTGTTTTAGGTGTGGTTGTTAATAATTGTGAGTTTGCTGTCATTTTACTATACATGTTTTTTTTTATCTTCTTTTTCTTAGATAAGTCCCTTTAACATTTCATAAAATAATGGCTTGGTGATGATGAACTCCTTTAACTTGACCTTGTCTGAGAAGCTCTTTATCTGCCCTTCCATTCTAAATGAAAGCTTTGCTGGATAGAGCAATCTTGGATGTAGGTCCTTGCCTTTCATGACTTGGAATACTTCTTTGCATCCCCTTCTTGCCTGCAAGGCCTCTTTTGAGAAATCAGCTGACAGTCTGATGGGAACTCGTTTGTAGGTTACTGTCTCCTTATCTCTTGCTGCTTCTAGGATTATCTCCTTCATTTTTACCTTTGCTAATGTAATTATGACGTGTCTTGGTGTGTTCCTCCTTGGGTCTAACTTCTTTGGGACTCTCTGAGCTTCCTGGACTTCCTGGAAATCCATTTCCTTTGCCAGAATGGGGAAGTTCTCCTTTATTATTTGTTCTAATAACTTTTCCACTTGTTGTTCTTCCTCTTCTCCTTCTGGTACCCCTATAATTTGGATGTTGGAACATTTAAAGATGTCTTGGAGGTTCCTAAGCCTCTCCTCATTTTTTTTGAATTCTTATTTGTTCATTCTTTTCTGTGTGGTTGTGTTTTTTTTCCTTCTGGTCCACTCCATTGATGTGAGACCCAACTTTCTTTCCATCACTATTGGTTCCCTGTGTATTTTTCTTCATTTCACTTATTGCAGCCTACATTTGTTCATCTAATTTGCAGCCAAAATCAACCAATTCTGTGAGCTTCTCAATCACCAGTGTTTTGAACTGTGCATCTGATAGGTTGGCTATCTCTCGGTCGCTTAAAAGGATGGGTTCTGGGGCTTTTATTTGGTCTTCTGTTTGAGCCATCTCTCTCTCACTCTCGCTCTCTCTTTTTTTTTTTTTTTGGTATGGTTGCACCTGTTACAGTGAGGGGTGGAGCCTTAGGTGTTGGGCTAGGCACCCCAGTCGCTGGGCTGTGACGTTATATGTGGGGGCGGGCCGAGAGGGATCAGTGGTGCTTGCTCCGTTCTCCTTGGGGCTTCAGTCCCTTCTGCTACTTCCCCTGAGCAAACTGGGCCCCTCTGGTGCCAATTCCCATGTGGGTGGGCTTGTGCACACTGTGGGACCCTCCAAGGACCTCTCCTGTGAAGCTGGGTGTCTCTCCATGCACCTCAGATCCCACAGGTGTCCTCAATCAGTGTCCCGAGGCTCTATTTCCCAGTACTGGGATCCTGGGATGCGCACAGTGTCGTGCTTCACAATCACCACCTCACTGGGACTGCCAGTTGCCACCCCTGGGCTGGGGTCTGCCAGCTGCTGCTTGCACACTCAGGGTCCACCCTCTGAGGTCTTGCATGCCTCAGATGCCTTACACGCCCCCAGTTGCCTTACGTGGCAGTCCCAACACTCTCTGCTCTCAGCTCTCTGCACTGCGACCCTCGCCCGGCTGTCCGACTCCACCCTTCCTACCGGTCTGGATGAATGGGCCAATTTCAATTTCTTGGTTGTCCGACTTCCACTCAGATCAATTTTCTGTCAGTTCTGGTTGTTATTCTGTTTCTAAATTGTTGTTGTCCCTATCTTGGGTGTGCGAGGAGGCACTGTACGTCCACCTATGCCTCCATCTTAGGCGGAAGTCTATGGTATTTTATTACAGCAGCCCAAACAGACTAAGACAGAGATCTTCTCCTTCTAAGTAATAGGGATTGGACCCTATAGAAATGGGCTTAACAGTTTGTGGCATGTAGTGAATGGATGGAGGATGTGGAGGATGTTAAAATGAAACTTTGTGAACTTCATGGGTTTTCTGCAGATGAGCTCAAAGGGATATGCATAGATGAAGGAGAGAGTTCTCATTTCCTCTATGCAAAGACCTCTTTATCCCTTTTTGTAAAAGGAGAAAAGGAAGACGGAGTCTTGCTGGTAGGTGATGTGAACCTTGAGGGACCAAGTGGGGAGCAGAAGAAAAGTGGGCGCAAGAGTGGGTCAGACTTAAACCTCTGGAAGGTGGCACAGCCCTGGGAGGGGCTGCAGGGTCCTTCTCTCTCAGGCTTCCTTGTGTCTCCACATCTGTCTGTCTCTGTCTTCTAGCAACTGGAATAGTTTTTTCAAGAGATTCTGAGGGCTGCTTTATTTGTTAGGAGACAAGGAGGCACTAATAAATTCCTCTGTGTGAGGTATTTAATTACATAATAATGTGTACACTAATCAGGGTAAATGTGTTTGTGAAAACACCTTGATATGGGAACAGTTAATCACCCAAGGCATTGCTTCTTAACACACCTTGGAAGTTAACTTAATTAAATTAATTAGAACAATGAAAAAATTGAACTGTTTATTGGTCCACAATGGCCTGAAGAAAAGCTCCCCCTCAAATGCAGGAACATCTCCCACACCACAGACTATTTTCCCCAAGCCCTCAGCCTTATGGTTATGGCTACACCCCAGGAGCTTGCAGCCAGCAAAGCCTCCCCCTGCGCCTCACCTTGGACTCATTTCCTGTTTGAGACAGAAGGAGCCTTGTCCATGTGCCAACATGCATGCATGTGCACATGCATACATGTGTGTACGTATGTACAAACACATTTGCCTTTTGTGCACCAGAAGCTCAGAGATATCAAGAAAGCTTTTACCCAGGATTCCTTGAATGTACATTTTGCAGTCAACCTCAGAGCTGGCAACCTGTGCATTCTAAAGGGAGGAAGAAGAGAATGTTTTCTGAGGGATTATTATAATCACCATCATTGCAATTACCATCATCATTATCTATTAATAATGATGGTGTTAATAATCTAAATTTGCTTAGTGCTTTAAAAAAATCACTAATTTTAAACCCCATCTCATTTCTACTTGAGTTTTGCATAAGGTGACTAATAACTCAAGACACCTGCCTCTGGGGAGCCTATAGGCTATGGCATGTAGTCCTGACAGGAACAAACTTAAAAGCCATTTTGACAACTGAACAAGCATGCAGTAGTGTGCACAGAAAATCAATCAACATAGAGTGATCTTGCATAGCATGGAATCTGAGGTCCTCTTGGGACAAGAGTTTTGTGTGGGGAGAGGAGTGCTCAGAATGATGAGGGTGATGGGACTTCTAGAGATTGTCCCTCAAATATTGGAATAGGAGGCCTTGACCATCTAATGAGATGTGTACTCCACAGTCAGCTTCTCTTTTAAGGACCTTTAGGTCAGCAGTTGCCACTGCTTCATGAGGACAACCTGGACACCCTATAGCAAAACCACCTCCCCAATGGACAGTAGCTAAACATAAAGCTATTTCTGTAGCCTGATTTTTTTCCTATGGAAATAAGAGACTTGAGGAAGTACAGCCTGGATTTACTTTTTACATATATCTTCCCTACCTTTGTTGCAAAAAATTAGAACAGGAATAAATAAAAAAGCTCTCAGGGGTACAGCATAAGCCTTCCTTTCCGAAATTCTTATTAGCTCCAAGATAAGAAAATGGACCAGGGGAGAGTGCACAGAAGAGGTTTCCTCTCACCAAGTACAGAGGGGCAGGGCCTGTGAGTTTTCTTCCTCTGGGATTTTCCATTGTGCCTATCATAAACTCAGTGATGCAGCTTTTCATGACTTTATTTGAGTAGTTAAGATGGAGACTTAAGATTCTGAGCAAATCCATGGAAGCACATCGTCAACTAGCCTAAACACCCAAATATCTCAGCACTTCAGGCACACTCAACAATCAGGCTGATCCTGGATCGAAGCATAAATAGAAAAATCATCATCATTTTTCTCCCTGAACATTCCTTGGGTCAGTGGGACCTTGTGTTCATTTGGGTCCCTGCAGGAAACTGGGACAGGCAGCACCCAAAATGGGGTAGGAGATTGACAGTATTATGGAAAATCAGCAAAAGATGTGGAAGGTCCCCCAGAGCTGGCAAGAGTGGGGGAGGAAGCATCACCAGTATGAGAAACTCAAGGCCTAAAAGGGCAAAGTAGTTGCTGGATCTTGTAGCTACAATTACAGAAAAGATTTTGGTGTAGAAACAGCCACAGCTGACAGGCTGTAGCGGGGGGAGCTGAAGAAATGAGGTCTGACTACCATCTCCTCCCATCCCCCTAATCTCTTGCCAGCACCTGGGGAAGCGAGAGTGCCAGAGAGCCTGGCTGATTTGGTCCGGGGAGGTCAGCCTGGGGCCAAGCAGTGTAAGAGAGGAGAGAGTGGAGCTCAGATCAAGTAATACAAGTAAAAAAAATATTTTGTAAAAGGAAAATAAATTAAAAAACATACATCATGAATTTCATTCAGACATTCATCCTTCATGGAGATCATAAAGTATCTGTTCTATACTCTTGCTTGAACTCTCCATATATTGAAAATGATACTCATGTTTAAGCTACTGCCAGGTCATAACTTTATTTTCACAACTTCTCTCTAAGTAATTCTCTATTCATGGGTATGTTGGGAGGAACTTGCAGATAGAGATTTCCAGTAAGAATGTTGGCCTCAGACCCCAGCCTACAGAAGACTCAGAAACAAAGGAAGAACCTTATTGTTTAGGAGAGGGCACTAAACTGAACGCGCTGTGGTGACGAGCATTTGCCTCCCGTCAGATCTCTGTGTTTCCAGTTTTTGCACTCAGATCAGGTCTGCAAGGAGCAGCCAGACATCCACCTGACAGGCCGGCCAAACAAACCCCTTGTCATTCATTGAAAAAGTTAATTAATCAAACTAACCTGTACAAATTTCTAATCTGGGTGAAGTGCATAACAGGTACATTATGAAGCGTGTAGTCTAGTACGGAATTTAGGTCAGGTTAGTAAATAACCTCAGTTAAGGCAATAGAAGATGCATCCTTGAAAAGCATGAAAACAGCAGGTTATCAGAATTCAGTGGAAATAAGACACTAACTGCTAACTGGGCGAATGAAGAAAATCTCCATGGATGAAGGGTTACTTCAGGAAGTCTCAAACAAGGGAGGTTGTCAAAGGAATTTGTTCTCAGCACCCTCTTCCCTTGCCACACTCACTTCAACTTGTGCCTTTGGTGTGATTATTGTCATTATACTACTAGAGGGACCAGCTCCCTGTCTGCTTTTTGGTGTTCAAGGCCTTAGTGACATTCTACCTATTTCAGGGAATTTTCCCCTATTGTTCCAAGCCACATTGACCTCCCAGATTGGTTACTACCCTCGCCCCCCTCCCCCCATCCCCAGGCTGACTTCTATTCTGACCTCTTCATAGGGTGAGACTTGTTTTTCCCTAACCATGCTATGAGCAGGTGCCACACTTTCTCTATAAGTGGCTCCGAGGTTGACCATCTGTGTTCTGGAGGAGGAAGCTTTCCAAATGGGGCCTGGAAGCACAGATATTTCAGATTGCTGTCATTTTTCTCAGAGACCTGCCCCAGCACCTGGGGAAGCTCATGAACAGGAAAGCCAGAGCTTCTGACAGTGAAAGAGGTGGTCTGGATAAACTCAGCCCAGTTGTGGGGACCCCAAGCTGATGATCTGAGTTTCCAAGCCATTTATCCATCTCCAAGTTAACATTTTTCTCAAAGACGATCATGGAGGAAAGATGCGAACATAAGCAGGAAAGATCCTCTGTGCCTCATGAGTTCAATCCTCCTGTCATTACAGCCCCATCAGACGGGAAGGACAGACATGTTCCTGGAACGTGACTCCTCAGCAATCCTCGTTCATCATCACCTGCACTCTTCGTGCCTGGACTTCTGCCCTTCCGGGCAGCCCCTCCGTCTCTTCTCCGGATCTCACTCTGGTTCCCTTCCTGCTTTCTCCAGGATCTGTCCTCAGGGCCTGAAGCCCCCAGCCCCTCCTTGGAGGCAAGGTAAGAGCCTTAGGGCTGTTCTGGATGTCCTCTCTGTGTTATCGCTGTCCCTTTATTCTTAATAGCTTGAATTCTTGATAGCTTTCCAATGTGTTATGCTTCTCAAGGAGTGCAAAAGGCTAAGGGCCAAAAGAGAGAGAGAGAGAGAGAGAGAGAGAGAGAGAGAGAAATATCTTTTATTTCTTTCATGCACACAGTTGGTTGCCTTTCCCCCTAAAGTTCGTACATAAAACCCAGAACGGCATGTGGTACAGGGAGATAACACATGCCCAGAGGGAGCTGCAGGCCAGCTCGGTGAGGGGCTGACTCCTGTGACCCTAGATTGTTTATCTGGCAGTCACACACCTTTGTACGCCTTCCATGATTACAGCAATTGTTGGCTAGCTCCGAAGTGTCTTTACGACTCTGCACCTCCAACTGCGCCAAAGCTGATCTAAAAGTCTGGAAGTTTCCATCTCTTTAGTTGAATTTGATCCAAGTCTGCTCACTTCTTCATCTTGCAGTTTAGTTCTGTTCATTCCATTCAGTCCTACTCAGTTCAAATATGTGTTCAGGTCTGACCTTAAGAAATTTTCACATGGGTTCACACAAACAGGTTTAGTGTCCCAAGAAGTAGGGCAGCAGTGAAGCTCTCCACCACACAATTTAGTTCTTTTATTCTAGACAGAACTGGAGTCTTGGATTCCTGCCTTTCCTCCTAAGCTAGAGAAGTGGATGAACAGACACAAAGGAATCAAGATCCTTCCCCCTGACCTTTCTCCTTTAAGCCTGCACCTACAGTTGGCCGAGAATTCATTCATTGATTTCCTGTATTGATTAATTAATCAATTGCTTCATTACTCATCACTTCATGGATCTAGTCAACTAACCCTTACTAGTGGTACTCACTGTGCTAAATGCTGGGGGTGTAATGATAAATGCAAACAGATTTTACTTTCATGGAGTTGGGACAAAGCACGGGTTATAAACTGTCCCCTTCTAGCTTTCAAATGGATTTACCAACTCTTTAGCTCCTCCTACTCTCCTGGTTTTTAACTTTCTTAGTCTCCCATGAAGTTGAATGTCATGCTCAGAGGTGTGGAATTTGTCCCTGAGCAGAGGAGCTCTCCCTCTCTCTAACTGAGGATGCAGCCAGTTTCTATTTCTAAATCTTAGTTGATTGATGGCCAGAGAGCATCTTTTCCCTGGGTTGGTTCTTCATACTGGCTTCCTCTTTGTGGGCCTTGATTTGTTGCAGATTGCATGAAAGTTCAATGAGGTACTGAGGCTCTGGGCTTACATCTACTCTTTACTGAGTGTGTCTTACACCAGGTGTCAAGGGAAAAGTGGCTTTGAGCATAAATAGGATCCAGAGTCTGCCTCTAAGAAGTTTATAATTTGGTGGAGGAAACCACAAATACACACCAAATAACTTTTAAACAAAAAAAAGCATTAGTAACATGAGAAGTATAATTGAAATTCTTTGTCACTTTAGAATAAATGGTGAGGCTTTTCAAGACTTTAGAGAAAGAGAATTTGCTCAAACCTTGAGGATAGCATGAAGGAGAGAGTATCTCCATCCTTCCATCCTTTCTTTCATATTGGGCCTGCATGCTTCCACCTGTCCCTTTTTAGCTCTCTTTCTCTTCCCCAACAAAGAAGGAGGAATAGCCCAATGTCATTAATTGAGTCTGGTCCAGTATTTACTAGTGGGCAAGATCCCTGAATTGAAAGGCATTGATCCACATGCTGCTTTTTATCTCTTCCTTGGTATGAAGGTTGGGTGGACTTCCTAGGCAGGAATGGCCCTGGCCACTGTCCTACTAGCCTTTTCTACCTCACTGATGAATGCAGCCAGCAGGGTTAGTTGTGTACCTCCTTACGCTGCAGATCTGTTCTTCATGCTTCCTCTCCTTTCTCCAGCAACTTCTATTATGTTCCCATTCAGAGAGCAATAATTTCTCTTATTGGTGCTGTTTTTACTGGGTGGGGAGGTGGCAACGAGGCCCCCAGAGGTCTTCAGGCCAGAGCTCTTTGCTTCATTGTAGCTTCATAGGCACTTTGCATTGGTGTATGCATCTGGTACACACTGTCTTGTTTGGTAGGCATCTGTAAATACCCTATTTCATCTTTACCCCTGAGTTTGGTCAGAATAATGTTTTATAGTTTGTTTTGTTTGTTTGTTTCCTCCAATACTATATGGTAGAATACAGTAGCAAATGAGTTTTGCTTTTGTTTTTTAATAAATAGAGTATTTAGGAATGGATGATATATGGCCCTTGTTTGCAGCATGCCTTTGATGCCCTCCCTAAATACAGATGCTTTGTGACCTCAGAAAATGGAAACATATTTCCATTCACTTTACTATGCTCCCAGTTATCCACCCCTGTGCATGCTAGGTCATACAAGGCTGACTACCTTTGCTTCTCATTCTACATATAGGGTTAGTCTCTGGGACTTGCAGAATCTTTCTCCTTTTCCCATTTCCACTAGAGCCAGCATGGGACAGACCCTCATGGTGTATTGGTGAAATCCCCTGGTAAGATCTCTGCCTCCAGGTCCCTGTTCCAAGCAGACATGTCCTGCCCTTGGTTTCCAAGTTAATCCTCCTAAAATGGCACATTCAGGTTAGTGCTCTTGGACTCCTCATTTTCTATAGCACTCTCACATTGGAGGTTTGCCAGAATATGAATTTACTGTTTCTTACCCAAGTTCACTTCTCAATATTCCCCAATATAAATGACCAATTCTGGTTGACCTGGTCATGAACATTCTATGAAAATCAAAATACCAGTTGCTAAAAGTCTTCAAAAATTTTCCATACAACACATGCTTTTATAACAAAGACTTAATACCTTTCTTATAATAATTGTGAAATCATTGCTACTAAACAAAGGACATAAAATTCTTCAGCAGAAAGTGATTAAAGCATAATTAAGATGGGTTGTGTACTGAAGTGAAAACTCAGCCAATGAAAGGAAGGTATTATGTGTGGAGTTTGATTATAATGTGGTGTTCACATCATGGTATCGATGATGGGTGAGTCCAGCAGGTAAATGCATGTTGCCACCACCCTGGATCCTTTCCCTATATGGCAGATCCTTCTGTCCCTATATGGCAGAAGTGTGACAGAATATAGATAACAAAACACAGCATGATAGAGGTTATTTTGACTAGTTTGTCTGGTGCTAGAAATCTGGAGATGATGGCCAACAAGGGACAAGACTTAAAGACACAAAAAGTTAGAAGAGATTTTATGGACCTCAAGGGCCTCCCTGAATCCCTTTGTTAATTTAAGATCACTAATTAGCAATAGATCCTGATTGCCTCACTGTGATTAGTACCCATGGTTTGTTACTCCCAGTCTTTGTACGACTTGATTTTGGGGTTAATTCTCATTCCCTTAAATGTTTTTCACCTGTGGGAAGTTAAAAGACAGGGCACTATTTAACACAAAAGAGAAAAGACAAAGTAGACCAGGAAAGCAATAGTGGATATTAGCTGTCAATATAAGGAGGAGAGGTGAGACTGGGTTTTTGAATATATGTGTATATACATATATCTCCCCCAAACTGGAGTTATCTTCTGGAAGGAGGGCCCCTTGTACAGGCTTCTCTCACTAGGTGAGTGTTCTAGGAACCCATCTGTATCAGTGTTCCAGCTGGCATTGTTGTGAGAGGCTGCATTCTGCTTCAGTGAATTTTTTTGAATACTCTTTCAATGTGTTTGCCCATTCATGATGGGTGATTTATGAGCTACCTTCCCACTCTGCTTTGAGTGTTCAGTAGTTTTTGACCAAAAATGTCATGACCCCTGTGTCCCACCCTCCCTGTTCATGCCATCTCACCTCAAGTGACTTTTTGTATTTCCCTGGAAAAAACAAGCCCTCAAACAGAAACATTTTGCTAACGTGGAAGAGATGAAACAAAAGCAGCAGAAGCACTGAAAAGCATTAAAATCAACAAGTCCAAAAACTGTTTTGAGCAGTGGGAAAAAAACGTCTTGACAGTTATTTTGCATTAAATGGAGAGTACTTTGAAGGTGACTAAAGTTTAAGCCTGTAAGAATAAATACACACTTTTCATAAATAAATTCCATTTTTAGAGAGATATGTGTATATGTATATTTATTTATGTATTTATGTATTTATTTAAATTATTTAAAATTCTTTCTCTTCTGGATGGGAAAAACCCACAGCACTTGAAGGAAGTTGTGAGGGGCCATGTAGACACATGTATGGATCCTAGCTATCTGAAAACAACTGGGGCTTTTACTGAAAGAACATTCCTCTGCCACGGATTGCTGGAGCAATGGTTTGCTGCTAGTGTGGAAGGGCTGTGGAAAGGGCATGAGAGTTCTAGAAGGAAGGCTAGAGTTCTGGAGTCCTGAGTCCTTCCAAGCCGCCTAAGTTTGCCATTCCAGGCATCCTTATTGTGTTTTTAGCTCACATGTAGTTGTGTCTGATGCTGAAGTGAGCATACAGTAATAGTTAAAAATTATCATTGGCCGATAATGTGTTTTCAATAAATGTTCAGTTGGATGAATGGATATTGCTGTGTATAAAAGAAAAAAAGAATTGCAAAATATGTAATCTTCCAGTAAAATGATGAAATTTATTCCAGAACTCAGAATAATGACTTTGGGGTTATTTACTCCTATTGAAGAGCCAGAATACCCCTCTTCTAGGGTGCTATTTACCAAAAGGGGTTGTATGTACTGCACTACTATGTGATTTATCTGGGTCGATATTTGCGATGGCATTGTAAAACTGACTGAGTCCTAATCATAATGTTGTGTGGCTGTGTGCCACATGTGGTGCAGTTTGATTACCAGCAGGAGATGGTGTACTAAGCCCCGACACCCCACAATTATTATATATGTGCTGATTTCCTGATAAAGAACATATTATGCATGTGCTTTATCAGGAAAGAAGCACTCACAGTAGGAGAATTCAGAGTCAGAAGATGGTGACGTCATTAGCACAGGATCCTTGGGTGCTCACTGTTGTAGAGCTTTCAGCTTAGAGTTTAGTGGAATGTTCCAAAAGGTTAGTTCAAATCTCAGAACCTGAGCTTGTGGCTATCAGCTTCTGTCCTCTATAGATGGGAAAAATAGTTGCTTTGGGAGGCTCAGGGATTCATTTCATCCCTTAGGGAGGTTATGGCTGTGACAGCGTTCATGTTGCATGGACTGCAAGATGGGGAAGAGCAAGAAGCAAAAAAGACTAAGGGCTATTTTGTGAAGAGGTCTCATGCTGAGTTCACTCCGAGAGGGCAAGGTGGTACACTTCAGCCTCAGCCTGGAGCCTAAAGTTATAACCATATTTATAATATCTCTCTTGAATGTACTAAATATGAAAGATATTGCTCTTTTTTGGCCCCTATGTGCTCTGGTTGGCCCTTGGCAAAATCCACAATGCCCACCCACTTTCTGCCTTTCCCTGAAGACTCCCTTTGTTCCAGATTAAATGCTGGGACCTCATGGAGAAGTCTCTGATTGCCCTGTGGCACACGATCTTTCCTCTGCCATCCCCAGAGCATTGTAGCATTGCTTACATCTTTCTTATTGTTCTCAGACAAACCCCTGTCTGTCGGGGTCCTCTCCTCTGAGAGCTTTCTGGCCTGATGACTAATGAGCATTACCTCCTCTCTGGACGATCAGTTAACAAAGAATAGGGTTTTATCTCTCCCCTGGTATTCTCCTTCAAATCAGAGTTCTCTGGGGAAACCAAGGAGCCTTCAAGACCCATCATAATAAAGTTCTTATGATAGAACACCCAGGAGGAAGTAATTTTTAATGATAGTTTGAATTTTAATGTATAGCTTTAAAATTATTTCCTTTCTTCCTCTACTCTAAAATCAAAAAGCCTACTTGGCTACTTGGCCCTGATCCTTTCCATATCCTTCTGATTTATAAATTCCTTGGGTGGCACTGTGTTTCTCTAGAGACTCTGCTCCAAGTTTTGGAGTCAGCATGAAGTCCCCCTTTTCCCATTAACCAGCCATTTGAAAAGTACTTCCAGTTTTACTTCTTTAGTGAGTCTTCTTTCCCAACTTGCCCGGTATCACCCCCATTTAGCCCACCACCGCTGCCTCAATCTGATCCCTCCCCTACAATGTGTTGTATGAGCTAACACTGCCCTCCTCCTCTGCAAGGCTAACTTGTCTGTGCCCTTCCCTCCTTAGCAATTTGTCCCAGTGCCCACCAAATGCCACAGAATGACCCCTAGTTCTGTAGGTCATGTCCATGTGGGGCTTCCTGAGACTAATCCCATGTCCCAACTTCACTTTCCATTTCTCTGCTTTACTCACATAAACACACACATTATATAAATATATACTTTCACATAAACATGCATGCACCCTTATACACATGTATATACACACATGCACTCACATGCAATTACACACACATACATACACATGTACTCAGGCACACATTGCAGACATAAATTCACTCTCACATAACTTCTTTGAGCCACACACTTTATGCTTACGTGTATTCTCCTGAATCATCTCTTATTTCCCTATCTGCTGGATCTGCCATGGAAGTTCAGTTTAGATGCTACCCACTTCATGAGTCCCCCATTGATTCTCTTTCAGTATAATGCTGCCCCTATTTCCTAAACTCCAAGGGAGAGTTGAAGAAGGGTGGGTTACTGTTTATTGGATATTTGAAAACAGTATATTTGCATATATTTAAAATTAGTTTTTGTCATAGTCCAAGACACACTACTGTGCTCATTTTCCAGATGAGCAAAGAGATTCTAAGCAGTTGGGTCAATTTCTCTTTCTTTCTTAAACATCACTCAGCTTATAAATGTCAGGGACAGGATTAATTATTTAAAATTCAAATTCCCACTTTTCCTCTTTCTCTCTGGGGTCATGCTAAAGCCCCTCTGAAAGATATGTAATGCTGTATTTTTGTCATTCTTATGAAACAAGTCACCTTTCCCCTTGTCTTATTTCCCTTAGCTTTTCCAGTGTGTAAGCTCAGTGACCTGCCCACGGCATAGACTTACGAATCCAAGCTCTTGAGAAGTAACTGAAGTTCATTCAGACAGTATTTCATTTTGTCCCTACATTTTCAAAATGGAGCTAAAATGTGGATTTTTCCAGTCTACTCCAAAGATTACTCTGGGGAGCACCAAAAATGTTCTAAGATGGTGAGCAGAGAAGCATTTCATACACTACCAAGCAGCACACACACCTGGTTAATAAATATTTATTAGGCATTCAATATTTCTGGTGACACAAAAAGGAGACATGATCCCCACTGTCAAAGAGATGACAATCCAGGAAGGGCCAGATATGGAAAAATATCTGACCCTTCAATAATCACACATTATCTGAATATACACTTTCTCAGTCTAGTGTGAAGCCTATGACCACTAAAGTATGACCACATTACAGAGATAGACAAATGGATGGATGGAAGTGAGGGAAGGTGTGTCTGGTGCTGGAAGATGGGTTGGACCCCCAGAACTTTGAAGGAAAGGATGGGAAACCAATGTTCCAGGCAATGCGGTCAGCAGATGCAAGCACAGGGATGGTCCTTCTTTATTGAGGGAGTAAATGAGTTAATGCCTGGAGGGACTCTGACCCATGTAAGGCAGTCCTTAAAGTTACTTACATGAACCCCAGTGATGATTTTCAAGGTCTAGCTAGGAACCATTGTCTCCCAAAACTCACCCTTGACTTGCTCAGTCCTATTCCATGAGTTTTATGTAAAACATTTGGCACTCAGTGCACAACTATTTTTTTTCTTTTTAAAGAAGTTAACAATGATAAATAAGAATTATTTATTACATTTTATTTAAACAACCTTGCAAGGTGGTGGACATCACCATCTTCATTTTAGAGACGAAAATAAGTGAGGATCAGAATGATTAAATAATTGCCACAAAGTGCAACAGCCCGATAGTGTTGGAGCCAGACTTACGTGTACAACAAGGAATGTGCTCTCTGCTTGTGGGCTGAAGCCTGTGACAAGGCAGGAGCTCCAGGTTCAGAAGGAGACTGAAGCAGTGGCCCAGTTGCCTCTGCCTCATGATTAGGATCTACATGGTCAGTAGAAAGGTCAGATAGTTTTGAAGAGTAGCAGCATGTGTTTCTACTTTCTTCTTAAAATAATGGCTTCCAGTGCCTGAGAAGGGTCTTAACCTCATTAACCTCCCGAGTACATCCTATGTCTCATCGCCCTTCCTCCACCTCCAAACACATACAGTTTTCAAGACAGTGAAGCTTAATTTTGGGCTTAAGTATAAGGCAAAAGCATGGATTTACATCTGATTCCTCTTAGATTTCTGTTGGGCCTAGCATAGTGTTGTCATGTAGTAGAGGGCCAATTAAAATTTGATCAATGGATGGATGGATGAATGAATGAATGGACTATAGGTCTCAGCAGCATGGATGGTTTTCTATGAAATCAGCTTCTGCTTGGTCCACAGCTCCCTGTTCTGCATCCCAGAATGCTTCCACGATAACCATGGCATTCAACTCCCAGACCAAAACACTCTCTGAAGGCTTTCTTGGTCAACCCTGGACTTCCTCTTACCTCTCCTGTCTCATTTCTCTGAGACTTGGTTGCCTGGACACTTTCCCTTTTTGCTGCATCCTCCTCTGTTTCCTTTAAATAATTTCTTCCAGTCTTATTGAACTGCTTACTACAAGCTTTCCATGTGTCTTTTGCAGTGCTCCTTTCTAGGCTGAAACACCCTGCTCTGCGCCATTCTTTCCTTCTCACCAGGAAAGTCCTACTTTTCTTTTAGGTTTCCATTTGGAAACCTTCCCTGATCCTCTCATTCCAAGTCTGGGTAAGATGTTCCTAAGCTGAACCCCCAGGACCCAAGGACTTTCTTGCCATTAATTGCCCATTTGTTCCCTCATTTTCCTGTTAAACTTTAGGCATGTTCAGAGCAGGGAGCTTCATTTATGGTCCCAGGAACTAAGACAATGTGTAATATACTCTCAGTACTCAAAACATACCCACTGAAGTAACAGGTGAATGGATAAATGGATGAATACAACCAAACTTTGTATATGTGTGAGTTTGGATGCCACTGTGTGAGAGCAGTGATTTTCAACCTTTTTCTTCTCAGGGCATACATAACATAAACTAATTACTAAAATTCTATAGCACACCAAAAATAATTATTTTGCTGATCTGATAACAAAATAAGTATAATTTTGATTCATTCACACTGGATGGCTATTGTGTTGATTATTGTCATTTTTTTATTTGACAATTTAAAGGAAGAGAGGTTAATGCACATTTTAAAAATTCCTGCGGTACACCAGTGTGTATCTTGTGTCACACTGGTGTGCCTGCTGTGGCACACTAGTTGAAAATCTCTGTGTTGGGGTAACACCTTTTCATGGAAATGCTGCTCTCAAAACATGAAAGTGACTGAGTCAGGAGATATGAGAGATGCTTATGAAGCTCCTATGTAATTTTAATAGGCATTTTATGTATCCTATTTCATTAATAAAGGGAAGAATGGAGTACTCCAGCATCTTTTATCTCCCATCTGTATTCAAATACAACAGAATTTCTCTCCAATAAAATTTCAGGGTAAATTAATGATTTTCATTTTCTCGGAAAACACATTTTTTCCTAAATGGATAGACTGCTAACCCAACACATAAATGTGATTTCCTGTCTAATAATGGGCACTGGATAATGTGGTGCATTGTAAGATGGCCTTTGGTCTTTTCATGAACCTGTGAGCTTTGAGCTGAGTGGAGTCACCCTCTGTAGGGACAGGTGTGGGGCCACAGTGCAGGCGCTCCTGCTTGGGGGTCATCACCTCCATTGTCCAGTCAATTCTTCCTGGCTTTGATGTTCTCAGGGAGCCTCTGGTAGGTGGGGACTCATCTTGACCTGTTGGGGGACTGTCTTCTTTGCTGTCTCTCAGCTGTGGCTAGTCTTGACACATAAATCACTGGCCTTGACAGCATATCTATGTAGGTTTCCATAGCATTTAAACATCCTTGACAGTTTAATGAATGTGCTTCTGGAATCCACAGAGAAATGGGGGAAGTGGATTGAGGAGAGGGTTAGCCATAGATACCTGTGAGGAAAGGGCAAGAGAGAAGGTTGCCTCACGAATGCTGGGTATTCTGGAGACCAGGTCAGAACATATTTTTCCCCCTGGAGGGGATGAGAATTTGTGATAGGTTCACAAGGAAATGCAGCAAAGCTCAGGGCCCCTGGAGGTAGTCAGTGGCCAGGAGAGAAACCATAGCAGGGCCTGTGGAGTGAATCAGCAACCTCTCCATATATTGCAGGGTCTTCATCTTGTTGAACCTTGAGTTTGGAGCTGCATTCAGTGAGGTAGGGTTGAGGCAAAGGGATGGGGACCTATGGCCAAGAGTATTCCACAAACCATACCATCCTGTGGGTAGTAATTTCACTGTTGTTAACACCTAGCAGTTAGGAAATTCCGGATACAGACCAGTTTTACATGTATTCCAGCAGGTAAAAAGTGAAACTAGTTATAAGGTCCATATGTAGAAGGGTGGGGGGATGTAGGGACACCACAGAGGACAGTGCAGTATTCCAGTAGGACAGTTACTACCCTTGGCCTGAAGGAGCAGAGGTAGGTGGCAATTACCAGACTCTGGAAAAAAAGAGCTATCTAGAGGGGCATGTTGATAGTGCCTGTGACCTTTGTTTGAAGGCTGCAGCCAGTCTGAGGTCACCCTGGAGGGAGGGAGCCAGGACAATAATTGCCCTCAAATTGTTGTCCCCTTTGCTAGAACCAATCAAAAGCCAGAAAAGGCAAGGGACCCTATTAATACAATAGTTGATGTAGGTCCGTCTCTTGGGGCACACAGCAAGCAAGACAGAGAAGGATACAAAATGGATCTGGATGGGAAATGGGAATTAATCCAGGTATATGGACACTCTCATTCAACCTTCCCGGAAATCCCACTTAAAAGGTATTATTGTGCCCATTTACAGATGAGGAAACTGTTGCAGAGAGAGGCTAAATAACTTGCCCAAATATACACGGTAAGTGGTAGAACCAGGCTTTGAACATAGTCAGACCTCCTGAGGATCCTGACCACTTAGCCACTACTCTCAGGTAAGAAATCAACAGTTGAAAGTATTCCTTTTTTGTGTGTGTGGAAGGGAGGGACTATGTTTTCTTTTCTTTCATCTGAGGAACAAGCTTTTGAACATGTTGACCTTGTCTTGACTGAGTTTGGGTTAACCTTTATCTGTGTCTGGCTCTCCAAGGGCTGGCGTTGGGTAAGTATGAGTGTGGGAACAGCCCTCTTGGTTTAGAATCCTGGTGGAAATTAGGGTCCTGCACTGCTGGAGTTGAAGTGCATGGTGAGAATAGATACCACAGGTGAGAACAGGTGGAATGAAGAGAACTGGCACTAACGCCTTGAGGTTCCCTAACTTTGGAGTTCACTGACTGGTAGTAACTGGTTATAGTGGATTCTGCTGTGCAGCTGTATTTTCCCCTATAGACTGTGGTAAGCTGGTTTCTAAGGTGATCCTGAAGATTCCCAGCCCTGATGTATACACACCTTCTCTTAGCTATTGAATTAGACATTAATCTAGGTAGTGCTGTGAAGGGATTTTTCAGATGGAATTACATTCTAAATCAGTTCACTTTAGAACATAGAGATTAGCTGGGTGCATCTGGTTGACTCACCTGAGCACTTAGATCTGGGTCTAGAGATTATTGATAGCGGAAGTCAGAGATTCAAAACGTAGGAGAGTCAATTCTAGAGAGATTCTCCACTGCTAGAGGGGGTCTCTAGGAGCTGAGAGCAGCCCCTGGCTGACAGTGGAGGAACAAGGACCTCACTCCTACAACTGCAAGGATCTGAATTCTGGCAACAACCTGAGTGCACCTAGGAGTAGACTCTTCCCGGAGGCTTCAGATAAGAATGCAGGTCAGCTACCACCTCGGTTTCAGCCTTGTGAGACCCTAAGCAGAGAATCCATCCAAACCTGTGTTGGACTTCTGAACTACAGAACTGTGAACTAATAAGCGTCTGCTGTTTCAAGCCTTTAAATTTGTCCATCAGTAACTTTTCATGAACCAGTAGGAACTAATAAAAACAAGGTTGAAATAACTTATTCTCTTGGTTGCCTGGAGTGTTCAGAACCACATCTCTCTCCAGATATCCTGGACTGAAGGAAGCTGCCTTGGTCAAGTTATGTGCCCCCTTGAGGGCAGCCTGCATCTGATGACTGGCTGATAGAGGAATACAAAGCCCTGCACCCCTTGCCTCTGCTTTGGACAACTCTGATGGGCCTTTCCTTATTTCGAGGTGCCTGTGGGATGGTCTGGAGCCTTGTTACATTGTAGCAGTTTAACTTCTCTCTCTGCCTAGTCCTGCTTCCCTTACTCCCTCAGAAATGGTCTTTCTGAGAACATGTTCCATGAAACTTTTGCATACAAATTCCCATTGCAGGCTCTTTCCCCATGGGACTAGATTGAAGACGATGGACTGGATAAATGTAGAGTGGTAGAGAGAAGCAAGATGAGTCTCATCCTATAGGAGTCTAGCTGGGAAGTACAGATTCCTACAAGGAGCAGTAAAATAATATTAGGCACCAAATGGGAAAGGCCCAGCATTTGCAGCCCAGACTTAGAGGGATCATGTGTTTCAGTTATCCCAGGACCTATGGTTTATACCTGTTCCCTGGTGTTTATAATTAATAGTTCCCCATTTGACTCTCAGACGTGTTCCAGTTTGGATGGCAAAGTACAGGTTCAGTGTTCCCAGATTCCATGAGATATGGGAGCACAGAGGATAGAGAGGCCAATGTGGTTGGGGTGGGCTAAGGGGTAGAGAAGTCTGCATATGGGGACCTCTGAGCTAGGCCTTGGGGCATGGACAAGAATTTTGTTACATGGAAGTGCCCAGGTATCCTCAGGTAGGAAAAGGTAGAAAAGCATCAACAGAGAAGGACAGCCAGGAGTACACGTGTGGGGGGACTGGGGACTGGTGGCAGCAGCAGGAGGGGGAGGAAGAGGCTTTCATTGTTGGAATGGCATAAGGAGCTCATTAATGGTTGTCTTTTTATGAATATATAAAACAAGGAAATTGGCACACATTGTCATAGAGGAGATGAGTGCCCACACACAGAACATGTGATGTTTCCTCGTGTCCTGGGGAAAATGAAAAGGAGAAAGCGAACAGATGGCTAGCCTCCCACTGTCTGAGGCCAGACCATTTTGCTTATCTGGGCAGCACTATTCTTTTATCTCTACCCAGTTTGCTTATTTGTCCTGTAAAGATGCCTTTGTGGATTGATGATGAAAATCATGAATCTGATGGTAATGACCATCCCTTACTTTTGCAGCCCTTGAAATGCTTTCAAAGTTTTTGTATGCATTATTTTATTTCATATAATACAAGATTCTCTTTTGTTTTCATCACTGGCCTAGGTAAAAGGCAAGGCAGGTTTTTTTTCTTTTTGTTGTTGTTGTTGTTTTCATTTGACTGAAGAGATACAGTCATTAGCTGAAAAAAATTCTCAAGGGTAATAGGTGTGGAGCTCATACTGGAAGCTGAGTGTGGCGGCTCTCCCATCAGTGGTCTTTCCGCCACACCATGAGAAGATAATGGTGGGTCTTTGTCTAGCCGTGGCCTGATAAACCCACCACTGCAACAATCCCCACTGTGGCTTCCCTTCCTGGGTTTTGGGTGCTCACTAGACTGCATTGAATGGTTCCCTCCATCCCTGCAGCTGCATATAACAGAGTTTACTGAACTGTACACTGAGAGATTTTTCAGGAGATACATAGAGGTTGTATCTCTTCTGTATAAGTGATGCTATTTCATTTCAGAAAAGATAGGAATATTACAGGAGGAATAGTTTTATTTAGTGTCTGCTAAATGCTTTTATCTCCAGTCTGGACCACAACCTTGCAAAAGAAGTGTGTGCAGCTTGCATGAGGAAATTGAACTGACTGTTGCAATTCCTTGCCTAAGGCTGCAGATGGTAATAGTCATACTAGGGAATGAACCTAGTTCTGACTGTGTCCACATTCAATGACATTTCTGCTAAGCCACTCCGGCTGTCTAGAGTTCAGTGGCCTCAGTGGGCATCAGAGTAAGGACCCTTAAAGCTCTGACTCTTTCTGCAGGCCTAAAGTCTTTTGAGTATAAAATATTTTAGTTATAAACCTTCTCCCTGGCAAAATGTACACTTAGCTAACATTTTACATGAAATTTCAGTAGACTAATGGACTGCCAAAGCTGCTCTGTAGTTTTCAGGTCAGGAGTTCTTGCCCTAGGGGAGGTTAAGGCTCAGGAAGACAGAAGCAGAAGAGTTTCAGTAGCTCACATGGCCACCTGGAGCGCCTCATTTTTAAGCTCATCTCTGCTGGGGCTTAAGGGTTTGGGTCTTTGTCTTAATAAAACAGGTTATTACCTAAAAGGCTATTAAAGCAGCAGGAGAGAAGGCTGAGCCAGCTGCTGGGCAGAGTGGCAATCCGCTGTTCTCTCCAGCAAACCCAAGTTCGGGAGAAGTCTCAAATAGGGGCACTAAGGTTTTGTTATTTCGGAGGATAAAATTTGTGACAACAAGGAGTCTTGGACATTTTCTGTGACTCATGCACACTCCCTTTTTGTACCAACTGTCTGCAAGAAGTCAATGTAAAGTCCAGTTTTTCGTGGACGAGTCTTTTGTTTCAATGCTGTGTCAAGATGATGAAATACATCAAGTTAAAAAATAATGGAGAAGGCTTTTGATTGACTTGGATCAATTTTTAAGATGGCCAGAAAGAAAATATATGTGATTACGAAGAATGTGCTAATGTCCAATCACAATTTCATGATCAGAGTTTTGAATATTTAGATAAATATTTATTTAGATAAAATATTTAAATATTTAGATATTTCTATGGGGACTCACTGTTTATTACCTCTTTCTCCAGTGTTATGGACACATCCAGTCTCATCTCAGCCTTTCTACCCCACCTTATCTCCCATGGCTTCTGTACACACATCCTTGTTCCCATTCAGGTCCATTTTTCTACTCTGCTTCTGAAAATGGGATTTCCCAACCACCTCGAGTTCCCCTGTCCCATCTGCCAATCAAGGCCCACACCTGGTCTTGTGAGGTGGTTGAGGGCTGGGATAACCTGTAAGTCTGGTGTGCCTCCTTCTTCACCTTGCTGAGCCGCATTTGTAATAGGGAATGATAGTTCCTGTGTTGTATTATTAAAATTCAGCGAGGTAGCATACATAAAGTAAGTGGCATTTACAGCTACTCTCAACTTCCTTCCTGAAGACCAGAGCAAGTATTGCCTCCTTCAGAAGATTCTCCTGAAAGCTGAATACAGATTTGTATATCTTCCTTTTCTTAGTCTGCCTGAGTTGCCATAACAAAATAACACAAGCTGGGTGGCTTAAACAATAGAAATTTATTTTCTCACAGTTCTGGAGGCTAGAAATTTCAGATCAAGGTCCAACAGGGTCAGCTTTGGTGGAGTTACACCTCTCTTCCTGGCTTGTAGATAGCTCCTTCCCACTATGTCCTCACATGGCCTTTTCTTAGTGAATGAACAAAAAGAGAAAGAATGAATGAGCTCTCTGCTATTTTCTTATTTCACATATTTCTTTTTTGTATTTTATTTAATCTTTATTGTATTTCTTTACATTACCTTTTAGTCCCCCTATACCCCCCTCCCCAGCAATCACCACACTACTGTCCATGTCCATGAGTCCTTTTTGCTGTATCCCTCTACCCCCTAACCTCCACTCCCACTAGCAGTGAAATCTGTTGCATTTTTATATGCCAATAACAAAATAACAGAAAGGGAGATTAAGAAAACAATCCCATTCACAATTGCTTCAAAAACATCTAGGAATAAACCTAGTCAAGGATGCAAAAGATTGTACTTGGAAAATTATAAGACACTGAAGAAAGAAATGAAAGAAGATACAAAGAAGTGGAAGCACATACCATGTTCAGGGATAGGAAGAATTAACATCATTAAAATGCCGGTATCCTTTTTAAAAGGATGCTAATCCTATTGCATCAGGGCCCCACCTTTATGATCTCATTTGATCTCAATTATCTCTTTACTCCAAATACAGCCACTCTTGGGGTTAGGGCTTTAATGTATGAATTTTAAGGAGAACACATACATTTAATCTTTAATACACTCCAATGTAGACCTTCATTGGTACTTATAACAAACACCTGCACATTTTACTAGTTAAATATTTTCCATTGCCTCCATGTTGGTTGTTGTGCCAGAGAGAAGAGTATATTGCAGAGTCTGGCATTAGAAATCAAATGCTCACTGGCCCCATTTCACTGGTCAGCAAGAACTAGCTTAATGACCTCACAACTGCAGAGGTGGGGACAGGAAGTGCAAGCCTGCCATGTGCCCAGAAGGCAGGAAGCTGTAAATATTTGCTTAATATCTTTAATGACCATCACAGTGGACAAATGGATGTTCAGTTTTCCAGAAAGTGGGAAAGTTGACATTCATTTTATAATATTTATCTTTTATACAATCAGAACACTGGTGTTAACATCATCATCATCATCATCATTATTGTTGTTGTTGTTGTTGTTGTTTTTAACCTTCTTCTCTCCCTTTTTCATGCAAAATCAGCCAAGAAATTTCAAAATGTATGTGAAGCCTGGATTGGTAGCTCTGATAGATTCACAGCTTGTTGTGATTGGAGAAAACCTTACTGCCCCTTTAATAAGGAAACTTGTACAGTGACTCTGAGATGATCCGAAGAGTGGTTCCATAAGGATCTATCCAGAGAGGGTTGTAGGAAGGGATTTGGTGACAGCAGGAGAGACCTTTGTTCCTACCTTGACTTTCTGTCTACCCTACATATAGGGCTTCTTTATCAAATATATTTGGAAGACATAAATGGTACTACAGAAAAAAAATAAGAACCACTGTATGTAGTCCAACCACATAGGCAAGACACAGATGATTTTATGATATTGTTTCCAAAACCTGGAGCCAGACCTTATGAACTGAATTGATGCCTGCCTCTGTACTACCTGGCTCAGCTTCTCTCCTTCACTTCAGGAGACTCCCCCTGCTCTTTTTGATGACTGTTGTTGAGCTGGGTTTCAGGGCTATCTTTGTACCTGGAGAGTTGCATTAACTGTGCCTCAGGCTGCCCCCTCCCTCATCAAACTGTGAAGCACTCTATTAGCATTGCAAACAGAAGTGCCTCCTCTCGGTTTAGACTCCAGGCCTTGGCTTGTTTGGACCAATATATCATGCAAATAAACTAAGGAGGAATTACAATATATTTTGTCTGCTGTGTCTCCAAAATCATGAGTCCCAAAATGCTTAAGATTCTTTTAAAGATGTTTTCCTTTTGTTTCTTTAAAAACTCTCTTTCTGAGCAAACTGAGGGCTGATGAACTGTCCCCAAACTGTCCCCAAACTGCAATACTTACATGCAGATATGGGACAGTGACAGAAGCTGTGATTACAGCTTTATTTGCTTTAGCAAGACTCCACAAGCCAGTTAAAGTCACAGAAAATGTGAGTAATGGACTCCAACAAGAAGTGGTGGAGTCAGGGGGGCAAACTGGCAGGCTCTCTGTATAGTCACACCCTCTCTTCCATCAGGCAGCATTGGCTCTAGCTGGTAAAGGACATCCTATTGGTTCCATGTAGACTGTCTCTACACTGAACATCATCCCTTCTCGCTGCCTGAGCTTTGAATACAACTAGAGTTGGTGTTCATCCCTTAGGTTTTGCATTCAGTCCTTCTTTAAATGCCGCTCTCATCAGGAAACCCCCGTGGTCAAGCTGTCATCATGTATGTGTCCTCAGCAAAGATGAGTGTGTGAGAGCACGTGTCCTCCTGTGAGAAGGAGTGGGAATGAGTGAGAGCTCTGAGGGCTTGGTGATGGGGGAGAGGTGGGGGCACTGGGTTGGGAATGGCCTAGCTTGCCCTAGGCAAGAATGAATTCAAAAGGACAACAGAAACTGGGAGAAATCCTTGACTTTGGGGTCACTAGGCCCCATTCTCTTAGTGGGAGAGCAGTAAGTCCCATGGTCTTTTCTTGAAATCTGTTCATGGTCAACTTAGGAACCTTACTGAGTGAAGCCTGGGACTAAAAAACAAGGGGGTATCTGGAGTACTTACCACCAAAGATGTTCATTCATTAAGTTAATTAAATGCATGACCAATAAGCAGCTATTCTTCATGTATCTTCCCCAATGAAAGTATGCAAAACCCACCGCAAGTTCTTTTGATTTATTAAATAAAATTATGCAACTCAATCAGTAAAGGGAAAAGCCTGAGCAGGGAGGAGGGGCACCTTTGCTGCAAGGCAAGACTGGTGCAGCTAGGAAAAGTTAAAATCTGATTCATTAGGCTTAATGTCAGGAAAAGACAGAGCTAAAGGATGGTGACTGAAGACCTAGGGTCTATGGCCAGATCACTTGATTGGCTCTGCTCTCTAGCCCCTTTCGCACTGCCTGGCATGGAACAGGTACTGCTGGTGGTTTTTCTAGGTATGAAAGCACATATATTAATAAATGAACAAGTGAGTGGTGATAATGCTAGCAGGGTGGCATTGTGTCAAAGACTCTTTGATACCCCCCTGCCCAAGTACTGTAGATGCCTCTCTTGCTCTTGATCCTCAGGCTTTACCAGTGCGAGGCCTAAGTTGACCACACATCAATTTTAAGAAAAGAGTTGAGACTTATTTGCTATTCTGATGCAGAATAACTGTCTAGTGACTGTAAAAACTGTATTGCGTACATAGGAGGGTCTCACCTAGTGTTCACCAAAGAGTAGAGTTTGCCTAGCATCATCTATCATGATATTATAAGTATTTCTTTGTCTATAATTTGTCATTGATGAACAGAATCTTTTGGACGTGGAGCCCAGGTTGGGGGTACTGATAAAAAATAGGAGGAGAGGGAGATCTGAGCCACTTTCTGGAGAAGTTGGGTAAGGGGCCACAGGCCAGGTGGCCTCAGGAGAGAGCCGCAGGCCTCAGAGGAAGTCATGTGCCTTTCACAGCCTCTGCAGCCTTGAATTTAGTGATGGACAGAAAGCCTGGTCTTCTCTGGTCCCCTTCTCCTATGAACCATGGGGGCACCTGCATTTTTGTATTAAACTTCAACAGGAAGCTGGCCTCCCCAACATGGTGTAAGTGCCTACAATCCTGATTATTGACAGACCTAGGTAGGCCTAGGAGGAATGGAAAATCACCAGGCAGGAAAACTGTACCATGGGAAATGGTAGTTTGGGAAAATGTTTGCCTGGGAAACTGCCTGCCAACCCTACCCAGGACAAACAGATGCCCAGCTAAGATTGGGGTCTGGGGTTGGCCTGTTTGGCATAACAAGATGCAGCTTTAACTTGAGCCTAACAAGATGTATCAAGGACAATGGTCAACAGAAATGGCACCTAGCAACCAGCTCTAGCCAATCAGACTCTGACACCCCAGTTACCCTTTGTGGGTTTTTGTGGTTAAAAACCCTGCCCTAAAAACAACTGAGTGAGTCTTGACCTCCCTTGGTTGGCTCCCCAGCCTCCCTAGATTGTCTCCACCTTCCCTCCTATTCCTACTAATAAACCCTGCTCCTTAGCTCACTGTGTCTGTCTGGTTTCTTGAGTGACTCCAACCTAACAATTATCATGGGTGTTTATATAACCTTTTGAGTCATGGCAATGTCTTTGGGTCCTAGAGCAGTTTTCCTGGCCTCCTCTAGCCTGTGTGTGATGTGGGATACCAATGCAGTTTATAAGCCAATTCTCCACTGGGTCCAGATCAAATACTTCAATTATAGCTCCAATTTGCAAATATTAAAATTAGCTCAAAATAATTATAAAATAATAATTTCTACAGCTGTTGTCATCTTCTCCCATCTTCTTCCCCCTCCTCCTCCTCATTATTATTATTTCACTGCTGAAGCATGGAGAATTTTTGAAATATCACTTGCTGAGTCCTCCTATCTCTGTTCACTTCCTCAAACATACTCCAGGCCTTTACTCCTAAGCTTTTATTCCTGTTATCTATGCTTTTGAAAGAAGCATTTACTGGGAGCAGGGAGTTTTTATGGCAAATATTTCTATTGCACATTTGATTATACTTTTATGCCCCCATCTTCCCATTGACCATGATTATCCTTTTCTGTCTGGCTTATCTTAGATACCCCTCAATGTATTCCTAACATGATAAAAATAGGAGGTCATCTGTTTTCTCCACTCCCAAATCAGTGGCAGCACCAAGATTGGTCTAGGAGACTAGAGCCTTCCATTATTTTTATAAACTATTCCTAAAGTTATGGAAAGTCAATAAAAATTACATGTGAACACAATATTCTTACAAAGTAATTGGAACTTCAAACAGGATCTTCCAGTATTCCCCTTATTATTGAATTGCCATCCTCAACCCTTACTCCAGTTTCTGTTGCCCTTTATTATGTTTCCTTGTGGGTTTTGATGATATCTGAGATTCTTTGGGACTTACTTTGTAATAAATGTCCTTCAAGAGACATGTTCATTATCACTGGGTAAGGTTCTCTCTCATATTTACTGACACATAACAGGGATTGATTTCCCTTATAAATAATTAGTGGGCAGGCAGCATTGAGAAGGCTTTGGAGAAACCAGACGCAGGACATGCATAGATGATTGGGATGGGAAAGGGAGGAGGCAAAGAGGATGGAGGAAGAAGAGAAGGACATTTATAGAAGTCTGCAGAAGGGGTGAGGGAAGATTTAATAGATCAGGACAGCAGGGAAGAGTCAGGGTGTTCTGAGGAAATGACCAAGATTAGGGGGCTTCATTAAGGCATTCTGTTAGATTGTTCTGAAGATGCCCAAATAAGCAAGACCAGGAGAAATACAGAACCATCAAGTTTCAGACTTGATAGAATCTTAGGGTTCACCTGAAGCCTAAATTATAACCAGAACCACCAAGGTCCAGTCTCTGCTTTAGCACTTCCCTGCATGCAAAAAGTTTTCTTGGGAGAATTAACTAACTCCATTTCAAACATTTCAGAATGGCAGAATTGTCATTCCTGTATTGAAACATATGACTCCACATAATTTCCATCCAGAGGGCTTGCTCTGCCTTTGGAATTGTACCCAATATGCATATGGCCCTTTCCTACATGGCAGGTCTTCAAGTATTTTGGCACAAGTTCTGACACCCCCAGGATCCTCTTGTCAGCCTGAGCACTCTTCCTGAATGCCCTCCAGTCTTTTCCTGTCCTGCAGAATAGCAGTAAATTCTGACCAGCAGTTTAGTGGGGACCTTGATGTCTCTCTTGTTTTAGCATATTTATGCTTTAGCAGTTTAAATAGAATGCAGTTGTATATTTCATATCTTACATTTGTTTAGAACAATTTTTCTATTAGATATCACCTCTTGCTTATTGCTCAATATCAAGAACTTTTTAAGGAAATGTCTTATACCATTCATTCATTCTTTCAAAAGATAGTAATATTTGAGGAACAACTATCTGCCAGGCACTCTTTTATGGGTTGGGTATATGGCAATGAACAAAATGGAGTGCTTTTCTTCTTGAAGCTTGCATTTAAGTGAGAGGAGAGGGATAATGGACAGACTGTAATATATGTCATGAAATAAAACAGACTAGTGAGGGTAGGCAGAGCTGGGCAAGGTTGCTTTTCATATAATGTGTCTCTATCTGTTGTTCTATCAAAAACTGTGTATCTCAGTTTCCATATTTTTTCCATGCATTATGTCATACACAACCTTGGGGAAATGATTTTGTATGCCGGTGATAACAACTATCACCACTGCTAATGCTACCACTGCTCATACTACCAGTACCATGCACTCATATAATCAACCACACAAGACAGAAGCTCTGGAAAGATCTTGGGCTTTATGTGGCCAGTCCTATTGGATCTAAAAGCACTTCTTAGCTGTGTAAATTGACCAAGCCTTTAAAAAAAGTAGGCCTTAGTTATTTGTTCAATGGGGATAAAAATAATACCTTTCAAGGTAGTGGTGAGGATAAAATGAAATACTGCATGTGAAGAAAATTCTAGATAGCCCTTGATGGTATGGCTCAGAGGATTGAATGCCAGCCTACAAACCAAAGGGTCGCTGGTTCAATTCCTAGGGAAGGCACATGTGTGGGTTGTGTGCCAGGTCCCCAGTGAAGGACATATGAGAGGCAGTCACACGTTGATGTTTCTCTCTCTCTTTCTCCTTCTCTCTAAAAATAAATAAATAAAATCTTTTAAAAATTTTCTAGATAATAGCAGACAGGAGGAACTCAGCAAATGTCACCTTTGATCCCTTTCTCTTTTCTATGTCTCCAGCCCAAATGCTGATAAAAATGTCCAACTGAGAAAGGCTGAGACTCAAACCACTAGCAATGTGTCATATTGACCTTACTCAATAGTATGAAGTTTTGGAGCATGGCAGGCAGCTTTGGAGCCCATCTAAGTGCAGTACCAATGCCTCCACACTAATATTTTCCCCCATAAACATACCAGTTCAAGAAGGAGATAAAATTATTGTTATATATGTATGAACTAGCTTGGCAAGGTTGAATTAAATTGTAAAATATAAGATAAGATTGAACAAAATAGTTGTAATCAGAATAGGATATAGGAATAGACAGAAGTGAGATGGGTTAGAATGAAATAGAGTGGGAGGGAGGGAGATGGGTGGGATGATTTGGAATGAAATGGGATCAAGGGAGCAGGATGGTATGAAGGGGAATGGGTTGAGACCAGGTGGACCTGTACAGTAATCAAAGAGCAGAGACATGTTTTAGTTTTTTACTCTTCCACATCCCTTTTTCATAGTGAGCGTCTTGGATTTCTGTGTGTTTTGCACAACTTATGCCAGTGTTGACAGAGACTTCGTGCTGCCATCAAGGGATTTACACTGTCTTTTTAATGTCCCCCTTCTGTGGTGCCTTTATGGCCCTGCTGTCCAGCTTAATATCTGCAGCTTGCTCTTTGGCACATGAGTCTCTCTTTGTCTCAAATGCACGAGGAATGGGAGGGGAGTGAGGCCTTCTGTGTGCAAAGGCTGTATCTGTTTCTAGGCTGGATCTGGGCTGGGACCCAGTGACTAGTCTGCCCTTAGATTTTTAATATTTTCCTCCCTTAATAGGGTTGTTTTTTTCCAAGGAAATACTGTGTGTATTGTCTAGACAAGCTAAAGGATATGTCTCCCAGTCGCTGGAGAGCACAACTTCTCTTGCAAATGTTCTTACTTTCTAAAAATTCATCTATGGAGAGCTAATGCTTTTGCATTCCCTCTGGCTCCAGCAAGGGCTACATCATACCCAAGTGACTGTTGACATGTGAGTGTTTCACGGCACCTCCAGGAGCAGTTCTGGCTGACAGTGATTTATCTATCTTTATTTTTCTGCTCTGTCTTGTCTGAGCATTGTCTGGGATTATGGGCTGGCATGCCATTGGGAGCTGAAATTCCCAGGTCAGAGTTTTCCTGGGAATCATTTCTCCCTATGGGCTCCTAAAGGGATGAATGTGACAGTTGAAAAGCTGGCTGTAGAGAGTGTGTGTGTGGTTTAAGAGAAAGAGAATGGGTTTTAGAGTCTGACAGCTTTGTACCCATGGTCAGGACTAGGGTAAAGAAGGGAATAACTCTTGGGTTCATACAGGTGTAGGGTCAGCAACTGAGGATGAGGACCCACTGAAATCCTTGCACCTTGGGTGCTTTGCGTGCCTTACCCTACTCCCAGCTCTGCATCCAGGGTGCAAATCCTGGTTCAGCCACTTTCTATGTGGGGCATTGGGAGGGTTATTTAACCTCACTGATCCCCATTTTCCTCACCTGTATAATAGGAGCCTGATGCTTATCTCTCAGAATTCCAGCAAGGATAAGATGCCACAAGTAAAATATCAAGTAAAGGAAATGTGTATAGAACAAAATCTCTACCTCTGGCATATATCCATCCCTGAAAAACAACAATAACAAAACAGACAATAAGATAACAACAAAGACCTAAATGTAGTGGTTAAGGGCCATAATTGATTTTCTCATGGAGGCTGTTTTTCACAATTGGAGTTCTAAGAGATCCCTTTGACTTGAGCAGATCTGTCACACATAGTAGGAACCAATGAGCTACAAAATCTGGACTGTCTGGGCCATGCAACCAAGTACCTGGGTTCCCATGCCTTGCTATACTTCCTGAGAAAACCTTCCATCTCTCTGCCTAGAATGAGCAAACAAGGGTATCATGGTAGAAGGCAGAGCAGGTCTGTGATGCTGCCAGCTCTGCCTGTCTTTATTTCCTAAAGCACAGTTTTTGGTGTCCCAAGATGGTATCCAGCCACCACATGTAAACCACTGTGTCTGATAAAGTCATGTATAGTGCAGTTAATGGGCTGGTTTTCCTCACCTGCCATGACACCCTCCATTTCAAAATCTTACCTTCTCTCTGAGGTCCATCTGAGGTTCCTTCTTCTCTTTGAAGTTCTCCTAGCCACTCCAGTTCACCTTTGTTCCTTTGCTCATTCTGTTCTGGGAGATACTCAATTCAAGATGTTCTGGCTCTGGGATTGGAATAGAGTTGGGAACTAAGATGCTTGTGCCAACTGTGGGTCAGCTACTGTGCTGGGTTTTGTTCTCTTCTGATGTCATTGAGGGTGTTCTGGACTTTTCCAACTAGAGCTCCCTCAGTGGAAGTAAAGGGCATCAGACCTTGGGCAAATCTTTAGAAACAAGTGATTCCCCAGGTCACATAACACCTTAATGACAAAATCTAAGCTAGATCCCAGCTGTTCCTAACCAAGCCCTTCTTCCACAATGACTTCATAATCATCACTAATGTGCTTCTGCCTTGCAAAAATTTCTGCTGCAGGACCAAGTAACTGCAGGTCTCCTGCAAATTGCCAGACAGTGATGCACTCCAAGGAGGAGGCTGTGTTAGATCAATACTGTATCCTCATGATGCCCAGCACATCTGGTATACAGAAGTTCCTAAAAAGGCTGCAAACAAAATCCAAAGCCCCCAGATAGAAGCCCCCAGATACTTGCGGATTCGGTTTCACCTGTACTAGAGGCTTTTACATTCTAAAAATAATTCTTGCATGGGCAAGAGTTGTGTTATCTAATGGGATTAATTTTCAAGGTTAGCCACTTTAGAAGTCCCGCTGGGTGGAATATTTTAGGGTCAGAGAGGCCTTTCCCACGTCTTTCATATCTCATAACACAGACAGCTACCCAACCCCCACTGCTGGAGTCTGATGAAATCCAAGTGACTAAAAAAATCTAATTAATATGGTTTTAATTATGGCAGTAATAATACCTTCCTCCCAGCATGAGAAGGTAGGATATCAAGTTAGTAATACTAAATTTCCCAAGAGTGCTAAGACCCTTTAAGTTGAGTTAATTTGAAAGTTACTGATATGATTAGAAAATAGAAAAAGGCATATTTGAAAGGTTTCAAAGGGGTAAGCAAACATCAATATATCAGTCATTTGTGCTATCAATCAATCAGCAATGTAAGACACAATGTTAGGCTCTGGCTGTAAAAAAGTATATGATACTACTGTTTTTATGCCATATATAATGAGGTAAAGCAGATAAAACATAGACCCTGACCCCTCCCATTAGTTTGATGAACTCTCTTTCTTTCCACTTGGTGGAAGATGGGCTTGAAACCTGGTACACCTGGCTGGCATCCTGGCTCTGGACAGCTCAGCAGGGCAACCGTGGGGGGCAGGGGCACACTGCTATCATGAACTTCAGATTTCTCATTGCTTTGGAGAGCTGGCAAAGAGTCAAGGAGACAAGTGTAAAATGTCTGATGCATATCTTATTTAGAGGAGGCAGCAATTATTCTTGCTTTCTCGTGAGTGTGGGCTTATGCCTATGCGTGGCACCTGGGAGATGCCTATACTCAATTGGGGGTCACTGAGGAAGACAACAAGAGCAGGAGAGGACAGTGGTGTAGGCTGGGGACACCGCCATTCCAGGTGTGTCCTGAGCGACAGGGGCAGAACGAGACCCAGGTAGGCTGAGGATGTACGAGTGCTGAGAAACAGGTGGACACCCATGTTTCTGGCTGGAGAGAGGTCAAGGAGGCAACACACTAACAACCAACCACAGGATCTGTCAGAAAAGCCCTGTGAGTGCCCAAAGCAGGGCGGACATCTTCAGGAGAGGGCGTGTGGGGGCAGAAGGAGCAACGGCAGGGAGTGTGTGCTGTGATGTCAAGAAGTGTGGTAGTAAACAGGAGAGGGGTGAACATTTGAACCAAACTAGAACATGAAACAGTATCTTTTTTTTGACATGTTTTTGTTTTTTTCTCTTTTTTGACTTTCTTTTGTTGTTGGTTGTGAACTATTATGGCAAATTTCTATTTGGGAGAGAGAAGCCAGTAGAGAGAGAGGATTGGCAAATGCCATTTAAGTAAGGCATGGTGGCTGAGTGCTATTAGGTTCTGGAGTCTGAGCTCAAACTATGGCTTTGGGTCTGAGCAGCTGTGTGATCTGGAGCAGGTGACTCTAAACCCCGAGCCTGAAGTGAAAAGTGAAGATACAAAGGGCACACCCTCCCCTGGTGCACTGAGAGGCACAAATGAGAGGGCTGGTGAGGCCCTTAGCTGAACTGAACTCTGAGGAAGGAGCTGTTTGGAGATGGCAGGAAGAGACATGGCGTGGCCCCCTGTGTGACAGAAGGCAGCTTGCTTTAGAAAGAAGTATGAGCTTTCTGTTCTGCAAGAGGAGGGATGGAGTTGTGTGGACTGAGGTGAGTTACAGAGGCCGGTTGAAGAGCAGTGGATGAAACTGGGATGGCTGTTGTCTTACCAGTGACATTCAGGTCAGCTGATCTGCAGCCCCGGTGGTTGGGGAGGGCAGGGGTGCCCGGGGATCTCAGGGGCAAGTGAAAGGGATCCTGAGGTGTGAGGAGAAGAAGGAGATTACTGGGAAGGGTCAGCTTCATTTCATGGCAGTCACACAGGGCCCCACAGTTGGAGTTTAATCATCTGCTGTCTCCATCTTGAAATTTTAACAATTCTATCTTTGACTTATGTCCTGTGAGTCCAGCAGAAAAATGGAACATGTGCGGGGGACCTGGAGCCTGGCTCATGTTGCTACATGTTCCAGCTATGCCCCCCTAGCCTCCAGGACGGTGTCTCTGTCCTCATCTCTCCTGCTCCCACCCACCTAACCCTCAGACACAGGAGTTGGGGGAGGGTGCCAAAGTCAGGCATACACACATGCACTGAGATGTGAGGTAAGCCGGGCATCCATGAGGGTCTGCACTCTTCTGGCAGGTATCCTTGCACTGAGGGGAGCATGATATTAGAAAGCCAGTAAGAAGATATAGAAGAAAGAAAAAGACATTTCCCCTGTTTTGTTTTTTTTTTTTCACAAGGGAACTTGCATTTTCACTTTGCATTTGGCCCCACAAATTATGCAGCTGGTCCTGGGGAGGAGAGTCACCTGGAGAAGTAAGATGGTAGCAGAACAGGCTGCAAGAAGCTACTGGACTTGGAGCTTCCCAGTTCCTGGTGGATACAGTAGGACATAATTCTCCAGAGGGTCCATCAACCCAGATAAAGAAGTGTAAGAAAGAGAGGGCAGAAAGTAGTGGAGGATGGATGTGGCAAGGCGAGAATGATGGAACTTTAAGGTTAGGGCAAAGGGAATGTTGGTGCTAATGAAAGAGAAATTCAAATGACCATCGGTTAGACTGGGTAGAGAAAGAATTCTTTCAAACCAGAAGGAAAAATGTGAAATTGGAGGAGATTTGGGAGCCAGGCGCAGAAGAAAGGAGGCGCATGAATGACTTGGCCCGAGAAGGGAATTTGAGAGTTCAGAATTTCCGAAGTAGAATATTTTCAGAGCAAGTTCCTTCACATCTCATTAGTAAAGTTCGTAATTTGCTCTTTTTCCTCTGCATTTGCAAACAAAACATTGCTCTCAGATTCAAGATTTAGACTTCTGAATCATAGTACAACTCATTTTTTTTGTATAAGTAACATATGTTTGGCGTCTTTAAACACAATTACTTTTGTATAATAAAAGTGTTGATTTGATGATGCAACATTTTCTGCAAGTGTGTTTAAGAGAGTTTATGTTTTCATAAGTTGCAATGAAACTCAATTATGTATGTGTAATAAGGCTTCTGATTGTTACACTTAGACTTTTCTGTATAATGAAGCCAGCAATTAGAATTTGCTGGCTCTATGGCTTAGGAAAACACACTTGTTTTGGAGACAAAAGACTCTTAATGAGCCCCCTTTTTGGTTAATTTTTTTGTTGTTGTTAAAAGCCAGTCTATAACTCAAAGATATAATTAGATTTCTTAAAGGTCTGGATTTTTTTGTTGTTGTTATTTTTTTCCCTCTAAATACAAAACAAAGCAAAGAGCAATAACTTTCAGATGCACCGGATTTCAAAACTGTGAATCTTGCCAGGATCTGCAGTTCTACCTTTGAGGTGCCTCCAGTGCAGACAGACATGCCGCTTCGCCGAGGAGGCAGAGGCCTGGGTATGGCAGCTATCTAAGTAGAGAAGTGTACTTTCTAAGCATTGCTTAGGAACTGGTCCGGATGCTGCACCTGGAGTTGGGCACCAGGGCTCTGCTTGCACCTCAGCCTCAGGGTTAGCCCGAGGCCTGGCTCAGGAACAGAGTCCCACGCCCTCCCCGCAGGCTACTACTGTCTTCAGAGGCCCAGTAGTGCTCAGGCGGAGGAACCGTTCCCTGGGCTGACCAAGTGAGTGCTGGCAGCTTTTTCATTGGGCTGAACACCCTTCCTTGCCATCTCCTTCTCCATCTCGTGATCTGCACCCGATGTGGCAGCTGCTCACGGTCTCCTGTGCTCTTGGTCATTCATTTCACTGCTGGCCATTCATGTCACTTCCACAGAAGGCTATTTCTCTCCTGGGTGTCCAGATATGTGGGGAAGGGCAAAACTTGCATAGGTCAAAACTTCCACCATCATATAATAGTTTGAATGAAACCCTTCTACCTTCAGAGATGTTTTCCTTTAAGTCTACTATTAAAAAGTTCCTACTGTTAGACGTGCTGAACTGTTTTGCTGTTATTGATCAGTAGCAGCTTCGTGAAAATTTGTTTTTATAATTTAAAGTATACTGAGAAGGCTTTCAGTGGGGTATCAGTGTTTGGTGAGAAAAACACAGAAAACTTGAGGTATTTCAAGTAAAAGAGGATTTAATACAGACACCTGGTTACCTGTGTGCTAGAATAGCTGGAGGAGAACTGAGCCGGCATTGTTTTTCCCAGAGCACAAAAGCACGCACTTACGCTGAAGTGGCTGGCAGTCGGCAGGTGGATTTTACTGCCATTGGAATCATTGCCCTCCACTGCCCCAGGAACCAAGGAGCTCCCACCCTTGGTGGTCGAATCCCCAACAATATTTATTGCTTGAGGCCTCAGTCCTTGAAATCCTTTATCGTTGCCAAAGTCTGGAGGAAAATGACCTCCCTGACCCTCCTGCCTTCCAGGCTCCAGCGAGTGCCTCTCAGCAGTCGCCTGTGTCTTGGCAAGGATTCTGGGCCCTACAGTTTCCAGGCTTTCACCCTATATGATAAATAGAAAATCAAAGCAGGGTAGAAGTGGGCCTCAGTGTCAGCATACAGTGGGTGGCACATTGGGGGCATATGACAAGAATGGTCTAGAAAAAACAACCTTGTAAATCGCCAGCTGATGTCTCCCAGCAAACCCCAGCCGCAGCTGTGGACTTCATGTTCAATCAACTGTCTGAGCAGTGGAGGAAGGAAAACAGTGTGGGCCATTCTGTTGGGAATTATCAATATAAAGAAAAGACAGGTCAGGTCTGTTTGCTGGAATTAACGATCTCTAAACCCAAGACCTGTTCCATTCAGCCTCTTCTCAGAGGCAGACTTTTAAATTTTAAACAAAGGATCCAATTAAATTTGATCCAATTTAAATCCATTCAGTTCAGAAACCTTTATTAAATATCTACGATGGATTGAGCCCTGGGCTAGATAGTTGCAGGAGTTACAGATTTGTGGCTGGCAGGCGAGAGCTGGGCTGCCACTATAGATCTAAGTTGGAAGAGATTCCTGGTCCCCCAAAACTCGCAGCTTTGGTTTCTTTGTTATTTAATTGCATAGAATATATATCTACTCTGGAGAGGCATTATCACCCCCATGTTTCATATAAAATGCTATTTATAATGAGAATTTCTTATGGGCTAGGTACCGTGCTAACTAAAAAAGCACCATCTCATTAAATTCTACCAGGATCCTGGAACTCAGCTATAACTGTAAACTTTTATTTTTTCCCGCAAATACACAAAGAAACTCAAACTCTGAGAAGTTAAAATGACCTGACCCAGGGAGCCAGCAGGCTGTTGGCAGGATTGCTGTCCTCAAGCCTGTGGTTCCAATTCAGGTGTGCTGTTTCTTAGGTAAGGTTCAGAGTCAACTATCTAGTCAAAGGTGTTCTTGAATTGTCCAGTTCAAATGAATTTGCCACTTGGCTAAACAGACCTGGGGTTCCGTGGACCTGACCTTTACCTTGGCTCTGCCATTCCTGAGCCACACCGCCATCTTTGGCCATCCTCACATTGTAGACTGAGAGGTTGAATGAGAGATATACTTGGTGGCTTTGACTTATGCTGTCCCATTCTCAGTCTCATTTCCCCAGCCATCAAATCTGTCCCCTCACTGCCTGTTTCACAAGTCCTTCTTCCTTCATATTCTCACCACATGATTGTATTTTTGACCCTTCTGCAATATGTTGCCTTTTCTTCCTACTTGCCCAGATTGGACTCATCCCATGAGCCCCACCCACCTCTAGGTAGCCTCCAGCCTAACCTCCAGAATGCACAGTGTTCTCACCCTCTTTTGAGCTCCTGTGGCACATGTGTTTGTCCGAAGTCCACCTGACACACACAAGTGACTGGGCACTATCTTTTCACCTGGGCATTTCTTGTCTCCCCAGGGTCTGACCCTTAGAAGGTAGGGGCAATGCATGTGTCATACTTTTCTTGGGCCCCCACAGTGCCTAAGAGGGAGCTCAGCACATGATGGGTGTTACTATTACCAATTAGTAAAGGAGCTGGTTGGACAATTTACATATGTGTTAATAGATTGGGGGATGGAAAAGCCAATGTGGACTGTAAGGGTTTGGAAGGAGTCCCCTGGGAAGGTGGGCTCAGAGGAGAGTTTTGACATTTGGAGAAGCTTTAGAAAGTTAGGGGTGACTGAGGGTGGAGAGAGTGTAAATGGCAGAGCACAAATAAAAAGGATGCAGGATGCGTGGCTAAAGAAAACAGTATTAAAGTAAAAAGGGAACCAACTGTATAGGAAAACATATTTGCCAATGATACCTCAGACAAGGGTTTAATCTCCAAAATATATAAAGAACTTATACGACTCCACTCTAAGAAGACAAGCAACCCAACTAAAAAATGGGCAAAGGACTTGAACAGACACTTCTCCAAGGAGGACATACAGAGGATCCAAGGACACAATGTTCAATATTGCTAGCTATCAGAAAGATGCAAATTAAAACCACAATGAGATACCACTTCATGCCAGTCAGAATGGTCATCATAAACAAAGCAACAAACAACAAGTGTTGGAGAGGTTGTGGAGTGCACTGTTGGTGCGACTGCAGACTGGTACAACCACTATGGAAAACAGTATGGAACTTCCTCAGAAAACTAAAAATGGATCTGCCTTTTGACCCAGCAATTCCACTGCTGGGATTATATCCTAAGAACCCTAAAACACCAATCCAAAAGAACCTATGCACCGCAATGTTCATAGCAGCACAATTTACAATAGTTAAGTGATAGAAGCAACCAAGGTGCCCATCAGTAAATGAATGGATCAATAAAGTATGGTACATTTACACAATGGAATTCTATGCAGCAGAAAGAAAGAAGGAGCTCCTACCCTTTGCAACAGCATGGATGGAGCTAGAAAGCATTATGCTGAATGAAATAAACCAGGCAGTGAAAGACAAATACCATATGATCTCACCTTTAACAGGAACCTAAACAACAAAACAAACAAACATGCAAAAGATAGCCAAAGACACTGAAATAGAGGACAGTCTGACAGTGACCAGAAGGGAGAGGGGAGGGAATGCCAGGGGAATTTTAGGGGAGAATGGGAAGGGTTTACAGGAACAAATACAAAGGACACATGGATAAAAACTAGGAGGGGTGCAAATGGGAGGGAGGAGGGGAGGGAGGAGGGGGGGAGGGAGGGGTGGGTTGCCCGAGATGGGAGTAAAGGACAGAAAACTGTACTTGAACAATGATTAAAGTAAAATTTAAAAAAAAGGATGCAGGAAAAACCACGTAGTGTTTGGTGTTTGGGAGAGGCCGCAGGGAGAACTGGCTAGTTAAAGCACACAAGCAGATTAGTCTGCGGGTGCATGGGTTCACGATGTGGGGCCCGTGGGAAATAGACTGGCATTGGAGAGTTGGAGGGTGATTGATTTAATCTAGAGAGTTACTCAGCACTTTCCGTGTGCTGAGGAGATGAAACTGAGGAAGAGGTTATCTCTTTTTCATTTTACAGAAGTTTTTAATCAAGGCAGGGGCTGGAGACAAGACCACAGTGAGTCGTCATACCAAGTGGAATATAGTTTATGTCAACAGGAGAGGGGACCCTAAGGCTCAGTAAACCCTGGAGTGTGCAGGTCCTGGACACAGGCCCTGAGGGCAGGGCACTAGGCCTCAGTCTCAGCTTTGGCACTTACTGCCTTGTTGATGGAAGATTCCTTGGTTTTCCTGGGTCTGTTTCATTGTCTGTAAAGCTGGATTAATAGTAGTACCTAATCATAGAGTTATTGTGGAAATTAACATCATGGACATGAAATTAGTACTGTGTAGGCCTATGTATGTACTCTAACATTGTTAGCTACTGTTAAATATGTGTTTAAAAGGAAGAGAAGATGACCTGAGATGGAAAGGGATTGTTATAAACCTCACGAAGGCGCCATGTGGGTAGGGCTTCGAGTAAAGGGTGGGAACTTAGCAGGAGGATACTTGAGACTGGCCGTACCAGGGTGAGCTCAGGTGACTGTGGGAGGTAAAGATGTGCATGACCCCCATGGGGAACAATAGCTAGCCCCATTTTCCAGAAGCAGAGAGTGAGTGACAAAGAGAAGAAGTGATGATTTTGAAAGTCAGGTAAGGATATGCAAAGCCTTACATGCCAGGTGGATAAGCTTATTCTTAGTGGTATAAGCAATGAAATGACTGTAGCAATATGAGCCTAGCATGGCTGTGGGCAGAACTGGGTGGCACCAGGCATGGCCCAGGATGGGATCCAGGACTACCCCTCAGGCCTGCACTGGTTAACCCGTGGAGGCAAATTCACTTTTTCAAAGTCAGTCTCGCAGAGAGACAGCCACGTGAATCCAAATATCCGGGCAGCAATCCCCAGCGGCGCCCAAGGTAATGAAACATCAGTATCTGCCGTTCCTATCTGTTATTGCTGATATTCAGATAATGATGCCAATACCCAGCCTGTGAGGGGGGAGGAAATGCTGCTGGGCCAGCATGTTTGGCTCATCCCCTGGAGGGTGAGAGGAGGGGAGAAGAGACAGGGAAGGAAGAAGGTGACCCCAGAAAACAAATCTTCCTCATTCTGGTTTGGGGTAAAGGCCAAATAAGTTACTCCCTACTACAAAAAGCCACTTGAGAATTCTGGAAGTCTCCCCCTACGCACCAATCAGCTTGGTACTTGGACTAATAACAATTGCACCTCATAGCTGAATAGTGTTTTATAATTTTCCAAGTGCTTTCACATCTAGTATCTTACTAAGTGTTCACCAGGAGAGAAACTAGACTCAGGAGATGCTAGGACTCATGTAGGGAAGTTATCCAAGCCCCATTTTGCCACCTCCAGCTCATCTAGCACATCCTGAGGAACTGGGTCACAGTGGGGAGGGTGGAGGATGGGGATGCTGCATGGGCAGTCTCTGGCGCATCCAGGACCAGAGCTGGGGGGTGAGGAGCCCATCCTCACCTGTGACAGACATTGACCATGGATCAGGATGGGACTTCTGCTCTCCCTGCATTTTGACACTGTCCAGAGCCTCTGCTTGTTCAAGTGTCAATACTTGTGGAATGTTAACATATTAATTTATCATCAGGCCCTGGCACCTTTATGTGACTTCATTTGTGAGATAGCTGTGTGTAAGCACTCAGAGTAATAAATCTGGGACTGAAGAGTTTGTTTATAAGGACTGCAAGGCCTGATGGGAGCATGGAATGACCAGTGGTGGCTTCTCTAGCTGATGTTCAGATTGTTTAGCAATTTCTTGGTAGTGCATATTGACTATCCTAAAGACATCAGAGTCTGAGACCTTGGGCAAATCAACCCTGTTGGGTTCCGTTTCCTCATCTGGAAGACGGGAATAATGACATCTGTCCCTCCCAGTACAGAATAACCATGAGGGTGACAAGCTTCTGCATGTATTTTGTATTTTATAAAGCATTCTACAAATGCAAGGTATGATCTTTTAGCTACATTAAAAGAGACAAACTTTCATTCCTCATGTCAAGTGTACATGCAGGGTAAGGAAAAGAGAGGGGGAGAGAAATTAATATTTATCAGGTTCCCAATTGCTATTCATCTTAAATATATTAGCTCATTTAATTTCCACCACCATCCTGTGAGGTCAGTACTGTTGAGCCCATAGTCTCCCAGATCACACGGTCAGTATTGTTCAGAGACAAGACGTGAACCCAGGTGTATCTGAGCACCCTTCCTACCTCACAATCCAGAGCCTCACCTGCACACACTGGCACTCTTTCCTTTTCTGAATGCTTCCTGCAGAATGAGTTGGGGCTCCAGGTCAAAATGATATAGGTAGGGAATAGGCAGGTGCCCGAGACCAGAACCCCAGCAAACAGGTGGTGTTGGCTGGAAGACCCCCAGGAAATGATTTGGAATATATGGTGAGAAAGTTAGCAACCTCTTCTGAAGGCTTGGGACAGGGTGGGGACAGTGAACTAGGGAAGGGACATAAAGAAGACCTTAGTGCTTAGGTCAGTCGGGACTAGCATGAGGCTAGTGAGTAATTCCCATGGGAGTAAAGACCCAGTCATGGAGAGGCAAGGCTGAGTTCAAGTGGAAGCAGCAGGTGTAGCTGTCAAGGGTGTGAATGTAAATCCTGAGACAAGCTCAAATTCTCCAGATTCTCTGAAAACATTCTAGGCATCTATCCCCTAATCAAGTTGCTTGCTGGCATTGTATAAAAAAATAGATATGCAGTGTGAATACATTCAAACCAAATAATATACGTTCCTTGTAACACTCACCAGCACAGTGGCACAAATAAGTGCAATTATACAAGGCATGTTTAGTTTGGCTTTCATGTGTTTGAGAAGCCGCATGGAAGTTGGAACCCCGTGAGAAAGCACACACACACATTTGCTGTACAGTCGGTGTGGCTGTGTGGGGTTTGATGGCTTGGGGTAAATGACCTAGTAACCTTCATCCCTTCAACCTTTCTGAGGGAGATAGAAACACAAGAGATAATTTTAATGTAACAATTAATTTTTTAGCCTTTTGTATGTTATACCTCGAATCAAGTATCTTTGACATAGTGAAACAAATAATATGAAATGTGTGTGTGTGTGTGTGTGTGTGTGTGTGTGTGGTCTGTCAGAAAAAAGTGAAGCCATTGTTAATTAATGAGAACAGTTTATGTGTCATCCATGTAACCTGGCAGACAAGGAGGGTAGACTAGAATGCCCATGTGTGAACAATGATGACTTCACTGTACTAGTCAGTGGGGGTGGTAGATGCAGTTGAGTGAGCATGTGTAGTATGTGGCCATCACATTTAAAATGACTGAGTGAATAGAGCAATAAATCTGCTTCAAATTTTGCATTAAGCTTGAACATTCCTCCTTGGACACTATTCAGATGATTCAGAATGCTACAGCTATGGGTAACTGCTGATTGGTAGCTTCATCATCACGATGCACACACTCATGCATCGTGTCTCATGCAGAGCTTTTTGGTGAAACATCAAATCACCCAGGTGGCTCAGCCCCACTACAGCCCAGCTTTGGCCCTCTGGAACTTCTGGCTTTTTCCTAAACTAAAACCATCTTTGAAAGGGAAGAGATTTCAGACTGTTGATGAGATTCAGGAAAATATGAGAGGACAGCTGATGGTGACTGAGAGAACTGTGTGAGGTCCCAAAGTGCCTACTTTGAAGAGGACTGAGGTGTCATTGTCCTATGTACAATGTTTCTTATATCTTGTATCTTCTTTGATAAATGTCTCTATTTATCATATTACATGGCTAGATATCTTCTGGACAAACTTCATATATTAGTAAAGCACAACTTCTAGCAAAGGACAAAGCTAGGGGGGAAAAGGCTATAACCAGTGGCAATGGAGCTGTCCCCAGGCCACTGGCCCGTGGTTTTGCTTCACCTGGGAGAGTAAACCCAGAGTCGTTTTCTGAGGAGGAGGGGCACTGAGTCCACTGGACTGCTGTGGCATGGAAGGAGGCATCTGCAGAAACAGCATCTCTTTGGGCTTCTTTACTGATGTGCAAATCTGTGGAGTTGTGCTGCAGGGAAGCTAAGGAAAAAAAAAACATCTCAAAGAATATGGGATGAAAGAAGGAAAAAACAGTGGTACAAATAAGAAAAAGAGATATGAGCATGCCCAGTTAGTAAATTGCACCTCAGCCTGGAAGTTGAGGAGTTGTTATATTATACATAGATGCAGATTTAAAAATAATAGCCTCCAAACTGGTATTCACAGCTCGCCCATGACCATGACCCTGGCAGAGGAAGGCCGAGGTTGCATGGGGCTGCTCAGGGGATCAGAAGATATTTTGATTCCTTTATGGATGAGATCACTAGTCATCAAGAACATGGTTTTAGCTTGTTTTGTGAAGAAATCCCAAGGGATAGAAGCAGGACCCAGAGATGGACATTGCGGAGAGATGTATTTTGACTCAGTATGTGATAGTTCATTCTAACAAATCAGAGTGGTATAAAGATGAAATATTTTGTGTTAGGCTCTTATGTCCCTGGATCTAGAATAGTGTCGCTAGGGACAGAGTTTGCTGAGGTGTTAAGATTGTAGTTTCCAACTTTGGCTGATATTAATTAGGCTTTTCCAGGGAATTTCTTGAAAAATACAGATTCTGGGCCTCCGTTCCTAGAGGTTAGGCTTCAGTAGGTAATGAGTCAGAATAAATAAATATTTTTATTTAATAAGACTCCCATGTGACTCTTGTTCATAAAACAATATCTGAAATAACTTTTAATAAATAATATTAAACTCTTGTTTGTGTGGTTTTACTCAATGTTCTCCAAACCCATTTGCAAACTGAACCCTAACACGATTAGAACCACAGCCTTAAATTCACCCCAAATCTCTAGCTCCTTCTACCTGAGCAAATTAAGTTCTGTGGCTCCCCAACTGTAGTCTCCTCTCTGCCACTTTCATGGTCTCCTGCTAAACTTGACTCACAGCTGTAACTCCTCCCCAGGTCTTTGTCTAGCACATTTCCTTCAAGAGGAAGAGCTTGATTCCATGTAAAAGAAATTCCCAAGCTAGATTAGCCACATGAAAATTTTGGATTTTATATAAAAATGCTATTTATTGAGGAAACACCCATGACAAAAGAGGGTAATAATCTTACTATTTTTATCAGTATTGATAATAATGATTATCAATAATTTTATGAGATAATTTTGCTTTAATTCAAGGAAGCAACTACCCAAGATCTATGTCAGTTTTTAATCCATTTGCCAATCACCTCCTCCATTATGCACAAGTCATTTTAGCTTGCATGTATTTGATGAGATAAGGGAAGAATTCTTTTGCTATCTTATGCATTTAGATAAACAGCAGGAAAAGGAAATGTTCACATCACAATTCAGTTATGCTAGAAATTTCTATTCTTTCTGGATGACCAGAGTTGTCAGAATGTGACTCTGGCACTTGGATAGGATAAGATGCACGGTCGAACAATACCTTATACCCATAGAGGGATTCTGTGTGCTTCGAGAAATGACTTTATATACATCATGTCCTGTTTGGGTCACTTGACCACACCTTCTGGGGGTCAGACATGGGCAAACACAACCTGTTGGTGGTAAGTATTGCCTGACAAAGGCAAATTACAGAGAGGAAAAATGGGACTCTATGAGGGTGGCCAGAATGAGCCATCTGAAGATGTGGGTCTATACCTGTGCCCATTCTGACCCAGCCCTCCAGGGAGACTGATGCTCCCTGTGAGAGGGGCAGCACTGGGCTGCCATATGGTATCTTCTGAAAGAGCTGGTTGTGAGATAAAGTGAGGGTTTCAGAGGTAGGTTCTGAAAGCTTAGGGCCTTCCCACTGGCAGCAGCAATAGTGATGATGGTCAGGGATCTGGGTACTGCAGGCAAATGTCAAACCAGCCTCACATAACAACAGGCAAAACATGGGGTATCCCATCAATATGTAATGTGAGAAATGCCCACTTTCTGCATGCCATTTGGGACATGGGAAGAGCAGAGCAGAGGTCTCCTTCTGAAAGGGAGACATGTTAATTCTGTGACTTTAAAGGCAAGAACAGTACAATGAAACTATGAAGAAATTGTGAGTGACAGGCCCCATGGGACATTCAACGTACACAGGATTTACTCAAATCATTGGGCATGGCACTGGGAAGCTCATGACAACAGTGAGAGAGATATGGTTTGACTTGAGAAGTGAAATGGATTTGGGGAAAAACAGATCACACCAGTCAAAGCATATACTCACCCTTCCTCCTTTCCTTATCGGGAATTCTATAGATCCCAAGTGAAATCAGTTATTAATATCAATGCAGGCACCTTTAAGTGAAACAGCAAATATCAAAAGGTAAGGTTCCAGGTGTTGTACATTAGTTCAGTGAAGCCACATGTTTTCACATTCTGGAGTTGATTTATTTCCACACCCTCCCTCTCTCTTTTCTGGATTGCCTACTGGTTGGCATTCCTATTACACCACTTACCACTTTATGATTTGCATTATAAGTGGTGGTTATTGAGGGAACACCACAGATCCACAGGTGATATTGGTGCCTTGAGGACAACTGGGTGTTTGATTTGTTCTACCCATTTCCCCGCCCCCTCTGCCCTGCACACTGCCTTTCATGTATTGGACAACACGTGCTTCATGAGAATACCCTACCAGGCACTGGGTTATACTGAGGAGCAAGACAGAATCACCACTCTATTGTCTGGTTATTTGAAGAAGCAGTACCTTTTCTGGAAGAACAATCACCACAAGTATTAATAGTAACATGTACTATTACTTCTTTTGTGATATAATATGCAAATAACAGATTAGTTGGAGATATAAGACTGAATATGTTAGACAAGAAACTGTTTAAGCAAGATGGCAGAGAAGGTGGATTTTAGAGATTTCATGGTGGAGGCAAGCAATGAGCTGGTTTTCAGGAGGACTTGTATAAATAAAAGTTAATAGGGTATGTGCTTGGGAGGAATTGCATCCTCAAGCTCTGCAGGGGTTAAATATACAGTTTCTAAATCAGTGGCACTCAGTTGGAATTTTGTTAATCAGTTTAACAATAACCCACAACAACTTCAGTTGAAATTTTGACTCCATTACTATTCTAGGGCAATGGGGTCTTTCAGTCAAGTTGTGACACCTGGAACAGGGGACTTAATCCTTTAATTCTCAGATTTCTCATTTGCAAAGAGGGGTAATAATATTTAACTGATCTTTTGTAAAGACTCAATTAGGTGATATTTCAAAGTAGTAAAGACCCAGGTACTTTGTAATCACTTACCATGGATCAGTCACACTCATTAGGAGCAGTATTGTGTAGTTAGTATTCCTTTTTCAGTTGCAAGTGGTGGCCATGTCATCTCCTAGAGGTCTTTTTTTTTTTCTTGTGGACCTCATAGCTCCCAATGCACAGGTCTAGTAATTCCTTGTCAATTGCTTCTCTTGGTTCTTCTTACACATTCTATGGAATCTCCATGCCTCCTGCTATGCTATTCTGATACAGGTCCCTTCATACCTGTCCACAATTTGTGCAAAGAAAATATAGCAATGAATCTGGTTATAACATTAATTACACATGGTCCATTCAGCGTCTGAAGTGAGTGAACAAAGGAGAATTTGATTACTCCAGGGCATCAGTGTCTTTCAACCAATAATAATTCACTGTATCTATTAAGTATCTCAATGTTCTCTGTAGAGGGGACACTCTATTTTATGAACAAGCAGTACAATCCATTCCTATGAGATCATGTGGCCAGAGTCAAATGCTTGCCACACTGAGTGGATAAAGGGCAAAGTTTTCTTTCCCAATAAGGTCACAGTTTTATTTTTTCTTTTCCAGAGCTGTGGGACAGGGCACACAGGAGGCAGCAGTACACTACAAGGTCCTAGAGAAGGGGATGTACTGAAGCAGGAAAATATTGGCTCCAGGTGCAGAGACTGGAGACTGATGCTAACATTCTGAGATTCTGAACATCAAAGCAAGGTTGTGCATGCATGTATGTGAGTATGAGTATGTGTGTGCTTGTGGCTATGGATGTTTGTGCACACATGATGCTTGTATGCTCATATGTGTGGGAACACAAGGATGTGTGTATTTGTTAACCCTCTTTGTGTTCTGGTTTTCTGTCACCTGGTCCTATGCCCCATTCTCTTCTGCTCCTGCTGGGTTATCTATCTATCTATCTATCTATCTATCTATCTATCTATCTATCTATCTATCTATCTATCATCTATCTTTCTATCAATTTTTATTGAATACCCATACTTTATTGAAAACATTCTATAGCAAGCACCCAGTTCCATGCATCTCTAGCAATCCTCTGAGTTTGCTTTTATAACCACCGATTACCTTGAGGAACCAAGACTTAGGAAGTTGAATAATTTGCCCAAGGTCAACCACCTCATGAGTGGCCCAGCAGGGGATCAAACTAAAGCAGCACAGCTCCATACCTACAGTTCACTTTAAAGCTGCTGCCTTTGTACAGGTGTGTCCTCTCTGCAACACTCTCATGTTTCTCAACATCGCTAGCAAAGCATTATATGCAGAACCCCAGCCACAATCCTCTTGTGGTGGTCTGTCGGGTCAGTGTCCAGGCCTAACATCAGGTCACCTTTCCCCCAGTGCAGCTCAAAGCAGTGGTAAGCACCTACTTCAGAGTAGTAGGCTTCTAATTCCCTGACCTTCTGTAGAGATCATTCCTTTTCAGACCTTGGTTCAAGAACCTTTGAGAGCTTCCACAGCTAGATTACAAAGCATTAAAATCACACATGGGCCAAGGAAGGTCGCCGGAGGGTACACTGACTGTTCAAAGATGGAAGGGGTAAATAGGCTTATGTGACTCAGCTTCCTGCATGATTCGGGGTCATCTTGGTGCCCATAATAGGCCCAGCAGTCCTAGAAGGATCTTTTGAGCACAGAGCCATCCAAACTGAATGTTCATCAACCCCTCCCAAACGACATAAGGAGTGGAGCCTGTTGTGGAGCTTGGGAAATAGGAAGGGTTCCACAGTGTAATGGGAATTTCTTCGGCTTCCACCCAACCAGTTTGGCTTGAAAGTCAGACAAATTCTCTGTACTTCCATGGTTTCTCTCAATGAGCTTCCTTGGAATGTGAAATTCCCACTCTAAGATAAAATATTATCTGGGAGGGCTGATATAGCAAATAGTGGCTATCTAATAGCAGCCTCTTAGGATAAATCAGTTTATTGGAATGGCCTTTGAGGGAAGCAGTGACCTGAGAGGCTGAAACTGAAGACTGGCAAGTCTCTATAGAGCTGAGCTGTCCAGTATGATACCATTAACCATATGCTATTGAGCACTTAACGTGTGGCCAGTCTGAGTTGATATATCAAATAGACACTGGATTTTGAAAATGTAGCATAAAAAATGAATACTACATACCTTGTTAATTACCACTTTATATCGATTGCATGTTGAAATAACATTTTAGATATATTGGGTTAAATAAAATATATTAAAATTAATTTTACCTCTTTATTGTTACTTTTTAAAGTGTAGCTACTAGAAAATTTAAAAATTGCATTATTCATCTTGCCTTTGTAGCTCCTGTTATACTTCTGTTGGAAAGTGCTGCTTTAGAAATACAGTCCAGTGAGGGACTTTGAACTACAAGGGGTGGGGGGGGGCATGGCTTGGGAAATATGGGATGGCTATGTACCAAGTTGATGGTGGGTGCTAGAAATATATCTTACCTACATTCCAGCCTTCCTTTGGGCAGAACCCACCTGCATTAGCTTATGAAACAGATCTCTTCAGGTAAAGCCAATATATATCGTACCTATGCATGACGTGACATTTTCTTCTCCTAAAGACTGAATCAGCCATTCACTTCCAAATCCAACCCATTTTTCTAGGGGATCCATCTTCTGAATCTATCTCCTGTCTGTCTCTAACCTGGTCTACTTCAACAGGTTGGCCTTCTCCTTCTATTGCACTCATTCCATGTTCTTGCTGTCTCTCTCTTATATTGTCTCACTTGTTCTAAACCCCCTGCAAGTCTCATGGACCCTTTCTTGACTGCATGGATCCTGATTTATCTCCCTGCACTGACTTTCTTGGGTGCTTGGTTCCTGAACGTTAGCTTTGATCACACATTGGCCATTGTTTTCTTCTTGCTCTGAGGTCCTGTCTTGAGGTCCTAGTGTATCACCCACTGCGCCAAGCAGAGTAAATGCTTTAACAAATACTCAGTTGCTGGCATCATTGTTTTTGCTCTGCCTTACTGTGTCCTCCTGTTAACTTTGCACCCTTGGGGAGAAGGCACTGATGGCAAGCCACTTGAGGTCAGGTCCTATGCCTTCTGGGTTTAGAGACTCATTTTTAAGCTTGACATTATTCACCCAAAATGTATCCAAGTGTTATAAGCAGAAGGACTTGATGATTTCTGACCTTCCATGACTTGTGGACATTTGACTGGGCTAGCTGCCCTGAATGTGTCCCCTGTGGGCCTGACATGGTGCCTGTGATTCCTTCAGTAGAGGTATGTTTCTGTTTATGACATTGTTTCCTTTGAATATGTGAAATTCCTATGAGAGGGAGTGCTTATTAACTCCCACACCCCAAAAAAGGATGAAGCTGCTGGAAGATATCAGGTGGAAGGGAAGAGAGGTCTGAGAGAGAAAATATTGAGGAAATGTGGGGTGGGGGTAGATAAAAATACACATGGCCTCCTTCCAAATTTTCTGAGAGCTAGCCCTTTACTGGGTCTATAAAGGGTTCACATCTTTGCTCTTTCTTCTATTGCTGCAGAGCTGGACTGGAGGAATAAACCTCACGTCAGTAAATCAACAGAGCTGAGAGATCAGTCAGTCAGTCAATCTTAAGAGCATTCTTGGATTTGTGGATGCCTTGAGAAGGATGCTTAGAGAAAGTGAGGATAGGGTAGTTATTAAAAGAGATTAAAGGGTATTAGTGAGTGCCTCAGCAAGTTGTAATTAAAAAGAAGGAATGGAAAGGAAACAGGAGACAAATTTTTCCAGTTGCTGAAACTTCAAGGAGGAGTGAGCTGGCCTGTGAACCATTACTGCTTTATATTAATTCTCCTGTATGGTTAAATCTACACCCAAAGACACATCTTTCTCAGTTGGAAATGTCCTAGTCCATTTCACTGTGTAACACAGAGAGGAGGTAGCCCTGGAGACCAGGCAGCCATGCTAACCTCCGACAGTATTGTTCTCTGAAGGATTTTAAATCCTGTTCTGAAAAAATAAGTGAATTGTTTCTAGAACACATCCTTCATAAGGAAGGGGAATGATCACAATGTCTATCTGGGGAAGTTGGGTTCCAGAGAAGTAAAATAAGAGATCCCACTAGAACCCCCAGCAGTCAGTGTATTACAAAGCACACTGTGACATGCATGGTAATGATTTAGTCCCTTTGCTGACACTTATGGCCACAGAAGAAAGTGGGAGGTCACATACCTGATGAGGTTTAAGAAGGTTTCTTTATTTCTTCTCTCCCAAAATCTCACCAACTTCTGTCAGAAGTCTACCATTCCCCATTAGAACTTCCATTTGGTAACTGAAGACATCTCTGTTAATGTGCAAACTATCTGAGTATCACCATGTGTAATTGATGCCACTCATTTACCCTTAGGTAAGGATTAGAGGTCTGAAAAGTGTTTCTGGAGAAAGAGACTAGATCATTAGCTTACTGGGTAATTAATGCAATAGAGGAATATACCTAACTAACTACTCTCAAATTTTTGCAGAAGTTCAGCCTTGACTGTGATAATGTACATCTTTATTATTTCAAAAGATCAGGCACAGTGGACCTAAAGCTCTTAAGGTTACTTAAGAGCAAATATGTTTAAAAACTAGCCACATATCCAGATACACATAAAACAAACATCTGGTTATATGGAGAATTCTTAGATGACTGATTGACCTTTTCATCTTTAATCCCGGGTTATGTGAATTCAGGGTTATGTGAATTTGGCATATTCTCTCAAAGGTTTCCTAGTCCACAGCAGATTAGAAAGAAGCAACATAGGCAAAAGTGGCACAATCAGACAGTGACAACTGACAGTCTTTCAAGAGGGAAAAATAAAATTTTTTTAAAAATCAGCCATTAGGCTTTCCAAAAGCACAGCAGTCTGAGATTAATGAACATAGCAACTAACAGTGCTTTTATATGTCAAGACCCCCTCAGATATCATTATGTGCCAGTTAAACAACCACTGATTTTCATTAGGGGTTACTGCAAGACATAGGAAACATTGAAATTAGATTCCGTTTCCTTGCCTGAACTGAGGGTAGATACGGAGAAGGGAAATTCTAGGTATTGAGCTATGAACTGAGGTAGGTAGTTTACATATCTAGTCCCCTGAATTTCTCAGCGTTCCTATGCAGTAGGCATTTTAGAGAAAAAAAAAACTGAAGCCCTGTTAGTGAGTGAAGGTTAAGGTCATTGGCATCTGTACTATATGCATACCCACATCTCTCTTCTCCCTTGCACATCCCTTCCCTGCCAAAGGGATAGGTCACTGCTGCTCTTCCCTTCACTGTGATCATTTCCTTCTTCTCATTTTACTCATTTGCTTCCTGAGCTCAGAGCACCTACCTTTTTCTGTCACAATTTCCAAATTTTTTCTCCATCCAAGGTCTAGTTGAAGACTTCTTACCTCACATCACACAGCTTTCCTCTCTGTCTGATTTCCATAGCTCTGTGGCACCCCTGCTGATGGCTCGCTGATGGGTGCCTCTAAAGCCCTGGCTTTTATCATGATGTATTCTGCACAGTCTTGTGGTTGGCTTTGCCCCCTCATTTAAAGGCTTGCTTCTTTTGGTCAGGGACCTTGTCTTCTCTATCTTCCTTCTGTTTTCAAATTCCACACAAAACACTTATTAATCCTGATAAATTCTTGGTTGTCTAGAATGCTCAGAGGTGAGCCCAAGTACTCTCTTCAGCACTTGTACCTCTTTGTTTAGCTGATGTCCACCTGTGTCCTTGTCTATGAAATACCAACCCCTATAAGCCTGCTACAAGAATGTCTGAAATAGGTTTACAAATCCTTTCTCCACTCCTCGCTGGCTCTGCCCAAACAGAGAGACATCTTCTTCTAAGGCTTGGAGCCCCCAAGGATAGTAAATATGTTGAACATTGCATCAGTTAATTTTTCAGTCCTAACAATTAGAGCAAAGGCAAATTTATCCCCCATATTCTAGCCTCACTATTCCAACAACTTTGGCCAGAGTAGTTTCATCCACAGTTTCTCTGCCCCTTGCCTCCCCCCATCTCTCATTCCCAGTTCATAGTCAGTCCCCTGCTTGCATCTCCCTTCATCCCCAGGGGTCGCTGTCCTTTGCTAGCATGGGCCCTTTCCTCCCTTCCATTCTCCGCCAGTAAGGTCATTTCATCAAACTAAAGCTCATTAAAGGAAAAGGCAGAGAGGCCATTCAGCATCCTGACCCCAGATATTGTAGTGAAAAAGCCCTTTGCCTTTTATATTTCAACCTGAATAGGTGTATGACTCAGTAGTGGAAGGATTTGTAGCTGACACTCAATAGAAGCTGCTCTCGAATTTTGACAAATCCCATCTTGAGCCAAGAAGAGAAACAGATATTGATCCTAAGTGTACCTAATTCATCTCTGCACTTGTAATCCCAAAAGAAAATGCCTTCTATGACCAGAGGGCAGTCAATATTTTTTCCATCTTGTAAAATAAATAGCAGTTATTTTGGTTTGTCTTCATGCGTCCGGGCACCAGAAGTAAACAAAGAGTTGATTTTTCCTTTTTCTATAGCCAAGTTATAATAACTACTGGGTCTCTTGTTTGGCCTAATTAAAACCACATCAAATAATTTGGATTGATGAGTGACTAGAGGCGATTGTATTACACTTCAGCCACATTAACAAGGAAGCCTCATTCCCCAGGCTGGGGAGTGGCATATCTGTTGAGACTTAGCTGGAGACATGCAATAAATTGCAAGAGAATTCATTTCAGGGGACTCTCTCTGACTGCAACAGTATTATAGTTTTAGCCACACTGGGGAGGTGTTCATTTCGGCCAGGGGTCTACTTACAAACATGGTTTTATTTATTGTCCTTCCTCTCCTTTACCTGTGAGACTAAAGTTAGTTATGGGAGAACTTCCAGAAGGTCAGCAGATCAGGCCAGATAGAGAACCGCTCTGTTTCCACAATCATTCTGTATATTCTCAACCCAGATGGAGGGTCACAAGTTGTTGGAAATACATTTGTGTCTATATTGATCCAAGCCCCACATCATTTCCTAACCACCCCAGGTCAATTCCAACGAACAGGCACAGAATCTCTTTGCTCGTCAGACACTGTACCTACATGTGGGCAAACCATCTGCTCAGTTCAGTTTTTTTCTACACATTAATAATTGTTTTTATTATCACACTTGACTAGTTCACTCAGATAAACCAACCTTCTATCTTCTTGAAAATTAAGAAAAATATCAGAAATCAAATTTGGATTATTCAAGGCTTCAAAGGGATATTAATTTCAAATTACAAATCATTTTATTTTGAATCATCAAACAAAACCACCTGGACTTTCCCCAAATTTTCTCAGTGCCCTGTCAGAATTTTTATTTGAATGTAATGTGAGCCTTACAGAGGCAATTCTGATTTCCTCATAATCTGCCAGGTCCACTGGGTGTCGGGCAAACCAGCCCTCATGACAAAACAATCAGATGTTTGGCAATTGTGTTTTACTCTCTAGCCAACACAGCCTGCTCCTTCTTCCTGTCATGGACCACAGACTCCCTCACTTAGGCTGACGTTTGCTCCTGCAATGCCCTCTCTGCCATTTGTATTAAGTTATTGTCCTAGCTGGTTTTTTCAAACCCCTACTAAGAGGCCTACTGATTCTATATTCCAGCTCTGAGATGTCTTTGCTGAAGGCATGGAAAGTTCAGGGCCAAGGCTCATCCTGTCCAACAATGGGGGCATGTTTTCAAACTATGCTAGACAGAACTAAACAAGGTTGTTCCCAAATTTATAAAGTGTCTACCTAACACATAGACTTATAACTAAAAGTCAACAACCTAAATAGAAATGTTAAAACCAAAACACTCATTAATGTGAATGGGTAAGCGATATGTTTAAATGAAAGAATATAATTTGATAAGGAGTTAGAAGTTTTGAAAACTATCTTCAGCCTTGGCCCAAAGTAACTCTGTGTCCTTAGTTAAGTCACTTAATATTTCTGGGTTTCAATGTCCTCATTGTCAAACCAGAGGGTTGGGATTAGATGGCCTTTAAGCCTCCCTGAAGCTTTAATATTCTATGATCCTGCATCTCAAAGGCATGTAAATAAGCCATTGGAAAGATTTACATTGTTTTCTTTACAACTGTAATGCAGGAATAGAGATACTGGGCTTATCTCAGCATGGTTAAAACTCAAGAAATATCAAGCTTATGTTATGAATCTCCTTAGTGGATCAAAGCATTTATTTACCAAGGTTCTTCAACATATTTATCTTCTAAGGTTCCAGGGATGAAAAAAAAGTGGTGCACATTATTAGCAAAACAAATATTTTTATGATGAAATTGCCTGTGGCATTACATCTCATAACATAGCTAAGGCATTGACACACATGTATATGCTATGTACATATTCATGATCATGGGTTCTTACGTATAAAAAGAAAAACAAAAAACCTCAGAGATGATCTCATTTGGTCTTCCCTTTCACAGATGAAACTATAAATCTCAGAGAAGAGGAGTTGCCTAAAGCCACCTAAGTAATTTAAAAATTTGAGAATTGAATGGCTTAGTTCAGGGGTCCCAACCCTTGGGCTGTGGTCCATGGCCTGTTAGGAATGGGGCTGCAAGTGAAGCTCACCTGAGCTCCAAGCTGCTGTGCCTCCTATGAGCCATCCCCATCCCTCCGTCTCCCACAAAACTGGTCCCTGGTGCTGAAGACGTTGGGGACCTTGAGGTTAGTTGATACTTCTCTAACACTTTTTGTCTCCTCCCACAATTCATAGGATGTACACGTTATAAGCAAGTAAACTCTTATATCATTGAGGTAACATTCAAACATGGCATCAGTTGTATGTATACCTATAATGTACCCAGCAATAAAAAATACACTCTTAAGATCATTGAAGATTATTAAAGATCATCCACAAGCTTCAAACCTCTTCCTCAATCTCTCTAGGAATCTGACATAGCCAATACAACCCCCAGGTTGTAATTGATCCTAAGTCATACAGTAAACTCAGGCCAACTCTAGATTTCTATCCTGACTGGTTATTGTCAGAATTGGGCCTGGACTATGGGGCTTTTACTTCTCAGGCTGTGTCCCTTCTCTTATATCAAATGGGCATTCATCCAAATTTTATCACTTTGCTGACATCTTATCCAGTGTTTGCTTGAATACTTTATTGAAATACTTTATAGAGTCCACTGTTGCCTGAACTAATTCTGCCCTAAGAATGTTATTCCTGATTTAGACCTTAAAACAGATTCCCCGTGACTCCCACTCCTGTTTCCTAGTTTGTCCTCTGCTCCACCCACACCTTGACACCCCTTGTATATGTAAAGGCAACCACTTTTCCTGTCCTGCTGTTAGTGGTGAAATGGCACCAGAATGTTACTGGCCCTTACTTAGTGCAGCAACCCAGTACTTGAGTTTGGCAAAGAAAGAATTCAGAGCCAAGTAACTCAAATTATAAGGGAAAGTTTCTGTAGACTATCACAGAGGTAGAAAAGGGGAGCCAGTCAGGCTGAAAGGACTCAGGAAATGAGTTACAGAGGTAAAAGAAGGGCCTTAGGAGTTCAGGAAAAAGAAAAGCAGAAAGGCCTGGGGGGAAGGAAAGGGGAAAAGGCTCAGGTAGGATCTAGAGAGAGAGAGAACAGTCCGGGGAAAGAAGAGGATAGGTAAGAGTGTGGGGTCTTCCATCCTCAGGGTTTTTATTCCCCTCTCTAAAGGCAATGATCTTAGGGGAGGTCCCAGGAGAAGATCTCAATAGAATATTCATAAACTTTTCTAAGTATGTCCTTTCAGAGACATGGTCTCTACTGATCGGTTAGTGCCAGGGGAGGGGGTCATTAGTCATTGCTTCTGATCCTCATGTAGCCATGGCTCTGTTTGGTTTTGTTGCCTTTCTGCTCCTGGAGCTGAAACACACACAGCTGAGGCCTAGAAGTTATCTCTAGTTTGACCAAAACTCTGTCTCTGTGGTCAGCAAACCTGAGGCTTTGTTCTGAAGTTTATTTGATGTGGTTCTAAACCTCATTGTCCTGAGGGCTTAATGCTTCAGGGAGGAGTCATGCAAGGGCTTGTATGTGAGTCTATCAGGCTGTTCTCTGGCCCCTTGTTCTGCCTCAAGGGGTCTACCACCTGACTAGTAACATACTCGAGAAGGAAAGTTTAGGGAAGGGTCTGAACCACATGACCAGAGATCTGAAAGGTAAGGAGATCTAAACTGCATGACCAGTAATACGCTGTGGGAGGAAAGGTCACTGTGGGGACAAGGTCCTTGTTTTCCCAGTTTTGCCCATTGTGGTATACCCTGGGCTTTCCACCCTGGTGACATTCCATACTTGGCCTATTTTCCTACACTGCTCTCGCCTGCCTAGCTGCCTACTACACTGCCACCCTCCAATCTTACATTACTGGGTTTAGCTTTCCTAATCTATTCCCTCTTTCATTTTTCACACCATGTTTCCCCTCCTCTGGGTATTTCTCATTGTTCTCAGGAAAACATTGTGCTCAAACAGAACATGATTCCCTAGGTATTCTCTGATCAGTGTAGAGTATGGAGAGCTGTTATTCACCATGAACAGGATACTACCTTTCCATCAAACACAGAGACTCATCAGTTTTCACTTATTGCTTTGTTAAGGGGTGATGAATTTGCTCAATCTTTTCCTTGGTTTCTCAGCAGAAGGCAGGCAGAGGAGCAGTGGGCTTGATTTCAAGAATCTCTTTTCTGCTAGAACACTGAAGAGCTTGTCAATATCTTTTCTTGGTGCATTTTGTCAAACCGATATTCCAATAGACAGCCATTAGCACCTCACCCTACACTTCAGAATCACATTTGGGGGAATTTACTTTGACTGATTACAGCTTGCAGGGATCATTTGGTTCTATGGATCCAATCTTATGTTTCAAAAGCCATTTCCTATCAGGGATAGTGTGTACACGCCTTGCTTACACTGATTTGTAAGGAGCAGGATAGAAATGCATCCTTTAATTTTCTTTGAGTCTTGTCTAAAGGAAAGAACAATCTCTCTCCCCACCTCTCCCTCACCCGCTAAGAGCCAGCCACTAAAGATAAAAGATATCACACCTCCTAAGAAATCTGATAAAAGCAAATTGTCACCCTATTGACATACTGAGATGGCAAACTACACAGTGCATTTCTCAGTCCCCAGCAATATGGATGTTTTTCTTTCCAGAAACATATCTGATTGGGGAAGTTTATTGTCCTATAGATTGTAATGTGGTGATCAGTCAGATAAAACCATCAAAGGCACAGTAACTCTGATTGTTATAATAAGCTATGGATGTATTTTCATCAAGGCACCAAAGAAAGATAAAATACCCAAGCAGAGGAGATTCAAGGATATGATTCTCTTCTATGGGAAGAGCATTAATATAGGGGAGAGCATAGTTCAATAGGCCAGGGGAAAAATCTAATGGGTGATAAGAACAATAGATTTTATAGAAAAATATGTGGTAAGAAAGAAACATTGCATTGTTTGGGACACCTGTAGTTAATTATTGCAGCTAAAGACATTAAAATCAGTTTCTTTGCTCATATATCTTCATAGACTGTTTGGCAATATTAAATGACAAAAGCTTAATAGTCAAAAGTACTGAGTTAGCAAATGTTTTCTAATTTTAATAACTTCTTGTTGTAATTACCAAGTCTTAGAGTGAAATGATTTAATTAGAAAGTAATCAAGAAGTGTCTACTGTTAATTGAAGGAATTATAAAAGATCTACATTTTTAATATATTTTGAGGGTAATAAAATTAGAATTCACCATAATTATTTTTAAACCACCCTGATGAGGAATGTTTGATGTGGGAACAATGTATTTGACAATGCTTCCAGGAGTGGTATCCATCATTGAGAATAGGTGGGATCACAAGATCCTGTCCATTTTGTCTGGATAATAATAATAATAACAACAGCTTATATTCATTGAAAACTTACCAACTGCCAGGAAAAAAAAGTGGTCCAGAGCAGGAACCATACCTATTTTATCTACCAGTGTACCTTCTGTGCACAAAATAGACTCCTGAGAAAGAATTTGAAATCATGTTGAATGAACACAATGCAGAATCAGAAATCAAGTGTGACTAGGTCCCTAAGCTCAGTTTTAATGGGGTTGGTCAGCTTACCCACTCTTACCATTAGAAACCCCTGGTTGGCAATGCTCTTTTGGGATTAATAGACTGATTTATATTTTCCCTCCATTCCAGAGTATAACACACATTTCTACACACAAGTTCAGCTGAAGCAGCAAAGACCTTGCCACAGACCCTAGAGAACAAATTTTTACTGTTTATCTGCTACTCTTGTTTCTCCTCATAATTTAAAAGCATTCAAGCACAGGATATTACTGGATATTTGCAGAATGCAAGTAAAATGGTAAAGAAGGGAATGAAGAGAAATAAAGAAAAGTTAGTGTCAGTTCCATTAAAGTAGCAGTGTTGTTATTGAATATTTCAAAGGCAAAATTATTCAGCTTCATACCATCACCATGGAGTCGAGAAGGTGAGCTATTCCTTTAAATAACTAACTGTACAAAGGCAATCATTTTCATGAACTCTGGAAGATTCACGCCTTTACTAAATATACCCATCTCTTGCTATCCCTCCCCAGTCCATCACTATGCTATGCATGCCTCGCCATCCACAGTCTTTAGCCACAGTGAATTATCAGGGACTTAATAGTTATGTGGGATTTAACAACTCTTCTCTGCATCTTGGACCATCAACTCCTCCTGGACTCTCATTAATCCCGGGAGCAATGGCTTAGACCATGATCATTATTGCTTTAACAAATACTTCCAGGATACAATGAAAGTGACTTTCCATTTATCTTCCATGGAAATTCATTCTGCAGGAGTGACACTGTCTGCTTAAGAGATGCAAGCTATTGTTGCAAAGATTTTTTTTAAAAATGGTATTATTGTTCTCTGCACTTATTTTACAGCATGTGGCAAAAGTAGGTTTACAGTTATGAGTATGCAAAACAGGGTTTAATCTTGTACTATTATTTATTAATTATTGTATGATTTCCATGCAAACAACGGTGAGTCTACTTCTGCCCCATCCTGTATTGAAAGCCAAAGGATAATGAAATGTTTTGTTTCCTGGCTCCTTGGATGATATTTCTCAGATTCCTTCCCACATCTGAATTTTAGCATACTGGATGTCAGAAAACCCACAGAATTTCTCTCAGTTATCTTCTAGTTGCACATTTTTTCAGTTAAGGTTCCTTTTCATTCTCTCTACACAAAATATATTTCTGACTTCTCTGCTCAAACTATAAGAACATATGCTTTCTTGTCTCCTAGAGATTTTTCTAATCTTTCAAGTCCCCACTGCCTGGTCCAATTAGGTAAACTCTTTGTCAAACATCTTCAAGTTTACCCAGCAAAGCTGTTGTACAAACAACATAATTTTGAAACTTTTCTCACTGAAATTGCTGAAATTTTCCCCTTTTGTCTAAATCCAAAGTAGAATGACTGGGGTTTTAAAAGCACACCATGATCAGCTGTCACTCAGCGATGCAATATAATCTTCCTGCTTCCAGAGAAGTGTGGCATGTGAGACTCATCTCAAACACGCTGTGGCCATAATGGAGAACATTTCTCCACATTTGAAGATTCCAAGAAAAAAAGCAACCATTTTTTAACACATTTGGAATATGCCAACAACTGTCTGTGAAGAGTGTGGGCTCAAGCAACATTTCAATAATATGAATGAATTTTAAAATGACTACATGCAGGTGTATAGATATATATTTTTTAAATGAAAAAAATGGGTAGAGGAAGAAGAGAGGCATGTTTATGAAATAGCAGACACCAAAGCTAGACACCCCCAATTTTAAAATCCAAATGGACTGCAATGAGTCATTTGCAAAGCTTTGGGCCTTGTTATTCTTGCTCTATCTGTCTGGAATGGATTAGTCAGCTATTAGTCAGCCACTTTCCATCCTGCGGGTGAGACAGGAACAGTGGCCAAATTAAGGAGGGGTCGTTCGGAATGTGAACATGGTGACTGATGTCATTGGCATCAGAATGACCTCAGTCGCTATGGCATAATCTAATTTACTAAATATGAATATCTTCTTAGAAGCTGCCAGGTTGCCCAGAGTGCAAATGAATAAACTGCAAGAATAAAATTAGAATTAGAAAGCATAGTGTGTTTTTTCCATTCTCTGCCCCTTCTGCTCCTCACCACCAATGCCCATGCTTTAACCCAAATCAATGCACATGATCATTTCCTATTGCAAAATTCACATGTCTGCAGAAGCCTGAGTGGATGATCATTGAACTGCAACATCACAGACATGAGGCTCATGTGAGGCAACATGCTCCCCATGGGGCCTCTCACCTCAGGAACTGTTGCGTGAGCGGGTGCCTTTCTGCTCCTCCACCTACTTTAGAGGAATCTGCTGCCTCACCTACTTTAGGCCCAGGGCAGTGTGTAGTTTAAGTATTCCCAGTTGAATAAGAAATTTTTTTTGATTAAAAGTGAAAAAAAATGGGTTTTCTGTATTGAGATGAACATACCATTTTCTTCCTCTAATCTGTAAATAATTTAACAAACACATTTTCAGATTTAAAGATAATCCTGCATTGTTGAGTAAAATGCTACCTGGTAATGACACCATCTTTTCAAATGCATGTAAAATTCAAAGTTTTAATGCTTTGTTTAGGGGATTTATGTCTGTATTTATAAAGGAGTTAGTCTATAATTTATTTTTTTAACTGTCCTTGTCTAATTTTGGTGCCAAAGTGACTCTAGTTTAATATTTAAAAAAGGGAAGTTTTACTGTTTCCCTCTTCTTTGAAATAATTTATATAATAAATAGAGTATCTCTTTCTTGGTACCTGAATGTTGTTTAAGCACTTTTCTGTATTTTATAGTTTCTCTGTTTTCATTTTTATTGTCAAAGTTTTTAAGTATTATTTTTCATGATTAAAAATCATATTTGCATTTTGACTTTAAGTGTACGTAAATAAAAATTTAGGTTATGGAAATATTTGTCTATTGTTTTTTATCTCATATACCTGTTGGCACTTTATTAACTTTCTCATTAGTTACTAATATTGTTTATTTTTGCCTATTCTAGCCTTGGTTTCTTATTTTTTCAAGGTAGAAGTTTACCTTAATAGTTTTTTTTCCAAAGAAACACCTTTTCTTATTTTGTTGGTCCTCTGCATTGCTTCTTTTTTTTTCTCTTAAATTAGAAACATTGTATTAGTACAACTAATTGATTAATTCCTGATGTTATCATTGTTATTTCCTCCTGCTTTTCATGGTTCATTCTGTTCCTTATCAGGATTTTGAGTTGAAATGTAATTCACTTATTTTCAATCATTATGTTTTTAAATGAGTATTTTTGTAGCCAAAATTGCTTTCTAACCATTTTATAGTTTCCATCATAATTTCCTTTTAACCCACAAATTATTTAGCAATCATTAAAACAATCTAAGCTTGTTTTTATTGTCTCATTCCTCTTAATTTTTAATTTAATGGTATTGTGATCAGGGATTATGACCTTTACGATACTGTTGGAAATTGGTTGAACCTGGTTTTGACTTCATTCATCTATGGTAAATTAAATGTTTTATATGTACCTGAAAATGTCATATAATCATTTATTTTTCTGAGCAGAGTTATTCGCATGTCTATTAGACATATATTTTGTTGTTCAAATTTTCCATATTGGTAAAGATTTTAGTCATTTGAATGTATCAGTGCTTGACAGATGTGTTTTAAAATTTCCACTATAATTATATATTAGTCATTTGTTCAGAAAATTTTGTCAGTTTTAGCATGACATATTTCTTCATCAAACAACCTTCTCCTTATTTTATTAATTCAAAAATATCTTTAGTTTTTAAAATAAAGGTTAAACTTATTTATAATCCACAGCTAATTAAACTTACTGCTATTTAAAAGCCATTTCTGTGCTCATCATTGTGAGACTTACCTCTAAGTACACGTTGTTCTTGCTGAAGTGGATACCTTAATAATTTTTATGAGTGTCTATGGGTAATAAACTCAGTATTTATATGACTGAAATTGTCTTTTCAGGGAAACTCCTGGACAGAGCTGTCCACATCACTTTGGTTCACTTTTTCTTCCCCTCAGTCAGGCCTTTGTTACTTTCATTTCACTGAATCTGTCTTATTAAGCAGTGACCTCCAATGCCAAATGCAATGGTTGTTCTCACTGTTCATCTTCTTTAATCTATACCAGCATTTGACACTTTACCACATATTCCTCCTTGAAATGTATTCTCCATTTCCTCTTTATGGTGCTGCTCTTTCCAGGTTCTCCAGCTAGCTCACCGGCCTCTGTTACACAGGCTCTCATACTTGTTCCCTCCACCTTTCGTACTTATAAACTGCACAGTCCCCAAGGGTCATTTTTCAAATGTTTCTCTTTATCCCTGTTCATACTTGGCACATGGCTTTAATTAATATGTAGATGCTGACATATATCTCTTGTTCCAACCGTTTCCTCTGGATTTCAGATTCTTATATCCAACTGCCTATATGATGTCTTCATATGAATGTCTGATTAGATATTTTATGTCTATAAATAGTCTATTGGTTTTTGTCCACAAATCTTCACCTGCTGCATTTTCTCCATCACATAAATGGCAATCCCATTCTATCCATTTCTTTAGCCAACTACCTGAGAGCCCTTCTTTCTCCCCTGCCTCTTCCCCTATCTCCCTCCTCCTTCTCTCTCATCCCCACTCCTTTCTCCTTCTTCTTTTAAGGTCATTCATGAGTCCTCCATCTGGAATTCATTGCTCCAGACATATTTATGGATAACTGCTCAATTCCTTTGGGAAGCTTATCAAGTACCATAGCCTCAGAAAAGCCTGCCTTTATGTCTCTTCATAAATGACACCTTCCCATCACCACTCTGTATCCCTCATCCTGACTTTTTTTCTGATAGCACTTACCACTTCATGGAGTATTATCTGCTTGTTCTCTGTCTGCCTGTCTTTGTCAAGAAGGGGGGCTGAGGAAGGGGCCTTTTCTCCTCTGTTTTCTGATAGATTCTAAAGCCTAGAACAGAAGTGGAAATGGAGTAAATATAAAGGAAATTATGTGCTGAATGAATAAATTATACCTTTGTTTTATAATTCTTCAGAATTCTGTAATTCTAGACTTACAGTTATTTTTCCCTCAGTACATCTAATATATCATTCAATTATCTTCTAGCATCTATGGTTGCTAAAGGGAATTTACTCAGTGTCATACTAATTGTCATTTCTTTTTATTAAGAGTAATCTACTTTTCAAGGTTTTTAAATTGTTATTTAATTCTTGATATTGCATAGTATAACTCAGGATGGATTTTACAGTTAAATGTATATAACATATAAAATATGTATATAATCTATAGCATATAATAGTATGGAATCTATAGTATATGTAATATTAAATATATGTATACACATACACATACTGCTTAATAGTCTAACTTTCTTTTAAAAATTTCTTTTAAATCTGAGAATAATGGTTTTCTTAAATGTTGGATAATTCTCAGGTATTGCCTTCTAAAATATTGTTTCTCTATCCTTTCCTAGAAATTTTTCATCCTGTTTTCCAGGCCCTCAATATGGACTTTTTCCATATTAAAAAATTCTTATTTCTCTAAATTACCTTTAAGTTCACTATTTCTAGTTCTCTAATGTTCAGAGTAGAGTTTTAAACTTCCTTTAATTTTCAAATATTAAATTTTTATTTTCAAGATTTTTGATATTTTTCTTTCATTTTTTTACCTATTTGCTCCATACTCTTAAGTTTGTTTCATAATTTAAAAAAGTTTAGTGGCTATTATGCTTTTCTATATACTTTAGTCATCATAAACATTTAACTAAAAGCATTTGTAAGATTGGTCTATAAAACAAACTTCACCTGGTTGGAATCAATGTTATAAATTCTTTTTTTAAAAGATTTTATTTGTTTTTAGAGAGAGCAGAAGGAAAGGAGAAAGAGAGGGAGAGAAACATCAATGTGTGTTTGCCTCTCATGTGCCCCTCCTCCCCACTGAGTACCTGGCCCACAACCCAGGCATGTTCCTTGACTGAGAATTGAACTGGTGACCCTTTGCTTCACAGGCCGGCACTCAATCCACTGACCCACACCAGCCAGGCCCCATGTTACAAGTTCTTAAAATTACAAATGACAGGTTTCATTAAGAATTTTGGAGGAGCCTGGGTTACTGGTGAGAATCTGTGAGCTAGAGTAGAATATCCATTGTTTCTCAAAGGCTGCAGGTATCCCGGCCCAAGTTAAGGGATACCTCCACTTTAAATATTGGCTTCTATGTTGACAGTAAATGGGAAAATCTTTTGGTTAGAGTTGTGGTTTGAATATTTAAATTTATTTTTGTTATCTTATTTTGTATTTTAACTTCATTATGTTTTAATTTATTTTTATCTACTATGATATTTATTGGACTAAATATGATTTCTTTATACCCCTTTTTTTCTCAACTGAAATAAGAAGTTATTTGTGCAGTAGGAAGGTATGCATTATATTTCTATACTTAAAAGCTGTGTCAAAAATGTACATTTACCTAAAACTAATTAAAAGTTAATCAATGCCTTATCTTAAGCCAAAAATGTACAAAGACCTTGAAATTCCTACAACTTATGTTTCTTCCACAATTCCATTCTTACAATTCCTGCCTTATTTCTAAAATCCCCATTTATGTTTTATAGTGTCTTCCTTCAATACTGGTTCTAGTGCAAAAACATACTTACTATAGTAATTGTTTAATATCTTTCCTGCATGCCACTTCTTCCTTCTATCAAGCTGTGGGAGCTGTATTGTCCTCAAAACATTCAGTCTCACTCCCATCGTAGAATTATACTTTCCTCCCTCCTGGGTGTGAAGGTTGGTTTGGCCAATGAACTGTGACCAGAAGTAAAGTGAGCTGCTGCTGAACTGAAGCTTTGAGAGACTTTGCTCTGAGGGCAGCTGGACCTCGAAAGGGACAGGGTGTGACACAGAACTCTTGCTGCCCACAGACACATGGGAGCTGTGTCCCACCCTTTACTGGTACGGCCTAACCTAGCCTCTCCCCAGCCTCTCCCCATTGAGATGTACAAGTCTGTCTTTAAGAGCCTTCCCATTCAGAGTTTGCTTAAATAAGACTTGTAGTTTTTTGTCAGAAAAATATTATAATGGTTACTATGATTATTATTTTAATCCAGAAAAGCAGACAGCAAAATGTCTCCAACTGCGTGAGAATCTGGGCACCTGAGTCTGGAGTAGGGCATAAGAAGAGGATCCTCCTCTTTGCCTTTGTACAGTGCCCTCACTCTTTGACCACGGGAGTGGGAAGGATTCTGTAGTCAAAAGGAGAAAGCAAAGAAAAAGGGGAGGAGTTGGGAACAGAGGCAAACAGAACACAAAATGTCATTGTTGCCTTTTTGAATACAGGGAAATATGACTGTGGGAGGAAGAAGCCCCTCAGTGGGCTGGAAGGAGGGTGGTCAGGGAGATAGTCCTGGGATGACCTGGTCCCCCAGCACCACAGGACTGTGTGGGGTGGAGGAAGGGGCTGGCTTGGGTGCTGGTAGAAGATGCTGCTGTGGTCCCTCAGGGGCCTCTGGGACACACTGGCTACAGTGCACCTGTGCCAGCCACCCCGGGAGTGCCCAGAGTAACTCCTATAGTATGGTGCCACCGGCCCTGATTCTGATAGTACTGGTTCCAGTGCCAAGCACTCTGCTGACACTGGTTACAGCTGGGTTGAGGGTGAGTCTCCGTAGGGGAGGGAGCAGCATGGTTCAGGGGACAGATTATAGCCTCCAGAGCTCCTATAGTTGTAGATGCTCTTACTTTTTCTTTCTCTTTATTTTGAAAGAAACTTAAAAAAATCATTAACTGTAGAAAGAACTTTTTTCTTTGAACCATGTGTGAACTGCTGACAATGTTCCAACACCCCTTCAGGAAAGGACATTCTTCTGTATAACTCAGTACCATCTGAGAAATGACATTAGTGCATCATTTCATCATCTAACCTTCATGGCCCCTCACTTTTCAGTAATGAGCCTTATAGCAAAAGGATTTGGTTCAGAATCACATGTTGCACTTAGTTGTCTCGTGTCTCATGTCTTTCAATTGAGAGAGTTCCTCATGTATTTCCTTGACTTTCATTGTCTTGACACTTTTAAAGTCTACTGGCCAGTTATTTTGAAGAATGTGCCTCGGTTTGGGTTTGTCTGATGTTTCCTCATTATTGCCTCTAGATTTTATATCTTTGGCAGAAATGTCACAGAAGCAATGTGGTATCTGCTCATCGAGTCTTAACAGGTGGCATAATTTTGATTTGTCACATTACTGGTAATGTTTACTTTAATCACTTGACGAAACCTGCATATGCCAGCCTTCTCTATTATAAAGTTTTTTTTAATAATTAATAAGTATTTTGTGTGGCATTACTTTGAGACTGTAAAAATATCACATTACTCAATACACTCTCAGTTAATTCATTCATATCGTAATATCCATGGCTTCCTAATTTTATTTGATGAATTATAATCAGACATGATTATTACTTATTTTGATGCTGAAATGATTTCAGATAAGGTCAGTAAAAGATGCTTAGTAGTTGCATTCAATATTCTTTTGAAACATCCCTGTCATTTTTTGAGCACATTTTTAATTTCAAACATAACAAGGTGTTTCAGTTTTATCTTAAACTGCCCCAGCTCTGAAAACAGTAGTTCCTCCAAGGAGCATTGGTTCATTTTAAGTGGTCCATGACCTTTAGAAAACCAGATCTGAGTTTCAGATATGCCCATTGCCATTGCTATGTCACTTCTCCTAGGTCCTCTAAGTGGACCTTTAGGAATATGTGTACATGTGGAGGGGGAGAAGGTGGGTAGACACTACATTCAGATCTCTCTCTCTATTTCTTTCTATTTATCAAATGTCATTTATCTATCTTGAAAACCCTGAGTTTATATTGATATATCCAATTCCAGTCCAATGCCACAGGATTCATTCTTGTTTATGCTTTTGCCTTATTTATAATCACCTTCCCTGAGAGTGAGAAATCTTGTCCTATATTTTTCTCAATATATTTATTTTTTTTTGCTTAATTCCTTTACATATATTTAGTCTTCTATCACTAAAAGCTATTCTTGCTAAGTTTACTGTCATTCTAATTGGTATCCTCTGTAGGTATTATTTTTAAATAATTTTTATTTTTTAGAAAAATTTTAGATTTACAGAAAAATTGAGACTGTTGCACAGAGAGTTCCCATACACCATGCACCCACATTCCCTATTTATTAACATCTTTTATTATTTGTTACAATTTTTATAATTAGTGAACCAGTATCTACACTATTACTCACTAGAGTTCATAGTTTATTCAGATTTTTGTAGTTTTTATCTTTGTGTTTTCTGTTCCAAGATTCCATCCATTATGTTTAATCATCATGTTTTCACTGTGGCCGAATCTCGGACTTCCTTGCTTTTGATGACCTTTATAATTTTGAGGAATATTTGATCAGCTATTTTGTAGGATGCTCCATTGCTGGAAAATTTCTGTTGTTTTTCTCATGATAGAACTGGAGATATGGGTTTTTTTTTGGGGGGGGGACCCTAGAAGTAAAGTGTCATATCATCACATAATATCAATGTTATATACTCTCAATATGATTTATGAGTCTTGATGTTGACCTTGATCATCTGGCTAAGGTAGTGTTTGTTACATATCTCCACTGTAAAGTTACCTTTTTATTTTATTTCTTTTAATACTCTTCTGAAGGAAGCCAGTCTGTGCAGCCCCTATCTCAAGAGAGGGAGCTATAAGCTCTATTTCCTTGAGGGTAGAATATCTACATAAATTACTTAGAACACTTTCATATTGGAAATTTGTCTCTTTCATATACTAATTTATTCACTTATTTATATCAGTGTAAACTTATGTATACTTATTTTAAACTTTGTTTTATAATTTGACACAGTTTATTTTGTTGCTTAAATTGTTCCATCTTTGACCATTAGAAGCTCTTTTGGCAGGCTCCTGGGCTCCTTTGGCATACCACCATCATTGTGGGGTTTTTTTTCACTACCATTTTCCAGTACTACAAATTGTTCAATGCTCACCATATTTAAAAAAAAATTAAGTTTTATCCTCATCTGAGGACATTTTTCACTGCCTTTTTCCTTTTGAAAGAAGGGAAGAGAAAGAGGAAGGCGAGAGAAACATAGACATGAGAGAGAAGCACTAATTGGTTGCCTCCCATATACCCCCAGACTGGGCATTGAACCTGCAATCTAGGTATGTGCCTTGGCCAGGAATCAAACCCACAACCTTTGGGTTGTGGCACAGCACTCAAACCAACTGAACCACACTGGCCAGGGCTCAGTGCTCCTCTTCATACTTTCTGCTCCAATCCTAGAATCAGCCATTTTCCCAAAGAGTGCTGTTGCTTTTATTAAAGGATGGTAATCGGAGGCCAAGATTGCACAGTAGATTTGCTTGTCGCTATGGTTTCTTTTAGGCTGTCTTTCAGATGACAGCAATGAATTATATGTGTGTATCCTAATCTGCATATATACATATACCAACAAATATGTCTATATAACCATCTCTATCTAAATTAAGCTAAATATGAGTTCGTACTGATACCTCTATTGCTATATGAGTCATTTTAGCCTCCCTTGCTTATCTGTAAGTTCTCAGTCCATTTGTGAGACTTTTAATTCTGATCATTTTTAAGATTTTTTTCTCTAATAGTTTTTTTATTGAAACTAGTTGAGGATTTTATTTACTTTATTGAAAACTCATTGTGCCCTTTCAAATGAAGAGACTTTTTTTTTTAAATTAAATTACATATCTGTCTCAGACATTATATCTTTGAGTACTATAGCTCCCCATGCTTTATTTTTTCCTCCTAGAACCCCCAGTAGATACAGATGGAATGTTTTATTTTGCCTTTTACTTCTCTTACCATTTTTCTCATAAGTCCCATCTCCTTATATCTTACACTGCATTCAGATGAATTCTATTTATATCAAGTTCAACAGGTCAACTCTGTTTTTTTTCTTTATATGTATACCATCTAAACACCACCCAGAAAAAGATATGAAACATTTCTACTATCACAGAAGGCTCCTTTATGTCTCTTCTGAGTCAGTATTCTCCTAAAGAGTCTTTTATAATCATAGGTTACTCTTTGTGAATTCCTATAAATGGAATATTGGCTTAATATCACTTCTGTCTGGCTTATTTAATTTTGTTTAATTTGAGATAATTTTAGACTTATAGAAATGTTGCAAAAATGGTGAAAAAGTTCCCATACACCTTTTACTCAGCTTCACTTTATGTTACTCATTTATATAACAATATGTTTGAGGTGACATAGGTATGCATTTCAATTAAATTTTTACCTGTACATTGAGTTGCTAGGTTATAAGTTACACTGTTTTGCTTTAGTAGATTCTGACAAAATGTTTTCTAAAGAGGGCAAAACAATTTGCAATCCAACTTTTCAATATATAAGAATTCTAGCCCTGGCTGGCATAGCTCAGTGGATTGAGCATGGGCTGGGAACCAGAGTGTCCCAGGTTCGATTCCCAGCCAGGGTACATGCCTGGGTTGCAGGCCATAACCCCCAGCAACCACACATTGATGTTTCTCTCTCTCTGTCTATCTCCCTCCCTTCCCTCTCTAAAAATAAATAAATAAAATCTAAAAAAAAAAGAAAGGACATGATGTTTCTTAAAAAAAAAAAAGAATTCTAATTGCTTCACATCCTTACCAATGCTTGATACTGACAACTTTTATAATTTTAGACATTCTTCTGGGTGTGTAGTAGTATTTTATAGTGTTTTAAAATATTTACTTTGGTTATAAGTAATGGTTTTGAACATTTCTTCAAATATTCATTGGTCATTTCCATATCCTTTTTGTGAAGTACTTGGTTAAGTCTTTTGCCTACTATTTTTTTATGGTATTTCTTTGACTGATTTGTAGGTGTTCTTATATTTTCTGGATAGGAGTTTTTGTCAGTATGCATTGCACACATCTTCTACTTTGAGTTATCTTTTGACTAATATAAAAATTAAGACAATGTTTCTAGAAGAAACATAGGAAAATATATTCATGAGCTTGAAATAGACAAATACTTGTTAAACACAACACTGAAAACACTAAGATTCAGGAAAATATTGATAAATTGTATTTATAAAGTCATTTTGATATACATATTTTAAGAGTTTTAAGCATTTTTTCCTTTGTTATTGTTATGTGTATTGATTCTCTCTCATGGAGATTTGTTTCTTCAAGTGACATTATTATTATTATCATTATTATTATTTTATAGTCAGTAGACTTTATTTTCTATCGGAGCCCAGCAGTTTCTGTATTTTGCAAAAAAAAATCTTTTAATAATAGAATATTATTTTATCACTTCTGGGGCTTCTCCAATTATGGGCCAATTTCATATTTATTCCCAGTTTGGAGTCTCTATTCCACATGTATGAATTTTGAATGCATACCTACATTTGGAGCAGGCTTAACTATCCAACATATTTTGAGTGATCACACCCATAGTATCAGGAAAATAATTATTCCTTGCTGTTTCCCCAGGCTGATGGGTAGAATTTTCTAGTCTTCACTTATTGGAAAGGAATATGCTTGACAACTCTCAGGTTTTATAGACAACTCAGTTCTCACACAGCAGAGCCCTATGACAACACTTCTGCTCCTATGGGAGGCAAGCAATTCTGAATCAGTGTAGTCTCCAAATTTGACTAAAAATCACTGTGATGTGTTCAATTCTCTGTTTCCAAAACACAGATTTTAGGGATTCATGTAGTAACATCCCTGAAAAATATATTTTATTACATGTTGATAAAGAATTTGAGGGCAAGGTCTTGGTCATCTCTGTATCCCTACCCCTTAGCATAGTACCATAGTTTATTGATTATGTGAATAAATTAAGATTAAATCTTATCTCTAATAAAAACTGATATCTCAGGAAGATATAGTTGGAATCCATTTTTCTAAAAACTGCCTTTTGATTCTGTTTATTTTTGTGTAATTTATGATCATTTGACAAGAGTCCATGAGAGAGTACGATAACCCTCTTGTCAATACCATGGATGTGTCAATAATGAAAAAATTATGTGCAGTCTGTCCTGGGAACAACAAAGCAGACAATACCTATTATCCATGTGTCATTTCCTGGTTGAGGACATAAAAACAGATCAAGGCAAAACCCAGTGCATCTTTAAATTAGTGGCACAGATCGATGCCCATATTTCTCTGTGTCATGTTTCATTATGTTGAACTATTTATGTCATTGTAACCTAAGGCATCCTAATGCAACCTGACATCCAGGTTATGTTGCATTAAAAAAATAAGAAGCTATTGCATTTTGTTAATGGGGTGGAAAAGATTCCAGGTCTCTTTTTTCTGCATAGGGTTATCACATGTTGTATGTATGGGGAGTTCTGCATTAAAAGGTCGAAAGGTCACAGGCTTTCAATTTAAGTCTGCCAAAACTATTCCTTTAGCTTAGCTTCTTACACCTATTTTATGTTAGTAATAGAGGTATCAAGATTAGTTTTGGGGTGATAAATTATTTTCTATGATAGTGTTTAGTAAAGACCACTTAGATTAAGACAAATCCAAAATTCCAAACCACGATATCACTTATCTTTCAAGATTCTACTTTAGTGCTATGCCTTTCAGTAAGCTTCCCTTCTTGCCATTTTGTTTCCTTCCCCTTTATCTGAACTTGCAGAACAAGTCATATCTACTAATAAGATACATTTTTATTTCCTAATAATAGTATTGAATTTTGAGTATATATTTTAGCCCCATTAAATATCCTATATTTCTTCAGGGTAGAAGCCATTTTTATTATTGTAGTTTAGTGATTCTCTAACCTTCACTGTACATAAAAATAATTTAGGGACTGTTCAGAAATTTAGATCCTTATCATAGTGCCAGAGACATTGATACAGTGGTTTTGGAGTGAGAATCAGTAATCTGCATTTGTAATAAAACCTGCAGGAGAAGGAATACAAAGAACACCAACCTTAGGAGCATCATAGTCAAATTGCCGAACACCAGAGACAAAAAGATAAAGAGAGCGTATTCAAAGTTGCTAGGAAAAAACAAAATGTTATATGCAGTAGAATAATAATATGAAAGATGGTTGATTACTTGTCAAAAACAATGAAGGCCAGAAGACAATGGAATGACCATCTTTGAAGGGCTGACAAAAAAAAAGGAACCTACTAAGCCAGAATCTATGTACAGTGAAAATATCCTTTAAAAATTAGAGTAAAATAGACATTTAAAGATAAATGAAAGCTGAGAGAATTTGTTGCTGGCAGACCTGCACTATATGAAATATTAAAGAAAATTTATCAAGGTGAAGGAAAATGAAATCAGGTGGAAATTTGTTTCTGTAAGAAGGAATGAAAGCACTAGAAGTGGTAATTATACAAGTTAGTATCAAATACTGAATTTGAAATGTTCTCTTAATTTCTTTAAGACAAATAAACTCTTTAAAGCAAAAATGACATCATTGTAAGGTTGAATTAATTTATATGTAGAATAAAATATATGACAACAATACTACAAAAGTTGTACTATCATTTGTGAAACTGGAAATATGAAGTGTGAAGTGTAAGCTGGTAAAATATTCATTCTAAGGATATTCTGATAGGCTAAGGATACATATTGTAATCCTTAAAATAACAAAAAAAGTAATAATAAAAACGAATAAGATTAAAAAGCCAATAGAGGAAATAAAATAGAATACTAAATCTATTCAATTAACACAAAAAGTAGCAAAGAAATAAAACCCAAAACAAAACAGAAATCAATGGAAAATAAATAGTAAGATGACAAATTTAAACCTAACCATATAAAGAATTACATTAAATACAAATAGACTGAACACTCAAAAAAGCAGACTGAATGTAGAAATTAAATATATAGTATCTACAAGACATAATTTAAATGTAAAAAGCTTGAATAAAAGGAGTATGTGTTTATATATCATAAATGAAATGTTAATACTTCCTGTCAGCATTTAATTTGTTTATTTTTTTAACTATATATCATTGATTACACTACTACAGCTGTCCTGATTCCCCTCCTCCACCCACTACCCTTCCCTCTCTCAGGCAATCGCCCCACCATTGTTTATGTCCATGGGTCACGTGTATACATTCTTTGGCTACTCCATTTCCCACACTGTACTTTACACCCCCATAGCTATTCTGTAACTACCTATTTATACTTCCTAATCCCCTCACCCATTCCCCTATTCTCCCCCACCTCCCTCCCATCTGGCAACCATCAAAACATTCCCCATATGTATGATTCTGTCTCTGTTCTTGTTTGCTTTTTTGTTTTTTAGATTCAATGATTGATATATATGTATTTTTGGCATTTATTGTTCATAGTTTTGATCTTTTTCTTAAGTCCCTTTAACATTTCACATAATAATGCTTTGTTGGTGATGATGAACTCCTTTAGTTTTTTCTTGTCTGGGAAGCTCTTTATCTGTGCTTTGATTCTAAATGACAGCTTTGCTGGGTAGAACAATCTTGGTTGAAGGTCCCTACTTTTAATGACTTTGAATATTTCTTGCCAATCCCTTCTAGCCTGCAACGTTTCTTCTGAGAAATCAGCTAATAGTTTTATGGGAACTCCCCAGTAGCTAACTAACTTCTTTTATCTTGCTGCTTTCAAGATTTCCTCTTTATATTTAGCCTTTGACATTTTAATTATGGTGTGTCTTGGAGTGGGCCTCTTTGCGTCCATCTTGTTTGGGACTCTGTGCTTCCTGGACTTGCGTGCCTATCCTTTACCAAAGTAGGGAAGATTTCTTTAGCTATTTTTTCAAATAGATTTCCAATTCCTTGCTCTTCTCCTTCTGGCACCCCTAATATGCAAATGTTGGACCTGTTGAAGTTGTCCTGCTTATACTATCCTCATTTTTTTGGATTCTTTTTTTCTTCTTGTTTTTCTGATTGGTTGTTTTTGGTTTCTTATGTTCCAAATCATTGACAAGTCTTCTCAGCCTCATCCACTCTACCATTGTTTTTTTTTTTGTAAATTGTTCTTTATTTCAATTAATATATCCTTAATTTCTTTTTAAAAAGATTATTTAATTTTATTTTTAATTTTTAGTTTTTATTGTTGTTCAAGTACAATTGTCTCCATTTTCACCCCACCATGCCCTCCACCCCCACCCATCCCCACCTCCTACCATCAAACCCATCTCCTTTGGCTTTGTCCATGTGTCCTTCATACATGTTCCTTAATGATACTCCTTATTATTTCATAGTATCCCTCTCCCTCCTCCTCTCTGGTCACTGTCAGATTGTTCTTTATTTCAATGTCTCTGGTTGTATCCTTCATTTGCAGCTGGATCTTTTTTATGCTGTTGAGGTACTCACTAAGTTCCTTGAGAATCCTTATAACTAGTGTTTTGAACTCTGCATCTGATAGATTGTTTATCTCCATTTCATTTAGCTTTAGCTCTTTTTCTGGAGTTTTCATCTGTTCTTTCAATTGGGGCATGTTTCTTTATTTCCTCATTTTGACAGTCTCCCTGTGTTTGTTTCTATGTGTTAGGTAGAGATGCTTTGATTCTGCGTCTTGGGAGTGTGGTCTAATGTAGCAGGTATCCTGTAGGGTCCTGTGGTACAGCCTTCCCTGTCACCCAAGCTGGATACTTGAGCTGCACCCTTCATGTGGGCTGAATACACACCCTCCTCTTGTAGATGAGCCTTTGTTGCTGTTGGCAGATCAATGGGAGGGATTTACCCAGGTCAGTCAACTGCAAGGATTGGCTTTGACCATTTACCACCAACCTCCACCATCCATGGAGGATCAGCTGTGTAAGGGCAGGGTGGTGGTGCTTTGTAGCTGTCCACTGGATCCACTGGCCCTGGCATTTCACAGGTGGTGCAGTCCAAAGTCAACCCCCACCTGTGTTTTGCTTGGGGTCACCCAGACTGAGCTAAAAAGCAATCTGAGATGGCTGTTATTGTGCTGGGCTTGGAGATTCCCAGGTGAAGCTAAGCTGTGAATCTAAGCTGGCTGCTGCTAGTGTCAGGACTGGGACTCACTGGAGCCAGCTGTTGCTTGTTTTATAGGATTTAGGAAGTTGTGAAGCATGAACCAGGATCAGCCTTTCATATGGAAAAGCAGCTTGGGTGGGTTGGTAAGTTGGGTGGGCAGAGTTCTGGGGATCTACAAGGTGGGTCAAACAGTGTTAGCCAGATTGATGGAGTCTCAGATATGGCACCAGCTTGCCAGCTCTATGGGGGGAATATTTAGAAAAAGGACAATGGCCTTTGCTTGCCTTGAAGCCATACACATCAGTTTCTCCCTGTATACTACTGGTGCTTTTCAAGCTTCTGCCCTAGTGCTGGAACTCAGAGGCAGTGAATCTGAGTAGGTGAGTACATGTGTGAGTTTTTTAAAAGGAACTGCTTGGGGGTCCAGAAATTTCTTCCACCAACTCAATCCCCACTGAATTTTCCAGCCAGAAGTTGTGGGGACTTATCTTCCTGGCACTGAAACCCTAGGCTGGGGGGCTTGGGACTTCTCACTCCCAAGATATGCCTCCTGAATTTTTATCCACCACACCTGGGTGTTCGAGCAGACCATTTCACATTTTGTCCCTCCTACCAGTCTGGATGAATGTTGTTTCTTTAGTTCAGTAGTTGTCGGACTTCCATTCAATGTGATTTCATAGTTGTCAGACTTCCATTCAATTCATTTCTTAACAGTTCTTAGTGATGGTTGTTCTATATTTTAGTTGTAATTTTGATGTGGTTGTGCAAAGAGGTGAACTATGTCTGTCTGTCTATGCTGCCATCTTGACCAGAAGTCCATCAGTAGTTAATTTAGAATATAGAGAATCTAAGCATTTTAAAACCATGTTTACTTACTTAATATTAACAGAACACCAAACCCAGTAACTGCAGAATACACTTGATTTTTAGTGCACATAGAGCATTCACCAAGCTAGATCATATACAAATTCATAAAACACATCTCAAATTTAAAGAAATTGAAATCTTACAAAGTATGTCTTCTTACCACAATGGAAATCATCAATAATGGGATGTACAGGAAAATTCCCAAATATCTGGAAATTAAAGAACATATTTTCTCAAACTAGAGAAATTAACTCATATTTTCATCTTTCGTTCACAATACTTCTAGTATTTGCTTTTGCTAATGTGCTTTTCTCCCACCAGAAGAGTCCCTCAGCCTTTCTGTCTGCCATGTATCCTCTACTTTAAAAGCTTAATGACACAAAAACTAGGCTTATTCTAGTAAGTAACTAATAATGATTTTCCCTTCTTTCAATCCTGTAGTTCTTATTGACTAATCTATTTTGCCTGGCATTTACATACATACCAACTGTAAGGTTATCTCTTTCCCATGTAGGTCTTTTCTCTCCAATAAAATTGCGAACACTTATGGAACATATTTCTACTTCTCAGTCTCTTGTAGCCTGTCTTCCCCTCTATCATGCTAGGTAAAATTAAAATGCTCCATAATGTGTTTTTAAATTAAAGACATAGGATTTGAGGTTCAATGTAAGTGATAATTTCAATCCTGGCATGCATAAACAATGTAATATTGGAAGATGTATTTTCTTTACCTGTAAACATGGGAATAGTAATTTTTTCTTATAAAGTTTTTGCAAGAATTAAATGGAGTAAAGTACATTAGCCACTTAGCACATTGCCTGGTGTTTTATTAATGTTCAGCAAATGGCTGTTGATCAGATTGTTGTTGGTGATGTGCCATTATTGTATAGATGTGATATTATTATTTGTATTGTTAAAGACCATACAATATTAGTGTATGGGAACTTAGGAATTATACAATCCAACCTATTTGTTACTGTAATTAGAAAACCGAGGCCAGAGAGAAGCAGCCTGTTGATTGATTATTTTGTCTTAAAAGAATAGTTTTCAAGTTTCCATGTTTATGTTCTAATTTACACTGTGGTATAATTTTAAACAATATAGAAAGACTTAAAGAAAAAATAAAACTATATTTACTTCTTACAGAGAATACTTTCCCAGGTAGAGAAGTAAAATACTAGTTTCCATTTACCCTTATAATTAACCCTTAAATAACCCTTATAATTTCCTAGTTCCCACCCCCCACTGTCTGGGTATGAACTGTTTTTGTTATAATATGCACCCTAAAAAGTTATAGGAGGGCAAACCTCTCCACATCATGCTCTGACTTCATGTATATTATACATACGTAAATTCTCACATGTTTAAATCTACCCCATTAAGAGAATAAACAATTGGCTTTTCACTTCATACTGTAAGCACAACATTCAAAGTCAAGCACATCTGACCTATTTTGGTTATGTGCTCTTAGTTAATTGTTTAATTCTTGACCAGTCAGTTAAAAGTCTTATCCTGAAAATGTCCAGTCTCCCAATCTGGAGGCCAGTAATGCTCAGGAGGGAACCCATTTCTCCTCCATCACAAAGTGTGGTACAAAATGCCTTGCTAAAAGGAAGTCTGTATGGGAATTTGCAAAAGGTAAGAGAAAGTTGAGAGATATGGAATCTGGAACATGAAAAATTGGTGTTTTAAATACTGAGGCTTCAAGAAGGAATGAATGAATTAGGTCTTATGCATGTGGACCTCTGCTAACAGCTCCCAGTCTGTGTACACTGCACAAATAAGCAGTTGTATTGTCTTTGCTACATACTCATTCTATTTTCCTCTGGAATGTTGGGTAGATTTTAAACGTCAGTGAACTTCTGGATAGTGCTGTGGTCCCCACCCTCCCCCATCTCATATTCCTTGCCTTGGGGCTCCATGGGTGTCTGTGGTTAAGTGCTCTAAGAGCTGCTGATTATTGTGATTTCCTTTAACCAGCTCGACACATTCTTTGCTTTTCAATTTTTGATGTCAGTCCTAATGTGTTGGGCCAAACATGTTGGAACTTGTTAAGATTCTCCAAATAGCTTCTTTGTGTTGGAGAAATCACACCAGTGACAGGCCCTCCTCTCCCTCTGGCAGAGCTTTTATGCAAGTGCTGTGCCCCCTACTGTCCCCATCACTCTGTCTTGAACAGGAGCTGACACACAGCCCCGGAGCTCAGATACCAACAACACTTACTATTTTTTTAAAAAACTTTGTTTCTCCCTCTGTTTCCCCGTTATTCCATTTAAGTGCTGAATGTAATAAAGTTGCCAAAACTCTCCCTCCGTTGGAGTGAAAACCATTCATTTGTCGTCTCAATTTAAGATTCTTGACTCCAAATGGAAGGATATTCTCTGTGGACGTAATGGGACATTTAGCAATTCATTCATTTCCTTCACATGCTACTTATTTAGGCGCTCAGCAGTTGGCGGCTTTGATGTGGAGTAGCGAAATTATAAAGACATTACATATTGTAAAAATATAAATGAAAGAAAACACCGACCCTCTTTTATATCAGGCTAAATTGACTGCTGTCATATTAAGGGTATTTTGCTTTATAAATTATACCTGTTTGAAGGTATTCCCTTGAGTGAGTCACTACATTGTCTTTTATTTCCTTTTTTTCTTTCCTTCTTTTTTCTTTTTCTTTTCTTTTCTTTCTTTCTTTTTTTTTTTTTTTACAAAATAGGCATTCCCTTTCCAATACATTGATGCAAAGAACTATAAACGTAGAAATTAATATGTGTATTACCAAACTTCACCTGGAATTTGCAATATTGGGCCAGCAAGGCAGCCAAGGCATGCATAATTTGCCAATTCTAACTTGCATCATTGTATATTGGACATAACAAAAGGACTTTGGAATAAAACTGTATTTATGAATTATATTCTTTTACATTCAGTTTTTAAAAAAGTTTCACAAGTATGACTACTTGTTTTTGTTAGGGCTGCTATGACAAAAATACAGACTGGGGTAGCTTATAAACAACAGAAAATTTATCTCTCACAGTTTTCTAGGTTACAAGTTCAAGATAAGGGTATCAGCATGGTTGGGTGAGGGCCTTCACCCAGGTGGCAGGTCTTTCCCTGTATATACACATTTATGGGCTCTCTTTTATAAGGACATGAATCCTATTCATTAGGGCTCCACCTTCATGACCTAATCATCTCCCAAAGATCATCCTAGTACCATCACCTTGGGGTTAGGTTTGCCATACATGAATTTTGAAGGACAGACACAGAACTGGATCACTGAAGGAGTCAGTGTATTTAGAACTGTAACTTCATAGAGCAAATATTAAGGAGGTAATGCTATGGTATGAATGTATGAGTGTATGAGTGTATGAATGTATGAGTGTATGGTACATTCATACCATAGCACTACCTCCTTAATATTTGCTCTATGAAGTTACAGTTCTAAATACACTGACTCCTTCAGTGATCCAGTTCTGTGTCTGTCCTTCATAAAGTCGCTTAATCCTGTTGTGGGGTTTGTTCCCTGTGGAACGGGCATGGCCAGCAGGGAGGAGATAGCCTCTCCAAGATGGAAGACAGAACTATCTGGAGCAGGATTATCACGGAGGCATCTGGGGTCAGCTTGTCTGTGGGAGCTGGTGAGGGGCCTTGTTTGGTTACTGCTGGAAAGACATGAGATTGAGTAGCCCCCAAATGAGCCAAGCTAAAGAGAAGCTGGAAGAGGACTGTGAGGTCAAGAAGTCAAAGTAGCCCTGGCTGGCGTAGCTCAGTGGATTGAGCACGGGCTGCGAACAAAGTGTGGCAGGTTCGATTCCCAGTCAGGGCACATGCCTGGGTTGCTGGCCATGACCCCCAGCAACCGCACATAGATGTTTCTCTCTCTCTCTCTTTCTCTCTCCCTTCCCTCTTTAAAAATAAATAAATAAAATATTTTTAAAAAAGAAATCAAAGTAAAGAAGGGAAGAATGAAGGCAAAAGATTCAGCTGAGATGTCAGCTCAGAAGGAACAGTGGGAAAAAGAATAATACCAGGGCCAGCATAAGGCAAAAGCGAAGATGTGATTTGTTGTGAATAGTCTGAGATAAAATTATGAGTCAGATTTTCCTCATTACCTATTATTTTTAAATATTAGAAACTCTTCTTTCTCATGATTAACCATTTTTATCTAGACTTGACTGTTTTCATGAGCAAAGAATATGTATTTAGGAGTAAGCACTCCCTGGGATCTCATGATTTTCCCTAATACTGTTTTGTTCAATCTTCAAGAAAGGCCATACTATTCAATAAGAGATCCATGTTTCACCATCCATTCCTCATTTCTTCCCTTTTGAGTGGATCCCTGCCTGTGTTCCATCTTCACATGAGTGTCAAGGTCATTTGAGCCGAAATTATCTTGGTGTTCTTCAGCCTGCACCTTGGGGTTTACAGATGGAATATCATGGGGAGTTTCTCCCAGTTAGTGACAGACCCTGGATGAATACCCTGGCTCCTGACTCCCGGCCTGAAGCCTTTCCCCTGTGCCACACTGCCTTTTGCTTAGTTAAGAACCATGGTGGCTTAGACACCCTTGTCTCTATCAAGTTGCTCCCTCCTGCCTTGTTAGAGCTTATCTAGTAACTGTAGCAATGATTTGCAAATTATAGTGTAATAAATTCTTAATCCAGTTTTATTTTTACATCTTCATTAATTATGTGGAAGAGGGAGACAACGGCCTGCTAATTAAATTTTCAGATGTTGCTAAATTGGGAGGAGTTGCAAATCCAGCTGAGGGCCAAAATGCAACATAAGGGAATGTGGAGAAGTTTGGGGAAGTGCAACTACAGGGCCAGAATGAGGTCACAACTGGAAACAAAGGCATCCAGGCCATCTAGCAAGAAGAACTAGTAGCTCCATAAACCTGTAGGCTGGGAGCAGCCTGGGGAACCGGGTCAGTCATGGACTGTGACAGGATGATGACGGGAGGGTCAGAGGGTCAGGGTAGGCAGCATGACAAGTTTCCATTTTCTCTTATGAGAAAGCAGCCATGCCTCCGTCCTGGTAGCTGTGTTTGATGGCTTCAGGCCTGATTGTTTTGGTCACAATGATGCGTGAAAGCAATGGTAGGTAGTACACCAACAACTCGGAGTGTGCAAGGCTCTGTTTCTTGCATTCCTTACGGTTCCTCGCACCTGGCTGGGCACATGGCAGGAGATAAAGATTGAATTAATTAATGTATGTGAAACAGGTTTAGAAAAAAATAAAATGCACTATGGGAAGAGGAAAGATTATTGTTATTTTTTACAGTAATGATAATTATTATCAATCTTGGTTAAGTTCAATTTAATTGAAGTTGATTAGGGGGAAAATAGCATATGTGGGCAAAGATAGCAGAGAAGAAACAAAAGCTAAATGATTAACATGGGTTTCTCCTCCTAAATGTTCTTGCTTCAGTTCTAGGGAAATGACTTAGGTTTCTAAGATGCTGAGGCCCTTTAGTGACTTGATCTATGTCCTAAGAGTGAAGCACCTGTGGTAATCTCATTAACTCTTTCAGGACAGATAATATATAGAGTCAGGAAGAGCAGCTGCTGAGGCCAGGATAAGTACATTTGAGCATATAGATATCATTGCTATTGCATGAAGGAAACATTTTTCCTAGAATGACCAATTGACTCCCTCAGCCTAGCCATAATCTTTCCCTAGCATCAGTCACACTGACCTTACTCAATTCCCCATCATGAGCACATCACCTCACTGCAGCACAACAGTGTGACTCAAGCCTGAACTTACTTATTCCTGGTCTCACTCCCTGCATAACACTGCCAGTGCTACTCTGAACCCTGATGAGTATTCTTTCAACTATATTCCATTGGTTACAAAGGATGCTAAATTAAAAGGCCCAGAGAGATGAATGCCCAGTGTACACCTATCCCCAGAGCTGGATGAAACCCCAAGACAGTACTTGTCCTAGTAAAAAGGAAGACAAAATTTGATCATATATAAAAAATAGCATTAAGATTTCCTTTCCCTACAGTAGAGTTTTATCTGTTTCCCTCCCTACACTATACTCTGAACTCTCAGAGGCTGTGGAACATCGCTTCTCTTCCCATTGCATCTTCCACAGTGCCTGACAAGGTGTGAAAACAGAGGGTGGTCAGAAACTGATAACGTTGTATTAGGGAGAAATACAGCTTCTCTCCAAGGAACTGCTTTGTTCCAATTAAGAAAAATAGGGATAAATGTGCTTTATTTCTTTTTACAACTCTCTAAAAGAAAAGAAAGAGATGGGTAGATATGATACATTTTTTTAGTTCAGTAAAAAGAAGGTAGATTGTCCACCAAAAAGTATCAGATGACTCTGCTAAGAAAGCCTTAGCTTTTGTCACCTCCTGGCTCCTACTTGGTGAGTCAAAGAACAGAAGAAATTAAAATAGCCAGCCAGTAGGTTTAGGATTATATAGAAAGAGGCTAATTGGTTTTTCACCTTATTTTCCCTGTCATTCCTTCAAGGATTAGGTTAAGCCTCTGTGTATGTTGCATCAGGGAGTCGTTGGGATTACACCTTGCCTTTCTGTCTATCATGCTGACAGCGCCTGTAATGTTGACTAGATTTTGGTAAGCCCTACCACTCATCATGAAACATCTTTTAGTCAAAACAGGTATATAATTTATGGTGCCCAAAGCAGTTGTTAGTGTAAAAGAATTAACTGGAAGGGAGGCCTGTGTGCACTAAGACAGTTACTGAATTTTTAAGTGGCTATTCCTTCCTGTTTTGTGGGGATTGGATTTATCCTTTGAAGTTCTTAAGTAAGAGATAGACACATTTGACATTTAAATGTGGTACCTTTTCCTGCTTAGGAAAGAAAAACTTCAAAAAAACCCCAAAAACCCTATTCTCCCCTCCCTTTTCAATGTTCTGGGTTTTGAAAAATTCCTAGGTGGAAAAAATGGTGGAGGCACAGCAGGAGTCCAGGCCAGCAAGGGCTCCTGGGATACTTCTCTAGAAATTAGAGGCTGATGGGATAAGGAGCCTGCATCAGTCTCTGGAAGACCACAGGAGAAGCATCTGTGGGGCTTGCTACTTCCGAGGATGCTCAGGCATAGCAGTGCTCAGATTCTGAGGGTCTGCTGGCTGGAATGACATATTCTAATGGATTCAGATGGTATGGCTTGAGCTGTGTCCCCCCGCCCCAAAGATATGTGGTAGTTCTGACTCCCACTGACCTCAGAATGTGACCTTATTTGAAGATAGGGTCTTAATAGAGGTAAGCAAGTTAAAATGAGGTTCTTAGAGTGAGCCCCAAGCCATTATGACTGTTTTTTTTTTTTAAGGGGAAATTTGGACACAGCAATGTGGGCATAGGAAGAACTCCATGAGAAGTTAAAGGCAGAGGTCAGGGTGGTGCAGCTATAGCCGAGGAATGTCAAACATTTCCAACAGACCTCCAGAAGCTGGAGAAGAAGCATGGAGCAGGCTTTCCCTCACAGGTCTCAGAAGGAACTGACCCTGTGGCATCTTGGTATTACATACTTCTGGCCTCTAGAACTGTGAGACAGTACATTTCTGCTGTTTAAACAACCCAGTGTGTGGTACTTTGTCACAGCAGACCTAGAGAACTAATATGCCAGGAAATCTCAGCCAGCCCTGTGTGGACGAGCCCACTGCTCCCAAGAAGTCACGCTGCTCATCAGTTCTGAAACGGGAATACGATGTTTTTCACTCACTTGAAAATATCTAGAGTCTGTCTGCAAGGAGAATTAGTGAGATTTAGACTTGTTCTTTAACTGGGATCAAAGAGAAGTTAAGAAATTCAAACAAAACCCTACAGAGGTGTGGTTAGGATCCAGATCTCCTGTTGTAGGTACTCTACTCTAAAATCATTGTTCAGTGGCCAAATCAGAACACAGAGCAGGCTGTGAGGGGAGCTTTTCTGGGGTTCAATATCCCACCTTCCCAAACTCACTCCTGAGATGCCTTTCACATTAAGTTTGGTTATTGTCTGTCTGCATGCCCAGTGCTCATCTCCTTTTTCAGGTTCACTGATCTCAAGGCAAGAGTAATTCTTCTAATAACAAATCATGTGTCTAACTTCCTCAGGAATGAAGCTTCCACATAAGCAAATGTACCAGATTTCTTATACATATTCTTAAACTTGCTGTGTTAATCTTCAAAATTTTAACAAATTTAAATGGAATTATTTCTAAAATACATCATGCAAGCTTAGGCAGATATTAGTATTTCTTTCAGTCATTTAACCATTTAAGTCATCACAATGGCTTAACATCATTATAATTAATATTCGTTAGTACACTGTGCTGTAGCACAGACAGGTTCTCACTGCTTCTGAGCAGGATCTAAACTGCTGTCCTCTCTGAAGTTTCAGTTGGGAGTGCAGGCGAGAGTTTTATAGTACTTATGCATGGTTGCATAATGAACCACTACCAAATTAGTGACTTAAATACACAATTTATTATTTCTTCAAATTTTGTGTTTTGGGAATTCTGATGCTGCTCAACTGGGCCATTATTTAATGTCATGTGATGCCGACTGGGATCATTCATGCAGCTGCTTTCATCTGAGAGCGTGACTGTAGCTGGGATGTCCAAGGTAGCCTGTCATCCTCTGGGGCATTTCTTCTTTCTCTTCTTCCTCACAGCAGGGTTGCTAGGCTCAACCATGAGGAAGCAGAAGCTGCCAGTCCTCATAAGCCCTCTGGGCAAAAGAGTTCCAGAACAATACTTCTGTCACATTCTGTTAATCAAAGCAATTCCCAAGACCATCGGGAGTTTAAGGAGAAGAGGATAGTCTCCATTTTTGATGTGACAAGTGACATGCTTTACAGGAAGTGGATGATTTTTGGCAGCCATATTTGAAGACTTTTGGATTATTAAGCCATCTAATGCCATTAACTATTTAATGCTATTAACTATGTAAGGGCATTAGCTGGTAAAATAATCAGAAATCTTCACCAGCTAATCACCTCTAGGACCCCCTTCCTTTCCCAATTTGTTGACTAAAGTTACTAACTGTGAAGGAAGAGAACAGTGGCTGTACAGTACCAGGTTTTACCAGCTGCTTGGCCAGTCCAGACAGAGATCTTTGAGGCCTGAAATTTAGGCTTGTGGATTAAGTAGGATCTTTCTTTTTTTTCTCCCTGAATCTAAATCTTCATAGAGGAAGGAAACTGAGGGGAGAGAAACAAAATGCTTTCTACCCATCTAGAAGTCTTCCAAAATAGCAACAACATTTTGCGTTGCCATCAGGAGTAAATGAGAGTGCCTGTTGTTCTACATCCTTGTCAGCATTTGTTGTTTTCATTGTTTAGGATTTTGGGCATTCTAACAGGTGTGTATGGTGTCTCAGTGTTGTTTTAATTTGGATTTCCCTGATGACATGGGATGTAGATCATCTTTTCATATGCTACTTACCACCTATATGTGTCCTTTGGTGAGATATCTGTTAAGGTCATTGGCCCCTTTTTTAACTAGGTTGTTTGTTTTCTTATTGTTGAGTTTAAGAGTTCTTTGTGTATTTTGAATAACCATCCTTTATTAGATGTGTGTTTTGCAAATATGTTCTCCCAGTCTGTGGTTTATTTTCTAATTCTCTTGATATTGTCTTTCACAGAGCATATGTTTTTAGTTTAATGAAGTTCAGCTTATCAATTATTTTTTTCATGGATTATGTCTCTGGTGTTGTATCAAAAATGCATCACCATACCCAATTTCATCTAGGTTTTCTTTTATGTTAATTTTCTAGGAGTTTTATAATTTTGCATTTTTCATTTAGGTTTATCGTACATTTTGAGTTCATATTGTGAACGGTGCCGGGTCTGTATATAGTCTTTCTTTGTTTCATTTTTTGCATTTGGATATTCAGTTACTCCAGCATCATTTGTTAAAAAAACTGTCTTGTTCCATTGTATTGCCTTTGCTACTTCGTTAAGATCAGTTGAAGGTCCCTTTCTGGGCTGTCCACACTCTTCCACTGAACTATTTGTCTATTTTTACACCAGTACCACACTACCTTAATTACTGTAGCTTTATAGAAAGCCTTGAAGTTGGCCAGTATCTGTCATTAAACTTTGTTCTTCTTTAATGCTATGTTTGCTATTCTGGGTTTTGCCTTACCATGTAAAATTTAGAATCAGTTTGCCAATATTTGTAAAATAACTTGCTTGTGTTTTTATTGGTATTGTATCAAATCTATAGATCAAATTGGGAAGAACTGATATCTTGGTAACATTAAGTCTTCCTATCCCTGAACATGGAATATCTCTCAATCTCTTTAGTTTTTATTTCATTCACAGAGTTTTGTAGTTTTCCTCATGTATATTTTATATATATATATTGTTTGATTTATACCTAAGTATTTCATTTTGGGGGTTGAGAATGTAAATGGCATTGTGTTTTTAATTTCAAATTCCACTTATTTGTTATGATGTATAGGAAGATAATTGACTTTTGCATATTAGCCTTGCATCCTGTAATTTTACTATAACTACTTATTAATTTCATTAGTTATTTGTTGATTCTTTTAGATTTTCTATATAGCAATCAAGTCATTTGTGAACAGAGATGACTTAAGTTTTTCTTCCCAACATATATACCTCTTATTTTCTTTTCTTGCCTTATTATATTAGCAGGACTCCAGTACAATGTTGAAAAGGAATGGTGAGAGGGCACAACCTTGCCATGTACCTGAAATTAGTGGGAAAACTTCAAGTCTAACACCATTAAGTATGATGTAATCTGTCGGGATTTTGTAGGTAGTATTTTCATCAAATTGAGGGAGTTCCTGTCTACTCCTAGTGTACTAAGAGTTTTTTTTTATCATGGATGATTGTTGGATAAGCTCAACTTTTACTTTTCTCCAACACACTTTTATCTCTCCTTATGAACACATAACTCCCATCATGTTTATTAATTTTGTTTTCTTATTATTTTCATTCAATAGTTACAGCCTTATGACACATCTTACTACTGAGACCAGACAAACTGTTTCTCTTACTTCTCCTGTAGTGCCTAGCAAAGTGCTGAGTATGTGGCCCATAGTCTACAACTATTTAACACAATTCATGGAAAAGATTGGAGTTTATTCTGAATTAATAAAATCAATCCTTAATGGTTGAGTGTAATGTGTGTTAAAATTGTACTAAACTTATAAGTTAACCAATACAAGTTACAGTGGTTCATTCTTTAACAATACAAATTAACAACATTTAGAATGTAGGTGAGCTTATTTTATAGTGACACTAGTGTATAAAACAGATCTACATTCACATTACAGTCTAATAAATCATGTCCTATGTCTAAGTCAATGTCCTGTCAGGAAAAACAGAAGCCATTCTAGGTATTCCATATAGAGAAAATCAAACTTGGAAATGTAATTTTTAAGCTTCCTACTATAACAGTAGAGAAGAGAGTATATAAGGACAGACAAGAGATACTGGGTAGTAGAGTTCACCCTGTTGACTTCTCAGCAATCATATACATCTCCCTCTACCTGCAGCTAAGTTTTTATATATAATGACAGTAAAGGCATCTTGCATCTACCTTAGAGACTGCAACTAACCCTCACACTAATGAAGGTAAGCTTACCCTCTCCTAAAAAGTAGAAACACAAAATCATGTCTGTGTTTAGGTTTGGGTAATGTCAAGCTATTCACAATTTTATTTATATATTCTATAACCTGAAGACTAAATTCTTACATTAATCATCACTTACACTCCTTATCCAAAAACATAGGGAAAAGAGAGTAGAAACTGATTAACATAAACAAATATGTGTGCATAAAAAACGAAGGAAATATATACACTGTTATTGTTCTCAGTTTTTATAGTGATTGTCAGTCTGTAGTTGATATTTATAAGTTCCTCATTTTACTACCCATTTATTCCATGTTTCCTTTGCCTTCAGTGAACATCTCCATATTTTAGAGCTCTTCCATTGGTGGCTAACCTATGTTTCATTTCCATAAGTCTGAGAGTCTTTAGTAGTCCTGATATTTATTGGGTTGCTGTTGGCTTCATGTATTATTAAATTTAGATGTAGTAAGAGATGCTACTGAGCATCCCTCAAAGTCTAGAAAAATGTTGTCAGTACTAGAAACGGTGGAATCCCAATCCCCCACCCATTTCCACTTGGCAGAGGGCAATAAACTCTGTTCCAGGGTCCCTCTCTCTCCGTTTTCCCCTGCCATCCCAATGTGTGATAGGTTACTTTTTTACCCTAATTACACATTTTGAGCTGCAAGTCATTTATAATGATTTATGGCAGCTGTGCTTTTGCCAATCTTACACAATATTTTTCTTATTACTTAATTGTTTTAGCAGTGCTTCAGCCATTAGTTTCTGACTTCTGAAAACAGGAAACAGAAGTCTTCTATTATAGATGCCTGCCTAATTAGCTCAGAGACTGTCTAATGGGGGCTATTAAAAATGCAAATGAGGTGTGATCAAACAGTGAAAAGTTTGGTCCTGACAGGATATACTAATGCATTTTCCCCCTTGCAAAATATACTACAATGTTGAATGTAAATTCCTTCCTCCCTTCCTTACCATGTGAAATAGCATTTACTATTGGGTTCTTCCTCACCTTGGCTGGGATTGCAGCTTAACAAGAGTTCTTAGGGAAACCAGCCTTATTTTCTACCCTGTAATCTAAGGCAGTGGTTACCAAACTTAAGCATGGATCAGAATCACCTGGAGGACTTATACAACAAAGGTTCCTGGACTGACTCCCAATGTTTCTAATTTAGTAGGTGCAGGGAGATGCCCGAGAACTGGTATTCCTAACAAGTTACTAGGGAATGCCAAGGTTGCTTATCTGGGGACTCTTCACTTTGAGAACCAGTGGTCTAGGGCCTTGTAGTTTCTTGCCCTTTCTCTTAGTTCAAAAGTCTTCTTTTCTCATCCTTCCATGATATTCTCCTCTGGGCTTTCACTATTTTTTATCTTAGTGAAAACACAACATGAGGTCTACTGTCCTACCAGATATTTAAGTGTAAAATATAGTATTTTTATCTGTAGGCACAGTGTTGTACATTAGGTACCTTGAGCTTATTCATCTTGCTGACATTTTATACCTGTTGACAAGCAATTCCCCATTTCCCTCTTCCTCCAGCCCCTGGAAACCACCCTCCTCCTCTTTGTTTCTATGAGTCTGACTCTTGTGGATACCTCATGTAAGTCCTGTAGTATTTGTCCTTCTGTGACTGGCTTATTTTATTTAACATAATGTCCTCAGATTCATCCACATTGTCACATATTACAGAAATTCCTTCTTTTCTAAGGCTGTACTTAGTCTTGATGTTCCATTGTATATCAAGGAAAATGTATGTAAAAATGTGTATATTCAACATTTTTAATCCATTCATCTGCTGGTGGACACTTAGTTTTTTTCCACATCTCAGTTACTATGAATAGCACTACAATGCATATGTGAACGCTAATTTCTCTCTGAAATCCTGAATTCAATTATGTTGGATAAATACTCAGAAGTGGAATTGCTGCATAATATGGTAATTATTTTTGAGGAACTTCTATATTATTTTCCACAGTGACTATACCATTTTTCATTTCCACCAACAGTGTATGAGGGTTCCAATTTCTCTATCCTCACAAACACTTGCTGTTTTCTTTTAAATAATAGTCATCATAGTAGGTCTGAGGTGATATCTTATACATTGTTAAGATGTTTGTCACCCATAGTGATCTATAGATTAAATGCAATTCCTAAAAACATTCCATTGCCATTTCTTACAAAGATAGGAAAAGTAATTCTAAAATTCATAAAGTATAACAAGGGCCTCTGAATAGCTGGAACAATCTTGAAAAAAGAAGACTAAAGCTGGATTTATCATACTTTCTGATTTTTAAGTATATTACAAAGCTACAGCAGTGAAAACATTACAGTACTGGAAAAAAGGTAGACATATAGATCCATGGAACAGAGTAGACAGCCTAGATTTCATGAACATATGATTAATTGAAATTCAAAAAGGGTGCCAAGAATACAGAATGGGGAATGAATAGCCTCTTGAACAAATGGTGTTAGGGAACAGGATGTCCACATATAAAATAATGAAATTGGACCCTTTAATCAACAGACTAAAAAGGCAACCTGTGGAAGGCAAGAATTTATTTGCAAATCATATGTCTCATAAGGGGTTAATTTCCAAAATATATAAGAAACTCCTACAACTCAACAGCAAAGAAAATAAAAATAACATGATTAAAATATGGACTTTAATATTAAAAATTTATCTAAAGAAGACATGTACTCTTAAGTGCCCAAAAGAGTATGAAAAATGCTCAACATCACTAATCATCAGAGAAATGTGACTCAAAACCACAATAAGGTATTGCTTCATATCTATTAGGATAGTTTTTTAATAATTAGCAATCTGAGAAAGTCTTAGTTAAACCAATTTTGATTCATTGGAACAGCTTCTCTGACCTTCTTTCAACCCAAATCAGGGTTATGTGCACATCCTTTATGATTATATTATCATACTGATCAGCACATGAGGGGTGAATCTAGGTTTCATGGAGCCTGAAGCTTATATAATTTGAGGGATCTTAAAAGAAAGAATAAAAAAATTATATAAAATTGAGTGAGGATCCCTGAAGTTTCCCAGTTAATTAAGTAGTCCTTGCACCATATTATCTGAACTACCTGATTCTTTGCATACCTCTCACACTAATTAGTGAGTTCCTCATGGACAAGGATTGAATTTTATTTGTCTCCATGGCCTCATATCCTGTCTAGTATCTAGCACATGGTAGATGCTCAATAGATGCTTATTGGCTCATCCATTTGCATCAATTTAACATTGAAAAACTCCATGCTGGATTTTCCCCTTCTACAGGCTCTTCTCTTCCACATTATGTGTGACTTCTTATTTTCTGTTGTCACTACTTCTTGACCACATTCTTCATCATCTTCTGTACCACAACCTGTTGGAACCACATCAAACTTTTCATTTGGCCGAGCACTTAGGGTTCTTTTATGCTTCCTTGCATTTTTGTGTTTCTTCTTTATAATCTGGAAAATTTCTACTCATCCTTCAAGACCCATCTCCAGTTTCATTTCCTTTCAGAAATGCTCCCTGAGGTTTTTAGGCAGAAAGAGTCCAGCAGTTTTTTGTTTAAATATTCTGTACAGCATGCAATGGTTCTTTCTATCTGACACTTCCCTGCTGGCCTGGTATAGAAGCTTGTATAAGTTGCAAACAACCCAAATAACCATTTTTGGTTACCCAACCCCCTTTTCTTCATCTTTGTAAACCTAGCATTGATCATAAATTTGTGATAATGCAAGTAAATAAATGAATGGATAAAGGATAAGTTTATTTTTGCTAATGTTGTCTGAAAGAGCAAGAGGATATATAGAGAAGGGGGATGCTTCCTATGGCCAAGATCCCTCTGCAGCCCACTCATCCCTCCAATCTGTTTTAGTGAGAGCTCAAGCTCAGCAAAGTGGCCTCACTCCTATCCTCTCTCCCCTCATCCTGTTCCTGGCAGTGATCTAGGCTTTGCACTGTGTTTCTCTTCCTTCTTTCCTTCTGCTAACTCACAGTTAAGTGCCTGATTGATTGTATTTGCACTCATGAAAGAAAGGGATTTGAAATGGCACTCAGGTACTGGGATTCCTGTCCTGTCCCAGCTGTCCTTTTATTTTCTCCCTGAGGAAAATGCAGCAGCTGAGACCTAGCCCCAGACCTGAAGGAGGACATTAGCAATTAGAGTCCTCTGCACATTGGACCTCACAGAACAGCATTCTCTAGATTCAACAAGCTGTAGTCAAGTGCTATCTTTTCATCCTTTCATTGGTGCATTAATGGAAGAGAAGCATCCTGTTGATTGCAGTTCTTATTGTTGCTGTTCAAACCTTGCCCAGTGGATTTGGATATTCTGAGGAGAGCTCTGACTGGAAGGTGCCCTGGCTCCCAGCTGCCTGCCACTCTCCAGGTCTCCTTGCCTGTAGCTACTCCTTTGCTGTTAGAATATAAAATGAGGCAGAGGCAGTGCAGAGCAGAGTCTGCAGGTAGTTAAGGCTCTCCAACAGAAAACGTCTGATCCAGGCTGAAGACCTCATCCTGCTCCCAAGAACCAATCTGTTTTTCCTCCTTCTCCCCAAAATCTCCATCTTCAGGGTCTGTCCTCCTTCACTCTGCCTTGCACTGAGATTCCTCTTTCGCCTATCAAACTGGTAGGTAACTGGGTGAAGAGTTCTCCTCTTTCCTTCTAGCAATCATATCTCACAGAGAACCTGAGTTGTGCTTCCAAGCAAGGGATTCTGAGACTATGTACTCACTGCCTCCTAACTGTTCCAACAGAACTATTCTGGTGACTGCCAAGACTGTCACAGGAAAAGCAGGATATTCACAGATACTGGAGGTACTTATGTCATCCCCCAAACCACAGTTCTTGTTCCAGAATAAAGGACCACAAGACCCCTCGATTCCGAATCACTGCTGCACTTGCCTGCCAAGGGCTTTTGTTACTTGCTGCCCATCTTGCCACTTCCTCAATTCAAATGACACTAATACAACTTCATTCTTTAATTAGACAATGAACACATCTTCACTGAACAGGGTTAGTCCCTATTGGGCTGGGAAAAGATTATGCATCACAGGAAAAATAAGAAACAGCAATTAGGTGAGAGCAGTGGTTTGGCCTCTGTAAGGGCTGGTGTGGAGTGGCCAGCAGCTTCTGAGGCAACTCTCCCCAGGCCACAGCTGAGATCCAGTTCTCAAAAGTCTGCAACATACACTGGTTCTTTAGGTCCTTGAGGTGAGGACAGGTTGGACTCTTCCTTGGTGGGCTCATACTTCTGCTTACCTTTTCTTTCCCTTCTCCATGCTTAATAACATCAGCCACCACTTACCGTAAGTTTCCTCTGTGCTCATCTCCATGCTAGAGCCTGTTTTCTCATGGATGGCCCCCTTCATTCCTCACCTTCCTGCCCCCTCTTCTTGGGCAAACACTGGTCAGAACTGACAGCCCCAGCAGTGTCAGAATACAACGCATAAGAAGACATAATCACAGAGTGGAGACCCCCACCTGCTTGGCTCTGTGGGTTCATGGGATATTGACAATTATAGACCCCCAAGGTCCGGAGGAATCATCTTTCTCCACAGTGAAAAAGACTAGTTTGGCACCTCTGTCTGGGGCCTTAAGAGTTATTTTTGTCCTTGAAGTCTAATAGCAGGTTATTGGTAATTGTAGGAAAACAGATGGAGTGAAAATAAAGGGCTTTTTGAAAGTTTTTTTTTTCTGGTCCCAATATTATATTTTGAATTTCCTATTCAGTTAGACATAGCTCCTGAGACCATGACCCCTATGATTATAGCAGAAACAGGGCCCCAGTGTCCTCAAGCCCATGATTTCCACTTTTTCTCTCCCTCTAACTGGCATAATTTCTATGGACACTGCAGAGAAGGGGTGTTCCCTAAATGCTTGTTTCACAGGATGCCATTACCATGCATCAAGTTCACTTGTGGCAAGGGCGCACAGGAGCCCAGTAGTCTTCCTCCATTGGTCTTTCCTCAGAGAACTCAGAACAGTTTCCCCATCAGATGCTTTTAGTGGCTCCCGACTGCCAACAGACTAAAAGCCTCCCTCCTTGGCTAGGCCTTCCATTTTCTCTTCAATTGGCTTGCACACTCCTTCCCAGTCACTGTCTCATTCATTCATTTTAACATTCATTCCATACATGTAGATTCACCACCTCTTCTGTGTTGCAGAACCTGTCTTAAGTTCTGGGGATATAAATGAGAATAACTATAATCTTGTTTCTTCTCAAAGGTCTAATAGCCTAGAAGAAGACAAGAGCATAAACCAAAACCACAGGAAACATTGTCCACAGCAGTGTTACTCAGGTCTGCTTAGGCCAAAGTGGGGACACAAAGAAGGAAGAGTTCCATTACTCTCAGGTATGGGGCTGGCAGGTGGGCTGGAAAGGTTCAAGAGAGAAAGTGGCTCTAAGATGCAACTACATGAGTGTAGAGAAGGCATCCCAGCTATAAACAGTGTCTTGAGTAAGGTCACAGAGGAATAATAAGCACAGTATACTCAGGAACTCTAAGCCAGAACCCAGCTGGCCAGAAAAAGGCTGGATGAAAAGGCAAAGGCCAGAGTGTAGAGAGCCACATTAATAGATGCCCAACATACAAGGCATCTATTAGTGGGTACTGGAGTCATTAATGGATGCCTTGTGTGTTGGGGAGTGTGTATGTGTGTTATGTGTGTGGGGGGGGGTGTTGACATGATTAGATCGTAAGTCTCAGGGTGAAAGACTATGCTCAGCCTGCTAAAACTGTGTGCGTGTTTGCGTATATTTGAAGCCTATAATTAGATAGAAATAGTTCCTTGAATACTTGAAGGAGCAGTACGGCTATGGTAATTATTTTAAACATGAAAAATATGAATAGCCTAGAAGACATCCAGCTACTTGATTTAGTCATGAAATGTGCAGTCCAAAACTTCTGGGCTCCATACCCCCTCCTGTATATGCAGTTGAACCTCAAACGTCCTTGTAAAGGTCACTGGTTATTTCTGAGAGCTCCTGGGTGACTCGGTGGGCCATCTCTTCCCTCAGGGACACCAGGAGGTTCCCATCCCCTTTTTCCTGCCCTGCTCTGCTATCCTGTCATGGTTCCATGTCCACTCTCCCACTCATTGTGGGGACACAGGCTTCAGGGGGCAGTGTCTGCATTTTCCTGTGCTTCAGGTTCTGGCAAGGCAGACCTGAAAAGGGCCCCACTTAGAGGAAGAAAAGTCTCCCCACAGTTCTGGCCACACAGATCCCAAAGCATCTGCGCTTGGAGAAGACACTCACAGAACCCTTCCTGAAAACTGCATCCACTGCTGCCTTTTCCCTTGGCCAGGTGACCAGGACCTGCCCTGGTGTCAGACTGTGGGCAGAACCTATTTCTTCTCTCTCTCTCATCCTTGTCCCCTCAAAATATGTCCTGTATCTCCCCTAGTTAAACACAAATGCTTCCATGTTGCTGCTTATTCTGACAGCAGTAAAGTAAACATGTCCTGATACAGAAACCAAAGACCCTGACACCTGCACATTAGGAGCAGGGGCATTGAGCTAAGAAAATACTAAAAGTAAGAATGCACAGAAACTCAGGTTGCAAAAGCCCAGATATAATTCTCAAAAAAAGAAGGGGAGGCAATGTGGGAATGGTGGGAATCAGCTTAAAATAATATCAATCTCAACTTTGATGATTAGAGAGAAATGTATATTTGTCAATGTATTAGAAATAAAAACCATAAATTTAAATTACAAATAACCACAGAAGGCATAAGCAGATAGTTGGTATCTATAGAGTCAAAAACAGGAAACCCAAGGCAGCAGTGAGAATGCCAAAGCCGTGGACGCTTACAAGACGAAGTGAGTAGGGCAGGACATGCTATGCCAGTAACCATAACTGGATTAATGTCAGCATTAACATTGACGACTTTCCTGTTGGAATAGCGAACATCTCAGAGAAAGAATCACCTAAACAAGATGGCAAAGGAAGAAAAGGTAGACAACAGAAAGATGGATGAAGACAAAATAGAAAAACACCAAGGAAATTAGTCCTGGAAATATCAACATTGATCTATGTATAATTATAGTAAAACACATTAAATAATGGTCAACTGCCCTAGTAGAATCTTCTTTTGAATTCATTCCTTTGCTATTAAGGGAAGGAGAGAAATAGTACAGTAAATTTTGGAGGTATATGTTAAAGGAAGTTTAAAAATATATACTTCATTGGATTTTTTCTTTGAAAACAAGACAGATTTCATGTGGAACACTTGGAAAATAAGGAAAAGTAGTACAGAGTAAATCAAAAATTACCCACAATCTCAGAAGCCAAAGGTAGCTACTCCTTTACTAGTGTTTTCACTCCTGGAGTGCTGTGGTCTTGAAGAAGACGTGGCCTGCGGGAGGCAACACAGCAGGAGGGGAGTGGGTGAATACTCAAAAGGAAGAGGAGCTGAGTGGGGGGTCACTGTTTCTCCCCCTTTTCCCTTATGTGAACCCTAATGCCTAGAAACACAAGGATTTTTCTTCCTACTTTTTCCTTTTCCCCTGGAATGCCCAATACAACTGAGCAAGTGCAATGATTCAATGAAGACAAGAAAGAAAAGGAGAAAGGAAGCAGTGTGCTACACAGAATTCTGACTTTATTTTTAAAATAACAATTACAGCCACTTAAAAAAATCAGAAAACATACAAAACCATCTGAGAAAAGAAGCCTAAAAAGTAACCGAAACAAGGCGGAAAGGAAAAACTCAAGGCCTGCTGTGGGACTTCTTGTCCCAGCCTTTAGGAACAGAGAAGGAAGAGCAGGTGGAGCATGCAGGGGAAAAGGGGATTCTGAGACAGGTTTCCCAGGGTAAAGAGGGCGGGAAAAGCTGAAACACAGAAAAGAGCTCCAGACAAGGAGCTCAGCTGCAAAAGGAGAGCCGAAACCAATTCCTAGAAGGAAGAAACAATTTGCTAATTATATAGTTTTCTGTAGTCAGACTGGGCATGCAGACCCAAAGGAACCGTAGAAGTAAGCTTGCTTAGTTTTAGTGGCTTCCAGGTCAATTCCCAGACAAAAGGTGCCTTACTAAGAGGTCTGGGTGGTCACCAAAAACCCACCCACATTGAATGACTGCTGAGTGGAGGGATGGGGTTGAATTAGCACCATACCCTGGAAAGGAACCTATGTTATGTGAGAAATGAGGCAAATTTGCTTATTTACATCAATGCAAGCTTTCTCAGGCTAGAGGCAGTTCTACAAATATGGGAGGGGGGAGGGCCTTATAACTTGATTTTATGCACACAATTGTCTTATAATAATAAAACAGCAGTACTTCTTAATGAATCTCTGGGATTGAGAACAGACAGTACAGAGATAGGGAGGTGGTAGGTAAGAAATACGGATTAAATGTGCTTTTGGCTGTGTCTTCCAGTAATTATAATGGAGTCTGCTTCTCCCCCACCTGTGCCTGTCATCTTTGGTATTAAATGATGATGATGATGATGATGATGATGATGATGATGATGATGATGATTACTGAGAATTATCCCTTTCATGTACTCGGCATTTCCTACTTTGCACTTACATGTGGATCCCCTTACCATGAGCCTAAGAGACAGGAAGGGCAGATACTGCTGCACCCAGCTTTCAGCTGTGCCCCTGCCCTGGGTTACTTAGCTTGTTAAGGACCTTGGGCACTGAGATCTCCACTGTTTGCTCTTAACTGAATAAGGCTAGGTTCTTTAAAAGGCTAGGTATCTCTTTCCATGTTTGAGAATATAATGGATAAGTATATGGATATATATATTTCATGCATCAATAATTGAGTTATTATACTTTAAATATTAAGCACTATTAAGTTTAAAGTGTATCTCTTCCTCCGTTCTTCCATTTCTCTCTCTCTCTCTCTTCCTCTCACTCCTCCTCACACACACACACACACACACACACACGCGCGCACGCGCGTGAGCGCGTGTGCACATGCGTGCTCAGTCATTTACTTATGGATTTCAAAGCATTTTCCAAAAAACAAGACATTACCTCCTTTGTCAGTTATGATGGCTAGGAGTGTTTTGACAGGCTTACCTAAGCTCCCTGCTTCTTCTGTGTGTTATGCAGCCCAATCTAGGGACAGACCTGGGTATACGCATTGCATTTAGGAAACTGGATTTGGAAGAGTGTGTGCGAAGTGCCACCTGCATGGTGCCTTGGCTGACTGCTGATTATTCTCCATGATCTGGAGCTAATCCCGGGGATTAAATGAGCATCTGCTCCCAGGTGCTGGATGGGCCCAGGAGATAAACAGATTGGGTAGATCAGGCACAGGCAAACCATCCAATGTAGGGAGGACTGGGCTTCCTGGAGGGCCTTAGAGATTTGGCCCTTGCTGCCCTGCCCTTCTGCACCATGCTTCATTCTGTCCTCACCCGGGCTCTCAGCCTGGACATTGTGCACAATGGTAATTAAGAGCCAGGGGTCAAACTGCTGGAGTTTGTACCTGCTATGCAGGCTCTGTATATGCATTTTGTGAACTTGGGCAGGTTGGTGTATGTATGAAGCCTCTGTTCTCCTACCCCTATAGAATGGGAACCAAGGCAGGAAGCCACTGATAGAGTCATAGTGCAGACCAGGTGGGATGGTCCTCTCAGTGAGCCTTTGCACTAATTGCTGCTGGGATGTATATTAGCCTGATGCTCCTTCCTGCTTTTGTTTCCTGCTCATCATTTCAGCCCAGGTGCTGTCTCCCAGTATTCCAGCACATGCAGAATCTCCTTGTCCTCTGCCCCATGTTATCTGGATGACTCTTTTTGGCATTCACCTTGTTAGAGTCATGCATTTATTTGTCTGCTTAGTGCATCTGAGTTAGTGAACATCTCTTGGGAAGGGTCCTGTTTCAGATTTTAATTTTCTGTAGAAACACATACACGCACACATATGGGAAGAAAGGGAAAGACTGGGTGGAGGGAGAAATGAAATTATTGAAGATACCACCTTTGTTTTAATCAATCCCAATGTTAGTTTCTTCTCTATACTTCCTCCTCCTTGAATAAAGCAGTCTTTGGGAGCTACACCTAATAGCACAAACTTGGCAGAGAGTCATCAGAGAATACTCTCAACAGCCCAATGCTTGAAAGTAGAAAAATACCCTATTTTTGTGATGGGACCAAAGTAGAGATTGGTGAAGCAGAAGCCTGTAAGTTCTTAGGAGGCAGAGGGACTTCCATCTCCCTTTCCAGGCACAGAGCCTGTGAGACTGCACATTGAGATTTCTCCCAAAGTGGAGCCTCTTTTTGCCTCTAGACACCTTCTCTCCTCCTTGAGATTCCTCCCAGAAATGAGAAACAGGCAGACAATGTGTCGAAAGTTCAAGCTCATCAAAAGTGAAGAGAGTTTCTAGAGTTACAGGAGCTGAGAAACCCCCCTGGGAGGGTCCAGGGTACCAGCAAGAGCACTGGCCTGGCACCCAGGCGCTGGCCCTGGTTCAGGAGGCCACAGGTCTTCCTGGACCACCTCAGGCAAGTGGCCTCACCTCTGTGGCCTCGTCACTTCATCTGGAAAATGTAAGTGCCTACGGTCTCCTCCAGCTCTGACAGGAGGTGGCTTGCCACTGCCCCTACAGACATCACAGCCTCTGTGCACCAGGCAGCAATTAGTGTTGAAAGTTACGAAAGTGAGTCATCTAGAAGTGATGACAGGAGAAGGTTGTTCTGATTCATTCACCACAGTGCCTCCACAGTGCTCTTGGGGTCCTCAGAGCTCAGAGATTCTGCAGAGCTAAATTGTCCAGATCACTGAACTCTATCTGCTTTAAATATACAAACTGAATTTTGTCCTAAACTTAAAAAATAAAATAAAATATCTTCTTTCAGAATTTGTCATTATATTTAACGTTTTGTTCTAATTATTGTTTCTCTTCAGGAAGGGGAAGATGGAGAAACTACCTTGCACTTTCCTGACTGACCCAGGGCCATCATTTTGACGTGGGAGCTGGTGGGGCAGGGCTTTCCTCCAGGCTCCTGAGCTCTGGCATGGGTCTGCATTTTCTCTCCACTGACCTCCCCCACATCTTTCCTCACTCCATTTCAGTCTCTGAGGGTGTCTCGGGGCAGGAACTGGAAGGGACAATGCCTTTATATATGCAGTCCCAGACCTAGAGCAGGACAAAGATTTTTTCAAAGAGCTGGTCAGTGGCATTGCTGTGGGAGAACCAGCTCTCTTTATCTTGTGAGCCACAGTCTTAGAGAACTCCAGATGCCAGCTTGCCTAATTTGCAACCCTCATTTTCCCTCTCAGAGGGTCTCTAAGCCATCCAATTCAAGTTTCAAGGCTGGCTCCTCATAGAGTTGATTGATATTGTTGCTGATGAAGACTACCCCATCATAGAACCGACTGTATATCATATTTTCACGTTCTTCAATCTAGGGAAAGTCTTTGGTGAGGGCTAATAAATTAAAAAACAATTGCCTACTGCAGCAACCTAAGGTCCTACTCCTGCTTGGGTACCTAGAAGATAGCTGGCCAGAATCACATATAAGCATTTTATCTTTTCTTTTTTTTCTGTCTCTCTCTCTCTCCCTTCCTTCCTCCCTACCCCAACCTCCCTCCCTCCCTCTTCCTCCCTTTCCTTCTTCATCTGCTCCACCTTCTCCATCTCCTCCTCCTTCCTCTCTCTCTCTCTCTCTCATTGAAGAGACTGTAATAGCATGAAGCTTATCAACTGTGATTCTGCTCTTAGGCTGTGTTCTGCATGCCCAGAACTCCAGGGACCATTCACTTCCTCACTGGTCTTGGCTGGCAGCATGATATATACGATCCTGGGTGGGAGGTGGCAACTCAGTTGTCACCATGTGATCCAAACATCTAGGCTCAGCCCAAAGTGTGACAGGGAGGTGGCCTCTCAAGACTTAAAGGGCAGAAAGTTTACATTACATAAATTAATGGCATCTTCCTCAGAGAATGGCTTTGCTTGTACCATGTATCCCCTTTTCTCCAATTCAAGTGAAAAGGAAGCATATACCCAGAATATGTGATTATAGGCTGTAGTGGATTTATAATGTGTCAACTTTGGCTGAATTCCATTTTCTGTCTGTTTCTGGATAGGGTGGGCCACAAAAGTGATTTCAATGGGAGATTTGTCAGGCCAAAGGGAAGAAGCAGTCATGTAGTATCTCACACACATTGTCACTTTTTGCTGACTCACCTTGATATTGTAAGTTGGTTGCTGGGCCTGCAACTACCCCACCTTCCCCTGAATCCAGGGACCAGCTGTGTAGGTTTAACTCAAATACAAAGCATCCTGCCTCTGCAGGATATGCTTAAGGTCAAAGGCAATGAGGACTCAACCAAGTTTCAGAACATCCTCGTAGGCTGGCCAGCTCATGCCAGTTTGTGCACTCCAGCATGACCTTGCCCTCTACACTTTTTCATAATCTCGCCCCCAGGGGCCTTGACTGCCTTTCCCTTCCGTAGGACATCACACTGGCCCATTACTTAGATAGTATTATGCTGACTGGATCTAGCAGCCAGGAAATAGCAACTATGCTATGGTTGGTAAGGCACTTGCATACTAGAGGGTAATAAATCCTACAGAAAATCGAGGGCCTCCTTCCATCATGAAAATTTTAAATGTCTAGTGGTCTGGAACATGTTAAGATATCCCTTCCACAGTGAAGGGAAAGAAGCTGCATTGGATCCCTTCTCCACTGAGAAAGAGGAACAATGCCCTCGGGGCCTCTTTGGATTTTGGAAGCAACATCTGTCTCATTTGGGTGTGCTCCTCTGACTCATGTATAGTGAAATGAAAATCTGCTAATTTTGGGTGGGGCTCAGAATAAGCGATGGCTCTGAAATAGGTCCAGAGCACCAGGCAAGCTTCTCCCCCTCTTGGGCTATGTGCTCCAGCAGACCCAGTGGTGCTTGTTGTCAGTGGCAGATAGAGGGGCCCTTTGCAGTCATTGGCAAGCTCCTACAAGTGAATCACAGAATAGATACAGATTTTGGAGTAAAACCCTATTATCTCTATATAATTATTCTCCTCTGAGATATAGCTTTTCACTTGCTACTGGGTCTCCATAGAGAGTAAATGCTTGACTATGGGCCACCAAGCTACCATGTGACCTGAGCTGCCCATCATAAGTTAATTTTGTCCGATCCACCAGGCGATGATATTGAACATGGACAGGAGATGTCCATTATAAAATGAGAGTGACATATATGAGAGTGGGCTTAAGCAGGCTCTGAAGGCACACGTACATTGCAGGATGAGGTGTCCCATATGTCCATGGCCCCTACTCCTGCTATACTGTCCTCTTTTTATCTGTGGCCTCACAGGGAACTTTCTATGGTCAGTAAACTGAAGAAGAAAACATTATACTTGTGTTTTACAGGTAGTTCTGTGTGATATGCAGTCACCATTAAAAAGTATATGGTTGCTACACTATAGCCTTATTCCAGATGGCCCTGAAAGGCTATAGTGAAGGGAAATCTTACCAGTGGCAGGACATGGGGCAGTGCTCAGGAGAGATGGGAAGAGTTGCAGATTTATATCAGTTCATAGACTACAAATGGGTTAGCTTGCTGGTCAGGGGCTTGGGAGGAATATGAATAGAAAATTGGTGACAGGAAGGTCTGGGGAAGGGGCATGCAGATAGGCTTATCAGAACGTACATCTAGCATTAAGATATTTGTGTCCCATGTGAATGTTCACTCAAAGGAGCTTCTAGTCAAACTGGATTTTGATAATCACATGGACAGGGTGACCTCCTTTGTGGATACTGCTCAGTCCTCTTCCCCAGACACTCCTGTCATTCCCTAATATGTTCATCAACAAAGTGACCATGATGGCAGAAAAGGAAGATGTATGTAGGCTCAGCAACATGTATTGCCACTCACCAAAGATGAACTAGCTACAGACACTGCTGAGTGCCCAATCTGCCAGCAGCAAAAACCAACCCTGACATGGCACCATTCCCCAGGGTAGTCAGCCAGCTACCTGGAGGCAGGTTGATTACATTGGCCTGCTTCCATTATGAAAGTGGTAGCACATTGTTTTTTAGTGAAAAAGACACTCGCTCTTTATATGCTTTTGCCCAATAGATACATTTTACTTGTGAGAGCCCCTGAAAGGTTACTTACAGCAATTTTTGTATGATTAAAAAAATTGGTTAACTTATGCCTAGGTCCTTGTCACATTACAGTGTTCAGATTAAAAAGTGACAAAGAAAATCTCCCAGGGTAGGCCAGGTTATGCTGCACTAACAAAGAACTTCAAACTCCTGATGGCTTCACACAATGCTTCTTCCTTTCTGCTATCATTATGGGTTGGCTGGGGGCTCTGCTTCACAACCCAGAAAAAACAGTGACCTTCTGGAGTGCTGCCAGTCATGATGGCAGAGAGAAAACTTCATAGGGGTCTTATACTGATGATAAAATTGACAAGCCCAGACCACATGCCCCCAACCCTAAGGAGACCACCAGAAAGTTCAATGCTACCAGAGCCAGAACATTCTGGTGATCAGAACTAATGAGTACTCTAGAGGTAAGGGAAGGCTGTGCATGGTATGTTCCCAACAATACTGAAAAATGACAGCTGTTTGTGAGGGAAGAGACAATAGGAAGACAAAAAGACAAAATGCAAAACTGGAGCATTTTGTATAGGGGCAGATGACCAGCTACAGAGACCTGAGTTATTCACTGTTCTCCAATACAGTGTGCGAATGATTCTCAACTCAGCTCCCAGGTTTCAAGGAAGAGTAAAATTGGGTTCTATGCAATGTCTTTAAGAGGGCTTGACTATGTTACATTTTAGAATTTCTGCTATGCAAAATCACTAAAATATTAATATTTTATATTTAAAGGGACACTATGTTCTGCTTATTCTTATTCTGCAAAAATCCCTATTTGGGAATTGTTTCTGGTGTTGTTATGCATATCGACTATACCCACCCATACTGGGCCTCATTCCTAGTGAATTAAGTCACAAGAATCAAGGAAGAAGGCCACAGCTTCTTTGGAGAACGTCCACTCATTTAAGTCGGTCAGTTGGCTACTTTCAGCTATTTCAGTTGAGAACATGTTGGGATGACATGCAGCCCTAGATAAGATTGTTTTGAACAATATGAGAAATCAGTGGCATTCAGGCCAAATTAAATCCAAATTACTCTACAAATTGCCAAACTATAAGTCCTATTAAATCTGTTTATTAAAAGCCAGGAGAGTCAGCCTGGGTCACAAGCTGTGACTGGGATAATAAGACAAAGATGAAGCCCACTAATGTAGATAAATCATGTTTGATTTCCAGGCCAGAGGTAGCCAATGGGAGGACTTTCACCTCGCCTTCCCTGTCATCCAGAGGTGTCTGAGAGCCAGTCAGAATGTCCCCAGAGTCAGGCCATACTGATTGATTTCCATGGCACTAGAAGGCCCATGTCATTGCCCCCAATCTGGGGTCATTAATAAAACCAACTCTATTTCTCTCTAGTCCATTCTACAAAATAGGATTTAAGGAGGTCTTTATGATATAGAGGTGAGTAGGATAAGGAGGGGAGAGTGGCAGATAATGGTGGTGGTAGTAGCAGGAATAAGAGGTTGGGATTGTTATACTCTTAAATCCTAAGGTGTAGATAGAACAGATAATAATAGACATTTATTCAAAAATTACTTGGGGTGATCCACAAAACTTGGTAAGGTTTTGGGTTGGATTTTTACATCTTAATAATAGCAGGAATATACATATAGTGAAGGGGAAAGGGCAATGCTAATTAAATCCTTCTTCTTCAAGAAAGATCAGTCTTAATTTATAGTGCTTACCTGCTTAAAATGTTGTATCTCAGGGTCTCCAGTTACTAAATCTACTCATCCTTGGAGGTCTATCTTAAATCTTCTCTCATCTTAAGAAGTCCTCATTTAATATTCTAGTCCTTAGCTTTCCTTTTTTCAAATGCTGTCCTAGTGAATATTAATAGCACTTGACTTGACAATTATCATATCTTTCACCACATGGCACTTTGATAAATCATTTTTATAAAATACTTTCCTGAAACTACAAAAATAAATATGTAGAGAGATCCAGTAGCTTGCCCAAGATCATACGATTAGTAACTAGCACTGTTTCTAAACTCCCCATCAATGTTTGATTCCATGAGTTAGTCTGATCTTGAGGGGGAAGAAACTTCATTAAGGATGTGAGTTGGAGTGGGCTAGGCACTGGCTAGGGATACAGTATGAACCATACTCTTTTTTATGGGGCTAGAAAAAGCAAAGCCCTCCAGTAGGTGTCAAGCAATGATTGAGGCTGAATGACTGGGTTCGCTAATACAGAAGGGTATTCCCTTTCATTGAGATTTAGCCTGCAAGTTATCTTGTACAATCCGTGCCTTTCACTTTGTTCCAGGCAGCCTTCAGCTTAGCCAACCTTTATAATGTATACTACACTTTCTTAAACTAGGGATAAGGAGTATGGGTGAGAATGGAGAACAACCCTTGAACATATAACTTCAAACCTCAGATCTTAATTCCATGGAATAAACTTGTGGGTTTGGGGCACCATTCCTTCAGTACAATCCAGTGCTAGGTACAGGAAACCTCTGGAGAAAAGTTAAGGTGGGATAAGGGAGGGATGAAAATTGCTCACAGTAATCCCAAGGCTTTATTAGTCTGTAATTAAGAGTGATGGGAGGAAGCCAAGTGAGGGGAAATTTAAGCTGAATTGCAAGAAAAAACGAGTCCCTAACAATGAAGAGTATTCAACTGTGGAGGGGGATGACAGAGACAGAGCAGCGGCAGTCACTCGTAATTTCTTTATTGGTAATTTGGTCTCTATATTTTGGATGAAATACATATCTGGGAACCATGCCAAGTCATGCAAGGGATGCCCTTTAACCGGCATTCAGGGTGATAGCATTAATGACTCTGGGAGAGGAAAATGAGATAATGTTGAGAACCAGCTGAGAATGAGAAGTCCAAAGAATAAGGTGTTCTCTTAGGTTTGGGTGCTGGTGCTGCACATCATTTGAGCTACTCAAAGTTGGGGGCCTGCACCACTGGAAAAAAAGAATCCAGCAATTTCTCATCTTGCTTCCACTACCTCTAGAGGACGTCTTTTACTTTCTCCAAACTTAGGGAAACCTGAAGTCTCAGAATGTAAGTAATCTAGCAAATGAGAATTAAAGTGTGACTCTGTTCCATGTAACACATTTATTATGGAAGGGAAAGAACAGTGGGGATGGGGATTTAAAATGAATTGAAACATATATAAAAAACTTTGCATCACACTTCTGGTAAGGCTTATTTATGAAGACAAACCTTAGATGCTTCCTATCTAGTATACTCCCTGAGCATTTTAAACAATAGATCATTCTTCCTTTAGCCTCTCATTTGGGTGGATTTTTGTCTGATTCTATTTTCATGTCACCTCTCTGTTCATAATCTTTATGAGGACTTCTATAAGCTATTCTCAACTTACCTTTGTAGCCATTATCTGCATTACTCAAATCCTATTTTAGTTTTCCAATGTATTTAATGTTTATCCAATACATACATACTTGCCTGCATACACCCGTACAAGTAATACAACCCCCCTTTTTTTTTCACTTAACATTTTCAAAGTCTAGTGTTCCTGAGAACATAATTTAAGGAAATTACTCTTTTGCTTCTAAACCCAATGTACTTGTTCTTCAAATCCATTTTCCACCTCTGCTAAAAAGGCACATGTGGGTTTCGTCACCACTCTTCTTCCTTGGGATCCCATCTTAGCTCAATTCATTGCATAAAAGGTCTACCTGCCCTTTAAGGCTGAAGTCCAGCACTACTCCTTCCAACCCCCTCAGCAGGAAGGGGTCACACCTTTCTCTGAAAATCTGAAGCCGAGTGAATAACCTGAGGTGTTCAACACATCTACCTCCTATAGAAGGCCTGTGTAATCACACTTCATCTACCTTACTATGATGTACTTTCTTTGAAGTTGAGGATCATGGTCCACACAGCTTCATACTTTCCACAGTCCCTGGCAAGGTCCTTTTAACCTAGTAGGTACTCAGAAAGAACTTTTTTCAAGATAATGAATAAATTAATAAACAGAAGATGAATTTTTCATCATATCACTGTTCCAGTTAGGACATATTCTGCTTGACCTTTCCTCTGAGGTCTCATTAGGCCCTGTGTTTCCCCTAAAGCCAAAAGTGAGTCTGCCCCATTAGATGCCCACTGGTCATCAACACCTTTTTCTGTTTCTTCTGAGCTCCTCCTTTCCACTGCTCTACAACACAAACTGTCTCCTCCACCTAAAGGGATGGGCTCTTTTCACTGGCACTTCAGGGCTGGTCAGGATCTGCCTTCTCCTGTAAACCTCCTTGGCCATCCCAGTTTGATGAACACTTGGGTTCCTTAAATTTTTTTTGGTTGTAATTAAGCTGCATACTGTAGCACTTAACTATTTTCTGTTTTAAGAAATTAAAAAAAGTCTGTAAAAATTTTTTAAAAAGCCCCGAGTGGTGTGTCTCAATGGATTAAGTGCTGGCTTGCAAACTGAAACTGAAAGGTCACTGGTTCAATTCCTGGTCCGGGCACATGCCTGGGTTGTGGGCCAGGTTGCCAGGTGTGGGCATGCAGGAGGCGACCAATTGATGTTTCTCTCACACATCGATGTTCTCTCCCTCCCTTGCCATCTCTCTTCTCTAAAAACGTAAATAAATAAAATCTTTAAAAGAAGAAAATTGTTTTCACTACCTACACTGTAACTAACTGAGGGACACATGTAACAGTGTGGTGAAAGGCTTGAAGTTCAGAGTCAGCCACTTGATTGGAATCTGATGCTGACACTCACTCATTAGTTGTGGATTCTTGAGCAATTACTTAATTCCTCAAGTTTCATTTTTCTCATCTGTAAAGTGGAGATAATGATGGTGCATACTTTATAGGATTAAGTAAAGATTAAATGAACTAATACATATAAAGCATACAGATCAGTGCTAGGTATATAGAAACACTATATATGTGTATATTCTTATCATTATCAAGCATAGGTTGATTTATTGCCTTATTCTTTATGTTCTCTTCCAAGTGATACACACAGACACACAATATATAATTAGCATATTCCATATAAATCATTCATTCAACAAATATTCATTGAGCACTTTCTAGGTGCTAGGTTAGTTCCAAAGGCTAGAGATTCAGAAAAAAACAAAAGAGGTAATGCCCTGTTCTTAAAGAACTTATATTTTATGGATAGCAGATAAATAATAAACAAATAAGAATAATAATATACAATATATAATCCATTACATCATTATAATTACATTCATGTGTAATGTTGTATATTACATATAGTCTTAAAATACTGAAATAGTATATATTTATAATGTGAGAACATATGATACACAGGATTAGATGTATACTATGAAAGAAAATACAGCAATTTGAAGGAAGATGAAGGGAGGGGTCTAGTTTACGAAGGATAGGCAGGGTAAAACTGTCTGATAAGGTGACACTTAATAAAGAAAACCAAAAGAGGGAGCCATATAGGTATCTGCCTAGAAAAGTGTTCCAGGCCGAGAGACCACAAGTGCAAAAGCTCTGAAGCTCTGAAGGTAGGAGGTGTTTTGTGTGTTTGAGTAATGGCCAGTGTGGCTTGAGCAGGCTAAGCAAGGGGGAAGAGTAGCAACACATGAGATCAGGACCTATTGGGAGTTCAGCTCATGTAGGACTTACAGGTCACAATAAGAATTGTGAATTTTACTGAATGGGATGAGAAACTACTAACTCATTGTTTTGGTTATCTATTGCTGCATAACAGATCATTGCAGGCTTAGTGGTTTAAATCAATGACCATTTTATTATTGCCCGCAAGTTTTCAGATTGGTGAGGGAGTTCTAGTTTTCTGGCAGGTAAGCTGAGTGTGGATGGTCCCAGATGGTCTTACTTACACATCTTCCAGTTTGTAGACTGATTGGTCTAGTTGAGCTTGAGCTGAGACCATTCATTTCTGTTCCACGTGGTCCTTCATCCTCCAATAAATAAGATTGGGCTTCTTCACATGGCAGCCACAGTGTGCTGATCAACTGGGCCTCTAGAAATATTAAAAATCTCTTATTTGTATATTTGCTGATTTTTGTGGCTGATTTCAAATGACCAGTGGTTAAACAACCAATTTGCAAAATTCCTGAGTATTTAATTGGCCCACAGAAAATTTGGTATGAAACTAGCTATATGCTTTTAGGTTCTACTCATCTGGGGACAGAGATATTCCTTCATTAGGTAACATTTCTGCTTCTACTGACAGTTTTCTAATCTGTTTTGTCCTACAGTTTTAGCTCGTCCCCCTGCTGACATTTCCTTCTACATAACATATGATCAGTTTTTGCAAATGAGTCGCTCTCTCAGCTGCTTCCTGCATGTAGACATTTGGCAATCAGAGGTCTCTCAATTTTGGACCATTTCTGTTCCTTTTAGTACACACTAATAAAATTCTTTTAAAAAACATGTGCGCTTCCAAAGTATAAGATTAATTTCCTGACATTAGTTGCAAAAGATGCCACAATCACTTTTTTTTTTTTTGAGATCAGCCTCTGTCATTTGAGGTATGTTAGGCTAGTGATGACCACAAACTTCAGATTCCTAGACACATTTGCACTACATTGGAAACTCTACTAGGTGCCATTGATAGCTTTCTGAAGTTTTAATAAATGATGTTACAGCCATATCCTTAATTGGATATTTATACAGAGATTATTTCCTTTTTTTGAAATTATTTGGCTGGTTGAAGAGACTGAGGATGAAAAATAATTTTATTTTTCAACCTGACAAATCCTGGACCTTCCATATGTCTTTGAAATTTGCTGGCAAACAAATAATAAGTCTTTAGCTTACTTATTCTGCAATACATTATTATATATAGCTAGAAACATCCAGCTGATATTTTTAACATTCTATCTAAAGATTGCTTTAGTTATAGCCATAAACTCATTAAGTACATTTCTATGTTCCAAGTCCCTGCCAACAATATTTTTATCAATTTTTCTGCCATCTTTTTTCAGCTTCTACCTGCTACCAAGTTTCAAAGCCAATGTCACATATTTTTGTATTTATTATGATAGTACCACACTCCTGGTACTAATTTCTCCTTCAGATATTTATTGCTGTGTAATACACCATCACGAAGCATTGTAGTTTAAATAATGATAGTTTTATTTACTGTTGATTCTGTAGACTAGGAATTTAGGATGGGTTCTGGTGAACATATCTTCCACAAGTTTTATCTGAGGTCACTCTAATCACTATAGTAATCCGATGACTTATCCCAGGCTGGCTGATTTTAGATGCCCTCACATGTCTGGCTAAAGATGTCAGCTGGTTCATGTTTCTCCAGTAGAAGAGTCAGATGCTTTATGTGGTGACAATAGTATTTCAAGAGAGAAATCTCCAATGCTTAAGCACTTTAAAACCTCTATATCATGTATATCGATATTCTGTATGGCTAAGGTCAGAGTCCATGTGTGACGAAACTACACAAGGCCATGGTGAATACAGGGGATATGATTTATAGGGGGTGTAACTGTTCTACTAGAGTACCCAGAAGCAGGGTGTTGTAACCAAAAAATAAACATGTGATCTACTGGGGACCTGGCCTGCATTTATTTTTTAAAGATTTTATTTATTTATTTTTAGAGAGGGAAGAGAGGGAGAAAGAGAGAGAGAGAAACATCAATGTGTGGTTGCTGGGGACCGTGGTCTACAACCCAGGCATGTGCCCTAACTGGGAATCAAACCTGTAATGCTTTGGTTTGCAGCCCGCACTCAATCCACTGAGCTATGCCAGCCAGGGCCTCTGCATTTTTTTAAAGATTTTATTTATTTATTTTTTAGGGAGAGGGGATGAGAGGGAGAAAGAGAGAGAGAGAAACATCAATGTGTGGTTGCCTCTTGCACACCCCCTACCAGGGACCTGGCCTGCAACCCAGGCATGTGCACTGATTGGGAATTGAACCTGACACCCTTTGGTTCTCAGGCCAGCACTCAAGCCACTGAGCCACACCAGTCAGGGCCAACATGTGATCTAGAGTTGGGATTGGACAGCAGGAGAGATCTGGAAAAATAGAAAGGAATATATTAGTAACATTCAGAAAAATCGTGAATAACAATTGAAGGGTGGAAACATGGTGAAAAACTATTTCTGGAGACTTGAGAAATTGTGGCTCATGGAGGTATAAAATATTAGACAAATTATCACCTACGGTACTTGGAAGATAGAAAATGTACCTAGTGATCTTATGAATTTGACTAAAGAGATTTTCAAACAAAATTTTAACAGTGTCAATTTGCTTCTTTCAATTGTGTATATTAAAATAGAGAAAGAAGGAGATTAGCTAACATTATGACTATTTAGTTTGCAAGTAAAATTTGATGAAATGTAGAGGGGCTAGGGCTTTCTGGTATGGAAATAAAGCTTTTTCACATCTCCAGCCTCTCCACGTGACTAAAGTTTCTCAAAGTAAAAAATAGGCTCAGTAAAGATTCAACAAAGGATTTTAAAAACTCTTTGTTAAGACCGCAGAAAGATTTAAGCAGTACTTATTAGGATTTCACAGCTAAACAAAAGTATTTTTAGGTATTTTTTATGTTATGACTCCACATAGATTTTTATTTTTATTTATTTATTTATTTAAAGTATTTTGATGGTGCTGTTTCACAGTAGCCTGACATCCAAGTCATGGGGAGATTTGTTTCCAAAATAATTCCAGATATAATTTCTGGGACATTGGGTGAACACTAATAATATTTATAGAAAGCCCACAATGTTTTTAAGAGAGTTACATTAGTAAAATTAGTGAAAGCACTGTCAGTTTGGACTATAAGGGGGCAAGGTAATTATAAATGAAAAGGAAACCCTAGATCCCAAACTTCAAAGGTCAGAAGACAGGCTGAAAAAGGAGTTCATGTGAAAACACTTGCTATTTTTTATGGAAAATGAAAGATTTTTCAGAAGGTAAAACCAAGACACATAAAGAAAAATGGACTAGGATCCCCATACCCCAAAGGCAGAACTGGACCCCAATTAAGAAATGTTTTCTATCCTTGAATTAGTAATTGTGCCCTGACAAATTTCAGAATTATCTCAGTCCTTTCTAGTTAAAGAGTCTATCTCATATTTCACATCAATTCTTAGCTACTGCAATCGCCTCTTTTACTTTTCTCTGCTTCCACCCTTATTTATTTTTTAATTTTTTTAATTATCTTGATTTTGAGAGAGAGAGAGAAAGAGAGAGAAAGAAAGAGATTGACTTGTTGTTTCACTTATTTATGCATTCATTGGTTGAGTGTTTTATGTGCCCTGACCAGGGATTGAACCTGCAACCTTGGCCTGTTGGGATGACACTCCAACCAACAGAACTCTCCAGCCAAAGCCCATACTTATTATTTTATGATATATACTCAATATGGGGCCAGAGATATCCTTTTATAACAAATTTGCTTCTGTTACTGTTCTGCTTACATGTGTTAGTTATCCATTGTTGTGAAACCAACCATCCTTAAACCTAGTGGCTTAAAACAACAACTATTTTGTCAATCAGAAATTTGGGTTGGGCTCAGTTGGAGGGTTCTTCTGTTGGTCTCACCTGCTTTCACTCTAGGACTGTGGTCAGCTGGCAGCTAACTGAGCATGGATAGTCTTAGCTGGCTTTCACGTGTGGTGGTTTGTTCTTGCTTTCAGTTGAGCTATGTGTCTCCAATAATTTATCCTGGACTTCTTAAAGTGATGGTGGCAATATCACAAGAATGCCAGTCCTATTTTTTAAGCTTTTCAAGGCGTGGCTTGTTTCATATTTGTTAATGTACCATTGGCCAACAAAAATCACAGGTCAAAGCCAATAATAAATACGGGAGGATACTATAAAAAGGCAGTAATACAGGGGTGCAATTAATCATAATAGTCTACCACGTTTGTCCTCTGGCTCCAGTAATTGATGGCTCCTCCAACATGGAAATAAATTCACTTATTCTAGGACATCAAAAGTTTCATCCAGTCACAAATCTGCCTGTAAATCCATAATATTGTCACCTGCATTTGGAAGTCTATGGGAGTCCTTTGAACCATCATCTCAGGAATATCCTTGATCTAGAGAACCAGGAACTAAAACGGTTAAAATTTGAATATGCCTTCAGAATGCATGCAGTAAAGTGGAGGCAGAAACACACCCATAAAAAATAACAAATTGAGTACCTTGGTTAGGAGTAAAAGTGAGTGGATCAGACAGGAAGGGCCCAAAGGAAAAAAGCAAAGGGAGAAACCTGGATGTCTTGGACTGTTCAGAGGTCTTGGGTTGATTCTTGCAAGTTTTTATAAAGGAAGGGAGTACGGTGTGAAGTGATTCTGAGCCCACGTACGATATGTGAACACGACTGAGAAGCAGAGGAACCTGTGATGATGGGGATTGAGTAGGTCTATTTATGGGTTTATGTTAGTGCTAAAATGAAATTTATTTCCCTGAGCACATTGGAGGCAGTTTCCCTTAAGAGCATTGACCATATTTTCTTGGCCTATATTCCTTATACCTGGTTTTGTGATGGCACAGGGTATAGGACATAAGGACAGCCTTGGAAAACATAGGACATGTGATTATCATGCCCTCAGGTAGGCTGGGGGCAAGCCAATAGCTGTTTACACCATTTTCAAAGCTGAGGAGAGAGTATGGGTGAGTTATATGCAAAAATGAAGGTTTAATCAAGGGGTTGGAAAAGAGATTTCTGAGAATGCTCTTAACCTCCAGAGAAGGCTACATTCGTTCCGTGAGTAATCAAAGGTGCCAGAGAACCACTGGGAATGCGACAGTTGCATATGCATTGGGGTGGTCCATTAACCTAATTTCTTCTCATTCCATGATGTTAAATAGCAACTAGAACATCATGCATTTATTTTCTGCCCCACCCACCCAGGTCCCTTGAAATCACTTCATATTTTAGTCTATTTTAGTCTTAATGGGGCATAATAAAAGAGCTAAGAATTGTAAACCCACCAGATTGGGGAACTTTGGGGGAAAAGTTTTATGAAGGGTACCTTTTTACTTTAGTAACTGACAATTATCTTTAAGTAGTTTCCAAAAACTGCCTCGTAAATTCCAATCACATCCTTATTGTTTAGTGTGGAAATATGAAAATCCAGTTGATGGAACTGTCATTTCCAGGAGGATATTTTAATCTGAAACGGCACTGAGAGACCTCTCTGAGAAAAGGCCCATGCAAACACACAGCTCACTGGACTCTATGAGTCTGATCTTGTTCCAATAACCTCTCACCAGCCCTGCATGTGCCTGGATCATGCCACAGCTGTTAGTCTGCCCACCTGGAACGTCATTCCCTATGTTAGTTCTGTAAATCCTATCATCCCTCAAAGTCCAGATTAATTTTCCTTCCTCTGGGAAAACATCATTTGCTTCTCCAGCCCATTCTCATCTCTTCTTTTTCTAATTCCTATGACATTTAGAACTTAAGCCTCAAAATTAAGCTCTGAAATGTAAACTATTTTATGGCTATTAATAATATAATTTTAACATAAACTATTTCACGCTATTGCTTCAAATACACAAAACTTATATCCCAACTAGCAGTGCATAATAAAAAGACCCTGGTAAGATTAACTGCTTGTGTCCTTGGCCAGTGTGCCTCAGTTGGTTGGGTGTTGTCCTATAGACCAAAAGGTCACCAGTTCTATTCCTGGTCAGGGTGCATGCCTAAGTTGCAGATGTATGAAAGGTAATCAATTGCTGTTTCTATCTCACATCAATGTTTCTCTCCCTCCCTTTCTCCATCCCTTGCCCTTTCTCAAATAAATAAATAAATAAATAAATAAATAAATAAATAACTAGTGGTAGACATTTATGACATCGTATTGGATCTTTAGGGGTGATACTTGGGCTAGGGTTCCTGTTGAGGACATTTCTATTTTTGGAACAACTAGCATTTGTGCATTGGTTTGTGTGTGTGCCTGTGAGCATTTGTGTGATTTTATAACTCATTACTATAGGAAAACACTTTGGATTAGATTAATTCTAAAATATAAATTGAATGCATATTAAGGTTAAGATACTATCTGGGGAGAGGGATGACTTCTTTGCATATATTTCTTGTGAATTCTTGACATTCAACCATCCCTTAGTGTGCACAGGGGCTGTGAGTGTTCAGACTTGTTTCCATTGTGAGCATCAGCACAGGATGACTGTGGCCCTGGGCCAAGCGACAAACTCCTTTGCTATTAGATGCCACACATTCAAAACAGGCAGAGGACAATTGTTTTCACAGTGATAGCCACAATCAGAGAATAAATAAGATGATCCACTGAGGTGTGGGAAGAGGGTATTCAGACTTGTATTAGTACACAGATTAAATTACTAACATTTAAATTTTAATTTGGTGTGAGAACTCAGTCCTTAAGTCGGTCAGTCAGTCCTATGACTCACAGTGGCCTTGAGGAATCCAGAGATAAGGATTCCAGACTGTAGAGGGTTCGGTGGGGTTTTCAGCTTTATTCTCTCTTAGTTTATGTATGCCCAGATAAGCGTATTCATAGATTATACAGGGTGGGTCAAAAGTAGGTTTACAGTTGTTTGTATGGAAAATAATACAATAATTAATAAATGATACACTGTGCTATGCTTTGGGTCCTCACAACTGTAAACCTACTTTGCCCCACCCTGTATTATCTCCTGATAACTAATTGAACCACCCTTCACAGTGACTCGTAAGAATCCTGTAGGAATACTGTGGACTGAAGGTAATGCTCACAAAGCAAACCCCTGAGAATTGCCTTGTTAGGGTGTGGTGGAGCCAGCACTTCTTTCCTCACTCTTCCTCAGCCCCATTGCCAGTTAAAAATAAGGGGCATCCGATCAGATCTAAAGAGGGGTCAGCCAATGAGCCTGAAAGTAAACATCTTTTGAAAATGGGCTTTTAGAAAGAAGTTTTCCATCCCTGTGTGATATTGTTGCCAAAAATGATGATTAAAGCTCTCACTTAAGCACATTAAAAATGTCAGGAAAATTTTTCTAACCTGCTTGACATGAGATAAGCTAGAAATTGGCTAGCAAAATTCCAGAACATACTTTTGCTCATTGGGCACATGGGGTTGAAAAATGACTTCCCGACTAGTCAGCAGAGCCAATTGTGCCTTCATCCGCGGGCATTGTGTGTCTTCGCAAGGTGCCTTTACAGTTAGAGCGGCCGTGGACCCAAGGATCAAAATAAACTGAAATCACCGCCAGACTTTACAATTGTTCTATCACAACCTATTAAACCAAGACTTTCTGAAATGTGAAGCATATTCAGTCTCAAGGCTTTCACTGAAAATATTACTATGAATAATGTTTTCAATTTCAGCCAAAAGGCTAACATTAAATTATAATTACATAAGAAAATAAAAATGTACATATTGGTTATTTCATTTCTTTCTCACATTTTTAAAATGTATTTTTTAATGGAGGCTTTACAATGAATGCAGCATATTAATTTATTGTACATATAAATGTATGTGTATAATATGTATATGTGTAAATATACATACATACATATATATTTAATATGGAGTCAGCAAGTTCAGTTTTATTCCTGAGAGTTGTATACGACCGGAAACTGTTGGAGGCCATTGGATTTGAGAAGCAGTAGCCGCTTTTGAAAGTATTTTATATGAGCATAATAATAGTAACGACAGAGAATGGTATGTAACAGGCGAAGTGCAAGGTGACTAACCAACACGATCAGTCAGGGCTACTAACAGCAAGCAAGTGTCAGCAATAGATTTGATTAAAATGGGAATATTTCCATTTTTTCTAAAAGAATATAATCCAAATTCTTCTCTCTCCTCTTCCAAACCCTCTGTACAACCTGACGGCCTCTTCCACCTTACTACGCAGTGCCTGTGGGAATCTTCCTCTGCAACCTAACGGAATGGGTTTTGCCTCCCAAATAGAGCTGTGCCTGCTCTCCGCTTCCCTCTTTGAAATGCCCTGTCATGTCCTACTGCCCTTCTTGTTGTGTCCCAACGCTACTCCTCCTTCCCGACGAAGGTCAGCTCTCTTCTTCTGCAATCTTCTCAGACCACTTTAGCGCACAATTTTCTTTTTCTTTTCTCAACTAATAGCAGTTTCTATCTCTGCCACTCATTTGACAATCAACTATATAATGCATTGTGACAGCTCTGATATTACATTTTGCCATATCGTTATTTCCCTCTCCTGTTTTTAGTTTTTTATCTATTTCCCCTCACATTTTTCTTTATAACTGGAACTTCACTCAAACATCCTTTAGGGTCGGGAGGTATCCCCCCCTCTGTTATATTCCTCCTTGTTCTTTGTTCAGTAAGTGATTAGACTCAGAGAAGATGTTAAATGAATATTGGTTGTTAGAATAAAGTATGGGCAGTTCTGTTTGAAGTCGCCTTTCTTCACCTGAAATTCGAATAGCAAGACATATTTAAAGGGCCGATGTAAGGATTGAGTGAACAATGTATGTAGAGTGCAAGCCAGAGTGACTGCTACTTGGTAAATTTCGGTAAATTTTTTCCAATATATTCCCCAGGATTAACTCACTAATAGAATCTTTTATGTTGCAAAAGCACCCACTTATTTTGAAGCAGCAGCTGAAGAGGAATGAATGATCTGAGATGTGCTTCCTTCATTTATCCACATGCATCAGGCACTAAGTAAGAGGTTTTAAATTTTCATTTCACTGTGCCTTTTCCTCCTCTTATTGTATCAGTTATTATTCTCTGAAGTTCTCCTCCTATCATCAAGAGAAGAAATTATTTCCTCCACTCATTGACAATTGATGCTAATTGTGTGATGGTCTCTCTGACAAAGGAATATACTGACCACCATGAACACAGAAAAGAAGAAACAGACATACACACACCTGCAGTGCCCTTAATCGGACCTGATGCTTCCTGCTGACAGACACTTAACTCATTAATTCTGTTTGGCTGTTGGTCTGACACCATCACTATAATACAATATGAAGTGCTAATTATCACAAAATCCAATGATACGATTTACCAGGAAAACCTTTTTCCTTTCTTTATTGGAAGCTGCCTGCTCTTTCTCTTAAATTTGATCAGCATTTACTGTGATAGAAGAGGAAACCACAGCACTGCCTTTGCCTTGAACCCTAAGTAATGCAAAGGACAGCTCACTCTCAATTCATGTTATTTTTCAGATAATTCAGCACATCACTGGGTGCTTAAGAGTTTCTGTTAGTAATCTAAGAAGACAAAACAAATCTGAGATTCTGTCTCCCTTCAAATGGGTTCTCTGGCTGGCTCGGACAATAAACAGGCAGAGGCCGGGACCTTGCTCCTTCCTCCTGCTCTGAATCCATTTGTGCGCACAGGCACTGAAGAGCTGGCCATCCATTTCATCCCATCTCCTAAATTAAATGGACTGATCAGTTTCAATATTCCCCCCAGGTCCAGATTTCTTAAAAACAAAGCCACCATTGCCAGAGACTTCCTTAGAGAGTCTGTGAAAATCCTCAAGTCTGGGAACTGCCAATTGCCACCTGGTCCAGGCAGCTCCTCCTGAGGAGTGCTTGAGAGTCCTTCCTTGAGAATCTACTGCCTCGTCCTGCTCACTGCCTCACGGCCTGGGGTTCTGCTGGTCACCATGGCCTCCCAGCGACCTTGTCAATGTCTGTGACTTCAAAAGGCATTTTCTTTCCCTGTGTCAGTTAACAACTGAGCAGCCATTTTTGTACCTGGGGGCATCATTAACCTCACCCATTTCACCTTTTATTTGCTAGGCCTCCTAAACCCTGACTATCCTTTGTTTCTCTTTCCCCACTTTACTACAGAGCCTGGGGGTGGTGAGTCGAGAGTTGGACTGTGGAGTTGGGGCATAAGGAGGGGTTGCTGTGGGTGGAGAGGAGGGGGAGGGAATGAACAGAGCTGCTCCCTGCTCCTGCAACGAGCCCTCTGTCTTTCAACCCATCCGTCTCACCTCTTTCAGCTTCGTTTATTAATGCCTTGTTCCTGGAGCTCATAGAACACAGCAATAGGAGAAGAAAAGCAAGGAAAATTTTCAGGGAACAAACCTGTTTAAAAAGTTCACTTCAACTGTGTGCAGTGAATGAAATATTGAACATCTGGTATATTATTTAAAAAAGGGATATTAAACAACAGTGCAGGACTGTCTGGTTATATTACAATGTCTATCTTCTCATGTGTCAGCAACAAGTAATGCTGAAGGAGGCCTAATTATCATATTCACAGTGGTACAGGTAGTAAAACAGTTATGCTTTGCATTGCTCAGGATGTTCAGAGCTGAAATAGATAAACTATGTGGGAGACTAGGAATAGGTAATTATTCTCTACTTACATATTCAGCCTCATAATTCTAAATTAAGGTAAGTGGAAAAAGCTTATAAAATATTCAAAGCTCCTTTATCTTTCCTCCTCCCTCTTATTAGAAACTGTGCATGAATTTGCATAGAATAAACCGAGCTCATAAATCAAAGAAGAAACTACAAGAATGCTCTTTGTAAGTTATAATTTAAGGTTAACTGTAGCACATTTTGCTTACTGTATTATTAATGACTTTCGCTCACTCATGACAAGATTACATATTAAAAATTGTTGGTAGACAAAACTCAGTTCATAATCAATTTGCTTCTTAATGTGAGCAATCTGCGTGCATCCCCATGGCGGAGGCAGGTTTAGCGGGGATAATGGAAGGAGTGCCTTGGGAAGGGCCATTCTCACACAGTTGGGCTCCTGCAGGGGCGTGATTGACAGGCCTCTCAAAGGGGAATTAAGGCGACTGGTGAAGGGCAAATGTGGACTGCTCTATCTGGGCTGCTCCCTGAGGATTTTACCCCAAATCAGCTTCTCCTTTCTTTCCTCCTGCATTCCTACTGTGCTCGGGTCTTTACCAGCCATGCCAATACTTGATATCTTCTGGTCCTCACAGCTTCATTAGGAAATAATTCATCACATCTATTTATTAAAAAACATATTTCTTTTTCACATTTAAACAAACTTAATTTCCACATGCTTTTTCAAGTCAAATTTCCAGGTACTCTAGTTGTCCTCATTTTTTCTCCTCCTTCTAGCCCGTTCCTCTCCTTGTCTTTATTACTGTGTTTCAGCATTTCTGCTTCTCTGTAAAAATGTTCCTGCTCTTTTGCTTGAGCAAAGAATTGCCAACCCTGTCCCTGCAGTTCCAGCTTCCTACCTCCTCAGCCCACCGAATGGCAAAGTTTGTCATTCTAGTAGGTTTGGATACCAGCTGTCTTCTGGTGTGTGTGCAACAGAAAGACAGACCCTCACTCTCTCAGCTGGAGTAGCAGAGAAATGGAGAGAACATTTGCAGGTTATTTTCCTGGCTGTCGCCATGGGTGGGTTTGACATTATACCTTGTTCTTGGGTCTTGCAGTCCTGGTTCTGCCTCAGATAGATTTTTGGAGGAAGAATTATTTATGATCTGTGTACATGCCTGGATGTCTTCAGAGTGTAGTGGAAAGTATCTGAAAATCTTACAATAAAACATTATATTACTTTGTTTAATTCGTGTTTTTTAATCCTAGTTTTATAGATTCACATAAATTGTGTTCGTGTACCTAGACAATGTGTTGAAACTATGTCAAAAGCTTTAATCTTACCAGAAACATCCAAAGTTTCGGCTCCTCGGAATGAGGAACATTTGATGTAGACATAACAGTTACGCATATGGCACAGAGAGCCTTGACTATTGATTCTCAAATATCACCAGGGAAGTCTGATGTAGAGAATCGTTTCTCATTTGGTACTAATTTCTAAGCTATGGGAGTGACTTTGTGTTTTGCCCTCTCCAGCCTTGTTGGACCCTGACCACAACCCCTCTACATGCAAATACCCCAAGGAAACAAGAAATATTCAAATAGTCTTAACGCAAAGCCAGAGGAGGCACAAAGTAAAAGAATGTGTCCAGGTGTGGGGTTGGCAGAAACAAAAAGAAATGAGGCTGAGAAACACATTTAGGCATAAAGTAAGGGCTAATGACTCATCTCAGGTGTAAAGAAACACAGGACATTAATTAAATTTAAATTAAACAAGGAAAATGCAATAAAGAGTCAAAACAGACTTTTTTGATCTGCCTGACTTTTAGAAGTGAATGTTCTTAGGGCTGCATCTTCCATCTTCTCCTACTTGACTCATCTGCTGGGTGACCGCATTGCTGTCTGGCCCTCACAGCTCTAAACTCAGCACGGTCTACTCAAGGGAGCTTCAGGCTTGACCTTCCAGTGCTCTGCCTTATGTATCCTTGCAGTTCCTACAAGGCACCTCAAAGTTATCATGTCTCAAACAGAACTCCCCTTCTTCCCATGCAGACAACATCTGAGGCTTTCTGTCTCTGTGCATGACAGCCATCCACCCAGCCCCCAAGTTGCCTCACCTGCCACATCCAGGTTCTAGGCCCTCACGATTCTACATCATGTTGCAAATTGCCCTCTTGGCCTTGCCTCCTCAGAGCTCTCATCTGGAGGCCCCTGCAGCTGTCTATTTGCTGGTTCTTTGGCCCAAGTTACTAAGTCATGATCTATTATGTACACTGCCATAGGGTAGCTTCCTAAAACAAACTTTTGATCATGTCATTTCCTTATTTAAAATCCTTCCCTGGCTCTTTGAATGATAAAATCAGGTTTCTCAGGGTAGATATATAATCTTTCATAATCTTCCTCGTGCTTGCCTTTCTATTATCTTCTATTTTTCAACTAGAGATTTCTGAAATTCAAATCAAAGCTTTCTCTTACCTCTCTCTCTTTGTCTCTCTGTCTCTCTCTTTCGTGTCTACCTAAATTTTAGGCAGAAACTCTTTTTATTTCACATTTAGCCAGAGACGGAGCTTTCATTTCTGTAATGTTGCCAAAATGTTAATTTAATTCATTAAAAATGTATTGTGCATCTATTATGAAATTCTAGGAGTTGGGGGAGGTTGGGGAGTGAAGACAGTTGAGTAAAAGCAGAGAAAGTAGGAAAACAGAGAAGACCCAAAGGACATTGAGAGTCTTCAGCAACCCCTCCCTGCTTCCTTTCTAAGAGCACAGCAATCGTAAGCCCTGGGGAATGGTCTTGCTGAGCGGAGGCCACTCTTCCCTGGGACCAGTTGCAATCCTAGATGGTCTGACCTTCCTTAGAGTGGAGACTGGGTAATGGATTCAAACTGATTGATTGGAGCACAAGGGCAATTTTCCCAGCTGTTAAAACTCAGAGGCACAATACTTAAAAATTGACTCTTGAAATGGGACTCTTGTAATTACAGTATTTGTTTTTCATTTGGTTACATAACTTTAGCTGAGCTTGCCTATGAGATTTTAGGCTCTCTTAGTTTATCGAGTTCAGTTTATCACAGGCAGGTGTTTAGTTCCTATATTGCCATGAGGTCCATCAAAGAAGAAGGCCTTAAAGTTGATGAAAGTGCTAAGTTGCCTACGTATGTTGAGGGGGACTGTGACCCAGCAAGCAGGGAGAGAGGCAGATCCATGCTCTTTATCTAAATGAGAAGTTTACATTCTCGATTTGAGTGATGCATCACCAGAATGGTGGGCGTGAGGGGGATAGTTACTAAGAATAAAAGAAACAAGAGGACAGGAAAAAGAAGAGAATGGGTTTGTGTGTTTTTGCTACTTGTTGGAGTCCAATAGTGAAAGTGTAAACACTACAATATAGGAATTGCTTAGTAGCTCATTTGAAAGTTACTCGTCCAAAGTCACAAAATCATTCATAATTAATTGTCGATTGATTGATGCAGACATGTGCCATAGGAGTTCTGAAGAGGTGAGATCAATGTGGTCTGAGGCAACACAAAGGACCCCGAAGGAATAGGAATGAGATGTGGAATGGGAAGAACAGCCCTGTGAGGGTGGGAAGGCATTGGTGTCCCACAGGTGATGCACACTTCCTGGATGCTCCCACGAGTGCGCTGTGCAAACAGCTGGCTGAAGCAAAATACATACCACATTTGGTCAAACTGTCCCTCACACAGTGCACATGGAGAAAACCACATTCTCAAGGACTGGGTTGAAGTCCCTTCAATCAGGTCCTCTATTTTGTGTTCACTCTCTAGCCTATATGGAAACATAAAGAACACTTCTTCATTTCTACCCCTTCTCTCATCCCATTCTTCTGGGAGGTGCTAACTGCTATTGATACTTTGCTGTGTACCTTTCCAGCTCTCTGTGCATTTATATATGTAGATAAAGATACATATTCATATATATACAAACATTCATACAAATTCTAAACCTAAATGGAATCATCTATCTATATGCAATTCTAATGAGTTGCTTAATTTATTGCTTACCCGTGTACCTTGCTGATCCTTCCTTCTCAGTTGTCTTCATTCTTTTTTGTTCCACAGTGTCCTCTAATATGAACACCTCAGGATTTATTTAAGCAATATGTTACTGATAGGCATTTAGCTTGTTTTCAATTTTTCCCTGTGGCAAAGAGCATCTTGATACTACAGTTTTAGATAAAGTATGCATTTCTTTGTAGAACAGGTTTATAAAAGAATTCCTAATTTTGAAAAAAAAGCCACATTGGATTGAGACTCAAAAAGATTCTATTTACATTTCATCAAAATATATAATATGTGCTAATGCCCATTTCCCCACAATCAGTGTTATCTTTTTCTATTTGCAAAATTTATGTGTGGGAAAAAATGGTATTTCATTATTCTTTAAAAATACATTTTCCTGATTGCTAGTGAGGTTAATTATCTTTTTTATGTAATTGGTCATTTTATGTTTTTGAGTCTATTTTTATTGCTCCAAAGAAGTCGTTTGTTTCATTTCTATTCCTCATTAATTAGAATTAAATCAGTTTGACTTCCACTGAATTTTTTCTAACCATCAAATACCTAAGCCAAGTAATATGAAAGTTTTAAGTGAGTTAAATAATCAATTGATCAATATGTATTCACTAGGCAATTAATGCCTCTAGTCTGTGCTGGATATTGTTGGGAATACAGCTCTGGCTTTTATAAAGCTTATATGATCTTTTAGGGTGATAAGATTCAAACTGTAATCAATGACAGTACCTCTGTTTACTAGACCCCAAGGGCTCTGGAGGGAGGAGGAGCTGGAAGATGTGTACTGAAGGAGTTATAGTTGGGCTTCACGTTGGAAGGGAAGTGGGAGGAAGAGAGTACATTTCAGACTGGGGGAAATAGTGTGAGCCAAGTGGGTAAATTTTGGCTTTTAGAGATTAGCAAGGAGGGAAGCCATCTTGAAGCAGAGATTATGGATACCTACAGGAGTCCTTGAATTCTTGGGCTGCTTTTATTACTTTCCTCAGTTCCATCATACCCATCATACACACAGTGATTACTGTTACAATATCCACTGTGAGGGCTTTGCCATTCTTGTCCATTCTTGTCTTGGCCTGCCTTTGTGAGTACCAGGGTTCAGGAGGACAGATAAGGACAGGAAAAGGCTCCGCCCCTTAAAGCTCCATTGGATCCCCCAGGAAGCTGCTGGTTCAGGGACCTGCCTGATTGCAGCCCCCAAAGCCTCATCATTTTGTCCAGAGGTGCCATTACTGCAATTACAATCCAAACCCAGAGTCAATTACTCACTGTGTGAATCACCCCCAAAAGATTGCTTTTTCCTTTTCCATTAGTATCACACATAATTGCACTCTGTATGGTTCCTAAACTCTTATTCCTGCCTTCAGTGTCCACGAGGATCTGGGTGATTATAAAGTCCCTTCATCTTCTGTCACTGACCTCACTGGCACTTCCCATAAGGTTCTTTTACTATTTTCTTCATTAACAATACATCCACCTCCTATCCTTAATTTTTCAGCTCCTTGTGAGGAAAAAAATCACTGTGTTTTCCCTGCTGATTTTTCCATATGTTCATTTTCTTCTTCTTTTTTTTTTGTTGCCTTATTGATGGGGAATGTTAACACTCACAACTCCATGGAGGAGTTGTGGGGCAGGTTGATTTTGACAGCTCTGTGCAGGTCTCACTCCCTCCTGCTTCTTGGCCCTCAAGATTACGGAGGGATGATGGCCTGGGGCATGTCCTGTCTCTGGCTTTCTCTCTGGCCCAATCCCAAGCTGCAGCTAACCCCTTCTCTCACTCTTCTCTGGCTATTGTGTATGGCTATTCCATGTATTACCTGCCCTTGGGGCTTATTAAATGGGATTAACCAATTTATCATAAATAATTTAATAGCTGCCAACTACCACAACACGAGTTAACAAAGGTAAGAGTCATGCTGAGCCCTCAGCAGCAAGAGAGATGGAGAATGAGAAGAGTCTGGGGTAGGGTAGGGTATCGACCTACCTAGATGAAGGAAGGGGGCAGACAGTCTGCCATCCAAAGGGCTATAAGAACTCCATTCCACATTTGGGCCAGAACAATGCAAAGGGCCCAGTCTGGTAAAAAAAAATTATTAGGAGGGAATTTAAGGCAGTGGTAATATTTTCAGAAAGTCAAGATAGTAGTAACTCTTAGAGAAAGTTCACTTGGAACACAGCTGCCATTAGAGGAGTACATGGTGGGCTGAGGATTTCAAAGGGCAGCCAGAGCAGGGACAGGACACTACACAGTGTGTGAAAATTCTGGACAAGCAAGTGAGGTTTCCGTTCAGGGGCCCAGGGCCTGTGAACTGGAAACTCAAGCCAATGGACAGTCACTGAGGCTGAGCACGCAGAGCAGGGGCTTCTATGGAGGCATTTAGGGGATGCGAGGGTACTAGCACAACCAAGTCTAGAGTCACTTAGGAGTTTAATGATGTTTTCCCCCCACAACTAATGTCTCACTTTATTTCAACAGGGTTTGTTGTGTTTTGGTTCTTGTAAATTGCCTTTATTGAATCTTTTCAATTTAGTTTCTGTGGAAGAAATAATTGTATTTCTTTTGCATGCATAATGTTATTGGTTTACATATTTGTTAATTAAAATGTGTCATTATAATAAAAAGCCCCAAATGGCAGAAATATGTTTGGTCATAAACACAACTGACTCTTGGTGAGTATGGAACTCATGGGTAGAAGCAGAAGTACACAGGCAAACTAGAGAATCACCTCCCAGTCGAATGCTTTTACAATATTCTGGATGTAAGACAGAACTCCTGTTAATCCCCAGTGTAAGGTTAGTGTTGTCCACTGTCTTTCCACTGTCTGGTTGACTATTGTCCACCAGAATAAGAAGAGTGTAAGGTCCTGAAAGATAAGGGATGAAGAGTTCTAAAAGGGAATGTGGCTTAACATTAAGGATGATAGGATTTGCTTAAAATCTTGTATTTTTATATACCTACATGTGTGTGCATATGTGTGTGCACATGCATGCACAGATGTGTTTGTGTTGCAAAGAAATAACCTACATTCTTTGTAAAGGCAACTGCAAACAAAGTGGTAAAGTTAGAGACCAGCCTGCAATGAGTTAAAGTGTCTAAATGGCAAGGCGATTGAGGTTTCAGGTGCAAAGTATTCCAAGGAATTAGTACCTGGGTAAAGGGGAATAATATGGAGTTTAATGGAGGAGTAGAGGGAGATCAAGACACATTTTTTTTAACATAAAGAAGACAAGATCATGTTCATAGTTGAAAGTTCACTGATGGAGAGGGATATTGGAAGATGAAGGAGAAATACTGGGTTGGCCCAAAAGTTTGTGTAGTTTTTTCTGTATGATGGCTCTAGTAGTGCTTAGTTGTCTTTAACTTCATTCAAAACAATTTTGTTGGATTGTATTGTAACAGCTGTCATATCAGCGTGCATTAAAAAAACATAAAAATTGGTGAATTTTTGTGCAGCTATTTTAATACTGAAGATGAATGAAGTTATGTGATGCTTTTGGCATATTGTGCTTTATTATTTTCAGAAAGGTAAAAATACAGTTGAAACACACACACACAAAATTTGTGCAGTATATGGTGAAAGTGCTGTGACTGATCAAATGTGTCAAAAGTGGTTTGCAAAGTTTCTTGGTACTGTTGACATTTTGGCCAAATAATTCTTTGGTGTGGGGCTGTCTTATACATTGGAAGACATTTAGCAGCACCCTGACCTCTTCCCACTAGAAACCAATAGCTGGGGATAACTGACATACTCAAAATATCCAAATCAATAAAGTTTTTGGTGAAAATGAAAAAATATGTCTTTATTTTATGGAAAAAACTAGATGGAATTTTTGGCCAACCCAATAGAATGGAGTGAGGTGGCAGAGAATATAAGGCAGATTATACAAATATTAGCATCCTAGAAAAGCAGAAGTAGTTCTAAGACAAAAACAGGAATATATAAAAACAGTTAGGTGTCTGCAACCTCCTCAGGAAGAGAATCTACAGATATATAGATAGGACAATGTTAATGTTTGTAATACAATGAGGTTAATGGAGGTAAAATGCATACAGTAGTAATATAGATGAGGAAATAAAAACTATTGAGGTGTATCAAGAAAGGCTTGATACACCTTATTCAGATAGAATAAGACTGAAATATAAACTGAATTATGGGAAGGGATTTTCCAGACAAACTAATGGGTATGGAATTCTGGACAGAGGATTAACGGTACAGTCTCACAAAAGTGGAAAATGCAGAGTTTCGATTAGGGGTTTGGGGCAGCTTCTGAGCAGGGTACTCAGAGGATGGCAATGAAGCTGGACGAGTCAGTGGGGACATCTTATTTTTATTTTATGTTTTTTAATTTAATTTCTTAAATGCATTGGGGGTGACATTGGTTAATAAGATTTTATAGGTTTCAAATGTGTATTGCATTTTGTGCCCACCACCCAAAATCAACTCATTTTCCATTACTTTGTCTTTGACCCTCTTTACCTTTTACTACCCCCACCCCCTTCCCTCTGGTAACCACCATACTGTTGTTTGAGCCTATGAGTTTTTGTTTGTTTTCCTTGTTTATTTATTTGTTGCTTTCTTAAATTTTTATTTTTATGTGTATAGTAAGGAGATTTGATTTTTCCCTATAGTCTGGGGACCTCTGTTCAGCATTGATTTTGGAAAATCTGATTCATGTCTACCATGAAGTCCTGTATGTGGTGCAATGAGAGACAACATGTGATGACCGTAGCATTCTTCCTGGGGTATCAGTTTTAGTCCCCTTTTTTGAGGAGATCTTTCTGCAGCAACTTAAGGAGACATATAGGATGTGCAGCATAAAACAGAGGTCCTTGTTGCATAATTTAGGCCTAATGAGAATTCTGAAAAGATATTTTTTTCTGATTTAGAAAATAAAGTCAAAAGGGTGTACAGAGTTAAAATGTACAGGCTACCTTTATGTTCAATAAGGCATTGTTAATTTTCAGAAAGCAGAAAGAAAGGGAAAAATAACAAGGTGGCTTCTGCCTGAGATCCCAAGGCAGAGGTAAAAGGCTGTGAGAGAAGATAAATATGAGCTATCAGCAGAGAAGGAGAATTGCTCTCCTTAACCCAGCCCGGCAGAATGGGTCCTAAGGAAAGAAGGGTTTAGTAAGAATTTCTGAAGCTTCTAAGGCTTCTATGAGTTTTCTTTCCTTTTTTTTTTTTAAACATCGACCAGAAAGCTTTGTTGTCTAGGAAAGGGTAAAAGGATGTCTGGCTGAATTGAAATTGACAAAACTAGGCAACTCAGAGAGGGCAGTCTTGGGAGCAGCCTTTAACCACAAAAGAGATATTGAAGGCGAAGCAATCGATAGAGCTGGAGCGGACACAGGAGGCAGATGATGAAACCCATCAAATTCGATCACCAGGCAGGAGTGGTCAGCGTCAGCTTCCTCAGGAAGGGTCACTCGATGTCAGCCTCCATTCAGTGGCTTTCACCTCTCCTGCTGATTGTGTTCTTAGGATCATCAAGTTTGAGTGTTGGGAGGGAACGGTGTGTGCTGCCTGCTCCAAACTTCTTTTTGGGACTGGAATCCCTTTCACTGTGGCCTCTACAAATGGGTTTCTGGGATTCAGAGGTCACACACCTGCCCACTCAATTGCATAGAGTACTCCACCAGTATGACGACTCCTCCTAAAGACATATCCATTCATTCATTCATTTATTCAACCATAATGTATTCCTAGCTATTGTAGGTTTTAGGAAATCTGGCCATAAAATCCTTCCCCGGTTCTCCCATCAAGAGGCGGAGTCTATTTCCCAGGACTTACCACTTGATTTGGCCCGGAAGAACAGCAAGGGTGGGAAACGTGGAGGGAAGCCCTGGTCCCAGTCTTCCCAGCCATGTGTGGACTCAGACACAGGTGCAAATGCAGTGGGCAGCTTGGGGAGACGAGTGAGCTCAGCTGAGCCCAGTGCCAAATGCTGACCCATGAGGTCTTTAGCACACAGAAGGGCTCAAAATAAACATTTTAAGACAGTAAGTTTTGGGGTAGTTTATTATGTCACACCAGCTAACTGATATGCCATCTAAGGATAAACTTAGGAAGACTCAAAGTAGAAAGGATACAGATATCCCTTCTAGTCTGTCTCTCAGGGCTATCAGAGGCTCCCCAAAAAGTTTAAGGAGAAGATAAGTATCTTAAAACTGTCCTAATGAGTGGTCTATGAACATCAAGAATTCAATCATAGCATTCAGACAAAACTCTGTGTAAATGTTGGTTGCACTTAAAAAACATCCAATGGAACGAAGTGCTCTCTGTCCCTGGAAGGATGCGGTGGTAGGTACAGGCTTGCAGCAGAGTGGGATGCATTGAGCTATGAACTTGAAAATGTGATTGGGGTCACCCTCTTCCTCTCCTTGCACTGTTTCTCTTTTCGAACAATCCTTGGATTACAATTTGGCTCCCTGTATATACTTGTTCACAGAAGAGAACATGCTTATCCATAAACACTGACATCCGTCTATTTAATAGTTGTATTTCTCATTGTAAATTAATGAATTGGGCTTCTGTGTTTCATAGATTGTCTCTGTAAGCTTGATTAATGCATTTGTTGTGCTACCAGCTTGATTTCAATCCTGGAAGCCTAGGGTGCAGAGAATGGTATTTCACCAAACACATGCTCTTTGCCCTTCAGTGCCAACCAGATACCTCAGCTGCCAATACTTGACCTCATTTGCTCATTTGTGCCTTTCCTTCAAACTGCAGCACAGCTCAGATCCCTAATGCCCAGCCTAATGCTTTCAGTTCTCCAGGGGGTTAATTTTAATACTAGATAATATTTCTTGAGGGCTCACTAGGTACCAGGTTTTGCTGTAAGGGCTTTACAAGTATCACCTCATGCAAACCTCACAGTGACCCTAAGAGTAATATTTATTGTGATCTTACCAGAGAGATTTACTAACTTTCACGTAGGTAATAGTAAGAGCAGGGCTGGGATTCAGACCTCGGAGATGTGATTCAGAATGCTTGCCTATGATTACCAAGACACCTTGTCCACGTAGGATGATCTATCCTTTTTCATGACTTTTTTCTTTAAGAAGAAATGCAGAGCATCTCTAAACATCTGTAAGATTAAGTCCAAAGTCCTCTCTATGGCTAAATATCCTCTCTAATCTGATATCGATCTATTGATAGAACTTCAATTTCTATGTTTCATTTAACCTTAACAATCAATTACTTATGTTTAATATACCATACATCAGGCTCCATTCTGATGGAGAGACAAAAGTGAGTAAAGAAGTTTATAATCTAAATAGGTAGATAAAAGGCCAATCTGTGAAAATATAACTAGCAAAACTAGGCAGAAAGTAAATGATACTGTGAACGCTTACAGCAGAAGAAACTCTTGAATTGGGGATACTTACGACTTAGACAGAAGGTAGGCCATACATCAGGTCACCTCAGTGAAGATTGTGCTAGACCAAGAGGGAGGAAAAACTAATTCATTACAAATAAGAACAGTATAAGCAAAGACAGGATCTTAAAAGAACCACAGTCATTATGAAGAACAGAAAAGGTCCGAGTGTGATAAGAGCAAGAAGCATGATTGCGATTAATATGAAAAGAAAATAGATTGCATCTGTGTTGTAGACAGCTTAAGATGTTTCAACTTGAAGTGGTAAGTCTGGCCTAAGAAGAAAAATTATATATTGTGATTTTAAACTATTCACAGGAGTTGATGGTTGAAGTCTTGAGAGTTGTGGGGATCTTCACTATCCCCACATTGCAGAACTGGTTAGTGTTTGAGAGAATGAACCCTTTGGTGCCCTGTTCTTACCTGGTATCCTGGAAGCTCTGGTGGAAAATAGTGGGGCCACAGGCACTAACTAGGTGTTACCCAAGGTACACTCTGAGTTGCAGCATTTACTCGAAATGCATCTTAATCGATGATTTCCAGGGTCACAGATGTTTGTGACAGATGTGGGACATCCCCCCATTAAATGTTTGCAACACTCAAGAAAATATTAAAACCTTTAAAAAACTTCTTCTGCAAAAAACATCTTTAGCTCTATTTAGAGTACTTATTGCTATGGAATTTCCCTTGACTCCTGTAGCCACTATTATGGTCACCTGGGTTAGTGTTCCCTTCTGTTGAAGTTTTAGAAATTTTCCATTGAATTTATATCCTTTCTTCAATCAATGCCACAATATATCTTCTTCCTTTATGGGAGGATAGATAAAGCACAGGACTAGCAATGGGGCAGCTGAGCTCTGGCCCTCAGGACGGACTAGTAACGTGGCTTTATATGAATGATGGAGCTGGATCAACATTTTCTCATATGTTAAGTGGGGCTGATGACTTCTGACTTTTCTTTGAAGGATATCACGTGACTGTATTGAGCTAACATAGTGATAGTTTATGTATACAGGGACAGTTACTAGTTTTATACACTGAATTTTTAGTCTGAATACTGAACCAGGTCAAGAGTGTATTTATGTTATAACTATATAATGTTTGGTACCATTTCCTCTGGACCTAAGTGAACAGAAACAGCATGACATTAGTTTTGGCCCCTAAATTTGAGTGATCTGAGAAAAGAAGACTATACCTTAAGAATAAAAAAAATATATTTCTACCACCAGTTAGCCTAAAAATGATCTGTGCAAAGTCCTTGAATCAGGCACCTGAGAAAGGGTTCTGGTGAGAGCTGAGGGATGAACTGTGTTGATTGGGGCAAGTCAGGTCCCTTCTGTTTGTTGTAGTTTTATGACTTCTGGAAAAAGGGTTTTAGACGATGCCAGGGTCAAAGTCCCCTCTCGATCTAACACTGTATGAGTGTTTCAGTGCAGAAAGCCATTGCTCTACTCTCATGAATGTAAAGAAGGGACACATTAGGGAGTGTTGGAGGATTTGAAACCCTGCATTTTTCTGAGGTGACATTGTTTGTGATCTTACCTCTTTCCTCACAAGTAAAAAACTTTTCTTACAGCAAAGAGTCCAGATTTAGCTTTTGGGTGGTTTTATGATTGGTGCTTTTTCTGATTAATATTCTGATAAGTCTTCAAAGCTCATCTCCAGTGATTTCAGTATCTTCTTTGGGTCATTTGTCCACTCTGCTTTTAGCATCTCTCTTGATGTCTGTGTGCCAGAATTCACCACCTAACGACAGAGGACCTGCCACATTAATTTCTGAGCTGCAGAAATCAGGGACCACCGTGCTCTGGCTGGCTGATTGAAAACCCCAAAGAGGCAAACACCCTCTCCAGAGCCCCAAATAAAGAAAAGTAGAAGCTGGTTTTCGCAGCCGAAATGTAGCGTAACCTCAGCTTCTCTTTCATGTTTTTTTTTTTTCTTTCCAGGATGAATTCCAACAGGTAAATGGTTGGGGAAGTTGGAGAGGAATTAGAAAGATGGGAATGTAAAGTGCAAAGGGATAAAAGTATTTCGGGGAGGATCTAGCTAGGAAAATGTGCCGAATTTAGGAGATATAGCAAATTTTTTTGTGTTTTATTGTTGATTCACTTGTCCTGAGAAATCCACTCATGGAGTCAGCAGTGAGATAGTCAACCAAACCCCAGGAATGCCAATATGTCAAAAGGAAACCTTTTCCCTTCAGCAAATAAAATATTAAGAGGGCTCAACGAAAGCCAGTGGGAAGTGGCCTGGAGAAGGAGATGAAAAATTAATTTTAATGCATGGGAGACTAAGTAATTCACTTATTTCACAACCTCAATCAATTTTAATATTTTAATATTTAATGTGAATGTGGTGCCTCTCCAATAATATTTTAAAAGTTGTTTCTCCCTTTTTGGCTTTTGTCCTACAAGTACTTTCTACTTTCTTAGCCATTTTTCCTAGTGTTTTGATAGAGAGGTTTCAGCAGATTTCATATTTCTCAAGGTGAGAATTTACCCTCTTCTCATCACTTTTAAAAGTTTGAGATTACTAAATAAGGGAGCAAAGGCAGCAGGAAAGACCCCAAAACAGCTTTTAGGCAGGCTGATTTTTGGAGAGGCCACCGACCCCCAAGAGTCTCTCAAGTCTTTGGGACAGGCCATTGTGTAGAGAGCAAAATGGAGTCATTTAGTCATTAGTTCCTCAAATATCAGCCCAAGAGAGGAAGCTGCTGCATTTCTCCACAATTTAGACACTTATCTTACAAATTCACCAAGCTCCGTGATTTCTGAACAATGCGAGCTGTTAGGGAGCCATTTCCCTGGCATTTTCCCCATAATTTGATTTGAAAGGGAAAGATTAAACTCAGTCTGACCCAGAACTGTCAGCCTAGTGACCTCAAAGAGTTTGACAAGAAAAAAAAAAGCAAAAATAAAAAAAAAAGCAACCCTCAGAAAACCTTGCAGCCTCTTAGATGAAGAAATCACCTGTGCCTGTGTAGTGAGGAGAGACAGTAAGGCAGATACCACAGGCTAGAGAATGAATGTGGATAGGACCAGCCACAGAGAAATCTCCTCCCAGAAAGATGAAGCAAAGTGAAGGCTAAACTACTATCCTTCCTAATGACCAAATTTTGGGTAATGTTAATTTTAGGAAGAAAGGTTAGACTGTATTTAAATGGTGATCAGCTGGTACGAGTATATTAGCACTTCAAAAATACAGTAGTTATAACAACTAAATTGTCTACAGTACAGTGATGGCTCTTCAAGTTTAGTAACAATCATTCTTCTATTTCCCCAGAATATCAGAATATTTACACTTTGTTGAGTGCTTATGTTACTTAATCCTCCCTTCACAAGAATGATTTAGATGATAATCTTACCTTTGCTTCTCTGGTAAGGTCATTGTTTCTTAGAAAGGTTAACTCGCTCGAAGTGAAACAGCTAATAAACGCTAGAGCTGGGGGCTGGTCCAACTTTAAATCCTGGAGTTTTAAGTCACTGCGCTATGCATTGTCCCTGCAGAAGGCAATGGAGAAATGTTCTGAAAATTCTACTTCAATAATACGGTTTTTCACTTATACTATTGCTCATAGGTTTTCAAAATGTAAGCACTTTAACATATCCTCCTTGAGCTTGGTCTCATTGGCCTTCTGGCCTGGGGTTCTATCTCAAGTTCATTAGAGGACACTTTGGAGAGACCACTGTTGCCTGTGTTAATATCACCCTCTTAATTTAGAAGCAAATCCCAGATATTTCTAATTAATTTTTATGATTAAATCACTGTTTAATATCAGAAAATATAATAGATATACATAACGTAACAACTTATTTCAATTTAGAAATAATCCAATTCCCATCATTTCACAGATGAAGTCCTGGACTTAGACACTAACCTCCCCAGAGTTACAGAGCTCATTGGTGGCCAAGCCAGAGCTTGATTCAGGGCTTCCATACACCAATCTAATATTTGTTCCAGTGTTACATTTCAAAAGTTTTAATACTTTTATTTTACACCACTTCTTAGAGTAATGAAATTTATGTGTATGTGTATATACACATATGTATGCATATATATGTATATATGGGGGAACTTCCTAAAAATGGAATTATCTTCTGGCAGGCTGCCCCCTTTCAAGTACAGGCTTCCCCCACTAATGAGTGTTCTATGAACCATTCTGTGTCGGTGTACCGGTTGGCATCATTGTGAGAGGCTATGTTCGACTTCAATGAATTTTTCTTGAAGACTCTTTCAGTGTGTTTGCCCATTTCATGCTGGGTGAATTACACAAGCATCTGCCACATTGTGCTGAGTGTTCAGCAGTTTTTGACCAAAAATGTCATGACCCCTGTATCCCACCCTCCCTATTCACCTGATCTCACCCCAAGCAAATTTTTTGTTTGTTTGTTTGCTTCTCTGGATGAAAAGAATTCTCAAAGAGAAATGTTTTGCCAATGTGGAAGAGGTAAAACAAAAAACAGCAGAAGCACTAAAATGCATCAAAATTGATAAGTTCAAAAACTATTTTGAGCAGTGGAAAAAATGTTTTGATAGGTATATTGCATCAAATGGAAAGTAGTCACTTTGAAGGTGACTGAAGTTTAACCATGTAAAAATAAATAAAAATTTTTTATAAATAAATTCTATTTTGGAGGGAGTACCCCCTCATATATACACAACTACATATGTGTTTGTGTATGCTTATATGTGTTTATACACACACACACACATATACATTGGCAGCATAATGGCACCAGGCATCAGACCTTGGTTTACCAACCTTGGTACTTGCATTCTGGCTAAGAAAGAATTCAGAGCCAAGACTCAAACTATAAGAGAAAGTTTATTTAGAAAGTTACAGAGGTAGTAGAAATGAGCAGTAGAAGAAATAGGCTCAGGAAACAAGTTACAGAGGCAAAGAGGGCCCTTGGAACTTAGAAGAGAAAAAGGTAAAGGTAATGACCTATGGAGGAAGACGGGGAGGGGAAAGGATCCCAGTAGAATATTCACCAGGTTTCCAGATGTGTCCTTCCAGGGTCATGGTCACCACTGATTGGTTGGTGCCAGAGCAGGGGTCATTAGTCAATGCTTCTGGTGCTGACATCAGGCATGGCATCACTTGTCTGGTTTTTCTGCTTTTCTGGGTCTGGAGCTGAAACACAACTGAGACCTAGATGTTATCCCTATGGTTTAATGCTTCAGAGAGTGGTCTTACAAAAGCCCACATGGGAGTCTCATGAGGCCACTCTTCGGCCTCCTGTTTCTCCTCTAAAAAGGTCTGCCACAAGACTAGTGACATGCCAGGGGAGGAAAGGTCAAGGGAGGCTCCTAACCGCATGACCAGCAATATGAAAGGCAATAGGGTTAAACCACATGACCAGGATATGGTAGGAGAGGAAAGGTTATCCTTGTTTTCTCAGCTTTGTGTATTGCTGGGCACCTGGGGCTTTCTGCCCTGATGACCTGTACCTGGCCCATCGTCCTTGTTCTGCTCATTTGTCTAACTGCCTATCACATATATATGTCTGTGTATGTATATAAACATGTAATATTTACCATTTATATTGACACTCATTTTTCCTCTTAACTTCATCCTTTTTTAATGCAACATTTCATGTCTTCTACTTCTTTTTTGACAGTTGAGACTTAAAGTTTCCCCAACCCTTCATTCACATCTGTGCCTAGGATAGTTCTGACAAAACATTATGTTTCTCATTAATTGTTTAATGATTGGTTAATTCTCTTTTAGACTAATTTGTTTTCATTTATGATTTTAAATTTCTCAGTATGTCATTTTTATTATTTCCCATCTATTTATTTTTTATTGGTAGATTCTATAGGCCTCAAACTCAGAGATCATCTGGTGGTGTTGAGACAATGGAACCCTTATTTCAGAAGCAACTAGGGCACCGTAGAATTTGGTTCTAATAGCTCATTTGACATTGCTGCAAGATGCTCAATCTAAATTTCCATTCCCATATGCAGTATGCCTCGCAATGATCAAAAGTAATGAAACTGCAATAAAAAACAGAAATGCTTGGCTTAAGACCCAAGGGGGTGCCTCTGTCTTCATTTTGAGGTCTTCGAACTTGGTGTGAGGGAGTGGAGAGTTAGTGGGAAAGGACAGACCCACAGGAAGTGGGCAATCAGGAAAGCAATAGGGTGAGAGGGTATGAAAAAGAAGGATATTGGAGAGAGACTCTGGACCTTAATGGGGGTTTACTTTTACTTGGATTCCTAAGTATTTCCTTATTAAGCAATGGCCAAAGATAGAATTTTGTCTTTCAGAATTCCCAGAGATTGAAAGGCAGGTTAACAAGCAACACAGCACAAATCATTCTGCCTAGGGGAAAATGTGTGTTTATGTGTGTTCGTGTATGTGTGTGTATTACATAAATAATATGCTTTCTTTATTCATTTACCTGCTCTGTACTTGAAAGGACATAATATGGCTTATAGAGATTCATAGACTGTAACAACAGAAGACATTAAAAATAGCTAGGAAATAAAAATAAACAACAGCGGAGATTGAAAAGGAAGCTAAGAATGATGCACATGTAAAATTCATGTCATTAAAAAAGCATACATTTGATCTAGGTAGGTCCATAGAAATATAGTGTCTAAGTGTTCTGATGTTTACTAGTGTGTTTACACATTGCACAAAATTTTCTATGTGCCTTGTTTTTGAACACTTACAAAACATAGTCCCTGTCCTGTAGGATCTGGCAGTCTAGATGAGAAAAGAAAATCTATCCAATGGAAATAAGTGAAATTGACTCTGTCAATTTCAATGTCGTATGTACAATGTGTCCTCACACATGCTCCTTCTCACTCAAACCTCAATCTTTCCCTCTTTGCTTCTTGTTATACATCTGCTGTTTGTGCTCACTTCCCTCCCATCTTTGTGGAAGTTCACTAGCAGTAACAAGTATGTTCTGTCTTGTCAATTCTCATTCAAGGCATTCCTTCAGATCAACAGAAGGTTCAGAGTATCCCCTTCATCGTCACCAATTGGAGGGTGCCTTTACCAATTTTTTACATCATTTGTTATGTTATTGTTGTTATTTTTCTTTTGACCAAAGTCTTGTTCTGCCCCAGTTTTTTGCCTCTCCTAGATTCTTCCTACATCTACATTATCTTTGACCTTGGCAGCATGTCCCTATATTACAACCTTTGTCATTTCTATCACTCTCAATGGCTGCATTTGCTCTTACCTCCTGGGGTTTTACTCTCATTTAACTTTGACACATGTCTTCATTATCCTACTGAGAGGAACTCCAGGGGCCTAGAATGAACTGCTGGAAATGGCTCATACAGTTTCCCAGAGGTGGTAACAATTGGGCGATGCAAATTTTACAGAGGAGAGAACTGTTAGATCTTGAGTGAGTACAGCTGTGATGCACTCTTGCTACTCACTGATGAGAAGTAAGCCAGTCCTGGGCGTCGACCAGGGCTGGGAGAAGTTGAGTTAACCATAGGGACCCAAGTGGGGCAGACTGTCTCCTAAAGGCCCAGTGTTTAAAGGTGCGTAGAACAAGCTTGGAAGTTTTCCCTCCTCTTGAACGTTTTGGAATAGGTTGGGAAGGACAGGTGTTAGTTCTTTGAATACTTGGTAACATTTGCCTGTGAAGCCATCTGCTCTAGGTCTTTTGTTTGCTGGGAGTTTTTGATTACCACTTCAATTTCATTAGTTGGAATTTGTCTGTTCAGGGTTCCTGATTCTTCCTGATTCAGTTTTGGAAGTTTGTATGTTTCTAGGAATTAACCCATTTCCTCTAAATTGTTGAAATATAGTCATTTGTATTATTTTCTTATAATCCTTTGAATTTCTCTGATTTCAGTTGTTACTTCTTCTATTTCATTTCTAATTTTATTTATTTGGGTCTTCTTTCTATTTTCCTTTATGTCTGGTTAAAGGTTTGTCAATCTGGTTTATCTTTTCAAAAAATCATCTATTGGTTCCATTAATTTTTTGTATTTTTTTTTCCAGTGTCTATGTCATTTATTTCCACTTTGATCTTTATTATCTCCTTCCTTCTACTTACTCTGAGCTTTGTTTGTTGTTCTTTTTCTAGTTCTTCTAGGTGTAGGGTTAGATTGTTTATTTGAGATTTTTATTTCTTCTTGCTAGGCCTATAATGCTATGAACTTCCTTCTCAGGACTGCTTTTTCTGTGTCCCATAGATTTTGAGTTATAGGTTCATTTTCATTTGTTTCCAGGTAATTTTTTAAATTTCTTTCTCAATCTCATTGTTAAACCATTTGTTGTTTAATAAGATGCTATTTAGCCCCCATGTGTTTGAATGTTTTCACATTTTTTTCATTGTATTTGATTTCTAATTTCATATCACTGTGGTCAGAGAGGATGCTTGATATGATTTCAACCTTCTCGAATTTGTTGAGACTAATTTTATGTCCTAATATATGGTCTCTCTTTGAAAATGTTTCATGTGCACTTGACAAAAATGTATACTCTGCTGCTTTGGGACTAAATATTCTGTAAATGTCAGTTAAAACCATCTGATTCAGTGTTTCACTTAAGGATGCTGTTGCCTTGTTGATTTTTCATCTGTAAGATCTGTCTGTTGATGACAGTGGGGTATTAAAATCTCCTGCTATGATGATATTGCTGCCTAACTCTCCTTCAATGTATACCAAGATTTTCTTAATACTTAGGTGCTCCTATGTTGGGTGCATATACGTTTATAAGGGTTATATCCTTTTGTTGGATTGATACCTTTAGCATTATGTAGTGATCTTCTTTGCCTCCTGTTATTATGGCTTTGTTTTGAAGTCTATTTCATCAGGTATAAATATCACTACCCCAGCTTTTTTCCATTCCTATTTGCATGGAAAATTTTTCCATCTTTCCTTCAGTCTGTGTGTATCTTTTGTTCTGAGGTGGGTCTCTTGTAGACATGAGGTCAATATAGGTCACGTTTTCTTATCCATTCAGCTACTCTATGTCTTTGACTGGAACATTTAATCAGTTTATACTTGAGTTCATTACTGACATTACTTGTTTATTGCCATTTTACTCTCTATACATATGCCTCCTCCCATTTCTTCTTCTTCCTATAGCAAGCCCTTTAACAGTTTTTGCAATACTGGTTTCGTGGTTTGTTTGTTTTTTTCTGTTATTGTTGTTTGTCTGGGAAACTCTTTATTTCATTTTCAATGTTAAATGATAACCTTAGCAGATAGAGTACTTTGCTTTCTTCACTTTGAATATTTCATGCCAATGCTTTCTGACCTGAAATGTTTCTGTTAATAAATCACCTAATACCTTATGGGAATTTTCTTAATAGGTACCTGTCTCTCTCTTACTACCTTTAAGAACTTCTCTTTGTCATTAAAATTTACCATTTTAATTATGATGTGTCTTGGTGTGGATGTCTTTGGGTTCATCTTGATTGGGACTCTCTGTGCTTCCTGAGCGTGTGTGACTTTGTTCTTCACCAGATTAGGAAAGTATTTAGCCTTTCTTCTGATAGGTTCTCTATCTCACTCTCTTCTCCTTCTGGTACTTCTATGATGCGAGCATTGTTATGCTTGATGTTGTCCCAAAAGTCCCTTAGGCTTTCCTCATTTTTAAAAATTCTCCTTTCTTTTTGATGCTCTCCTTGGGTACTTACTGTTATCTTGTCCTCTAAATCAATGATTCAATCCTCTGCTTCATATATACTGATGTTGATTCCTTGTAGTGCATTCTTTATTACAGATAGGGAGGACTAACTTTTCCTGAGGTCCTCCTTCACCTGTCAGCTACTCTGCCTCCCTTTGAGGCTGCCTGGTCTTCCTCCAGAGTCTTCTGAAGAATGATTGTAGAGTGGGCCCAGGCTGAATGGGAACCACTGTCCCTTCCACAGGTTGCAAGCTTTGTAGGACAGGGTTACCAGTGTTGGGAGGGACAACGCTAGTGGTTCCCCTACTTGGGGATCATGCAGTCAGGCATTCAATGAGTGGAAAGTGGCCTCTACTCCAGAGCCAAAGTGCTCAGTCTCTTCCAGAGCCTCCAACTATAGTTTCTCTCATAGGGATGTGCCCCAGGTTCAGTTTGGGTGCAACCATTCATCCACTCTGCAGGAGCAAGTTCAGCCACCCCAGGCTCTGGGGGACAGACCAAATCAGTCTCGTATTGCAGATGATGCTGACCCAGCCTGCAGGAAGTGGCTAAGCACTTTTTCCTAGTCCCATACAATAGCCTGTGAGGGATTCACACTTTAAATGTCCTAGCTTTGAGCTGCTCTCCCTTACCCCCATCAAACTGAGCCCAGCAGGGTAGGATATCCAGGACTTGGCAGGGCTGATCCAAATAGTCTCCCACTGGGGTGGTGCCAATAAGCGTGTAAGAGAGGTGCAGGCACATTTACTGCTTCCCAGAGTAGCATGCTCTGAGCTCACTGGGGAGAAAGGAGTGGCCCTCCCTGCCCACCTTCCCTACCCCACAATGTAGCCACATACACCAGCATCCACCTGTCTGGTTCTCAGACAAAAGTTTCCCTGAGAGACATGATCGAAAATTCCTAGCTGTGCACGGCATTCTGGTCTTCCTTTTTGGCTGAACTCAGTAGGACAAAGCTGGCCAAGCGATTCAACAGGTGCGGGGAGGGGTAATGACTTTGTGCTCAAGATGGGGGACACTGGCCCTCATTCCAAAGCCACACAGTTTGATTATTGCCTGGGTCTCCACCAATAGCCTCCCCAGGAAAAGAGGGCCCCAAAAGTCACTGCTGGGTGCAGCCAATGGAGCCTTCCACAGGACCTGAGTATGGCAGAGTGGCCTCACCAGCAATTGGTGCTACAACAATTAGAGTGCTCATCACTGGGAAAGTGGCATTTGGGTCACCTAGGCCGACTGAATCACCACGGATACTCACCACCAGATGCTCTGCAGGCTTCTCTTCCAGTCTCTGTTGCTCTGGGTTGGCAATCCTTACAAGGGGTTGAGACCCGCATGCTCCTGGGTGGGGGGAATGGGTGTGATGGTTAGCTCAGTCTGTGTCTCTGTCCTTCTTAACAGTCTCTATGTGGTTTCTTCTATAAATCCTTGGTTCTACTATTTCAGTTCAGCTAGCCTTCAATTGGTTATTCAAGTTGATTTTTCTATAATTTAGCTGTAAATCTTGTTTGGAGCTGGGAGCAGGTGAATGTAGCTTTTACCTACTCTGCAGCCATCTTGGAATCTTAATTTTACATTTTTTAAAAGATTTATTTATTTGTTTTTAGAGAGGAGAAGGAAGAGAGAAAAAGAGGGAGAGAAACATCATTGTGTGGTTGCCTCTTGTGTGCCCCTTCTGGGGACCTGGCCCACAACACAGGTGTGTGCCCTTGTTTGGGAATCGAACCAGCAACCCTTTGGTTCACAGGCCGGCACTCAGTCCACAGTCACACCAGCTAGGACCTGCATTTTTTAACATAATGGTATTGTTGGGAGTTTTTAAGGTAAGTAGGGCTATCTGACTCTATTGTAAATGACATCAAATTATAATGATTTTGCCTTTTTATAAACTATTCTTTACTGTTTTTCTGATGTGTATATATCACAATAATACCATATATTTATATGTATATAAGTATGTATAATGTATAATGACATATAAAATATAACTGCTTTTTTATAGTTTATAAAATAGATGTTGTCCCAATTTTGAGAGTCTTTAAATCACCGAAGGTCAATGCTTTTAGTTTAATGCTATAATTTCAGTAAGTTTGTACAGTCAAAATAAGATTTTTTGGCTTAATGGGCAACAGAAGGTCAGACCATTCAGTTACCTTGAAGGGTGGGTGGGGTGTGCACAGAGAAGCTGTTGTCACCCACCTTTTCCGTGTTGTGGGCAAATCCGAGTATCAATTTCACTTCTAGTCTTCAGGAAAATAGAGATAGTTGGGAAAGCATGCCCCTTTACTGAGTCTGAAAATAATGACGATTATGAATTTAGCAACACACCAGGAAGTACCATATTTTGGTTAGGTGACAGTGCTTTTCCTGAGGTTATCAAATTATTTGCCCTAGGGCAATCCCACTTAACAACTCCTTGAGCATTGATTGCCCTTAGGATATGGAATAAAAGTAGTTGTCTGGGTGTTTCAATCTCATGTTTGTCTTGGGATCGAACATTGTAAATCGGAGACCTCCTGAGAGATAAATCAGTCAACTGAGAAGCATGTTTACTATTGTTTTGCTTGTACTCAAACTGAGATGGGGATTAGAAGACTGAACCCAGAAGGATGTCTGGAGTCAGCAGTGGAGCAGCCACAGATAAACATCATGCACAATATGAGTGGCAAGAGTAGAACCACAGAATGATGCCAAGAATAAATGCTGGGTCTCTAAAAAGAGGATGCCAAGAACTAGAGGGAAACATACCGAAATTAGTATCAGGAAATATGAGACTATCAGAAAGCTGAAAGGAACTCAAAAATTAAGAAGAAGCTATCATGTAGGACTTCCTTAGAGCCTGACTCTTGGGCAACAGTCTTAAACCTGTCCCTTCTCTATTCATGCCATAAACCCTCCTTAAAGCCTGGCTCAGATGGAGTTCCATGTGGGATTTCTCAAACATCAGTATGTAGCAGCCTTCCCTGGAAGCCTTACTAAAAACATATGCCTATGTCCAAAACCTGATCTACTGGTTAGAGCGAGTAAATAAATAGTTTAGAGCCTTTTTTACATAAAAGGCCAATAGTAAATATTTTTGGCTTCAGTGTCCATATGGTCTCTGACACAATTACTCATCTCTGCCATTGTAGCATGAGAACAGCCATACATAATACCTCAGTAAATGAGTGTGGCTATGCCCCGATACTTTTTTTTAAAAGAAAACAGGTGGCATGTGGTATTTGGCCCATGGCCCACAGTTTCCTGACCCTGGTTTAGAGCAATGTTATTCCTTTCCTCAACACAGTGGCCTAATGCATCTTGCAGAGAAAATTAGCAAATCACAGGCCTTCTAAATAGAAAGCTAGATGTTTCTTTTAATCACCTACAGTTTTGCAGATAATATTATTCTTGCTGCTCAAATTCTCTGTGTATAAATATTGCTGAGATATGGATGTACAAAACTGGAAGCAAATATAGTTTCTTTTGGAAGCTACCGGAAAGGGACCTCATTTCTCCAGGTAACTCACTCACTTGCCTGCTCTCATGTCGGAAATTCCACCTCTAGTAAGCCAATTAAATTCATAGCAAGGATATGTTTCCTGATACTGTATGCAAACTAAAGAAGAGAATAATCGTTCCTACTCTCATGGGGAAAGAAACGCAAATTTCCTTTTGACAATTTAAATACTCGCAAGAAGGTAAGCGATACTTATCTAGAGGAAAAATGGGTTGAAGCCAGAACTATGGAGGTTATTTGAAGTTAGCATCAAACATTAACAGCTAAGTGTGATTGTTTAAAAACTCCTTTGTGTGTGTGTGTGTGTGGTGTATGACATGGTTGAGAAGGCAGTGGTAGAATATATTTTAAAAATGGAAAGCATTGAAATGAGGCATTTCCAAAGGCATTTAGTCAAAACCGAGCTCCTCCATTAAGGAATCAGCTCATCTTTCACCTCCCAGTGGGGTGTAATCAGTTACTTGATTAGCATTTGCAGTCACAAGGATTTAAAGTTGCTTCTATGTTACTCTCTCAGGGATTCTCCAGGATCAGCACAGACGGAGCTAACTCCGTCTATAAGCTGCCTGTTAGCCTCTGTGGGCCCTGGACTCCCGTGGATGTGCCACGGTCAAATGTAGAAAAGTGACCAAGCTGATGTTAACTTTTGGGAATTCTTAAGTCTAATTCTGTGACTTACTCTCTGTGCCCTTCCTGAGCTCTATTTTGTGTCTTCTGTACATTGACCTTTGTTCTGTCCAGAACTACAGCCCTTTCTTTAGTCCCTCCCAATTTTTTTCATTAAAACTCAATCCCAGTTTGTTTTTCATAGAAGGATATTTTGCCTATGGTGGGACTTCACTTCTGGGAACAGCTAATTTGCTAAACCAATTGAGGATAATACCTTTACAAGTTATTTGCATTTTTTCTGTTAAGATATTTTCATTTTATTGGTGGTGTCATAGTATTTCCTCAGAAGGATTTACTGATTGGAAATTTCATTAGGAGATAGTCTCATAACCACCTCTGATGGAAAGGTTTTGGTTCAGAATGCTATAGTTAATTAAATATCAAGAGACCCAGGTTTTTGTCCCATCTCAAATTACTAAATGACTTATAAAACTATGTTCCCATTATGAATCTCAGTTTTCTCATTCTATAAAATTATCTTTTGGAATTACATGATTACTGCTTAAAACTCCAGGATAAGCTAATTTACACTAACGTATTAATGACTGACAGTAGTTTAATTAGTTCATTATCCAGGCACAGCAGAATTTTGAAAGCTCTTAGACTGCAAAGGTTCTACAGTACTGTCATTTTAGACACCATTAACAATGTAGAGAACTTTCCAGTTTCCTTCACATCATTCATATATGCTGCAGCTATAATCAAGTTAGATAGAAAAATAAAAGTTAGTATTTATTTATTTGTTTGTTTATTGTTAAGGATAGATACTTGCTATGATTTGTGAGTAGGAAATTTAAAGTAGGAAAAGACCTAGAACAAACATGGAATGATCGGGCATGCTTTACATGCTGAGATTTGGAATGGGAAAAGGGTGATACTTTTGAGCATAAATACCTCCAAACATTTCAAGAAAGAAAGAAACTTGTATTTGCTTGGTTCTGGCACTTAGGTGTATGAAATCCAATCAGTACATGAATTTACATTCTCCTTCCCCTTGTGATACAACTCCACAAGGCCCTGTCTTACTGGATAGTTGTTTTGATCATTTTTATAAACAATCATGCTTGGCTGTAATATCTAAGGAAAGCATAGAATGATCTCCAAGATTCCATCCTGAACCTATCTTCCTCTCTCTATATTGCTTACCACATGAGGATAGGAACAATTTTTCTCTTCTTTAATTTTGCTTATAGTATCAGAAGCACTGCATGTCTTCCATATTTGGTAGGACTCTGTGCAGATGACTGTTTATTTCCTCTTAGATGGAAGGTATACTTCTTAATGTACTCATCAGATTCATTGCAATTACTGTCCTCATTCCACAGACAGTGACGACCATGCTATTGAGAGTGCTCACTAGGTACCTATGCTAGTGACCAAAGTCTACCAAGTCCTGACCTCACAGAGTCTGTATTCTGGTAATGACAGACAGACAGACAACTGACAAAAAGCCACATACAGTATATCAGATCATGAAAGTATGCTTTAGAGAAGAAAAAAGCAGAGGAAAGGACTAGAGGGCAATGGAAGGCGGATGCTGTTTTGAGGGGGAGGCCAGAGAAAGCTGCTCTGAGCAGGGGACATTTTATTAGATATGCAGAGAGTGAGCTGGAGCATCCCTGGAAACTGGGCCAGAGAATTTCTGGCAGGTATGATTTGTCCCCATGAATTGTTCCCAACTTTTAATGATCTTCTTCCCTGTGCGATTCAGCTTTTCCTGCCTAGACTCTCTCCCCTCATCACTCATTTTAAAGCATTCCCTCCTTGGTCCAAAGGCCCCTCCTGGTATTTCCAGTTGGTCCTCATTATTTGCAGATTCTGTTGTAGCCAATTCTCCTATTTGCCAAAATTATTTGTAGCCCCCAGATCAATACTCACTGCACCTTTGTGGTCATTCGCACCCGTGTGCTTGCACCAAAGTGGAGAACAATGTGAGTGACTGTGTGCACATTCCCAGCTGAGCTGAACACCACGAGGTTTGCCCCTTGTTTCAGCTCACACCTGGTCAACAAGTGTCTTTTTGTGGACTATCTATTGTAACATTTTTCATGTTTTTGTGCATTTTGTTTTTGACTTACCTGTTTAATATAGCTCCCAGGCACAGTGCTGAGTTACTACGGAGGCTTCCTAAGCGAGATAAGCACAAAGGCAGGGATGTGCCTCACAGAGAAAGTACACGTGCTACAGAAGCTTCTTTCAGTCATGAGAAATAGTACTGTTGGCCATGCATTCAATGTTAATGAATCGACAGTACATATTAAATAAGTTGTCTTTAAATAGAAACATATACAACACAAGGTTTTTCATGGATTACTTGATGAAAATTCTGTGACCAGAGGCTGGCAGTAACCTAACCTTGTTTTTACCCTAAGAGCAATGGCTCAGTGTTTGTTATTTCAGTGTTCCTGGAGACTTTATAGAACATAACTATCATAAGCAATAAGATTCAACTGTAATTTCTAGGTCTTGCCTCTAAAGTGATTTATGTTGGTGTACCTCATTTTTAGTGCCGGATTATATGTAGTCTAATGCTGCATTATCTTTGCTTTGAAGCTTTTCACTGATTCTTTTATGCATTTCTTTGATCCACCCCTTTGGCCAGCTCTCAATCATTGAGCATCTACTATGTGCTCAAAATGGGTATGGAATTTTCATTGTAATGACTCTGAAAAGTAAGCAGTAGGAGGCCCATTTTGCAAATTAAAACCCTGAGGCTCCAGAGGTTCTGTTATTTGCCCAAGGTCACAATGCAAATAAAGCTGGGGAGCCTGGATTTGTTCCAAGGTTTGCCTGAATCTGAAGCTTTTATGTCTGATACAGTTCTGGGTGCCTGATAGAAACTCAGTGAGCTAAAAGGAGTGTTACATAAAGAAGACAAAAGAGGGAGGGGAAGTCAAGGACAATTTCTGCTTTGTGTTGGTTGGTAGCAAAGCTATTTTTCTCCCTGGAAGAAAGAGATGAAAGTTCTGATATTCACATGCTCACCCACCAGGCACCCTTCAGAGTTCCCATCCATCAGCTGGCAAATGGACACATTTTAACGAGCACAATCTCAACCAAGCAAGTTCTGGCAACAAAATATGCCTCCACTAATGATATTCAATTGTTCTAAGAAGACAAAATGGTCTGAAGTGTAATGAGATGCCAAACACACAAACGCACAAAACAGGCTGCTCATATTTAAGTCCTTATGTTTCTTGAAGTGAAAACTCATTTTAAGAAGATTATGGTGCATATATTATAAAGTGGGATGATATTCCACATTCATGCCCCACTGGGGCCTTGACTATATTAAAAAAACGAAAACAAAACCAAGAACAACCTTTTGTTCCCACACAAGTACTTTGCTAATAGGACATATGACGCGGTCGTCATTTGTTTGGGTTATTTTTATCGCAGGCTTTATGGATGCTTTCACTCTTGTGATACACAATGCGATCAGGAAATTTCTTAACCAGGCTTCTGAGAGTGAGAATGCCCTAGAAATGAGGGGCAGAGGGTCAGGGCCGCTGGAATAAAATTGTAGTTGATGATGTGGGGTGAGAGAGAGAAAGAGTGAATTTGGGTTCTGGGGGTATGTCCTACCCACCTTCCCATTAGAATAAAGTAACTTCTATCAAGGCAATAGCCGGATTTTTATCCTTGACCAAGTTCTATTCAACGTGATCTTGACCACGTTCATCAGTGGCAAAGATCAATGATTTCAAACATTTTAGTATAAGCAAAAAGCTTTCTTGTGATGAAATCTTTCTATGAAATGTAAAGAAACATGAAACAAATAATAAAGGTTGATATGAGGGGAGTGTTTTCTAAACAATTTAGATCCTCCTTCTCCTCCTTCCCCTTTTTCTTAACAGCATCCTGAGGGGGCTTCTGGAAATCGCCCCCCCACCAGGCTCAAAGAAACTATGTGAAAATCACTGATTCAAATGAAATGTGATATTTAAATATCCAAGGAAGATGGACAGAATGATAAAAGGAAGGCTATGTCAGGCAGGGGGTAAAAAACACTCTGCCTGTTTCAAAGAGAAAGAGAGCAAATAGGGATGGTGACCTAACCCAGAAATTAATAATTGTATGAAACCCTCGCTACTCCAAAGGCTGGTGGAAGGAAAGAGGAAAAGGGGTGTTATCACAGTCTAAGAATACTAAGCACAGGCTGCACTGCCAGTACCAGAACAATGAAGAGGGCCTTGTGGGTGAAATCAGGATCACAGCCACTTCCTGAGATGCAACTAGAGATAGATGGAGAACAGGGAAGAAATGCTGCCTCCTCCCCATCCCTGTGTCGGACCGCACCAATACTTACTACTGGATAAACCTACCAGGAAGACTGCTGGAAAAACAGACTCCCAGCCCTGGCATTACTGAGCAGAGTTGAGAGGCAGGCATGAGCCTGAGAAGTGGGAGGTCGGTAACAGGCCCAGTCCACTTACTGGGCTATTCAGCATCCACCCATAGCCCTCTACCCATATTTACACTTCTCATGCCGCAGTGCTGGCAACTTTATGCTTCTGCTTAATAAAATTCAGTTCTCCTTGGTACATTGGATGATGCTAATACTCTGTCACAAAGGGAAGACGCCGAGTTTCATTCATCAGTCTCTGCCTCTGTCCTTTAGTCATATTAGTTCCTCTTCATTTCAGTTACAAAGCCCATCTGGATATTATGTGACTAAAGACTAAAGTTAAATGATTACCCATATTCTCTGTAAAATATAATAAGGGAAAAGAGAGAACAAAATTGTGTGTGTGTATGTGTATGTGTGTTTGGGAGTGTGGGTGAGTATGAACAAGTAGGAAAGGAAAAATGCTTTCCTGCTATAGTCAGTGTTTCTGTATCTGTTACAAGGTCAGAGTTGGTATTTCCAGCTTCTTTCTTCCATTACCCATTCCAGGTTTCCTTTGCTCTCAGTCAGCTTCTCGACTGCTTGGAGTACTGTGCCTTTGGGATAATTTGAACATTTCTTCATGTAGTAGTTTAGTTCTTAATGGTCTTACATATATTGGTTTCTTTTAGTTTTTCATGACTTTTTTTTAACTTTATTTTGAATTTCTTAGAGGTGCCCCAGGGAACCCCTGGATTCCAAGCATAGCCCCTCCCTCCTCCATTGTTTAACAATGGCCCTTTTCTCTTTTGCAATCATAAGTAACTCTCTTCTTTACCCTCTTTTTTAAATTTATTGATTTTGAGAAAGAGAGAGAGGGAGGGAGGGAGAGAGACAGAAAGAGAGAACTTGTTGTTCCACTTATTTATGAATTCATTGGTTGTTTCTTGTATGTGCCCTGATGGGGATCGAACAATGCCCTAATCAACTGAGCTATGCAGCTAGGGCTGTTTTTTATCTCTTAAGTCAGTGGCATGAGAAATCCAAAATGGCCAGGTGGAAATCTCAACTTCCACTTCCAAGGGATCGTTGTCATGCCAATGGGTGGAAGCATTCCTCAAAGAACATCACAGCCTAAAGTTGTTGCGGTGGGAAGCAAAATTCTTGGGGTGCTTTATTAGGTATAACAGTGGGACCAGCAGCCCCTTATACCCCTTTATTTCTGAACTCAGACATTCTCCCTATGAAAGAAATAGTACCACATATCAGTCACAAAGTTCAGAACAACTATCACATTATGAAATTGAGTTTGCGATTGGTTATTTTATCATTTTATGTTGGCCAAGTATATCTGGGGGAGGGAATATATGGCCTAAAACCAGTGAATGTTATGAAATTAGTCCATTATTGCACTTGTACATTAAAATGAGTTGTTTGGTTGGAAACACTGGTGTGTAGTGTACTGTGTTGGTGAACAAGATAAGGTATTTCCTTAATCCATGGGAGTGGTAATAGCAAAACAATTTTGAGCAAGGAAGGAAAACTTTTATCAGAATAGTATCTGTTCTTTTCAGGACATACCCCTGTTCTGGTATTGTAGAAGAAGGTGTAATATAATGCGATTGCCATCAGGTGGCTGGAATGGTCCCCTTGAGAAATGATGACCAGTAGGGCCTATTAGAATGTTAAGCACTCAGGAGTGATAGAAGTATTTTTTCTAAGTGAGATGAAAGCTCATGCTGTTGACCCATATATAATTTTCCATTTCTGCTACGGAAGCTATTTGAATGCCATTCCATTGAATACGTGGCAGGGCAGAGGCTGCCTAATATCCGAAGGAAGGGTCATCTTGTCTACCTAATATCCGAGAATTTTCTCTGCTCTGGGTACCTTTGTCAGTCACACAGAACAAGTGTATCGTCTCTTGCTATGCTCATCCTGGGAGGGTTTTCCCATGCATTTCCCCTTGAACTCCTTATATCCCTGAATTATTTTTTCTTTTCAGTTTTCTGCTTCTTAAGCCAAACTGTTATCTGTTGTTTGTGAATCAGTACGGTATACTTCTCTCAGCTGGGCCAATGAGAAGATTTCCTTTCACAGCTTTCAAGAACATTACTAATTAGGAATGAAGTACAACAGTCACTTATGACTGGTGATAGCCTATCATATAGAAACATTTGTGGACTAGGCCTGAATTGTTTCTTCCTCTGCAGACTGGTCATTGGGTTTACCCCAGGAGACTACAGGAGTTCAGTCAAGGAGTGGTGGCCGACAGTGCATTCTGTGGAAGTGCCAGGAGGATCTGAGCCCTCTGCTTGTGCAGTTTGCTTGTACCTTTAGACCTCCAACACCTCTTCTATATACACTTCCACTCGGTGATGGAGTGCTGTTTCTCACCCCCAAATTTATGACTTAATAGATTGGAAAACACCAAGCTCATGATGTAACTCAGGTTGCTAGGTCAGTTTCTGACAGTCTGTCAGAAAGATTTAATATCACTAGTATCAATTAGAGATTTAATAACTCTATATTAATTCTAGGTTATTTTCTCTAGAGCCTAGCAGCACCTTTAGAAGTGTGTATTATTTTGCTCCAAAATCCCAGAGGAACTGCATTATGATATTGTCTATTTGTGAATCCCAGAATTTCTGTTTGCCATAGTTATTCTGAGTTTCATTGGAAAGGCTGGGCACTAAGGCCTAAGCTGCAGAGCAGCATCCACTATAGCCTGGATTAGTTTCAGAACCACTCACATCTGCAAGTTTTGAAGCTAGCCAGTAAGTGGGTTTTAATAGTATCATTAAATAAGGTACAGGTTTCCTCCCAAGAAGCCAAACATGCATTGTGCTCATTTCTTAGTGATAGGCTATATAAAAGAAAACTCCACTGGACTCCTAGAAATGTCACTGAGGTGCTAAGTCCATATATTTTTATGGGGTTTATCCTCTAACCTCTGGCACATTTGAGAATTATTAAGGCATCTACAATGCAGTAGGTCCTAGAATAATGTTTTAATACAACATTGATGAGATGCCTTAGGAAATTAACTCTTGTTTATATCAAATAGCCCATGGTAAAATTGGTTTGGTTATATTTTGTTTAGCTTAAAGTCACAGAATAGACTGAGGATGTTAAGTGTGAGATTACTCTAGCTGATTCTGCCTATTCATCAAGTTCAGTCAGACTGACATCATCAACACAGTGGATCCACATGACGTTCCATGGGGTTTCAACGCATTCAAAGTTCCTGCAGGCTAGTTTAGGACAGAGATCAGGTCCCATAGCTCTGGAACAAGTCAACTGAAGAGATTGCTAACCTGTCAGATAAAAGCTTTCTGTTTCAGGTGGCCTTTAGAAATTAACATACATAGAAAAAATGAAAACATTTGATATATAAATAGCTGCATGCTATTTGCCAGGGAATTTTGTTGTTGTTCAAGGAACGATAATGCATCTGAGCTATTACCTGATTTATTTTGTGGTCATCCCAGTCATTTCCCAAGATCTAGCTACCTTCTGCATAGCCCAAAATTAGTGGTTATATGTTTAAATAGTTAAATTAGTTATATGATATAATAGAACTCACTATGTTTGAAATTACCAGGTGTCTTGCTACTAAATGTATCAATTGAGTTCCAATCGTGATCATTGAGGAGACATACACATACACTTCTGGAGATGCTGCCAGAAGCAGAGTGAAAACAAGTAAGACAAATTTCTTCTCCCCTCTCCCCATATTTGGATTTCCCACTAATGCCTCCTTTGGGAGACATAATAGGTTGGCAAAGGAAACTGAAAAATTTAATTTATAGACAAACAGCATTACAGAGCATGGGAATGTCAGTGTGGGGCTATAAGATTCTAGGTAAGTAACTGACATTATTACTGTTTGCATAATAAATGAGTATTGGCAAAGACCTTATGAAATCGTTACGTGACTTACAGGTGCCTCTGCTTTTCCTTATGGCAGGTTATATACAGAGATAGAGGATAGTAGACATAATGAAACATCCTTTAGAAGACTAAGGTGCAGTGAGAAAAGCTATGATGTAGATCCTGGGAACTGTTTCTTTTCTCAAACCCAGAAGGTTGGGACCATGTCAAACTACAGTACATTGGTGTTGATAACATTTAGTGACATGAGGTGGTTAAGATGAGAAACATACTAATATAAATGTGGGACTCCAGGAGGGGATGTGGTTGATGTGAGAAGTCATGTGTTGGCATCACTTCATTAAAAGAAGTGACGTTTTTGGTCACTGCCTACGTACCCAACAGGGGCCATAAGGATGCTGTGGCTTCAATAGAGCTTACTCAGACAAAGATTATGCTTATCAAGTAGACCTTCTATATTACAGAAGACAGATTAGATCAGTCAGATCTTACCCATTAGTGAGCTTCACACTTTAAGAGCAAGATTTACAAGCACTGTTTACAAATGAATGTGAGGATGGAGAAATGTCTAGAAATCACCTCAGCTCTGCATATTGCATGATAAAAATGAAAACCATTTAGTTGGGGAAAGACTGAGGTTCATGCATATTTGCCCATATATTTACTCTTTTTCTTACATTTCCTTTTTCCCTGACTTTTCAATCCAACTTTAATACTTTTTCTTCTCCAGGACTCTCTTTAATGTTTCCTTTAGCACTCACAGGTGCTCATTAACAATTCTCTCAGTTTTGTTTGATCGGACATCTTGTTTTTTCACTTTCACTCTTGGAGCGCATTTTCATCTGGTTTAGAATTTTATGTTGGCAGGTGTTTTCTTTTGGCACTTCAAGGACGCTGTGTTAGTATCCGGCTTCCATGTCTTCTGATGAGGAGTCAGTGTTCACTCATTGTTTCTCATTTCAAAGTGATGTGTCTTTTCCTCTGGTTGCTTTTCAGGTTTTCTGTTTTGATTTTTAGTTTTTAGAAGTTTTACTATGACACAGATAGGGGTACTTTCTTTGTAGTTTTTTTCCCCTTAGAGTTTTATAGAGCTTTTGAAATCTGCGGCTTCAAGATTTTCATAATTTGTAGAAAATTCTTGGATATGATCTCTGCATTTCTTTTACTTCATTCTTTCATTTCTCTTTATGGGTTGTACTTACACATACATTATAACTTTTCAACACGACCTATCTCTCTCTTTCCTCTAACATTTTTTATTCAGTTTTCTCTTTATTGTAATTATTTCTACTAATCTGTCTTCCACTTCATTAATCCTCTCATCAGCTGTGATACAATGGCTGTTAACCTCATCTATTGAGTTCTTAATTTCAGATATTGTAATTTTCGATTCTAGAATGCCCATTTGATTCTTTTGTACAGTTTCCAGTTCTATGGTGAAATGCTCCATCTTGTCATCTACTTTCTGAACATATTAATTAGTTATTTTAAATCCAAATCTGATAACTAACACCTGGAATGAGGGTGGGTCTGTTGCTATTGGCTGTTTTTTTCTTTTCATTTACATTTTGATTGAATGATGAACTTTTTTTAAATCAAAAAAAGTATACATGTTCTGGATAGTGTTTTCTTCCTCTAAAGGGAATGACTCTTTTGGGGGCGGGTTGGCATTAATAGCAAGCAGTCTCAGAGCAGTATTTCAGACTTTGTAAGTCTAGCTGTAGCTCTTATCTGCCTGCACTCCTAACTGTAGTTCTCTAGGACTTGCCACTGAGATCCAGTAGTGATTGTCAGGGTACCTCTTCCAAGGAAGGTTATGAACTTCCATAGTTCTGTTTTCCTCTACAGAACTATGAGACCACTGAACCACAGAACCACTGAGTGAGTGCCCTGTTGAAATTTGTAGGTACTTTCTGCTCATCTGCTTGCATGTATAGAAAGGCAATCTTATTTTTCTCTATCTTGTCTTTCTCAAGGATCCTAGCCTTTTTAAGTCCAGCTGCCTAGATAGGTCTGAAGTCCAATGTTGGCCTTTCTAGCTCTGTGAAGTGGCTAAAAGCCCTGTGCTTTCTTTGTCTCTTCTAGACAAACTATTATCATATTCTCAGTGTCTCACCTTTTACTGCTTAACATTTGGGAAATTCCATGTGCCCCCCTTCTAATTAGGATCTTGGCTCCTCTTGTCTGGGCTACCTCAGAAGCTTTCCAATGTGTTTGAACACATTTTATTTGTTAACATTTCACCCAGCTTTCTTGGTTGGTCTCAGGAAAAGTGCTGCCCTGAAGCTACCCTGCCATAGCTGGATGTGGAAACTGGTTATTTCGAACAGATGTATAGGCAGAGCTGTGTCTCAGGCATAGACATGTTTGTTGCCAGGTATGTGGGAGGACAAAAGACAAAAGAACAGTTGAAGTGTTTTCATGTTTTTCTGCCTCGCATTATACTAAGAGCAACAATGACTTTACCTTCTCTTTAGACCTCTGGTCTGGAGTTCATGAAGAGGAAACCATGAGGGTGCATAACCATGTACTTACAGGAATTATACCTGTTCTTTGAAATTTCCTGAATCTTTTGATGGCTTGGCACCTTATCATATACTTGTAAATATGTAATTAGTGCTTGTAACAAATGTGTACTCTGTAATCACTGCTTGCAAAACTCTATAGATAGCTATTGGGTTGAGTTTATTAATTATATTGTTTTTAACTTTACAATTTGTGTTTCACTTATCCTGTCCTATCAACAGTTGAAAAGTGTATATTGAAATTCATCATCTTTATTGTTTCTTTTTCATGTTTTCTAACATTAATGTGCATCCTTTAAATAATTTCTCTGTTTAAAACTGTTATGTGTATCTTCTAATGGCTAAGCCAAATAGTTTATTATGATTTTATAGCTCTTGGTCTCCCTATTCTAACATCTGCCTTATTGAACTTACTGAGGCTCATCATTCTAGGTTACTACTGATATTTTCTTGTTTTCTAGTTACTTTTCAGAGCAACCACCTCCAAACCAATATATTTGATATGTAACATGTATCACATTATATATGATAAATCATGTGCATATACAATAAAATATATATTTATTATATATGATATATATCTCATATATGTGTACATATAGTATCATTACCTGGATTAATCTTTAGTGTTATTTAAATTCTTTATCCCAATCTATTTTCTATATAGATCTTTATGTGGCAAAACTTCTTAAGCCTTCTCTGCCTAGTAATATTTTTACAGCTCATATATTTGAATGGTGGATAGAAATTCTAAGTCTAAATTTTTTTCTTATTGCAATTCCTGGCTTTTATGACAAGAGAGGTTGGCATAAACAAATGCTGATGTTGAGTGAATTTTAAACCAACATGTAAATGATAAAATCACTTAAAGAAAACACAGAGAAACTTTTTGCTAACTTAGTGTAAACCAAGGCTCATTAAGATACACAAAAAGCACAAACTTGAATAGTTTGATAAAATAGATGTCATCTATCTGTTAACTATTAATATCAATTCTGCTTTCTGAAAGACACCTTTAAATGTATGAAGCAGCAAGCTACAGACTAGAAGATTCACAATTTTATATTAAAAAGGTACTATTATCCTGAATATATAAATAATTCAAATAATCCAAGAAGATAAATAACCCAATTAAAAATGTGCAGAGGATTTGAAAGGACACTTCAAAAAATATATGAATGGCCAATAAGCATATGAAATGATGCTTAACATCCATAGTCATCCGGGAAATGAAAATTTACAGCACAATGAGATAGCACTGCAAACCCATTAGAATGGCTAATTTTTTTTTTTAAAAGTCTGACAACACCAAGTTTTGTTGATGATAAGGAGCAACTGAAACTCTCATACATTGCTGGTGACAAATGTTAAATGATACAATGTTTTTGGAAAATAATTAAGCAACTTCTCATAATGCTATACATTTACTCTATGACTCTACATCTTCACTCCTTGCTATTTCCCCAAGAGAAATGAGAAAAGAGCTCATTTGCTCAAAAGAGCACATGCCTACCCAAAGGCTTGTACTTGAATGTTCATAGCAGCTTTACTCATAAGAGCTCAGTAAGATGTAAATGAATAAACAAATTCTGGTATAGTCATTCAGTGGACTTCTACTCTGCAATAAAAGGAATAGATTCATGTTACATAAAAAATGAAACAACATGGATACATCTCAAAAAATTATGCTGAGCAAAGGAAGCCAGACACAAAACAGTATGTACTGTGTGCTTCCATTTATAAATGTGAATCCAAACGTATGTGATAGAAAACAGATCGGCGGAGTGCATGGGACCAGAAGTAGGGATAAGATTTAACTGACAAGGGGCTCAAGATAACTTTTAGGGTTAGAGAAATGTTCTGTGTCTTCATTGTCATGATGGTTATATGAATGCATACATTTGTCCAAATTCAGTGTACTATCAATTTTATAAACTGTGCATTTTATATTATAAAATTTTACTTCAATATAGTCGATTTAAATGAAAAAGTCTTTTCACATGTTATTCCATTTTTTCCAAAGAAAATAATTAGATAAGAATCTAAAGATAAATATAAACTTTATTTATTCTATTACTCATATGAGAGATAAACCTAGAAATGACCTACATGATTAACAAAATGGGTTATTTCAGTAAGTTTAGTATATCCATATAATGCAGTCATTAAAAATGATAATGTAGATGTATGCTGATAGATGCATACTAATTAATATGCAAACATACTCTGAACACTTTTACATTCATTATTTAATTTCAGCCTCATAGTAATAGAATGAATTCCTAAGTAAGTTTTGGGGCAGATAAGAGAGCTGCAGCTTTGAGGGAGTGACTTGTTATGTGGATTATAATTGAATGAAGGGAGTTCTTTGGATGGGATATATGTGTGTATAGGTCTTTATGCTTCCTTCTTTACCATGCTGTTTCTCCTGTTCTACCTGCCTGTTGTACTTGTGTTGATATCAGATCTGTCTCCTTGAAGTGACAGAGACCAGCGCTGAGGACATGTTGTTCATGGTGGTTGAATGTGCTAGTTTCTATTCATCACTGTAGAGACATTATCTACAATAGAAACTATATAGGAAACAAGAAAATCCAAAGCTAATGTTGTCTATGAATGGCACCATTATGGACACACATGTGTCGTAATTCTGATTGAATCAAAGTGTGCTTCTCTCTCCAACCTGATGTATTGATCTTTAGGGATTTTGAGGCCAGTGATATTTCCTTATAAGGATTAAGTTAGAGGTCTGATCCATGGCAAAGTTTCATCAGAAGGTCAGCCTTTACACCTGTGTCTCCTGACTTTGTCCATTGCCTTTTTTTTAAACCTACATTTTCTTCTACTCTTTGCTGTCAGATCTTACTAATCCAGTGTTCTTGTATTTCTTTAGGATTTGTCAGTCAAAAGGTGTGTGTGTGTGTGCCTGTGTGTTCACCTCCAGTTGTCAGAAACTCAGTGCACATCCCATACTTCCCGTGATTCATCAGTGTAGGTCAGGGAAACCCTATGGCAGCCTGTGAAACTAACTGCATTTCTACAAGCTGTTACTGTGATATTACAATTTATAATAACAAATATATATTTGGTTTCCTCCCAGTCCCTGGCACAGAGCATCTAAAACCCTCAAAATTTCCTGTGGTAAGAACCATAAGGTGTTTTTGTTATGTTAATGAAGTGACTTTTGGCAAGCCCTTAGGTATCTTAAGGATGAGTGCTGGTTGCCAGGGGAGCCAGCCTAGTGATGAGAAGGTTACAACTTTGAGTACCCCTCTCCTCCTACAGCTTCCAGGGATGGGGGCAGGGGCTGGAGGTTGAAACAATCACTCATATCCAAGATTTAGTCAACTGTGACTATATAATGAAGCCCCCACAAACCCCTAAAAGCACGTGGTTCCTAGAGCTTCTGGTGAACATGGGGTGTGGGGGGGGGTGGTGTGGGGAGGATGTCACTCATATGGAAGCTCCCTGCCCTTTCCCTGTATCTCATTCTGTGCATCTCTTTTGTGGGAATGTTCTGAACTGTATCTTTTTATAATAAACTAGTGATCTAGTAAGTAAAATGTTAAGTGTTCTCTGTGAAGATAAAGGAGACACAGGAAAGAAAGATACTGTAGGGAAGAACTGTTTTTTTTCCTATTCAGGTGGTAGACTGGGTTTCATATACTATTTTAGATACAGGGCCACACTTTTTTTCCCTGAAAATCTTAGGGCCAAACATGTTTCTGAATTTTTGGACTTTAGAAAGAAAATGCAGTATGTACAGTGAGGCCTGGAGTACAAACCTATAAAGATATTAATATTCTGGAGTGAAAACTCTATTTATATTATGTTAGTTCAGGTCTGGTTTTGCTGTCAAATGAATTCAAGTCAGTTTCTAGTAGTTTTCACGTACTGGAATTGTGCATAAAAATTGCGGGCCACATCTAGTGTTCCAGGAGAGAACTCCTGACATTCTTTTAGCCTACAAGCTAGTCTTCTACTTTCTTATCTGTCTCTTCAGGGCCCTTGATTCATTCCCCAGTTTTTGTATCTGCTTCAGGACTTTTTTTGGATTTGAATTTGTGTATATGCTTACACACAGTTTACTAAACTATAATTTAAATACTTTGAAATTCACCTATTTACAACTTGATGGATGGTAGTAAGTGCATTCAGTCATAGAAGCACCATAACTTTCTAGGTTTCGGGCATTTCTATCACTCCCTAAATTTCCTCCTGTATCACTGTAGTCAGTTCCCACTCCCACTCCAGCCTCAGGCCAGATAATCAGTGACTTCGTCTCTGTGTCTAGCTTTTTTTTAAAATTAGCTTAACGTTTTGAGAACCATGTCATTGTGTGTACCAATAGTTTGTTCTTTTATATGGCTGAGCAGTATTCCAAGTGTACATAACTAGTGAGTGGATCAATAATATATGGCACAGCTCTATAATAATTATTATCAAGCAATAATAAGGGCTTGTATTTTTAATGTTATCCAACTGAGTAGTCCTGGAATCCCTGATCCACATTGCCTCTTCCTTAGGTTAGGTGTCCCTTACTTCCATCATGAGCCTTAGGTCAGCAAGTCTCTCACTAGTCCCAAAGCCTACAGGTCCCAGTAAGGCAACTGGGCTTCAGTGGCACAGTACACTAGAGAATTTTGGAAACCCAACTGCCCTCCCCCAGGTGAGTAGATCACAGCCACGACCCCTGTCCAACCATGTAGCCATGTAGAAAAGTCTTTCCAATGACTATCAGTTTGCATTCTGAGGTTGGACCCCAATGCTTTTCCTACTGGGCTCAAGAGAGTCTTTTTTTTTTGCATGGAATTTAGAGATTCAGACATGAGCCCACTTCCCGAGAACTGAGTATGGGGGAAAACTCTCACCTCTGTGGCCAAATCTAAGCCCTTATTCTATTGTATTTGAGCCCAAATTAGCTCAGAAAAAGAGGCCTAAAAGGATTTCCTTTAGCATCCCTTCCATACTTAAGATTTTTGGTTGGCACTGATAGGCCTAAGGGAGCTGGAAGTGGGGCAGAGGAAAGCAAGGATGGGGAGTAAGGGTCTACAGCAGGGTCTAATAAACTTCCCTGCCTCCATGGGTGCCAATCATTCATGCTGCTGGCTGTGAGGGGTGTCATTTCCCTTCAGGACCCAGCCCAGGCTCAGTGGCAGGATGTCCTATTCATTGGAAGGGGCTGTTCACCACCAAGTGAAAATGTCCCTACAGCAGGGCAGGACCTTACCAAGTTGTTCTCAGGACTTTGGAGGCTCTGAGATTAGACGCAGTTATCAGTTACACTTTATGGCTGGAGGCAGAGCTGGGGGCAGGGTAGGTCACAGGAATGAGAGGGGACAGAAAGGTGGCTATTCTGGTCTACAACAGGTTTTTGTCCTGTTTCACTCATATTTACATTGGAAGTTTAGTTGCTGCTTTAATTTCTTGTTTTGGAAGAGTATTTAACTTATCTGCATCTAATTTTCCTAATCAACAAAATGGAAATAATAATGATAATTACTATCATATTTATCTCATGGGATTGTGTGAAGATGAACTATGTTAAACACGTGCAGTGCTCTTTGGTTAGTAGTACTGTAGCCTAGTAAGTCTCAATGAATTAATGCCACTGTTACCTTATCTAACGTTGTTTTTCAGTGGAGGGAATGTTTCAGTGAGTCTGTGGATTCAATGTAGGTAACAAAGAGGAGCATCATTATATGAATCTGTCATTGTGGACAGAGCCATATGTTTATAGATTATCATGCATCCTGGACATTCATGTGAGACTGTGAATAAGGACCCCGCCTCCTGCCCCACCCCCTCCCACATTCTGGAACTTGAGATGTCGGAGAAGAGGCAGTCAGTACTTCAGGCAGGGAAACAATGTCTAAAGCATCCCTACTGAGGAGGTGGCTGTGTGGGAGGTATAGCCTATCCAATGTAGAAATTGTCACATTTTGTAACCAGTGTTGAGAGACTTTTTCTGTTGTAATCTCTTCTATTATCTTGAAGGCTTCTATGAAAAAAATTTAAACTCTTATAGCCTGGTCTTATCCATTGTTGAAAGCAGGCTCCATTCCTGTTTCAAGTGATATAATCTGGGCAGTGTAATCCATGCAGTGGTCCCTTGTGAGAATTAATTATGGTTTGGGGAGAGGTGATATAAGAGGTGTCCTTTGAAACAGCTGGTTTGCCTGAGATGACAGATGGTGGGACAGGTAGTTAGCATTCCATGGGAATTCCAAGCATTCCCTAGGGATGAACATTCAGTAAAATATCGGACTTTTTGTGAACTCAAGGAGGATGGGGACTCAAATGACTATTAAATGAGAATTCATGGAATTTGCATGTGTGGAAATCATCAGAACTTGGGGAACAAGGGAAACCCTCATATTCTAGAAGGCTACACACAGAAGTGGTACTTACTCTGCTCTTGGTGGTTCCCTAGGACAAAACTTCTCCCACAATCAGCTATTCCTGCCTCGATTGTAGAGACAGTCGAAGTACCTACAGATTATCTAACCCCTGATGAGATGATATTTTATTTGGCTCTGCCGAACTCTCACTTGATGAGAAAGCATAAGTGGTCACAGTGTTTATTCCTTATCAGTTGATTAAAATTCAATAGTGAGCTGACTCACTGCATCAACCACAAGACCAGTTCCACTAGGTGTCTGTGGGCTTTCCAGAGCCCTACCTGCCGCACTGAAGGTATCACCTCAAAAACCTGGTTATGGCAGGGTCAGTGCCACCAGATTCCACCATTTTGAACAGTACTCAGAATGAAATGATGCAGCAAAATTTGTCAGGATGAACTAGCCAACGTATCCAAACGCTTTGACTCTGAGAACTTCTAGGGTGAGCTTGTGTTGTGTGTGAACACAAGCTTGGGGGTTTTGTTGTGGATTCAATTCTCCCTGGGGTTGCCATTGCAGACTTTTCCCTCATTCCCCACACACACATACCTGCACCGAGAGCAGGAGGAGAGTATGGTGTTGCTGCCAATCAGAGTGGTCATGCTTATTGTGGCCAAGTAGACCAATATGCATATAATTACCACAAAAGTACCGTACAAAAACTGGCTATAAGTTTTCCAGTCATAAAGGAGCTACAACTCCTCAGTTTCTTAAAAGTTGGAGAAAATAGGTTTCTTGAGGCAGTAGAAAATCAAGAGAATACATGAAGCCTAGCAGATCACCCCTATCTTGATCTGCTATCAGGTATCAAATGCTTAAGACACAAGTGTTGGGAGCTGGGCATTTCTGTGACCCACAATATCATGGCCATCAAGCTGGGCATAGATATAGCAGACCATAGTGACAGTTCATCACTCACTGCCTGGATGTCATTTCTATTGTCCTGAGACCCATATCCTCCACTACTCAGGAGTTCTGCCAAAGCAGTATGACCCCATTTAGGCTCCCACTCGACTTGCCTGTCTCTGACAAGTAGTACTTGTCAGAATACTCCAAACAAATATTCTGCTTCCAAAGAGGCGTTTTTCAGACTAGCACTGCAAAACCTTTTCCAGCATTATGAGTGAGACTGCTCAGATGCCATGGTGCCAGCACCTGTGGTCCTGCCTGTCAGGTAGGGTGGAGGGACACTGGGCTTCAGACAGAAAGGCTCCCTGTATTTCTTTTTTCTACCAGGCTTGATCTTTCCATGCCCTGGATTATTCCCCAGTCACCTATCAGCCCTTTCTGTATGGTTCCAATGGGCTTTGTGCCTGATCTGGCTTGAGTAATGACATTTCTGATACTTAGTGTACTCAGCCTGGCTCTCCTTTGCACTCCATCACTTTACACATGGAGATATTCAGGAGAATGATATTCTTCAGGTGTTTAGTGCTAAAATTGTTGAGAGCTCCCACAGAGCTCTCTGAGGGGGCCCACCCATTACCTGACAAAATAGAGAGAATGGTAACAGAGAGGAAGGTGGGATAATACTACAGAGACTGGGGAGAGTGCCCGTGTGTACATGGAGAAGGACCCCACCTTATGCTCTGCCACCAGGAGTCCTGGAACTATGCCTCTAGCTAATTCCTGAGATGGCATTTTCTACTCCTCTCTTCTGATTTTTAATGCTGTTTTTTTTGTTTATGCAGAATTATCAGAGATTTGTTGAAACACTTTTTTTTTAACATAATGGTCTACCGTAAATGAAAAAAAATGCTTAAAAAATAAGGACATGTTTTGAGCTGGAGGAACTCATAGTCTAGTGAGAAATGTCTTTTTATATTAGAAGTAAAAAATACAATATAACACAATATGGACTTTCTCATTGATTATTTAAAGGGGCAATGGGAGAAAAAAATAATTCTGAAAGAAATCAGGAGAAACTTCAAATGAATTAGCCCTTTAGCTGAGATTTCAAGAATGAGTAGGGATTTTCTAGGGCAACATGCACAGGAAAGTGGGGTAGAGGGAAGCCATTTAGGGCAGAAGGAACAAACAACATGTACCAAGATGGTAAGATGAGGCATCCACTGAATTAGAATGGGTCATAGTTTATGGTGTTTTTGATAACCCCTAGAAAACTATGATGGTTAATTTTATGTGTCAACTTGATTGGGCCACAGAGTGCCCAGATATTTGGTTCACATTATTCTGGATATTTTGGTGAGGGTGTTTTTGGATGACATTAACATTTAAATCAGTAGACTGAATAAAGAAGATTGCCCTCCCCAATGAAGGTGGCTTTATCCATTCCTTTGAAGATATGAACATAATTAAAAGGCTGAATGAAGGAGAATTCTCTCCCTCTCCCTGACTGTCTTCAAGCTAGGACATCAGTGTTCTCTTGCTTTTAGACTCAACCGAATTAAACCATTGGGTTTCCTGGTTTTTAGGCCCTCAGACTCACATTGGAACTATAGCATTATCTCCTCTGGGTCTCCAGATTGCTGACTACAGATGCGGAGAATCTCATGAACCAGTTTCTTATAATAATATTAAATCTCTCTCTCTCTCTGGAGAAAACTGACTAATACAAGGACACTGGGTATCTTAGTCTTCTTGGATTTATTTTTCACAGTTCTGGAAGCCAGAAAGTCTAAAAGCCAAATTCAGTTTTGGCTTCTTGGCTTATAGATGGTTGCCTTCTGTCACTTGTCCTCAGATGGCCTTTCCTCAATGCATGGCTGTGGAGAAGAGGGGGTGGAAGAGAGAGAGAGAGAAAAAGAGAGAGAGAGGTATGAGCTCTCTGGTGTCTTTTCCTATAAGGACACTAACCTCATTGGATCATGACCTAATGCTTATGACCTCACTTAACCTTGATTACTTTTTTAGAGGCCCCTTGTATAATATAGCAACACTGGGACTAGGGCTTCAGCATATGAAATTTCAAGAGGACACAATTTAATCTATAACCCTGAGTGAGGGTATGGGAGAAAAGTCTGCACAGGTAGGCCGAGAACTCAATGTGAAAGACTTTAAATCTCATGCTAAGGAATTTTAATGTTTGGCCTGTCAGTGATGGGGAATTATTGAAGGGTTGTGACTGTGGAAAAGAAATAGTAAAACTTTTGGTTAAAAAAGTATTCACTAGCTAACCCTGGAATATTTTGTGCACACCTTCCAATGGAAATTTTATAACAAAAATTAAAAATGATTACTCATAACTGCTGGGAGAACTAAGACAGACAGAATGTCATTGCCAAGATCTTGAAGATATTTTAACATCTATATGGTTAATGTCCTGGGATTGAAAAAATAATTGTGGTCCCTTCAGGCAGTGCAACACTGATGAATATCCCAGTGGTGCTCATATGCCCCTGTCTCAGGTCTGCTGCCTTGGCTCAAGACCTAGCATCTGTAGTGTTTACAGAACTAGGGTATTAACCCCATCTCAATGCCAGGGTGCAGCATTTTACAGCAGAGTTTGGTCTGCTTCATCTTGAAATGGTAGGACATGAGGAGAGTAGGCTAGTGGTACAAAAAATTGGCTTTTGGAATTTCCTATTTGGATTGGTAAAAATCCTACACATACAGTGTCAAAGATAAGAAAAATTCTTAACAACAATGTATACTCGGCATTGTTTTATTATTTCTTGTTGTTTATTATTTTTAAATGTTTTATTTATTACTTATAATGACCATTTTAAGGCAAAAGGGTAAGATATTAATTATCTCAATCCAGTAAAACAGCCTTTGCTGGAAGTTGGCTCCACATTTGGCATTGGGTTTGTTGGACTGTATTCAAATTGCTCTCCAATTGAAGATTTGAGAAGATATTTTTGTTGTTGTTCTTATTAGTTTTCTTTGACAAGCATCAGGTAAGTAGTAAGATTAAAGAATGATTACACATCATGTCTCTTCAGAAAGGTTGGCTTGAAGTAGACCACCACGCATTCAAGTTTGTTTTCTGAAGAGAACACTGAGGCTTGAATTGAACTAAAGCAGACTGGAACCTATGAGGGCAAAAGAATATAAAATATTATCCTGAACTTCAATAGAAAACTAGGGCTTTTGAAAATGGTTTACTAATAAAACCAGAAAAATTTTTCAGAAAACTCCATGGTATGTTTAATAAGACATAGCCTGTATGAAATAAATAAAGAGATCCATAAGAACCATAAGGACTGAAAAGGTTAAAATCAAACTAAAGTAAATAATCACACAGATAGGAAGGTAATGAACATAAGCAAAGAAAGGATGACAAAAAATGAGAAATTGCAGAGGTTAAAAAAAGGGTTTCTTTAGGTGCTAATAAGATTCAGGATTAGAAATTTCTTAGTGATGGGAAAAATGATTTGAAAAACTTTTCCAAAATGTATATTATCCTGTTTTGAGAGCCATTTTGGAAGCCAATTTAAAAACAAGAATCAAATCCCCTATTGGCTGGTGTGGGTAGATACATTTGTTTATAATTTCTGAAAAGAAATGAACCAATTTCCAACATTTGCATCACAGTGACAAGTAAAGATCATTAAATTCATTATTTAGGACAGTGGTTCTCAGAGTGTGATTTCTGGATGAACAGCATCAGCCTCACCTGAGAACTTGGAGATGTGCCTTCTCAAGCCCCACCTCAACATATTTGAATCAGAACCTCTGGAAATGAGGCCAGGTAGTGGGTTTTTTAACCAGCTCTATAGGTGATGCTGGTGCAGCTCAGATCTGAGAACTACTGGATTAGGAAAATGACTGTATCCACTGTGATGAACAGTGTTCCCTGGTCATGTAAATTAGCCCTTATCTGCTGCTGTACCAAAGACACACAAAATCCAGAAAAGTTTGTAGAGTAAGGGCACTGCTAGAGAGAGGTCATGTGCATCTCAGGTTCCCCATGCCCAGATGAGAGAAACAAGAATAGTCACGTAGATAACTGATTTTTCCAAAGAAGGTCATCAAAGGAATGTCAAGTGTAATATATGAATACAAATAAATTAGAAGAGATGTTTCCTAAAGTGAAGGAAGGCTTACATATGCAGATTGAAAGGTCTTTCTGCAATACAGGCAAAGTTAAGCAGAAGACTCAAAGCTAATTAATTCTGGGGGCAAATAAGGTACCATATAGATAATAAACATCTTGTAAACATCAAGAAGGAAAGGAGGAGAGAGTAAGAGAGTGAAGGAATGAGCGAGTCAAGGAGAGAGACAGAGAGGGAGGGAAGGTAAGAGAGAGGGTCAGCCTCTAAAATTAAAAATCCTTGCAGAGGGGTCTGATCTAGTATTGAAATAAAAAATTAGGTTTACAAAGGAAGATAGGCACCTCTTTTTCCAAGGTTATCAGTAAAGATATCATTATACGAAGAAGTTGGAAACCTAAATGAGATGAAAGATTTGTAAATTGCAACCTATTCCCAGACACATGGTTTAAGCTCATTCAGTGCTAGCCTTTGTTTATCCATTATCACAGCACAAGCACATGAATGGTGAATACCTGATTCCTGTCTGGAAGGTGTCACACTCCAGGGACTGGAGTCTAGATCATTCACAAATGTTTACCCTGGAGAAAGAAAGCAAGATCTAAGAACATGTCCTAATAGTAAGTGAAGAGGAGGGTGAAGAGCATAATGGTCCTGGGACAGTTTTGTGCGAATGAGTATGTTTTTGGGACATGGGAACTGTGGAACCTGAGAGTATGGTGGCAAGAAAGCATGTAAAAAGAAAGGACAGGTTTACTTAAGAAGATTTTTAAATACTTCAAACGCATTCTAAGTGCAGGCTCTTTATAGAAAGATATTGCATACATAAATATAGCAGTGGGCATACATTCTTATCCACTTACTTTCTCAGCAAGAAGACAATGAAGCTATGCTGAACTCGAAGGCTCTCCCAGGCTAAGATTCAATGGATGAGAGATCCCATTGCTTAGATAGTACTGCTGTTATAGTTGCATGAAGATTCACTTTCTTTCCCATAATAAACAATGGAAACTTTTATTAGATATGACCACCCCACTCTTAAGGATTATGGAATCTTGACAGGGAGAGAAGCACCTGGAAACAAATCTAAGCAGTTAATAACCATTTAAATTTTAAAGCAAAATACAGACAATGTCACAAGTGTATCTGCGCTAAGAGTACTATGAGTAGCTGCAGAATGACCCACCTCTGTGAGGTGGAGACATCAGGGAGGCTTTCCAGAGACGGGATGCTGTCTAGGACCACAGGAACACCGTTCAGATAGGTGAAGGGCAGAGTGGTGATGCCCTTTCAGGAAGAAAGAATCATCCAAGGGAAAAACAAGGAACTGTAAAGAGATCAAAGATTAAGTTTAGGGTGAAGTACTGAAATTAAATGATAATATTTGGGGGTTTGAAATTTATATCCTATGGGCAATGCAGAACCATAGATGTTTAAAAATGCCCTTCATTATATGAATTTCCAAAGATGGAATAGCACTTTAAGTAGTTCTGTATCAAATGATAGGTTCTCTTGTAGCGTTCCATATTTGAACATCATACATTCAGCAAGATATGATTATGCTCTCTCTGATTCTGAAAGTTATACAATTACCTTGATATTTTTGTAGCATTAAATGTAAAAAAAGTCCTTGTTTTCTTTCCTCTTCCCTCTTTTTGAGCTGCTTTTAGCAGTCTGAAAATCAGCTTTCATTTTGACTGCCGCTTAACAGAATTTGATTAAAAAAAAGTAAACTAATTACAACGGAAATGCAGTCCTGCGAAGCTTTAAGAAAAACACATTATTTTGTTTTAGGGTTCAGTTACTATACATTCATTTATCATCTTTATAAGCGATGTGCAGGCGGTGATGAATAGGCTCTGGCTTTGAATCAGGAAATGTAAATTATCCTCTTTCTTTCTTTCCCTTCCCTCTCTCTCTTTTTTAAAACAAATAATGAATACTAGTAAATTTGAAGCTAACTGACGAGCCAGGAACTCAACGATGATGTAATGCCTGGAGAGCAATACAAGGACTACCCACCTGATAATCTGAAGCCAAGCCAAGAGAACTCCTGGTCCAGAGGTTGCATAACTTGATTTGGAGAGGTGTATCTCATGGTTGAACCAGGGTTTGGAGGACCATTGGTAAACATACAGGTTACTCTGCCATTGCTTTGTATTTGACCCTCCCTCCTGCTAACTAGCCTTGCCCTTGGAGATATAGCAAATATATTCCTTAAAACCTTCTTCATCTGGACCTTATCTTTTTGCCATAGGGTTTTTCCCTCCCTTCTTTCCCATCCAAACAATAGTTGTCCTTCAAGGGCTACTCTGGTTTCAACCTCATTGTAAAGCCTTCCTTGATTGCTCCAAATCATGATCAAGTCTATTTAGAATATTGCAAATCTTTAATAGATGTATTGTGAAAAATGGATGCATTTATATGCAGGAAGCTCAATTTTTTAGGATGGACAAAATAAGTTTTAATGTTTGGGTAGCATTCAGATAGGGAAAGAAATGGGAAAAAACATTTCCAGTAAAATACAAAAAGCTTAAGTGTCAGCCCTGGGCCAAGAGAGACAGACTCTGACTGGATGGTCATTTTTGTATATATGTAGAAGGGAAGACTTTAAGAAAGATAAAGTGCAGGTGTTCATCTCGGGATACATCTCAAGTTTACATTACATTTATCATTTGATGTAGAAAAACAAACCTCAGTTGAGAAAACATATCAATATGAATGTTGGCTTTATTGGTGCAGAAAGTTATGCATACTCATTTCCATTTTCAGGGTTTTTTCAGTATTTACATTAACTTGCGTATAGAATGTTTAAGTTATTTGCATGCATTCTGAAAATTAATTTAAAATTGCCAATTTACTTACATTTGGGTGGCATTTATGGATAAAGACATTAGCCATAGACACTATTCACAGATAAAGTTATTTGTACATCATTAATTCCCATATTTTTATAAGTTATGCCAATTTATTTCTTATGCTGAGATTTTACACATATACGATTTTCCTTTTTAGATATAAGAACAAGTATTTCTTTTTGCCACAGCACACAGAACATATTTGCATACTTCCTTTTTAATTTCATTGACTTTCCAGTCTTTCCTTCACTTTTATTCTAGCGTCTCTCGGATTACTGAGGCAATGATTAGTCATATTGACCTTGGAAAAATAAAAAAAAGGAAAATATGATACTCTGTCACTTTAAAATGTAGTCCATTTCCACCAACATATTAAAAGTCTAAATATTTTATTGCCTAGGCACAATCTCATTTTTATTGCCCCAATCACAGCTCATTGGCCAGGATATGCTGGGCTGAGGAGTGAGCTGGTCAGCTAATGGCCTCCCTGCTGCTAAAATTAACTAATTGTTAAAGCAATAACCATGGACCCTCATGGCCTATTTTAATAGTCAGTGGCAATCTGGGAAATTATTTCACTGCTCTCATTTCAGTAAGTCCTCCTGTTGGCTATTTGCACCCCTCTCTATCCTCCTAAATGTCCTCTTGGTGGGAATATTTCATTGAGAATCTGCAGGGAGCTCTCACTAGTTTCTCCAAGTTGCATTTGAGTCCCATTGTTTCTTCTGTGGATATGGAAAGAACATCCTATAAGTCTGCATTGGGGTGCATGGGGGGTGGCCATTTATCTATCGCACCAAACTGTTTTTTCCAATCTCATCTTCCCTTGTTTGTAACATGTGCCTCTCACATCAGTTTGTTTAACATCTTGCTATGTCCTATCCAAATGCTAGCCATGATCTTGCCTCTCCTTTTGGAGGAAAACCATTCATTCATATCTGTATAATCACTCCTCCCCACACTGGAGGACCAAATTGGGGTTCACCTATTCAGTGTCTCAGGGCAACATTATTTTCAATATTGACCTCTCTGACATTCTAATATGTATTCCTCCTATATTTCATCATGTTTTTGAACTTCACATTCTCCTTTATCTGGTTGTTATTTCATGTGTACAAATCCTTTATTCTCAGATAAGCTTACATTTACCCAGAGAAGATCCTGTACATTTTCCTGTGTCTCTCAGTACCCAGAACTGTGTTAAATTCATTACAGATGCTTAGCAGGCACATGTTGTATTAAATAAATTAGATGTGGGGATTTCAGAGTTACATGTGCTTTCTAGATGTCCTCTAGGGATGTTTTAAATTCTTATCTCCTCAGAAAAAGAGGTAAGCTCTAAAGGCTCCTCCATTGAGAACTAAACCTTCATGAGCTTCGTCATAAACATGTCATTGAAATGACCCCATGGCATGGAAATTATTTATGATAGAATTTTTAAAGGCCTCAGATAAATGGCACAGAAAACTTTGTCCTGAAGGAACTTAATCTTCGAAGAAGGGAGATGTGAGGCAAAGTTATAGGACAAACGTGTTTGGAAGCTGACATGGAGGGAGAGTTAGCTGATGTAAGACGTTCACCTGTCTGGCCTGCATTTCCTACATGTGTTGGCTACTCAATCACTGGAACACATATGTAAGGCCTCTCATAGATGGTCATGAGTTTTCATACTTGCAAAGTATTTTTTTAATAAGGCTGCATATCTGTTTAACATAGTCACTAATTCTGGCTTAGAAAACTTCACACAACTCTTCTCAGTTGTATCACTGTGACAGAATTTTATTTTATGCCTGTTGAGACATGATTATTGGAAGTTTTTATGTGTACTCATGATAGTACTATTCTGATACTAACATTTTAACTACTTAAAAGAAGTCAAGATAAAGAGATTGAAAACCAGTCTATGGATTTAAGATTCTATGCCAGTCATGGCATAGGGTGTTCAGACATGAAAAGCCTCTTAGGAGTACACATTTTATACTTTGGCTTAGTTATAGTTAACCTATGGCATAGTCACATGACAGATTTCAGTCAAGGTCAGTGCAACTGCATTAAAAAGTCCTGAGTTCTGTAAGTGCCGTGGTTCTCACATTCCACAAAGAATTAGAGCTCAACCATTCCATGAGGGTTTAGATTAGAGGAGTGTCTTCGAAGTTCCAGTTAGCCATAAGTCATGATCCCCTCTGTACAAGGACCCCTTTATAGTCCTGAAGATTAACTTAACATGTGTGTTTTATTTTATTGAATGTTTTTGAAAAGCTTTCTCAAAAATCAGGGTTAGGACTCAAACAAACTGAGATTTATATCCTGACTCTTCCACATACCGGCATTATTTCCTGAAATAAAGGAATAAAATTATAATGTCTGCCAACTTTATTTTCCTTATAGGTTGAAACAGCAGTGGTTGTTCTTTCTGATCCACTTTGGGAAGTGATAGGAACAAAAAATAAAGTTAATTGTAAAAGAATCAATAGTCATTGAGTGAGGACGTGAATTATTCTCCTATGTGGCAAAGGTAGGTGCGTTGGTACATGGAAATTTTTATATTTGTTTTGGTTGTTTACTCGTCTTTTTTCTTACTCCAAAGTTTCATCTGGATCAAAACATTTGAGATGAAAACACAATTCTGCTCATATTTCATTTTATCATCTTTTTTGTATTCATATAGGGGATTCAGAGATTAAGAGCTGAAAGTTTTGAGTCAGTCAGAGTTGCTTTCAACCTTGCCACAATCAACTTCTAATTACATGACCTTGAAATTCTTAGCAACCTCTGTAAGCCTGGGGTATTCATATTAAACATGGGAACAATAGAGATGCGTACTTCACAGGGCTTTTGGGGATTCCACGAAGTGATGCTGTAGTGCATTTAGCAAAGAGCATCACACACAATAGCAGTAGGTGTTTAATAACACTAGGTTTTTATTTCCAAATTACTAGTGCAGACTAGTAAAACAAATGACACTTTGCCACATAGCAGACATTCACAAAGATCTTATATAGTGAAGTACTGCCACTGTGCAGGGACCTGATACTAGTGATCAGATGGACAGAGTATCAGAGGAAGGAGGAAAGCCAGCAGGAAAGGCTGCCACCTGACAGGAGCTGTGATGATGGGTGATCTCCAGGAGAAATCATTGCCTGCCTTCCTTCAGGAGCTTCAGGGCCCTATGAGAGCTTTAAAAGGGAAGCTGAGAGAAGCTGGGAAGCTTTGGGGGGCTGGCTCAGGGATTTCAAGCCTCAGGAAAGGAACAAATTCACACCAAAGAAAATTGAGCTCTTGATCTCCAGGAAAAAAGACTTGTGTTGCGGGAACTACAAATACAGAGCCAGGCCTGAGATATCTTCAGTGTGAACCAAGTAAACCCCAAACCAAATTCTTCTCTGGAAGCCCCTGGAACCTTGAGAGCATCACGGGGATGCAGGGTAGGCCACCCTAAAATAGTGCACAATGGCATATTGATCACTTAGAATTAGAGTTAGTGGAGCTCATAGACAGCTCAATCACAACAGTGTGGTGATCATGGGAGCCAGTGGGGTATAAGGGGACTAAATGGTAATGGGAAAAATACAACAAGACATTTTAAAAGGAGAAATATATTAAATAAGAAATATAGTTACTCGACAAGCAGCTAGTGCCAAGAGGGCATATTGAGCCTCCCTGTTTCTCACACTCAGGAAATCAGCCTCACCTGTGAAGAGTGCCCTCCTAGATCCAGGACGGAAAAGCTTGCATAAACAAACCTTGTTACCTCTTTACTAATTTACTACTCAAACCCAGATTTTGTTTCGATTCCTCATTGATGATTACCCAGACCTTCCTTACATTCCTTACTAATGAACACTATTTTTGGTCCTGTCAATTTTTAATAAATTTATTACTTCTTTATCTAGGAAGTATAAAAAGATGGCTTGTCCATCATTTCTCTAAGCATCATCTAAGATCTCCTGTGTGCATATAGCAGATTGGTTTTTCTCCTGTTAATCCAGTCTTGTGTCAATTTATTATTAGTCTAGCCTTGAGAACTCAAAAATGGTAGAGAGGAAATATCCCCTCCTCAACAGCATCAGACAGGATTCAAAGAGCACAGGTCAGCAATTCTAGGTCAAGTGAGACTTTCAGATTAGAACAAAAAATTGTGAGTGCATGCATATGTGTGTGTGTGTATAGGGGGGTGTATATTAAATTGATTTTTTTGAGGCCTTGATCAAACCTTTCTTTCTCCGTGATTTATTTCCCAGTATATTACTATTATGCCTGACCCACAAATTCCTATAGCACTGATGGTCTATCACAATCTGACCTACTTCTAGTGGAGGTGAGCTGAGTTGTTACTTTAAAATCCACGTTCTTTACCCACCTAGATGGTAAGTTCCCTGGTGTCTTCTCTTCGTGTGTCCACGAGCTGCAGCCGACCCCGATTTAGCGTGTGCTCATTTCAGAAACCAGTCAACAAACCAGAAACGGAAAAGTTGTGAAGTATGTGCTAAACCATCCATGGTGGGTTTTTTTTTTTTCTCTCCTTGAAGGTAAAGCTAACTTTGGGAGTTGCGGGGGAAGGTGGCCCATCTGGTTCTGTGACATTTTTCTGGAAATACCATAAAAACGAAAGTGAGAAATGTGCTACAAACTGAACCGTCATGAGCCCCCCTCGCATCTGAAAGGGAGATTGTGAGAGTAATGAGTGTAAATCAAGGCTGAGCTTGTCCTGCCAGCATTGAGGCAAAACAGGTTTTCCTTTTTAAAAAACATCTGCCACGAGGGGATTTAAATTGGGTACTCCTGTTTTTAGAAAATCTCTATTTCCTTACAGGATGTCAGCTTTGATCGCTAATCCCTGGGAAATGTCTTTAAGAACTACTCCAATTGGCAGAAGTACCAAAGAGTGGGCGTGGGCAGGTGTGGGGAAAGAAGTGGGGGAACAATACAAACCTCTTTTCCAAGCTGATGTATTATTTGAAAATAAAAAAGACAACTCCCAGAGGTTCTTGGCTGTAATGATCCCCTCTGTGATTTTTCGAACAGCGTGGTCCAGCGACACCGTTAGAAAATGTTTCTTTTGCAGGTCAGCATTATCCCATACTCCCCTCTCCCTGGCCAATGGCATTAATGTGTTTGTCAATACCGAATTTCATTTGCTGCCTAGCAGCTCAGAGAGGGAAGCACATCGTGTTGCATTTTCCTTGCCTCTCAAACTGGAGTTCCTGCTTCTCCCCAGCTTTGTGTTGTCAGCAAAACCTAACGTGTTTACAATCGGTCTCCTGATCTGAGGTAATTAGCCGCAGGAGAAGGAGCCAGGGCGAGAACCTAACAAGAGAAGCCTGGGTTGTCACGGGGTGGGCTGCTGTCCTAAAAGTGTATCAGACTTGTCAAAGTGGTTCGAATTAAATTGACACAGTGCTCTTGCAGGCATCACCACATTTTTATACCTCTCAGAGCTCTTTTGGGCAGTAAATGCCTTCAGAGTTAAAAAGGGATGTGCAAAGGAAGCGCAGAGGGTCCAGCCACAAGGACAGCGAGGAGGTAGATCCAGGAGGAGCCGTTAAAACCAGCTCTGAGAGTGCGAAGGTTATGCTATTACTGACGTTCACTTTTGGTCTTCTCTCAGCAGTTTCTACTTCTGTGCCACTGTGACAGAGGTGTCCCCAGGCCTTAGCCATGAGACCTCGGAACCATTTTTTTCTCAGCCTCTGGTTCCATTTATTTATTTTTTGTAACATTTATGAGCTCCGTCTAGGGAAGCTGCTGGGTCCAGCAGCATCAGCTACAGCCTGAAGGGAGACAGAGGAATTCTAATCCTAACCTTTCCCTGATGGGCCTGGTGACCTTGGCCAAGTCATTTAACCTCAATACACTGGGGCCATCGTTTATAACTGAGCAGGGGAGTGAATGAGCCCTGGATCACCTTGACAGGGTGTCAGGAGGAATAACTAATTAATGATTGTAAAGCACTTTGCAAACAGAGAGTGCTGTACAAAATGCTTAATATTAATAATAAAATGCATTCACTGCAAGCCTCTAGGCGTGTGTACAGAAATAACGACAGCAATTACAGTAACATGCTAACAAAACTCATTAACCCCCAAACCTCCTTCTGACTGTACTTGGCTGTTGGAGCTTTGTTGCTTTCTCAAGACTGCCAAGTGGTGCAAAAAGGAGGGCTGCAGTGGAGGGCGGAACAGCAGGCTCCCCCTCACTTTCCAGGCAGATTAGCATGGCACCTGCTCTGGGAGCCATCAGTCCTGAAGCCCACCCATCTCCGCCTAGTCTTTCCTTCCCATGTGGGTCATTTCCTTGGGTTGCTATGCTCTAGCACTGCCTATACCATTGCGTACCCTCGATGGCTCTTCTCTAGTTTGTAGTCTCCATTTTCGTCCAGGTGTATGTGATTTTTTTTCTGCCTAGACTGTAAGCTGTTTGAGGGCACTATTTCCCTTTTATTAACCCCCCTTGGCTCCTAAAAGGGGACAGTGCAATGGGTGTGTCCACAGACCCAGGGCAAAACCATTGCCCTGCCAGGTGATGATTAAATAAAGGGGCAGGGTCTTATTTGAAATAGGCCACCCACTGGTTTTCTTGCCCCTGGCAAGTTGGCAACTAACTCTTGAGAGGCCCAGGAGCTCTGGTAGGGAGGAAAAGTTATGGTGTTGGGGGAGGAGTGGAAGGGAAGAAAGGACTTTTAAATTAGTTGTTCAGAAAACCTACAGCTTTAAAACTGGAGGGAAAGAAAGCCGAGCTTGAGAAAATCAGAGAGAAGACAGAGCAAGGCCTGAGGCAGGTCACAGCTATTAAGGGACAGAGAGTGGGAATGTCATGCATGGCTGGAGACCTCAGGGTGTTGAGGGAGGACACTGAGGACTTTGTGGAGACAGACTGGGCACCTTGTAAGAAACAATTTATCTTTCTATTTTCTCTTTGTAGAAACAAAGGGCTAATGTGAAAAAATAATCTCTTTCCTTACCACCTTTGTCTTCCTCTTTAATAAGCCACCATTTTGGTTTGCATTTCTCTTTAACTTTTAAATTTCATAACTCACCTTGTCTAGAGTGCTGGCTTGTGTCAGGATTTTTGTGCTGCAATAGCATCTTTTTCAGAAAATAAAAGCGGTATGTAAACCATATTCTTGAGGCATTGTGAATCAAAATTTAATCTGATTCCATCTGAGTACAATATTATAATACAGGGTTGTGATATGGACTGCTAGATTGATAATTCAGTTTTTATAACAAATTGCCACATATCGTATAAGAAATAGACTCCAAATTATAAATACCAAATGTTATGTAGAGCAACTAAGCAAAAAATACCAATGTTATGTAGAGCAACTAAGCAAAAAATATCAGACATTATATTCAATTTGATGGTTTAAAAGAGATTCCCTGGAGAGAAGCTTCTTAGTAACTTGCATCTTAGAAGAAATAGCCAAGGAACTCCTGGGCAAGGGAGGGGTTGTAAGGTCAAGGCTGGGAGGAGGAATTTGCTGTGAAAAGCCTTGAGCCAGGTAGGGTATGGTGCCTGTGAGCAAATGTCTGTTCGTTCAAGGGAGAATGAAAGAGGAGGGAGGAGGTGGGAGGAGAAAGGAGGCCCAAGCTAACAGCCCACTAACACAATGTTGAGTGATGCCAGAGTATGAGAGGAAGATGCAGTCAGCATCCTGAGCAGAGGGTAAGGTGTGGAGAGAGCAGGGCCTGGTTATCTGTCCGGCAGAGGCATGTTGTGCAGAATAGTCTTGATTTTTGGCAGTGACTCCAGAGATGATTTCCTACTCTGGAGAGCTGGAGTGATTGTGGACAAACAATTTGGGAGAATACTGATCCAGAGATGACTTGGAAGGGAAAAAATTCCTAAAATTACAAGAAAAAGCCAATGGATGATACTGTGGGAGCACAAGCTTCTATTTCACGGCCAAATCAGAAGCTACCTGACTAGGAAACCGATATCTTCCCTTGGAGTCTCTTTCTTGAAGGCTAGGCATGGCTTCAGGGGAAATGGTAGAATCAGTGTGCATTCTGGGTTCCAATTGTGCCACCAACTTGTTGTGTTCTTGAACAAGTCACTTCACATCTGTCAGGCTCCTTTTCATCTGTAAAGCAAAGCATTTGAGTTAGACAATCCCTAAAGTTCTTTCTACCTGTGATATCCAATGAAGTAAGTTCATGATGTTAACTCTCCAAAGGCTGCCACACACACTTACTTACTCAGTGGCTGGGAAGCTGATGTAGGTGACATTTCCATCTCATTGAAACTATAGTGAATTTACTACAATGTGCAGCCTGAGGGTTTCACCCCCATGGTGTGGAGTGGTCATTGGCCGGAACCCGTTCAGCAACCTCTGCATGCCTAGCTCTCTGATACATCTTGAAATGATGACCTTGACCTTGCTCTTGAGGAGCTTGCAGTGCAGTTAGGGAGTCATATAAACACATGAAAAATGACAAAAGATCAAAGACATCATTAGACTTTTATGTTTCATTGCCAAATGAGACCAAGAATGCTTTGAGTTTAATGGAGCATGTGCTTTCCATGGCTGAATGGCTAGAGGCAAGGGGCAGGTGTGAGTTGGGCCTTGGATGTAAATATTCTGTTCATTCCAATAGTCCCTTACTGCTTCTTGAGTCTTGCTGGGTGATAGCTGAACAATATTACACACACACGCGCACACACACACACACGAGGTCCACACATGATGAGGCCCTTAATAAATGTCTGTTGACTATGAGGTAGAGATTATGGAGATGAGGGATGTGAGGGGTTCAAAGCCAGAAGCCACCATTTTAGTGGGTTACAACCTGGGAAAACTCACCTGAGATTACACACTCATAAGGTAGTAGATTAATCATTAGAAGCTGGGGTTAAAAATCTTAGGTACAAATCCTCATTCTACCATTTACTAGAATTCTACATTTGGAAAAAACCTCTTATGCTATTTGAACTTGGTGTTATACTTATGCCTTTTTCACTATATTCTAGTACACTAGGGTTAAGAATAGCCAAGTTGGAGACAGAGTAGAAAATGGTGTACCAGCAAGAAGATTCTGAGTGTACAGGGCATATTTGGCAGAAGTAAAAGACCATTCAAAAGGGGTAGCTATTGAATGTTGAACATAGAAATTATTGACTTACTCTACAATCTGGACTAGAGTTGACCTTTCTGAAATGTTCTTCCCACCTTACAAAAATCTAGTTTCTTCATTTTAGTGCACTCCACTTTTTCAGCAAACACATTTCATCAGCAACTGTAATTACACTGTGTATAAGTACTAGGCATAACGATGACAACATAATTTATGGTCCAAATCAGAAAACTATTGAGAGTAAAAGAGGTGCTACTAATAATTATAATGGATAACAGTTGAATAATCAAGCTTGTTCTCAGAAACCTGGAAGTATGATAACCCTGTTCGTTCTTTCTCCTCAACAACCAATTCTTCCTCTTTGCAAATTAGCTTTATTCATGTACTCTCACCAGGCACTGAAGATTTTGTTTAAATACAGAGACAAGCAAACAACCCTCCCAAAGGCTATGTTTTAGGAAACAAAGGATCCCTAGAAAACAAAGAATTCTAGAAGTCAGAAAACTGAAGCTCAAAAAGTTATTTTGAAGAAAGATAATGTAGGATGAATGTATGTGCACATATGCAAGAAGAAAAGTTTGTGCACACACACACCTTTTTCATCATAAAATCTAAAATGATGTGGCCCTAAATTACAGCCTGTTTGTATGGCTGTGTGTGTGCACATATGCAGGCATGCAAAAGCATGGATCTCATTAAGTCACTAAAGGAATGTGATTCCTGGATGATAGAGAGAAAAGGAGAGAAGAAAACCCCAGAGAGGCAGCATGAGGAGGAGAGTTGGAGGATGCATGTGTAATTTAAAATTATAACCCAACAAATGCAAAATAAGAAGTGAACAGCATTTTAAAGAGGCCGACAGATAGCATCAGCTCATTAGTGGTTCCATTACAGAGTACATTGGTTTGCTTTCTCTCTTAGCATAAAAAAAGTGATATATGTGCATGTGGATATGGATGAAGTAAATTAAATAAACATAGCCCACGTTATTTTAGGGCATTCTGAACATTAACTCTCATCCTAGAAGGTAGTGACAAGAGTTATTCAATGTTTCAGGGTTTGAAATCAGCCACTGCTCTTCAAATATAATTAGATTCCCAAGAATCCCTTGAAAAGGTGAGGATTGGGGCAGGTTTGGAATGAAAAGGGAGTGGGAGCTCTTTGCACCAGCTGGATGGATGACAGGAGTGTCTACGGTGCTAGCACAGTACGGCTGTCAATGATCAGAGAACTTTGTTTCCATTTGGAAATGATTAAGGTCTTATTGCTCCTGTCTTAGCTATGAAAGACTTGAAATGCATCAGTTCAGTGTAACTAAGGTTGAATGACAACTCTATGCATGTAGTTAGCAAAGTTCATTGAGAAGGAGAGAAGAGTACTGAATTTCAGGGAATTTGAACCATAAGAACTGAGTACCTTGATTGAATTTGATAGCTCTTAATGGGAAACTGTACTGAACTGGCAAAAAAAATTTAATGAGATTTGGTGGGAAGGATCAACAAAATTTTAGTTTTTAAAAACCTTGGAATTAATGTTACCCATTTTATCCAGTTAACAGTACAAATTATTTTACATGAGGAAAGACAATGTCAGAAATAGGAGGGTGGGATTTTAGAGGTAAAATTAAAAGAGGGCTACAGAGGAAGCTAATTTGCTTTTCTTCCTCAAAATATTTCTAGCAATCTTGTCTTGGTGTCTTTGAATTTTTTTAAATTATAGGTGATACAAGATTTCTTAAGGAGGCTTTCTGCATGGAGGTTGTGTTGTAACCACTGAATTGAGTAATCAGAAGAGCAGATGAGCCACACCATTTGAGAGTCAACCTGGGCAGACTGGAAGATGGAATGAAAAGTTCTGGATCCTGCCAGAGAGACAGGCTGCTGTCATGGACCCTCGGAAGGCTGGCAGGTCAGTACAAGGAACCCAGGAATATAGATGAATGTTGATGACCTCCTTGACAACAGTCATGGTGTGACTGTCACTTTTTCTCCTGTTCCAGGCAGCTCCTTGACAATCCTTGACAAAGGAATTGGGGCACAGGAGATCAGACCCCTCTTTATGATCGTGGCCTGAGTCCCACATTTCTACTATGGGTATATGTGGCAATGATGATGGCAACCAAGGAGCAGCTCTTGGACTTTTTGACTTAGTTTTGTTCCTCACTTCCTAGCAGCTTTAGCTTTCTTTTTAAACTTTATAGCTTTAATTGGGGCATCCATTCCACAGCTTGCAGTGGCTACGACTACCCGCTCCTGTCTGACGTTCGACATGCTTTCTCAGTTTATATTAACTCTTCAATGATTGACTCCTGCCTGGCCATGTGCAGTAAGGCCTCGCTTCTTGGCTTTGTGGAATGTTCTGGAGCTCTTGTCTCCCTACTTCGTCCATGATGATTTTCTGATAAGCAAGAAAGGCAAAGGCCCACAGAGATTCACTGAAGGTACATATGGTATTCATTCTGCACAGCGCAAATATGGAACAGGAGAAAAAGTGACAGTCACACCATTTGCATTTGGTATGTAAATTCAAGATACATATTGATTTACATGTATAATTTAGTAACAAAAAAAAACGTAGATAGTTAAGTAAACATGAATACCCACCCCAAGCTATGAAGGCTGGGCTCATGGTGGTGTTTGTGAATGGCACTGTGTGGCAGCACATCTCAGCATGCAAATGTGTACAAACTTCAAACTCTTGCTAGGTTAAACAACACCTTTCTCAGGAAGCATGTTAATTTAGCACCTTCTGCTTTATGCCTTGGTCTCTAGGGCAGAAGGCCCTTCTCCCCACCTCATAGAGAGGGTGGGGTGCATGATCTATCCCATTCTTTCCTCACTGAAGTCCACTACCTTCAAGCCTTTTAAAACATTTTTTTCCTTTTGATGTTTTCATGCATGAAGAACTTGAACACGTATTTCTCTATAATTTCAAGTATGAATCTAAATGCTTTAACTGGCTCCACCTTTGCTGAAACTCATTTCCTATTCTCACCAAGCTTTCCCTTACCCACAGCCCCTAAAATATACCTTCTAGAGAGAATTCCCTGATTGTTCCCTGGATGCATGAATATTTCTACCACCACATTCTTGCTAAAACCAGTAGCATCCAAGAGAGAGTCTTTTCCTTCATTCATCAAATTCCATTCATTTCTCAGGCTCAACTGGGACTTGATCACCTCTGCCATGCCTTTACAAAAGTTGAAGCTAGGCTAATTTCCCCTTTCCATGACTAGTCATGGCCCTTGTGGTCTCAAGCTATGTTCTTAATCTTGGTCAGATACAGTTATATGAGATGCCCTAATCATTTCTTGTATTGTTCTTGGTTTGTCAACTAAAGGGAGTGTTCCTCAGGGAAGGGATTTCATCCTCTTTTCTACAACACACTCTACATGGTGCAAAGATGGACATATTGATGTTAGCACACAGTGCTGGAGTAAATTGAAAAAATATTTCTGCATTTTTGCTCCTTGTTTATCATTATTTACAGTCTGAAATAGAAAGCCTTCATCAGTGATTATAGATGGGTTAGCAGTGGAATGTAAAGAGTATTAGGGTATGGTCTCATGACTTTTCTTTTGTTCTCCCTATGCTATGATGAGTTTCATGAAGATTTCTTGTTTATAACGAACAGCAATGTGTGTGTATTATAACCAGGGTTCCAGAATCTTGACATTACTAGGACTTTGGACAGGACAGTTCTTTGCTAGAGGGGACCCTTTCCTGTGTATTGTACAGTTTTTAGAAGCATCCTTGGCCTCTGCCCACAAAATGACAGTAGCTCTCCCAGCTCCATTCCTCTGCCCCACAGTTGTGATAACCAAAAATGTCTCTAGACATTGCCAATTGTCTCTGGTGGACAAAATCTGTATTGCTTCTCTTTACTCACCCAAGTTGAGATACATTAAAATTAGTGTTCTAAAATTCTTAAAACATTTGCTTCTTTTCAGTGGGTGAAATAAATGCTTATGATATCCTGGCTTGATACTTTACTTTTGTTAGGAAAGTTCCACTTTTTCCATATTACCTTTTCATTGTTTACTTTTAAAATATTTTATAGTGTTTTATAAATTCTTAACTCCCAGTATTTTATGTACTGTACAAAAATTGACTTAACTCTTATAACATACCATAAGTTATATACTATAATCATTCCCATTTTACAAATTGAAAACAGAGGCTCAGAGAGGTAAAGGAATTTATCCAAGGTCACACAGCTTATAAAGCATAGAGCTGGGATCCAAACCTAGATATTCTGACTCTGATATCTATGCTATTGGCCACTATGCCTTTCACAAAGGCAAAAGTTAGTTTTCTCTAGAGTAATTTTCACAAATTCTAAACTAGGTTTGTTTTTCTGTTTATTATTATTATTATTATTATTATTATTATTATTATTATTATTATTATTATTTGAAAACTTTTACTAGTTCAGGGGGGCACCTAATTTAGAGATTAAGCATAACCTCTACTAATTATTTTAAACATCCAAAGTTTGCTTTCCCCTTAACAACTTGCTTCTGAATGAGCTCCTGCTCTTGGGTGGGACCTAGACACGTGCCTTCACTGGACACAGGGTTATGGAGGAGCGTGACCTGGAGATCTTGGGTATACTTCAGAGGCCATGGAAACAGTCAGCCTGCCTTACCTGAATTAACCCCTCAGTTCTCTGTGCCCAAGGGAAAACTCCAGACCGATTACTGTTTTGTATTTTCAGCTATTTCATATTGTTAAGCTATTCCTCTGCTCAAAATCTCTAGTGGGTCTTTCTTTCCAGCTGCACTGAGTCTAAACTCCTATGACAACATGTCAAGACCTTTCATTATCTCACTATTCCCCACACAGGCCACCTGCTTGCTATGGGTCAGTATCCTCACTTCCCCTTCTAACTCCCACATGTCCAGGCGGGCTTGTGCCCTTTTAAAGTGCAGCACAAGTTCAACTCCTTCTGTGAGACTTCCCCACCATTCAAACCCTCAGCTTACTTTTCCCGAATTTCTTTAGCATCTGTTTCTGTGCCATCCAAATCCAGTTATGAGAATGTAATCATGTGCTGTGTTAATTTTTATATGCTTATACTCATTTTCTCATCTAGATTATATAGGTCTTAAGGGATAGGATTGGGTCTCCCCATGTATCTGACCTCTGAACTAGGCACAGGTCAGATACTCAACAAAGATGTTGACTTATTGGTCATCAACCTTCTTGCTCCTTTCACCATGAAGGGAGCCATGCATTTCTGCCCTTGTCATCAGTGAATGCTAAACTTCAGCAAAGTCCTCCAGTCCCTGACCTATAGCTCTGTTGATGGTCAGTGGTAAGCCACAGCATACAAATTAATAGGCACCCCCCAGCCCTGGCTGGTGTGGCTCAGTAACTGAGTGCCAGCCTGCTGAGCAAAGGGTCACCAGTTCAATTCCCAGTTAGGGTAAATGCCTGGTTTAAGGGCCAGGTCCCTAGTAGGGGGCACATGAGAGGCAACCACACACTGATGTTTCTCTCCCTCTTTTTCTCCCTTCCCCTCTCTCTAAAAATAAACCAATAAAAATCTTATAAAAACAAGTAGCCACTCCCCACAAAACTACAGTTCATTCAAGAAGGTGAAAGTGTGTCATATCCAGTCAGTAGAATGCAATTGCTTACCTTCAAAGGAGGAGAAAGACTACAAATATTTATGTGCTGCTGAGAAAGACAATGTCAGTGAGCACCAATAAAGAGTTTGGCCTTGGTGTGGGTTGTTTTGGGTGACTGTATCAGAGACATGTGAACACATGTTCTTAGGTAAGGTAAATTTAAGCATCTGCCAGAAATAACAAGTGTGAGAAGTGATACACATAGTGTTTATTTTCTTTGGCGATGAGGATGGTAATACCTCAGTGTTCATAGTGTTTTGACAGTTTTCACTGCAGTGTCTCTCTTATGCTACATATAATTTACAGAAAATAGGAAGTATTAATGCAGGTATATAAAAGTATTGGAGCCCCAAGAAGATATTTACTTAAGTAAATACTGAGATCTTCCTAAATTATTTTAAGTTTTTCTAGTCATTTTAGTTTTAGAAGTCATGTGATACAGATGAGGGAAAAAAAAACCCAAATGCTATAATTTACCAAGTTTATAACATAATTATTTATGGAAAATTTGAACACAGAACTCAGTTTTTCTTTGCCTAATATCAATTAAACAATTAAAAATAATAAAAATATATTGACTATTTTATGCAGTAGCCATGATAGGGGCATAGTTTCTTACACGGATTTTAGTCATGTCAACTTTATGTAAAGAAAATTAGCAAATGGAAGAAAAAACCTACAAAATTAAATGGATATTGGTTTTGTACTGTGCTGTTGTTTGTCTGGTATTCTTGTATGTTATGAGTGGATAACTCCTCACTGCCCATTTTTATTTTTCGTTTTTCTCATGGGTGGTAGGGATCATGTGTCTTCTGAATCACTTGGTTCATTTGCTGTTCTAACTCTGTATTGGAATCTTTCTGGAAAATTTAAGCTTTCCTATACCTGGCAGAAATCTCTGACCCTGTTTATGTACAACCAACTGACCTGTTACCCTCCATATTTCACAGTGGCATTTTGATTACTCATCAGTCCTTGTTAATGGGCCTTGACCCATTTTTAGCATTAATAGATACACTGCTCACTGGTTATTCATGCTATTTTTTATTATTATTAATTTTAACCTCCTAGCATTTTCTGAATTCCAAATACTTTGCTTTTGGATCAATCACATTAGGTGAGTTTGGCCTGTCTCTCTCAGAGTAGCCATCATGTGGTCCCTCACCCCTTTTCCTGAGAAGTTGATTTTTCTATAAATCTGTGGGAGAGTGTTTGTTCTAACAACAGGATGTAAGAAGATATCACTTTTATTTTAGAAAGAAGTTCAGGTTACGAGAGCTGAGACATTTAACTACTAAGGTAATCTACCCTTCAGTTAGGTACACTTGGACAATTTCCTCTAAGAAAAGCTTCTATGTCAGAGAAATTAATTTAGAACATGTAGCAAAGAAAATATGCTTTGTGTTTTTTCCTGCTAGGATTGTGTTTCCTCATAAAGGGCTCAGCATTCTTGCGACCATCACTATGAATCTGGCATCAGACTTTAGAATGGTGAGCATAATAGAGCAGTTCACATGGGAGATACCTCTTCCTGACTCCCGGGGGCCATTTAGGTCCCTGCTGCATCATCAAGATCCCACTTCTTGAATTGTAGGGAGTAAGCACATCAAAATATTCACTTATTAATCTAAGAAGTTATGTGAGAAAGGGATCTATGGGGAATGGAATGATACTAATGCCAAGTCTCATTTCCCAAAGCGCTTTCAAAGAGCCCAAGTCAAATACTAAGAATCATGAGTTTCTACAATGTAAATTCTAATATATTAGAATTTTTATTAGGTTTGTGGTTTTGGGGACAGGCCTGAATCAGGGTTCATTGTTAAGCAGGACAATCTTAATGTTTGGAGAGGACCAACACATAATAATTAATGAGCTAGTTTATACTTCATCCTATGCTAATTAGTGATATTTATATTTATACATTATATTAATAACAATATATGGAAAAAAAGAGGAAACATTTGTTACCATGAGACCATGCCATGTGATGGTTTATTTTTTGGTGTGTGCTTTCTGTCTTTTCTGAGTTCTTTTTATGAATAGACCTTGTTTTGAAATCTAGGAGAAAATAGGATTTTTAAAAAGTCTTCTTTGAAGAAATAGAAATTCATGCCTAGGGCCATATACTATGAGAAAGATACACCTAATGCATTTCAGGATATTAAGGGTCAGAGAGACTTTGTGGTGTAGCTATTCCACATACATCTTTACAAGAACAGTTTCCTCTTATTCATTTTAGCCCATCTTTATGTGTTCCACTCTGAACCAAGAACTATGAGGCTAATTAAATAAAGTTAAAGTCCTCATTCTTCATGCATGGCAAATCTCTAAAGAGAAGGTGATGGACATATGATGAAGATGGCATTGCATGGCATGATAGCAGCAAATAACAACTTTTGTGATGATTCTGTGTGTTAAAAAAGTACAGAGAAGCCAAAAAGCAGGCCAGAGTTGCTGAGCTGTGGTTGATAATCTTGTTCCAGAATAATCTTGTCACTTAGACTTACCAAAGTTAGGATCCATTGCTTTTTATTCATTAGTTTTTATTAGATAAGTTATGCATTGAGCATCTACCAGGCACAATCCCCAAAACTGAACACAGTTCATTAAAAAAAGAGTGATTGCGATAGAAATGCCATCTACCTTTTTTGACATTACAGTTGGCTCTGTCTGGCCACCACCACTGCTGCATTTTTATTTATTTTTTGACCCAGGGAAGAATGAAATCCTTGAAAAATAGTACTCCAGAGAAACTGTAGAGTGGTCAAGTGACAATTCTGTGACCAGTAGTCTTTTTCCTTGAAATGAAGAACAATTTCCTCTTGAGATGTTCTTCAGTGTTAGCGGGTTGTGTGTGCCTGACAGAACCTATAGGAGCAAGACAAGTGAAGACACTTTATTAGGAGGTTCATAAAGCCTTGGACACCAATGTATGGACCTTTTAAGCAATGCTCCAGCCAGGAGAGGCTTCTCAAAATCTTCAGCATGTAGTTCTCCTGAGAATGAAAAAAGCTCTCCAGTGAAAAGCAGGGAACTGCCCTTACTAACAGAATCAAGGACTGATCCTTCAAGGAAAAAGAAATATATTTCTTTCTTCGAATACATTCCATTTGATTCGATAGAGAGTAACCAAGTCCTGTATAAGTACATTGGGTGTGCAGAAGATTCAAGGATAAATAAAATATCTCCTCCTTTAAGGAACTTTAGGGACACAGAATACAAACAATGTTAAGCTCCATGAAAATAGAGAACAATTATCTTAAACAGTGTGTGACATGAGTTCTATGTTCAGTATTTTTTAGAGCAAATAACATACAATAGGCCAAGTATGGAAAGCACGGTCTGAATAAAAATCCCTGGTTATTCAGAGAATGAAGACATAACACTGATTGTCAGAGGCAGGGTTTCATCATGGAAGAACCTTTTGAGGTATGTGGTGATGAAGAAATGAAATGCAGGAAAATAGAGAGTAGATGGATGGTGTGTCAGAAGAGGGAATGCCATGAGCAATGGAGAAGAGCAGGAGACATATGTGAAAAACAAGAAGAGGTACAGACTAAAGAAAAGGCTGGGACAGGTTGTGGAGGATCTCCAGGACCTGGTGGTGAAGATGTCCAGGTCAATGTGAAGATGACAGGTGGTGGAATGCCTTTTTGCTGGCCTTCTTTTACTGAACTTCATTACTGGCAATGCTAGAGAAGATCATAAAAGACATAGTTTTAATGAATCACTTTATATTAGTAGTAGGACCTTCCTTCTTGATTTCTAGACTAATCTTTACATTTGCTTCTGGTCTCTCTCTCATGTCCCTTCTTTTGTTCTTTCTCATTTGATTATATTGACCCTTCTGTGTTTCTCTCTCTCCAGATTAAAGTGTGATGAAGTATAAAACGGTCAGGCGACATAGTCTGGAAAGAGGGACAGACATCTGTGCTGCATAATACTTGAATGGAAAAAAATGTGAAGTAGTTTTCACCCTCTCATGGTCAGGTTTTCTTCACATACTCTTGAGGAAAAATACAGAATGCCATGCAAATGCTACCCTAGTGGAAAAATAATGGCAGAACCCATTTGCATTTCCTAGGATCCAAGTTTCTAATTTTTTCATATATTAAAAGCTTTATTTCTATATCTGCATGTCTTTTATAAGTACATTTTATTGTTTATGCTATTACAGTTGTCTCATTTTTTCTCCCCTTTACTCCTCTCCACATTGCACCCCTCCTCTCACCAGAATTCCCACTCAATTAATTTATGTCCATGGGTAGTACATGTAAGTTCTTTGGCTTCTCCATTTCCTATACTATTCTTAACCTCTCCCTATTTTGTACCTACCATTTATACTTCTTATCCTTGTACCTTCCCCCCACTTCCCGCTGATAATCCAAGAAAAAGAAGAGGATCAAAAATATGAACAGCAAAATGATAATTTTCAACAACTGAAACTAAAAAAAACAAAACCAAAAATGAACTAAGCAAACAACTAGAACAGGAACAGAATCACAGAAATGGAGACCAAGCTTCTAATTTTTATACCACAGGCAAAACATCAATGTCTTGAATCTTTCAAATTATTTTTTCATCATTCTCAAGGGGAGAAGGAGGGCAAATGGAAAGACTTATTGGCAGTGGCCACATTTGGGACAGATTGGGCCAGTGTAGCTCAGCTGCACACGAAGTCCTGGAGTGTCTCTCAGTAACCTTTCACACATCCTACTGTCACGGAGCACATGCCAGTTACTGGGATGCAGGAAAACATAAGCTGTTCTCTGGTCATCATTGTTTTTATAGTCCTAGCTTCCTTTGTGTTATTTCTACTCTGGTTCTTTCTCTATCTGTTCCAGTTTCCAGAATGAACAAGTTCATAAAACCTGTTCCTACATCCTTTAGTCTCTGCAGTATGAACATAGTCAGTGTCAATTTGTAGTCATACAACCCAGGGAAAGGTGAATTTTAACCCAAACTAAAGCCTTAAATTAAAGAAAGATTTTCCTGATTAATTTAAAACCCATGATTTCTAAGGTCCCTTCTAGTGCCATGAGGGTTGAGCTGCATACAGGCAAAAAGTTCTTGAAAGACTGATACTGTGAAAGGATGGATTTGTGAGCAGATTTTCAAAACCATGTCAGCTGATCCAGATGAGTCAAAGTTGTATGTTTTGGCCTAACTGAGTCATTTTAGGTTATTTTTCCTCGATGACATCCTGAAAATAACTCCTACTTCCAGACTGTATTGAGTTGACCCCCCCCATCAGTGATACTCATTAGTGATAGGCTGATAAATAGAAGTTTATTTGCTCTTGAATAACCAAGAGATTTTTATCTTTCTTTTATTGCTTTTAGGTAGTGGTTATTATATTTATTAGAGGTTCTTTATCAAAATCTTTCATTATCTTTATAAAAATACTTGACTAAAACAAAGTCAAATTTGTTTTGATAAGGTTATTTATTTTTATTTGTTAGTTTTTTTCTTTTTTTGAATTGCTAACAGTATATGAAGGAAGAATACCAAAGCTAAAATTGTAGTGTTAGAATATCTGTAACATAATAGGAGAGGCCAATTGGTGGATACCACACCAGAAAAATGACTTGAGCCAGCACTTCGGTTTTTGCTTTTTCCTGAAAGCTATTCTTTAATCTATAGGAAGCACAGCCGTGAATTGGCGTCCAGATGGGCTCTAATTCAAGAGATAACCAGGGAGAGGTCCAAGTATCCCAAAGCGATGGAATTACAACTTTTCTTGAACAGATGGCAGAGCCAGAGACCTGGGATTTCCTAAAATGCAACCAAAAGGAACATTTTGTCTTAGTGCAAATGTGTTAAATATCAACATTATTATAGAGAATGCTCTTCAAAAGCTAGCTCCAACATCGATGCAGTGTGGGAACAATTAAAATTCTTTGTAGTGCCTGATGCACAAGTGAAAAGGTATGCAAAGTGGTCTTTGAGGGGATAGCACTGAGTCTGGAAGAGACACTGAGCCTAGAAAGGTATATGAATAAATCAGCATAATCGCACTGACCACTTCAGAATCACTGGTCGCAGCCAAATGCAAGCACATTCCTTGGGTAAAATTGTGGGCTTATACTGCTCATCACCCCTGATTTCTCTCTGATGTTCAGGCTAGCTCCTGAGTAGAGCAGTAGGAGGTTAGAAAAGGTAAGGTCCAGGTTAGGGCCAGGCAGTCCTCTCATTGGTTTAAGCAAAATATAACTTAGTTCTACTTCTCACGTGGGCAATCACCGATATATTATTTACTAATCTACAAAGAAGTGTTTACAGAACCACCTCTTCTCATGGGGACCCTCCACCTTCCCACACTTTTTAACCTAATCCTTTGAATCAAATCCTCACCATCCATTAGATCTGAGAGAGACCTTTAAAAAATTACATGAAATCATTATGATCTCCTATCAATTCTTGTTTTACTTACTAACCATCCCACTCACTGGGAATTTTTTCTTGGGCTGTGTTATTAGGTGTACATCTCATGTATGTCTTACCTGCACTATTGATTTCTGGGCTCATGAAGCCAGATGAACTCACATGTATTTCTTTGTCTTGGCTCCTTTCTTTCCTCACTTATCACATAGCTAAGCGTGTGTGTGTGTGTGTGTGTGTGTGTGTGTGTGTGTATACATATACTATATAACATATGCATTTATTATCTATCACCATATAGGTACATAACATATATTCCTCAGTAACCAGCAGGGTGCATTACAGAAAAGTCAATTATGACTCAGCATGAAACTTTAGTAATTCTGACAGTTAAATAATGAAATATGGCCCTCCTTTCCAGGTTTTGGTGAATTCCATTCATCCATCCATCATTAGACTGACTTTCCCCAGAGATGATATAATGGGACTTCCTGAAGCAAATGCATATTATCTCTTCCTGGACAGAGCTTTTGCCTCTTACCAAGAGGAGTTGTGCTACATACTGGGAAGGAAATTTCAGAATTTCCTTTATTGCTCTATAAAGTCTAATGCCTAGAAAATAGGTGAGTAGCTTGTTCCTTGTTTCATTGTCTCTGATTTTCCCCACTCCCAAGCAAAAGATACACTTGGACCTGTCCCAGGGCCCCTGAGTCTTACCGTATCCGATGCCATTTCCTGTGGGAAAAGACATGTTAATAAAATACTCTCTTAATAGTTACCATTAGTTCTTATGAATATATTATTTTCCTCAAAAACCATCTCTTCTCTCCTCAGTTATTGGATGTCCACCCTCAGAGAAGAATGAGAGAAGTCTGCAATGTGCCTACTCTTGTCAAAGTTCAAGTTTTTAGTAGCTATAAAGATTCTTATTCTCATTGACCATCTGTTAGTGTTGCTAGAGCATCAGTAAACTGAAGATTTTGGAGAAGTGTAGGATTTGTTTGGAATAAGGAAATGAATGCATTTATGATGCATAAATTATACATTTCACTAGAGGTATTCCAGCACAGCTTCATAGGTTGGGTGTGTGCATGTGTTTGTAGGAGGGGGTTGATACATTGGTGTGAAAGTCAGAGAGAATGCATATTTCCAGGCCCATGTGAAATTGTGTGTGCATGTCACTGTATTGCTCCTGATTCATATTTATTTGAAATTCATATCCCTATTCTCTATCCTATAGACATATATATCTCATTTGACAATGAGTTTGACTTAAATTCATGCTTTGTGAGTCCCTCATACTAACAAGTTTTGGCATAATCACAGAAAAATTTCCAGTGGGCATGATTGCATGTATTTAACTGGTCATTTGGATATTTCAATTGATTCAGCAATTCAGTGGGAAGATCCAACAAATGCCCCAAATTTGACATTGTTAGTTGTGCGCTTTTTTCCCCTCCTATATCAACCACTGTGGCTAATTAGGCAGCAGATTTGAAACTTCATGAATTTTTCAGGCTGATGCGTGTTCCTTCCCAGGGCTAATTTGCTGTTATCAGAGGAATGACTCTGGTGTACATTGTTGGTGGTGTCTGACCTTATTCCCCTATTCAGATTGAAATTAGTTGGGGGACTGTAGCCAAGGAGGTCATTTGGTAAATCATCTCCCAGAAAACAGGTCCACTTTAGAGAATGTCCTTTTCTTATTCCCTTTTATCCTATCCCAGCCTTTGCCTCTGCAGGGCTCTATCAAGAAGGAAAAGTGTCAATGAAATTTTTACCCAGAATCTCAGAACCTTAAAATAATTCAGTAGAGATCTGGTCTAGAAGTTTAAAATAATTTCATTCTATGAGCTTTCTGTGTTAAGAATGGGCATATACCAGTATGGGACAGATTTTTGTGTAACTGAATGAGAAATAAGGAAAACTGCTTTATTACATGATTTGCTGTAGCCATATTTGGGATATTGGAAGAATCTAGATTTTCTGGAATGGCAAAACAGGGTCATCTCTTCTCTTCTAGGGTACTAGCCCACTCTTGCAAGTTGTTGTTTTCCAATTATAGCTGATTAGTGGCTGGGATTATTAGAAGAATCATATAACTATTTATGCCTGTTGAAAAGTCATCAGTACTAATTTCCATAAATTGGTTGTAATTTCCAGTAAGAAAATACCAATTAATTCATTTACTAAGGATTGTAATGTGTTAGCCCAATGGAGACTGACATGGTGGTAAGACCAGAAAAGTAGTATTCAGGATTTCAAGGTTATAGATTACTCTTGGCAGTCCTTAGTACTTTGAATTTTCACAAAACCAGAATTTAAAAAACATATGTAATGTTTCTTACAAGACACAGAGAGAATGTCTCAAAAAAGATGATTTCAGTCTCCACTTTTTTTCTTTTAGCAATTTTCTTTCCTAATTTTCCATTGGAAAGAAACAATGTGGTATTTAGCCCCCTTTCTCTGTCATGATTTACATATAATTAGGGGCTCAGAAATGTTATTCTTCTAAAAGAACTGCAATATTGGAATACAAAGGGTCATTTTACTTATGGGTACACATACTTTTTAATTAAAATTATTTTATTGCTTTTGTTAAGTAATTAAAATTTACAAAGTGATTTCTCACAAATATTTATTAATATTAAGTTGTTTTTGGCATACACCAGTAAATTGCAAGCAATTGCTTTACTCTGCATGTGTAATTAAAGTGACTAAGTAATTATATTTTTTCCTTGAATATAGTTGACACTATCGCATTTTTCTAAGTTTTAGTTCATTTTTATTTCCATTAGTGAATGCTTCATAGAAGCCAAGATAAGAGGTGTCAGTTAGTAAGGAGGAAAGCCGCTTCTCTTACTGAGCTTTTGAGAAATACAAATATTGTGTGCCATGTTTGCATTCTTAGATGCTTTGTTTTCCTAGATGTCTTTCTTCTTCCTCTATCTACTGGCCCTGAATATTGTCATTATTATCCCGATGGTTATTTAAATATTTCTAAAATGCATATCTTAACTAAACTTAATTTTATATATTTAGACTTTTGTTCAACTTGGAATAAATACATAATATATCTATTTAACTATAACATTTTCTCTGCTGAGGCCTTATTATATCCCTTCTTTTGCTCTTCCTTCCATATTATCTACTCCCTTACATTCCTTATGATCATCAGTGAATGACCCTTAAAAGTCCCTGTGTATGGGCTCTATGCCACGTACAGTGACTTCTGTGCATATCAATTTATAGTCCTTACTTACTGAAGAGTTCAGCATCAGATGAAGGGAAGGTTGAATCCACATGATGATTTCTTCCCCAAATGAAGGAGAATGAAAAGCAAGTGTGAAACAAAACCCCTAGGAAATATGTTATTCTAAACACAATGCAGGCTGGAGGGCCTCCTGTGCAGTTAAATAGCAATGCAGATCACACTGAGAGCAGGTTCCTTGGTGAATATCTCAACCAATGAAGGCAGAGCCCAGGTCTCCAGCCTAAATACATTCCTTGAAACAATACCAGCAATTTTTCCCTTAGAACAAGAGAAACGGAGGGAGCTCTCCTGGATACTGTTTAAAATAAATCTTTAGTATCAAGAAAGTTGGGGCTAAACAAAGAATTACCATAACCTAGACTTCTTCTGTGGCCAAGATGGACTAACAGAGACAAAAATTACCCTTCCATATGGACAACCCCTCAGAAAAAAAGGACAAAATTTATAAAAACAATGGTTTCCAAGAACCTGGACCTCTCACAATATACAGTTATTCACAAAAAAAAAATGGGAAAGAAATGAAGTAAATCATATATAAGTTTCCAAAACTGACTTTCTTGAGAGAGTTTCAGGCACTGGGATAGAGAGGGAATCCCCAGGGGTCACTGTGAGTTGAGAAGGCAGGGTTGGGAATTTGAGGAAGTCCAGGTGGCTAGAGTTTGCAGGGCACATGGAAAGAGAAGAGAGAGCCATGTGGTGAGAGGGACTGGGACATCCACAGAGGTTGATGATCTGGAGGATTCAGCAGAACCCTGGTTAGTGTGTGTGTGAGGACACTGTTCCAGGACAGGGAAAGAACCACCCAAAAGGATTAGAAGACCTGTGCTAATATAAGGTCAGCATGTTCCCATTCCCATCAGCCAGACTAGAAACCTCAACAATGAGAAGGCTTTGGTAGAAGACTCAGAGGAGTCTTATCTCTGTAGTGAGGAGGTAGCAGCCCTGGAGTAAATGTTGCTGGGGACTTGCCTAGAAATTCATGAAAGAAAATCTCAAAAAGAATCAAGGTAATTCAGGTAACACCATAACCCAGATTTGTAGGACCCTGATTTTTGGTAAAGTGGGTAGAAGAGAAGTTTGTGCTGTGGAGAGCTCTGCAGGGTAGGACCTGCCTTGATGGCTGGTGAGAAATAATGGCCACAAATGGCAATGCAGATGCATACATGCAGCCCGCCACCAGCTGTAATAAGAATCCCGGCCAACTCCAACCCACCACCAACAGCTGATCCTGGAAGAACTTCCACATTGAAAAATTACTCTTTATTTTTACTTTTTAAAGATTTTGTTTATTTATTTTTAGACAGAGGGTAAGGGAGGAAGAAAGAGAGGGAAATAAACATTAATATGTGGTTGCCTCTTGCACCCCCCCCCCCCCAACTGGGAAGCTGGCCCATAACCCAGGCATGTGCCCTGACTGGGAATCAAACCGGCAGCACTTTGGTTCACAGGTTGGTACTCAATCCACTAAGCCACATCAGCCAAGGTAAGAATTACTCTTCAATAATAATCAAAGAAACAGGAACAGCAGAAGTATGATACCTCATGAGAGAACAAGCTCCAGAAATATTTTCCACAGTTCAGCTGGAAAATGTGATTGAACATAACATCAAGATTTTTTTAGTAGAAAATAAACACCTCTATCGAATGAAAAATGTCAGGTAAACAACACAGGGGTACAAGAGATCCTGTAAGATATAGCATGAGGATGGAAGGAGATAGTACCAGGACTGAAACAGCTTAGAAAAGGAACAGAAAAATAAAACCATTGCAGAAAGTAAAATGCACTTACAGCACAAGGGAGGTGAAATTCTGAGGAGAACACACAAGCAAACGAACAAAAATCAATCAAAAACTGTTAAGAGAGAGATATCGGTGTTGAGAATAGCGAGCAAAAAGAAATGGAATGAACAAAATTAAAAACAATGTAATGATAGATATGGATGACAAACAAGGGGGTTTGAGCATAAGTCTGAGTAAATACTTCTGAATATATGAAATACTAGATGAGAAAAGTTAATTTAAATATTTAGAAGACATTTACAAAAGACCTGAATCTTAGTCAATAGTTTCTTTACTTCTTTCAAGACCTAACACAAGACTGGTCTTCTCCAGAAAGCCCATGTTTGACTAACTCCACACTGAACTTACTGTATTCTAGCAGCACAAACAGTATACATTACAAAACATCTTTCCTCCAATTATTACCCTGCTTTTATTGTTTTTAGTTTGGATAATTAAGCACTTTTATGAGGAATGGGGCTGCATCTTTCTCCTTTCATGTCCCCTTCTGCACTCTACAAAGAGTCTGTGCAATGTAAACAATGAGCAAATACATAAAATGCAAATTTCCTTCCTGCCTCAATGCAAGGGCCTCTGGGGGCTGATTTGATGATTCAGTTCTGTTACTGAGAATGCCAGTTAGCCCTCTCTTACTGATTTTCTGTTGCACTGTTAAGTGAATAACTGAAGAAAGACAGATATTTGATGAAGCTATTATTTTCTTTTTCCTCTATTGCAAATATTCTGAGTCAGTTAAAGGTGCAGATACTATCAATAATGCTGGGTGAAGAGTGAGGGCACTGGGGTTCGAGAGCCAGGCTGACCACTAACCAGCTCTGTGTCCTCCAATAAGTCGCATAATCTTTGTTCTATTGTGTCTTGGGGCTAGAACAGTTTCTGCTTCATGGTAGATTATGTTTTGAACTTCCTAATTATGTTTTGAATGGAAGAACAATGAGGTCTCAGTTTCCTCCTTTGTAAAGTGAGGGGCATATGCTAGCATGTTCTCTAAAAAGTGTTTCCACCATAAAATTTAAAACAACCTGCTTTCCTCTGATTGTTCAGCACTTTTGCTGCACATTTCATTGGCAGCAACTCTGCAGATACCTGTCATTTTTATGGAACATGTTTGTCCCCACATGCGCTGTTGACACGTTCCGCATAGGTTTTAATGTCCACCTTCCCTAGCACACCTTGTAAGAATGAACAACCATACAAAAAGTCCAGAGGGCATGCTGAAGGTTTCTTTCACAGAGCTTATAGCCTGTCTCCTTTGGCTAATTTGCAAAAGCATTTTTTGATTTAAAACAGAAGGAGGGCGAATCCCTCGGAGAAAACTCCCATCCACTAATGTTCTTTCTGGAGTGAGTTATGAGAGGAGGCCCCAGATGGATTACAGATGAAGGTTAAACTTTGAGACACTAATGTATTGAAAAGGTAAAGATGGTAAAAGAATAAAAAGCACCCTGAATGCTATGTCTGCATGTCCTTTTTGCCTCATACCCCATGTGTTCTCGGAATTTAAGGACTTCTAAAAGGAATGTGTGCATCTGTAGAAGTAATAACATAAAGATTCCTAAGGAAAACCTTTCCCCCTTGGAAGCAACTGAAATGGTCATTTTAATTGAATTCTCCAATTAGACAGCAGTGAACAAACTTTGTGAAGGACATTTCATTTTGAAAGTCAGTAAGCCTGGGAGCTGTATGGGGCAATAGTACCAAAGTCCCTGGTGGTATTCAGGAAAAATATTTTTGTATAGCAAGTACAGTGATATTTGATACTGTATTTCTGTCAATTTGAAGGTGTCCATTATTTTCACATTTCCGAAATAATTTTGTAACCAACAAAATCCTGCTGTTGCTGTGGGTCAGGTAAGAGTTGGGTCCAGTTTTCAGCAAGTATACACATGTGGACCTGGTTATTATTCCAGTGATGTGGTCTGGCAGCCATATATGCTCAATATTTCAGCCAACACACCTTGTTAGGGCCATGAGAAGAAGGAATATTCACACTGGTTCTTTCCTAAGAAACTTTTGTAGATACCATCCGGTAAGATAAAAAGTGCACATTCATCTAAACTTGCAGAATCAAGAGCAGTGGTTTGAAAGAGCTCTGGATACAGTCACAGAGCAGTCTTTTAAGAAGTTCACTGCTAACATGCTTGAGGAAAAGAACACAGAGGATAATAAATGTAAACCTTTATATATTATCTAAATGTCACTATAATACTTTAACATCTATTTTTGCTTTTCTTCTTTTCTCACCAAATTCTGGCTAGTAAGTCAAGTATGCACAGAGCTCTCATTTGCAACTGTTGTCTGAGTACCTGAGGGGGGGTTGTGATCAGGTAAACTTTTGAGGGTACACTTTAAAAATAATCATTATGGGACTCTTCAAAAAGTATTTCTCAAAAAATGAAATATGATAGTTGAATACATTACTGGCCTCACTTCATGGTCTCTTTGTCCATGTTGTTTGCAAGGTGACTTTGCATCAAGAATTAGGATGCTATTTCTCTTCCTTTTGAATCTGGGCTGTCCTTGTGATTGACTTTGACCAAAGAAATTAGGTGTCAGCAATAGTGTGCAACTTCTTAGACCACTCCTTAAGAGGCCTTTTTCACTTAATGCCCTCTCTCAGAATACTGCCATCATCATACAGACAAGCCTAGGATGGTCTGCTGAAGAATGAGAGGTGATGTGGAGGAGAGTCCAGTAGTCCTTTCAAAGGCATCCTAGACTACCCTATACCCAGCCAACTTTCAAGCATGTGACATAACTCAGCCAAGCTTACTTACATATAGCTGACCATAGATTCATAATTGAGCCCAGCCATGAACAAATCTCCCTCATTGACCTATGGATTCATTAGCAATAAAAATACTTATCATATTAAACCAACAGGATATGGGATGATTTGTTACACAGTAATAGCTCACTGATACACAGGAGGCAGCATATGCTTCTCACTTAAAATCAGGTCATTTGAAGTTCACATCAAGATGTTTTTTTCTGAAGGTGTTTTGAAGCTTTTGAATCCCACATATTCATCTATTTCTGCATTTTCCAGGAGTAGAAGCACTGAAATTCTGTATGACAGGCTGCTCTTGAGATATTTGCAACTTAGTTGGAATCAGGATTTGCCAGAAATGTTGTGAGACAGCTTGTTTAAGTGAGATTTCCTGCTCAGTTTCTTTTTTAAAAAAAAAGGAGAAAAAGAAAGAAAAAAATCATGATTTTTGGATGGAAGTTATCTGTGCTGGACACATTTGGACATGTAGCTGAGGAGAACCAATGTGTAAGAATCTTCAAATTCTTTAGAAACTTTGGCAAAGTCTTAATCCACCTGAGAATTCTTAAGATTAAATATTTGAAAGACACTGACATCACAAATAGTGACCATATTATCAAATTAATCTCTCATTTATCAAAAATATTCTGTTTACAGCATGCTCTGCTTTCTAATGGGCTGTTCTGTCTTTAAGTTGGGTATATTCTTTTACTGTCTTTCTTGTAAATTACTGGAAGGTTGTCTTCATTTTTTTCAGGCCTCACACTGAAAGGTGAGTTTTAGACACTTTACTAGTTGGTTAATATTTTACATTTCAGTTTTCCAATGCAAACCAGGGACCCAGAGAGGGGTATGAATAAAACTTAAGTTATAGGTGCACATTTAGAAAAAAGAAAGAGCAGATGATGAATATGTATGAAACTTATTTAAAATGCCATATTTATGAGGAGAGAAAAATATTGGAGCCTCTCTTTTCCTTTACATATTTTCAAAACACCACATGGGATTGAGTGAGACCAAGTGAAAATTATAAAATTTGTTGAGTGTGGCGGATGCTTGAGTGTGGCAGTGCAGTAAAAAGTTGGCAATGTGGGTTATCTGGGCTTGTGGAGAGGAAGATATACTGAGGCCTTGGGATTGAGGAAAGACAAGGGTTCTCCAAGAGTCTGATTTTTAATGGGACATCTGACAGGATGCCTGCCCTCTTTCTGTGTCAGTTACTTCATTCTAGAGGCTCAGTGTGTGAAGTCCACCTGCTTTGCTTATCTGTGGTGCTTATTTTGGTTGCTTTTTAAAAATTTTTAATTTATTTTTTTATTTTTAAGTACTTTTTTAATAAGTATTTTTTAAAGATTTTATTTATTTATTTTTAAAGAGGGAAGGGAGGGAGAAAGAGAGAGAGAAACATCAATGTGCAGTTGCTGGGGGTCGTGGCCTGCAACCTAGGCATGTGCCCTGACTGGGAATCGAACCTACAATGCTTTGGTTCAATTTTTTTTATTTTTTTTTAAGTCTCCATAGTTAGTTTATTCCAGAATGTCATTATTTTGGTTTCAATTGCATGGTTATCACTTTCTCACTCTTAGTTATTAATCAGTCATCCAGAATTTACCAAGTACCAGTTTACTGTTAAGCCACAGGATATATTATAGACATTGAAGACATGGGCTCTTATTTTGAGGAACTAATTGATGAAAAATCAATACATAAGAGAAGTGGCTTAACAATTTCATGGTAGTATTGAATATGCACAAAACATAGTGGAAACTAAATTCATGAAGCTTCTCTTCCCTCTTCTTTATTTCTACAAACATTAATTAAGCATCTATCCAATACTATGTACCAGGTTCTAATCTGAAGCTGAGGATATGGCACAAATAAGTCAGATAATGCCTTTTCTTTGTGGACTTTCAAATGCAGGTAAATAGATACTACATGTGGAGGTAAATAATTTAGGCAGTTTTCTGAGCATAATAAATGCTACAAGAAAAAAATCTAGGGTGATAGGAAAAAAAAAGGACCTAGGGGTAAAATTAAGATAGAAAGTTCAAGGAAGCCCTCTGTGAAGAGCTGCTATCTGAATAGAAACATAATGTCAAAAGGATCCAGCTACAGGGAAATCTGGAGGTACACCAAAGGCTCAAGACAGACATGAGTTTGGTATCCTTGAGGAGTTGCTGGATGAAAGGGGTGTTCCACAATGATGAGAAAGGAATGGGGTTTTTGAGTACTATGGACCACCAGTCAATTGACAGCTGTGGGGACAGGATAGGACCTGTTTGAAAGGGGTCAAGTACATTTATTTTCTAATTTCCTTATCATTTATTCCTTTTTCCTGAAGTTTCCTTACATGAAAAATTCTATATAGCCTGAAATGTAATAGTGGAAAGATTCATTTATAGTGTTCATTTAAAAAAATTTTTTTAAAAATTTATTGCTGTTGAGTTAGAGTTGTCATGCCTTTTTCCCCATTGCTCATCCCCACCCTGGCCCCTCCCTCCCACAGTCAGTCCTTCCCCTCATTGTCTGTGTCCATGAATCCTCTATTTTTGTTCCTTTGCTTGCTCCTTCCCCTTCTCTCCCCGTTATCCCCCTCCCCTCTGGTCACTCTCCATTTGTTCTTTATTTCCAAGTCTCTGGTTCTATTTTGCTCTTCGTTTGTTTTGTTGAGACAAATTTCCTAAATGCTGTCTCTGACATCCTGCTTTGATGAGCAAATGGTACCACATAGTCTGTGAAAATTCCCTCCAGAAGCCCCCCTCTGCTCTGCCACATGTGTTTCTATGAGTAGTATTTAAATGAGATGGATAAGCAGGGAAAAGAAGAAAGAATTGACCAGGAAAGGGAAAGGCTAAGCGAATCAACATTTTCCTAATTGGTTTCCAGAGGCACTTGTCTATGTGAGAATGAGATGCTTGATATTCTGGTTGAGTAAGTTCTTGATTCCAGGTCATCAATTACGATAAAAGAACAAATCAAAAAGTTTCCAGAAAACAGAAATTCTTTATTTTTTGACTCATATTCAAGTTTTTTTTGTTGGACTCTTAGGTAAAACTATAAATTTTATGTAGAAATGCTAGAAAAATTGTGGCTGGACCCTTTTTTCTTTACATTCTCAAAAATGGTTTGACATGACTGTGACCATTTGGCTCATTCATCCCTCCTGTCCTCTGCTTATAGACAGAGGCAGGTGCTTTATGGATGGAATGGTTTTCACTCTCGTCATGGGATAAATGGCTGGCCGTATATATTACTTATTGAATTAAGGTATATAAAACCTTCATTTTTTTCCCCAAAATTTCCTTCAAATGTCTTCTAAAATGCTAAAATTGCTAATCATTAGAATCTCATTACTTGGAGTTATAAAGTAGAAGTTCCTTCTTAAGTTACCAGGAAAATATATGTTACCAGGAAAGGAGGGAGGACTTGGTTGTCTGGCTTACTCACCTTTCTAAATAAGTTCACATTAATTAATACTCACATTCATACACTTGGAGAACTAGTACAAAGCAGTAAAAATTACATAAGATTTGGATTCCAAAAACCTAATTCAAGGCCCAGCTCCTCCTCTCACTAACTGTGTGACTCGACAAATTGTTTAATTTCTATAAATCATAATTTCCTCCTCTGCTAAATGTAAGCTTCACTGGAAGTTTAAATATTTGTTGTAGTTTTGTAAATGTTAAAGCACCAACTAAATGTAAACTATTATAAGTGTGATTAATAGATTAGTAGACATTTGTTTTTAAGATTGATTTCATCATCTTCTAGAAGGCACTGAAATTCTGAAAGGATTTTAAACAGTAAGTCCTGCGGGCTTTGGGTAAATTTGAAATGTAATTAAAAGAATGATAGAAACACATTTATATAAAACCTGTACAGTGGTATTCATAACATCTTTATTCATTTCTTTTGTTTTAAAGAATTCATTTATTCATTTTTAGAGAGATAAGAAGGGAGGGAGAGAAACATTGATATATAGGAAACACATCAATCAGTTGCCTCTTGCATACCCCCTACTGGGAACCTGGCCTGCAACCCAGGCATGTGCGCAGACTAGGAGTCAAACAAGTGACCTTTCAGTTTGCAAGCCGGTGCTCAAACCACTGAACCACACCAGCCAGGGCAACAGCTTTATTCTTAATTATCAACCACTGAAAGGAATCCAGATGTCCTTTAGTGAATGAATGGTTAAACAAACTGTGGTACACCCATGCCACGGAATGCTACTCATCAATACAAAACCAAAACTATTGATACATGTATCTCAAGGGGATTATGCTGATTTTAAAAAAGTTAATTCCAAAAGATATTATACATATGATATGATTCTGTTTATATAAGATTTTGAGATGATAAAAATATAGAGAATTAGAACAGATTGCCAAAAGTTGACGGGTTGCCAGAGGTTAGGGACAGAGTGAGGGTGCGATGAAGGCAGTGGGCTAGGGAGGAAGGTGGGCATGGTTATAAAGGGCCAGAGGAGGGAGTCCTGTGGTGCTGGAACTCTTCTGTATCTTGACTCTAGTGGTGGATACACAAACCTACACCAGTGATAAGATTTCATAGAACTAAACACACATGGGCGTGCATACAAACACACATAAAACTGAAATCTGAATCACATGAGTGGGTTGCATCAATGTTAATTTCCTCCTTGTGATATCGTACAATGAAGTTTTGAACCCAGTTAGGTGAAACTGGTTGAGGAGTATGTGGGATGTCCCTGAATTATTTCTTAATGACTGTGTGTGTATCTGTAATTATCTCAAAGTAAAATGTTTAATTTTAAAAATCAAGAATAATGTTTAGTGATTACTATGTGTTAGATAAGATGCTAAGTGCTTTACGTATATTCTCATTTCATCCTCACAACAGCCCCATGCGGTATTTACATCCAAAATACAGTGAGAAATCAAGGTTATATAAGTTAATGTTCTTCCTTAAGGTCATGTATTAGTAACTAGGAGAGGTCTTTATAGCCTAAGTACATAGGCATTTAGTAGCCCTGCCTTCCACTCACCACAGTGCACCAGTGCTGGGTTTTAGGAAGAAGCCAGGGTTGCAGATAATGAGAATAAGAACTCAAAGCAAGTATCTACTGAAGGTGATGGGAGGTAGGAAAAAAGTTCTCACTTAGAGAGCAAGTTGGAAGCTATGATCATATTCTACCTAATTTTGCTTATAGATATAACTTTGCATTGTACACCCTATTTTTCAGTTCTAATATCCTCCTTGCATTGTGCATTTCATATGAAGATGAAATGACACCTCCAATTATCCATTCTCTCCAATATAATTTTCTTTTGGACTCCATTCTGTGACTTGAGTGTCATGATCTTTTCCACCTTCTCTTACCCTACTCTCTTATACAGTTACCTGCTTTTATCTTTGAGACAGTTGCCTCAAACTTCTAACATTCTCACCTTCCACTTACAAGGTAGTAATTTACACCAGAGCCACAGTTATTTTTTTTCCAAAAGCACTAGCTCAATATTGGGAATACAGTTACTAATTAGATAAATATTCATAGGTTCATTGTATCAAAAGTTTTGGGACTGAGGGTAAGCATAAGTTACTCTTTCCTTATACCAAATAGTTGATGTGATTTGGTGCATTGGCTAAACTCTTTTTAAATAGTCTTAGGATATTATCCATTATTGAATGGAATGGTGAGAAAAGGCAGGAACAGAGGGTTATTCTGATAAGGAAGATGTGGAGAGTCTTTGAACATCTTGAGAAGTGTATACATGCTTGGATGACTGAGTGGAGACTGCCTTCAGTAAAAGATTCTGAGCAAACACCCTATTAAAAGTGCCTTTTTTCTTGAACTGGAAATATTGATGTCTCTCCTAGAAATTTTTCTTCAATACCTTTAGGTGACACAAGTTCTTATTAAGTAAAATTCACCCCAGGTTGGGCCGTGTCTCTTTCCTCTGAAAACGGGGAAAAAAGGTATATTTTTCTACTAATTAGAATGCCTGCTTGTAGAGCCCTGTTCTTTAAAAATGAGAACCCTACCACCTCAGCTGTTTGGACTGTAAATCCCTGGGGTGAAGGGGTCATGTTGTATTTAGATCACTTTTCTGAAAATGTTCGGGAGTCCTGCATATTCTGACTCAGGTTTGCATTCTTTTAGGAAGCCTATTCTGAATAGGCTCCTGCCCAAACACATACAACTTTCTCCCCCAAACCCCTTTTATACTTTTAATAAGTATTATTGGCTTCATGGTATTAATTATTTGATGTGGCTGTGTTTCAAATGATGGTTTCAAATCCTTTAAGAAAAAGGCCATGAAGTGATTTCTACACATTTTTTATAGTGCCTAGCCATGGTGTAGGGGGAAAGTGTTTGTTTCCCAGTAAATTATGATGAATGAATTGCATGCATACATGCATGAATGAATGAATTTCTCTCCTTGTGACTGCAGAGCAGTATGGCATTTATAATTTCTCCCCTGGTATTTCAGTTGGCTTAGTGACTTTTTATTGGATAATTACTGCACAAATGATTTCTGTTTCTTTCAACCACCATTTGAAAAGTCAAATTTAGAGAGCAGAATGACTGTCTGTTTGCAGAAACATGTTTCCTTTTCTCAGGAAAAAAAAGCAAAACAAAAGAGCCTCTTACCTTCTTTTACCTGTACCTGGGAATCTGCCCTCTCTCCCTAATAAAAATGATTGAAAAGCACCTTGAAAATACAAAGTGCCATATAAATGCTAACTGAGGCAATAATAAAACAGTAATAATAACTGTTTGCTGATAAACGTCACTTTCAAGCCCAGGGGAGACATTTCACAGGGGAAAGGCAGAACGGGTCCTGTGCTTGTCCCTGGGCCATGCCTCGCTCTGAATCACACTGTTCTCCTTCCATTTGGACACCATCATTTGCAATGGTCATGAAATAGTACTGGTATGTAAAATTATTGCCATCACCCACATTATAGAAAGCAATGTGTAGCCAAGTAATCTATTCCCTGACAATTGCCAGGGTTACCTCACTCAAGCTGATCGTTTAGAAAAATAAATGGACTTAGGAGGGAATGCACAAGGACTGCTCAGCTCCCGTTGGCCACAGCTCAGTCCCTGATGTAGGTGCAGGATCCACTCCTTCTCAGCCCTGAGCCGAGTTGAATCAGGAAACTGAATCAGTGTGGACCCAGAGGAGTTATCAGCCAATGTGATGGGATTTGAGAGGCTTGGTGGAGGCTCTTACCATGGACTTCCTCTGTGTGTCTATACCTCTTTCTCTATTGAAAGATAGGAAAGCAGAGATAGGGCAGATGAGACTCAGGGCAGAGTTTAATGGGAGATTAGGAGAAGAAAACAATCCAGAGTATAAAATGCAGACCTAACAATAAATACTTACAAGGGATGAAGAGGGTGTTAAAAGAGAAGCATCACGCCCAGAACCCTGCAAGTGAGAGGGGCAGTGGAGGGCACTCTGGCACACTGACTTTTGTCAACAGGCAGAGAGGAAAGATGTGTGAGGAAGGGAGATCCAGGAGGTATGATGATAAAGACACTGTTGTCCACACTGATCATATGGACGCTGATGCCCCTCAATGGACATTCACAATCAGACCAATCATTTTCATTCTTTGAGGCTCCTCCCCCTCTGCTCAGGGCTCATGGTACTCCTTGGTCCTCTTCTCTCTGCAGAGTCCCATTGAATCTGTCCCTTTCTCTCCTTCCCCAAAGCTACCGCCACAGTTCCCTAGATGTCCTACATCCAACTCCCTCTGCTTACCCCAAATGACTCAATGTCTTCAACTTCTCAGCACTAGCGCCTTCCCTGACTTTCTTTCTGTAGTGACTTATACCACCATTTTCTGTCATTGTATCAGAATTTGGCTGTAATTTTTCAGTCCATCTTCCTTTTTCTGATTCCTGCTCCCCACATCCAGTCAGTGACTAAGGCCTCTGATTTATCCCGTGTTCATCTCCTCCTCTCCATTCTCAGCATTACTCCCAAAGATCAACACTTTGAGGTAAAAGAACACAAAATTTCCTGAGCTGAGTTGACCTCAAGGTCTGCATGCTGGGGAGAGGGACTGCTGTGATGTTGGGACCTTCTTCATGGGCAGAGGAAGGGTCTCAGAAACTAGCTGAGTTTAAGTAAAGCCCCTTTTAGAGAATAAGGGCAGAAAGCCAGCTTTCATTTATTATCATATATAACTTTCAGGCCTGAGATCAAAGACATAAGGATTTTGTAATATATGATAACATTTATAGCTTTCAGTTGTTTATGGTTTTGATATCCCCATATCTATTACCCTGAATTATTAGCAATACAATCCTCATAAAGAAGGGAACTGAGTGCTTATTTTTAGTGGTAGTAAAAAAGTGAGATATTGGCAGGAATGTGGAAATGCATGCCAGTCTTGGGGAGGGGGAGAACCCTAAGGGGTAGAATGAGTTGTGACAGCTACTAACAGCAGAGAAGGGTAGAAACAGCCTGTACTGCTGTCTTCCTCATTCTTTTGGCCCCAGCAAGAAACACATAGGGCAGGGGCAAGGCACATGGGGTTCTTAGGACAAAGTCACTGTAGATAAGACACTTTATATACATGGTCTCTTGTGTGCATTTTAGGCATCCTTACCATTACAGATAAGGAAACTGAGGATCAATTATTTTTCCATGGCCAATATTCTTTCCTGAATCTCTATTTTTACTTATATTTTTCATCTGGTGAGACTGTCAGTCAACTAGCCCAGCTTCTCCTGACCCAAGTCAGGATATATGATCCAGGCTGATGAATCAAAATATACCATCTCTCTGCTGAGGAGTCCAAAATGATTTTATTACTTAAGGATTGATGGAGATACTTTAAAAGACAAGGTATCTCCCCTTCTAAGAGATGAGCTGGCATGGCCCCAAGAGGCCCCGGAAATTCCCATGGCCATCTTTGCTGCCACGTGAAATGAACCTATTGATATTAAAACCGGGGGAAGAAATCAGAGCCAAAGACATGATGGGGGTTATGGCAGAGATGAAGACAATGGCAGAGGTCCTTAAAGGCTTCATTCATGGATTCAAGCCTCCACCTGTATATCACCTTCCCTGACTACTTGGTAAAAAAAAATCAACCACTCCTATCCTGCCCAACCCTATGCTATTCTTCTCTGTAGCATTTATCACCACTGGTCGTGTTACGTAGTTAGAGATTTGCCTGTTCCATTCACTGTTGTATCTTCAGCAATGGCTCTTGACCCAAGGTCAGCCCTCAGCCAGTATTTGTGGGATGTATAAGTGAGTTGTTTCAAATACTGGATCCAGCTTGGCCTAAAGCAGTCACATAAACCAATATAGTCACTTTTCTACACATGCAAGCTTGGGCTGAAGTTTTGTCACTTGGAAATAAGAGCCCCGAGTGATAAGAGAGTTACATGCCCCATCCAGCACTCCACAGTTGGTACATGCTGGTGCCAGGGGTGAACACAGGTCTCTCAGACCCTGAACCATTGCTTTCCTGGATGCCAGTATCCTGTTGGGGTATGATCACTTTACTTGCTGACATTTCAGCCTGAGGGACTTTGAAAGAGAATTTTCTCCCAGCTGCTGACACATTGGGCAGCTCACAAGGAGCCTAAGAAAACTGTACTTTGGGATGGGTCCCAATGTGATGATTTCCCAGGATTGTCCTTTGTACAAACTGGTCTAATAATTCACTCTTTCGCCAGGACCAACCCTCTCTATGGAGATATTTTATGATTTATTTAGACTCCTCTAAGCTTTAGCTGAGACTAAGTCTGGAAAAAGAACAGAAAAAATTCACAGATCCCTGGGGCTGGGCAGGTCTACGAGGCCCGAGTGAAACTTTATAACCCCCTGCTCCTGGAATAGAGGAGGATGCGGGTGCAGTCTAGCCTTGCACTGGCTAGGGTTATACGGTCATAGATAGATTATTCCATATACATTTGAAATAAAATATACGACTAAACTATATTTTAGTTATGGATATTGATTTTATCGACTAAACCCTCCTCCTTACAAACTCCTTGGTTTGTCTAACAGAAATGTTACCATTTGACCAGCGTAAACAGGCATGAGCCTAGACATGCATGCAATGAATGAACAAGGAAGGCTGAAGACTTTTCTCCTGAGGAAGGGTGTGTAGAATTAAGAAATCATTATAGCTTGTCTATTGTGTTCCCAGGATTATTCCTTCTCTAGTTTCTCTTTTCCCTTAGGCTCCCGGTTCCTCTCTCAGTATCTACTCTCAGATCCCTCACTTTAATAAACTGTACATGACCAAAATCAGGCTATACCACAATTCCCCCAAGGGAGATTTGCACTTTGATTACAAAAGATAACTCCAGTTATGCTAAAAACATGCCTTTCAATGGGACAATTGCAGGCACAGTAACCAAATGGGGACTACTGGGAGTCTCCAAAGTGTTTATATTGTTCTTGAAGTCTTACGCAGCAGGTATCAATCAGTTCATTGCAATGGACATGAAAGTTTGGGTATTTCTCAATTCAGCTGGGATTACATATAGTCATTTTGACACACACTAGCATTTTGGCTTCAAGGTGCTTTTAGTGGAACTTGAAGCTGTGGGAGGCCATTTCTAAGGTGTGAGCCCTGGGTGGGGCAGGTGAGCCTATTGGGCTGAGAAAGCAAGGCTCTTGCTGGATATCAAGGTGTGGGGATCCTGACCTGATCTGCCACCTGGAGAATCAGTTTGTTTTCCTGCTGGAGAGCTTCCTCCAGCATGCAGATGCCTCAAGACATAGTAAATCTCCTGTTGTTTTGATTCTACATTTCTAATGGCTTTTATCTTGGTCCATCTTAATAGACTCCCTCTGGAACCACACCCTTGATCACGTCTCATGCCCAGATGTGCATTCTGGCCAAATCATCCTTTTCCTGCAGGTGTCTAGGGCCTCTTCCATTGTTCCTGCTGCCTTGATTGACTACACTATTTCCCTCTCTTCCACCTCTCAACCCAATTCCCAGCCTTGAACTAAAAAAAAAAAACAAACCTAAATCCCCTCATCTGTCGACATTCAGCCCTACTATTTAACCTCTTTAATCTTTAATCCCACCACCTGAAAAAAGGGAATGCCAACAGATACAGTCAACTACGTAGAATTTTTTTGAGGATTGAGTGACTTACTTCAATAGGTGAGGTAAGGAAGGCTTCCTGCTGTGTTTGGCTTCATCAGGGTAAGCACTCAGTACGTGGTGGCTCCTAGTGGCAGGAAGGGGACTGTCATAGCAATAGCAGTTAAGACACAAGGAAAATTCTGTCCCTCTTTCCATACCTTGTGCACACCCTTCTTAATCATCCTGTCATTGACGGATGGATTAGAGCCTAGAGCATGCATGGTGTCAGATTGCTGTAGCAACTTTTTATTTTTCCCTTAGTATTTCACTTCTTATTCTTGGGCAAAGTCTTAGCCTTTGAGGAAAGCAAGCCATGACTCTTCATTTCTCTTCCATCTTCTCTAAGTGAAGACTTGAGTAGATACTTTAGGTCAGGATATAGGCTGCAAAGCTGTATATTTGTCTGACATCCTCTGTCCCTGCAAGCATGCCTGAACCTACCTACCCCAAATTTTGGGCCTGCAAAGGGGCACAGGAGGAATTCCTCTTGAACTTCATGACTAAGCAGCATGTCATCTATCTTTCACCAGACAGACCTCTGGTCATTCCTTAACCCTTAATAAATGGGTGATTTTCAGCATATTGTGAAATTGTTCCTTCACTTTCTAGATCCCCTGACAGTTCAGTGAGAGGATGGGCCTCATCTAAGGTAAAATTCTTATTGGCTATATTTTTGTTATACCACCTAAGCCTAATGCTTTAACTGTTATTTCTTCTACCATTACTATCTCAGCCATACCATACCTTCTTCTGCCCAAGGAAATACAGAGCCATAATTGACATTTGAAGTTGATCATTCTGGTAACAGTATGAAATATAGTAGGGACACAATAATCCAAATAATAAATGGTGGGAATGAGGGGACTGAGAGGGCTAACTGAATGAAGAGGTGGTAGGGAAGGGAACGGAGGGACCTCAAGGGGCTGCATGAGAGAAGAGTTTCTAAGCACCAGGAGTAGATGGTGGTAGTGTTTGTCAAGCAGTAATCCAGGAAGCAATCACATTTTAGAGAGGAAATAACCAGCTATTTAAAAATACTAGACATATAATGATTTTGGTCTACAGATCAAGTATGGGTCAATATTAAAACGAGTGCCTCTCTGCAACACCATCGTGCCCCGGGCACCACATTGTGCTACCTTCACCATCTTAATATGCATGTTCTAGAGCTTGTCAGTTACCTTATTTGCTTTAAGAAATTCTCAGTCTAACATACTATTCCTGGTGATGATGACTACATTGACAAACTACTTCACATAGTCTGTTGATAACCAGTAGTAACCAGTGCTAGTTTTCCTCCCCCAGCAGTGTTTTAGACACACAGGTTCAACTCAGAAAAGTGAATTCCAGTAGTTTAAAGAGTGATAAACTTTTAAGATGCTCATATGTGTGTCTGTGTGTGTGTGTGTCTATATATGTATAGGGATGTGATCTTTTTGTAATATCCCACCCTTGTGCCATGAAGGTGTCTCACCTACATTTTTAATTATAGGGAAAGCCTTCTCATAAACATCATTGCCTTTGTGCTCACTGAATTGGGAAGCAAATCTGTGTTTTTCTTCCTTTTTTCCTTTCATCTATATTTATTTATTTATGGAAGATTTATTCTGAATAATGGCCACAATGATAACATACCTCTAATTAAACATTCAGTGTTCCTTAGTTTCCTGGCAAATACCATACTTTGGAAATAATTTATATATAATATGTAATCTGATTAAATGTCTGATATATTTGTATTTTCTTTTATTAACCAACTATTGATTTTTTGGTTGGTCAATATCAGCATTTATTAAGTTGTAGTTATTGTTCATTAGTCAACTATAGCATTCCAAATTAAGGCATTTAAAAAACATTAACTATAGGTGTCTTCACACATTGAGCTTCATTTTATTAGCCATATATTAAAACAGAATTCATGTTCAGTCCCACAAGAAACATTTATTCAATGTGTTCTCTAAACTCATAGATTACCTTACTCAATATTAGCAATTTCTTCTTGTAGAGAATGTTTTAGAATATTACCCCAGCACACGTTGCTAAAGCATGTTGGAGACCCCCTGGGCCTGGTTCTAGCCTCCTGTGGACATGTGACAGGCAGCCTCCTATTTCTGATTGTTTGACAAATTTGTACAGGCTTCTAGAGCCAAAGCTATCTTCCCCTTGGCTGATAGTCCTGTTGCTTGAAATTGTCAGAGATTCATAGATGTGGGGAGTCCCTTGAGTTGATCCTTTTGAAGCTTCCCCTGTTCTGGAATACTTTCTATAACATACCCCCCACAAATCTTATTACAAGGGCATTCTCACATGTATTGGCCCTGGATTTGTTATCAATAACTTCTATGCAGTGGTGATGCTTGTGCTGCATGACCCCTTTAGATATTTGAAGAATTTCCTTACTGCCATTAGAGCTCCATTACTTGGAATTTCTTTCCCTTAGGTCCTCTTTCAAAAAGCAAACAGATATGTGAGATTCATCAGATAATCTTTCCATAAAAAGTATAATACCACAAGAAATTAAAAATTTTTTTTCTGGACAGAGATATCTTTCCTATTTGTGGAAAACTGGAGAATAGAAGGAATGGTGACAGGAGGATATGACAGTGTTCTTTCAGCGTAGTTGTAAGAAATCACTAAACATCGCTGTTCCCACAACCCAATGACAAAATGGCAACATTCAGGCTGTAGGGATATTATAACTACCTAAAATGTGAAAGGACATGAATTATTGCAGTCCACTAAACTAGCTATGTAAATAATGAAAAGAACCACAATTTTCATTATTTGCTAACAGTGTGATATTATAAGTGTTTCATCAATAAGGAAATGAAAAACAAATGTAAAATGTGAGTGTTATTTTATGAAGGGAGACACCAATTCTACCTGAAACTACAACTCACCAATCAGTTTTTCTGGTTATTTTGGTAAGGGTAGGGTCTTCTATTATGGAATGACATTGCTGTGCAACCCATCTCTACCCCTAGCACTTATTGCTATACCACTATGTTGTAAATGGGGTCTATGCATAAAAATTAGAACCAAAAGGAGGTATGGAAACCTCAGGGTAGGACACATTTTAACATGGGAACAAATGTTTTAGGCAGATGAGAATAAAAGACAGCAGTATTTAGCATCATCAACACCATCACCACTACCACCATAGTTCTTTTCTTTTCCTTATGTCTGGCCAACCTTCTTTTGCAATATTCTCTCATGCTTGCCTTCTGCTCTACAGAAATGCTTCATCAATCTCCAGTGCCATTAGGTATTATCCTGCCTCATTTTCTGCCCCAATTTTACTCTCTCTTTTTCATTCACATAAAAACCCATTCCCCCTCCTTGAACTCCTGATAGTCCCAACATTTAGGGTTATCTCTCTCCCTTCTATGTGATGTCATGTTTATGCCATGCATAATATACTCCCAAGTATATTATATTCCACTTATTGTGTAAATAATTTATTTTTCCATTGGAGAGAGTACCTGCGTTTCTGGGATAGTGCTGCTGGACAAGGCAATAGTTTAATAGGAACGACGAGTATAGTCTCTCCTGAGTAAGGGAGAGTGTTTCCCAGATAGAATCTAACTGTGATTAAGAGAGGTATGTCTGCTCAAGTCTGGGAATCTCTAGGGAGAGAATCACCATCACTATGGGGTTAAAGGAGCCAGGCACAGAAAGACAACTCTGAAACAACCCTCCTTCAGTGTAGATGTTGATGTGACGGGACAGGGTAGGATGGTAGATGTGGAATTGATTTCAGCATTTGCTCCTACTTAGTGATTAGCCCAAGTGGACCTGTCATTGGAACTTTGTCAGGGGCAGGGACTCTGTTGGACTCTAGAGGTCCTACATGAGTAGGTGGTAAAAAGACCTAGTGGAATCCAAGTTATCTTACTGTGACCAATCTGTGCCAATAGACTGGTGAGGCCTGTGCAAACTACTTTATAGTCATTTACTTACACTATTATGGACTACAGACTTTAAAAGCATTTGTTTTCTGATGGTATGAAGAAGAATGTTTAAAAAGCTCTCTAGGTCAGCAACATTATTTGTATTAAAATGCAAAGAAACCACCAAGGCTCAGAGAAGTTAAGCAATATAACCAAGGGCACAAAGCTCATAGAACATGTGGTTGTGTCTTGATCTGGAGCCTAAGCCTCTTTTTACCCCCACTACACTGTCCCGTTTTGGAGTGTGCTGAATGATTAAAAGTGGAAAATCAAGCTAAGAGTTTGAAGTAGGGCAATAACTATGGTTTATATGCATCCCTTTAGGATAGGACCCAATGTGGCAATGATAATGTTCATTTAATTTTTATGAGATTTTAGGTTTATAAAGTCTACAACCCGATCAATGATGGACAAACTGTATGAAGAAAACAGCTCTTTAAATACAGATTTGATATTTTAAAATGACAGTGTGATCACTCTTATTTATTAACAAGATTAGACTGAGTACCCTGCCATTCCTCTCCCTTTGCAACAGGGAGAAAGCTTCTTCAAGGCCACATAATTCAGGGTGCATCATGGGGACAGTATTCTTATTACTCAATATTTAAAAGCAATAATTTCAGAAGACTTAACCTCATGAATTTTCTAATACAGTAAAATTAAATAAAAATACCCTAAATGGGGCTGATATAACCCCTTCATGTGCAATTAGCAAATATTAAATAGAAACTTTAATATTAGCATTATTCTTTATGCCCCAGTGAGTGGAATATTATTTAAATTGATATGACATAAGAGGATATAAATAATTCCTAAGTGTAGATTTAAGCTGAAATTTCTGTCAGAGTTTGAAATCAGTAAGTATTATCAATTCCCTATTTCCCAGCGTATCATTTATTACCAGCCTGAAGATTTTTTTTCAAAGAGATTAAATTAACATTAGGGCAATGATAAACATTATAAATAAACACAAAAATTGCTTTTCTGAAAATCCAGTTGAAAAGAAAATAAATGAATTGGTATGGTATCAAATTCCATCTTCCCTAGAAGAGCTCAGACACAGTTCCAAGCATAAGTAATCCTCTATAACTTCTTTGCAATCAAAAAATGAAATATATTGAAACCTGAAAGTATAATTTCATTATCTTCTATTTTAGATACATAAACTAAGATTCAGAAATAGCTGTGGCATGAAGAGAATTCTGATTAGCTTCACACCACTGGTTGGTCAAGGCAGGGGAGGAGCCTGCTCTACCAAAATCTCAGAGTTGTTCTCCAGGCCTGACAGCCTCCCTTGCTTGTCTGCCAGGGAGAAGACTTGAATGTGACAATGGTGAACTCTCTCCTTCCCAGACAATTTTCTTTTCAGGTGTGCCTGAACTTCTCAGAGCACAGCTTAGCTTTGTATGACCTGCTAGTGAAACTGAGATTTTTCTAGTCTTAGTTGTATCCTGGAGTAGTTTCTAGAAAGGCAAAGAGCCTGTATGTCTTCATGCCCTTTTCTCATTAAAGATGCAGTGCAGAATGGTGACCAGGTGAGGCGCCACTGAGTCAGATGCATATGGAAAATTAACATGTCTTGTGCTATGTTGAGAGCCATGTTGGTTTCATGCCTAGGCATAAAGGAGAGTCATCCATCTGGCATTATGTGGGGGTTATCCAGAAAAAAATCCCAATCTAAAATATCTGTGAGGTGTTACCATGTCCACTACCTCATTTAATAGCACCTCATTTTTTAGTGTTATCCTTTTAAGACCTGAGTCCTAAGGCTTAGTCTTGTTTCCTGATTTGATGTGACAGGAGCCAACCACTGAACTCCCTAATACTGCATCTTCCTCTATAATTACATCATATTCCTTAGTCCTTTTCCAATCTAGCCCTAGCTTGCTTCCTCTCCCAAACCAGCTGATTGATATTGAAGCACCTAAAATGCCTTTAACTGAAACAAAATTGAGGAATGATAGATACCAGTCCAACACCTTACATCATAATGCTTCCTTCCTCCTGCAATTATAAGTACCCTGATAGACTAATGGGTGGGGGGAAGGGCCTCATATACTTATGAGAGGATGTCACTATACCTGTTTAAATCACCTTATAAGTTATATTTATAACTTATAAATATTTATAAATTATATGAATATTTAACCACTATCCTATATACCTAAAACTAGTGTAATATTGAATGTCAACTTTAATAGAAAAATATAAAAAATAAATCTTATAAAACTATAAATATTCTGAGAAGATAAACATGTTACCACTTATATCTTCAGTAAAAAAATAATAGTTCCAAGGTGTATGTGCCTGTGGACAATAGGTAGCCAATGGGCACCTATCCTAGAAAAGATGGCAAAAAGTTCTATTGTTTTTCAGAATTTTTACTGTTTCCACTGTACTGCCTGATAACTCTAGAACTGTATTTCTTTTTTCCTCATTATTTTTAAAATTTTCCACCAGTACATATGGTAGAATTCTACTATAGGCTCCAGGCCTCTAATTTAACCTCAAAAATGAAGAGAAAGCAATTCAGTAGGTGGTTAAGAATATGTCATAGGCACAAACTCAGCTTAAGGCATTATGAATTTTCTGTAGAGAAAATGCATTTATTCATTCTGCTCTAAGTCAAGATGGCTGAAACCCATTATCTCAAACTTTGAAAAAAAATCCCCTTTGGGATGTGAATAGCCTATGAAATATTTCGGTCAAAAAAGAAATTTTTGGAGAAAGTGAGGGTCCAGTTGATACTGTTTAGGCTTGTAATCATCAAAGCTTTCTTTGAGCTTTCTAGATAGAAAGGGGCATGGAGAGTTAATGGTTGATATTATCCTAATTATTATTGTATAGCATGAGAGGGCCAATCCATTTCTGTGGAATAATAGAGCGAGGATGAGATTCGACAGCATCTGTCACAATAAATGCAAATATATAGAGAATTGACAATGAGCCATGATCTCATAAGTGATTCTATTTTCCATCTGAATAATGACAATGCTGCATTTCAAGCTCACATGATGGATATCTTCGGAGGCTCTCTGGGGTCAGCACTGAAGGCCCTTTCTAAATATGTTTGCAAGTGTGAGTGTGTGCGGACTTGGAGTTTTCTAAAGTTCTTTACACCCATAGAGAATTTTCTAGGCATTTTTTTTAGCTTAGGTCTTGAAAATTTTCTTTTCACAGGTATTTATTAATTAGTTTCTATGTGCTCTCTTCTGTTCTAGCAGTTTAAGGAAATACAGAAGACATGTTTCTGCTCCACAGGAGCAAACGATCTTATTGCAGGAGACATGGGTAAATATGATCATACAACCTCAATGTAAGATGGGAGCTAATGTGTAAAACTGTGCCTTCTACAGTGAGTGCTGTCTATAGAAGATCACACACTGAGGGGCTCATTGAGGATTCATGGAAGAGGGAGAACATGGACTGTGCCATGTGGGACAGAAAGAGCTTACATAGGTAAGAATGGAGAAGTGAGAGGTAAGAATGCAGAGCAGTGCAAAGACATGTGTGGATGGAACAGATTAAGTGCCACCACTGGGCTGGCTAGGGTGCCTGAACCAGCCTACCTTGTACCTTCATCAGTTATGCAAAGCCCTCCTCTCCATCCTCCTGCCTCCTTCATGATTGATGTATGGAATGTGGTCAGGGCCTTCTTTGTAAACCAATGAATTAGCACACTCTTCCCATAATATTTCAGGTTAACAGAGGGATGAGGCAGAAGACTGGGTTGGAATGCCTACATTCCTTATAGTCTCTCTTCATATTTCTAGATGGGAGAAAAGTTTGAGACAAAGGGACACTGGGTAGTATCCAATAACACATTGACTTACCTCTCTTTGTCTCCTTTCTCTTTTTCTCCTGGAAAAATTTCAAGCAGATTTGTATAGCACCTCCCACCCTCTAAAACTACCATTCCTTGCTATTCCTACATAAACAGCTTTTTTGTTTTGTTTTGTTCTGTTCTGTTCTACAGTTATTTATAATAATAATGGTAATAAAAATAGCTCTTGTTTTACATATCTGTCACTTGCTAAACACTAAGATAAGCCCATCTCATGTATTAGCTCACTGAAACCTGTACAAAACCTATGAGAGGATGTCATCATTCCTGTTTAAAGGATGTAAGTGACTCTCCTAACATTATATAACTAGTTAAGTGGTAGAGGGCAGACCTGTGAACTGCAAGTGGGTGCTCTTTCTATCACACTCCACACTCACAGAGGAAACAAATTTGGCAGTACTGGTTAAGTTAAAACAGTTCAAGGGGCTACCAAACACACACAAAGCTCTTAGCTATTCCTTATAATCAATAAATGGGGTGAAATATATTTATTCAGTTTCAACTGGATCTAAGAACTGCACACAGACTAGAATATGGGTTACCTCTGGGTGAAGAGACTGTCCAGTGGATACCTCACCTTGCTGCTTTTATTTTTCCAAGAATTATTGCTCATTCTGGCCCCAAACTCATTTCTTAATTTCCTGACCCATTTCTCTTGGCCTGAAGCATATTCACCAGCTTTGTTTCCTAGTATTTCCTCACTCTTTGATTCCACTCAAGAAAACTGGGCTCAGCTGAGATGGATGGGTGACTTTGGCCATTTCCTTGTGTCTGTGGTGGGGTGAGATGGACTAAAATTTAAACCAATAACTTCAGCAAAAATTGTTGGGGGTGAGGGAGATAGAGAAGAGACCCAGCTTATAGAAGAAGGCACGGAGAGGGGACTTCCTGAGGAAAATGACACAGACCTTATCTCTCACAGGGATTTGATACACATAGGAGACTAGAGTAGGCCTTGCCTGGGGGTTGGACTTGTACCCAGCTTGCTGTTAGCCCTAGAAGTCTGCAGTCTGTTTATTTTCTGCCAAAAACTGCCTCTCCCTTTTCTGTTGGTAAACCCTGGAGTATTCCATCTAGCCCCAGATAAGCCTTTGTGGGTCCTGCTCTTGGCTGGATGCCCTGGGAAAGAAAGGCAATTTCATATCCGGCGCATAGAAGTCATCCCTCGTCTTCTAGACTGTCCATTAGAGACCTCACCTGCAGCTTTCATTTCTCCGAGAACTATTATCTCTTCTGGTACCAAACGCACGTCTTTCTTTCCTGACCCATTTCTCTTGGCCTGAAGCATATTCACCAGCTTGTTTTTTAAAAACATATGGGAATCTTAAATCAGTGTTCCAAAATTATATACTTCAGATCTTCCATGGTCTGTTAATAGATGTTGCATAAGAAGAAGTTTCTATGAGTAAACATGTTTAAAAAATGCTGGATTAATCAGTTAAAACAAATGAGGGGATCAATACCAACTTCAATGTGGTCATTACTCTAAAGAGGGAAGACTAGTTAAAAGGGTCAGTTATATCTGTAATTTTTTTTTCTTAAAAAAAATGTTAAGCACCCTGGCTGGCGTACTCAGTGGATTGAGCGCGGGCTGTGAACCAAAGTGTCGCAGGTTCGATTCCCAGTCAGGGCACATGCCTGGGTTGCAGGCCATGACCCCCAGCAACCGCACATTGATGTTTCTCTCTCTCTCTTTCTCCCTCCCTTCCCTCTCTAAAAATAAATAAATAAAATCTTTTAAAAAAAAGAAAAAATATGGGAAGGGATTTCCCTCCTTCCCTAAAAAAAAAAAAAAAAGATGTTAAGCAACAATGCAAAATGTTAATTTATTTAATCTGAGTGGTGGGCTCATGGCTGTTTGTTTTTAGTGTGTTTCAAATATTTATAATTAAAAATAGTTAAAGCTATTTGAGATTTTTTTTTTGTATAGCACTTTTAATTATCATGTTGGTTTGCATCCTGAACCTTTAGGAGGAGGTGATAGGACCAGGTATTTCCCAGTTATTTTACAAAGAAATATTTTAGAAAGGAGCATTCTTCTAGACACTCATCTCTGGGACACACTTTGGGAAATGCCATCTTAGGAAACACTCATCTATTTTTTTGATACCTATTCTTAGTGTTGGTGTTGGCCTTAGGGCCCCAAAACTGTGAACTGTCTTTTCAGAAGACTCTGTACTACCTATTCGTCAGATTCCTGCCAGGGTTAACACATGATACTCACTATTTTCTGTCTCAGAGAGTTCTCTCTCTCTCTGTTCCTCTTGGAACATGATTACTTTCTGACAATCCCAGCATTAGATATTTTTTTCAGATTGATTGATTGGCATGTCCAAAATTCTATGATTAATCTATCCCTCCCCAAATTCTCCCTTCTCTCCAGAAACTCCTTGAGTCATTACTTAGGCTGAGAACTTTCAAACCCACTCCCCCTCCTTCTAGGGAAGATGTTTTATAATTGAAACATTTTAAGTATATAGAATCTATAATAACCTCAATTTTCTAAATTGGAAGTAAAGAATTATATATTTCTTTAGAGTAAGTTTCTTTCTATTTCCTGCTCTATACTAAAATTATATTAGTCATCAGCAAATGAGTTTGAAGGCGTGGTTTGGCTACCACAAGGAAAAAATTGTGCTGATTATGTAATGGAGATAAGTTCTGACGTATAGAGTAGGAGATATATCAAAGGGCTACTAGGGCCATGCAGGGCTAACACAACAGGGCAGCCATAGGGGAAGGGCACAGTTCACTGGACAATAATGTAAGTTTAGGGAGAAGGGGCTTAGAATTTGACCAGACTGTGATGCCAACTTGCTGTGTAATTTTGATAATTCACTTTATTTCTCTGCACTTGACTTTACTGTTCAAAACAGTTGCCATAAAACCTACCCTGCAGACTTCCTACTGTTGAGCAAAAAGGCATTAAAATGTCTGAAATGTTGCTGAGCAAAAATGGAACAGATGCTTACCATGAAATTTTTTTAAGGTTACTAGGTTAGATAGCTGTTGACCACAGTCAGAAGAGTGAATATTTCCATAATTAAAGGCAGGGTAATAAAACTTTGGTAAAAGTCTTTTCTTGGTCCACCATTTATTCCAATTCTCAGCTGGGTTAGGCATGGTTGAGAGGCTAGTAACAGAAGGAATGTCCATGTACTGCTTATTAAAGTGTTTGTGAGGTCAGATGTTTAACCACTTATGAATATGGATTCTAGGTAAAGACTGTTCAAGTCAGTTGCCAAGTTAATTAAAACCTGCCTTTCTGCATCCCTAGAAGTACCTGGGACAGTCTGGCCAAAATGATCCTTGTCTCTACCACTGGATGCCTAGTTTATCTACCCAGTCAGGAGTGAGTGGAGCGAGCTTTGGTGTGGGATTTACAGAAGCATGTTGGAGATGAGATGCAGGGAGGTGAAGATGTTTCTCCATGACCCCCTCTCTCCATTACATGAGATAGCGTCCATCTGTGATCTATTATAATATTGACATAATAGTTATAATCCATTTACAGATAAAGAACATGACATTTGTATCTTGAAAGGGTAAAAAATAAAATATTAAGATGAATGAAGATAAAGGAAAGAAGAAAGGTGAAAAACAATGAGAGGTTATAGGAAAAGGAAAAAATTGGATGAAGTCTCCGAGGGATTATGCTAAAGGTAGCCATCAGGAAGAGCCATGACAAAGTAACAGGTGAAGAACAAACAGAGAGGAGGGTCGTATGCACTGGCATTGTTCCATATGGAGTTAAGGAGTCAGTTCTGGACTCTTGTTTGAATTTGAAATTCCATTTTAGCAGACCTGGCACTGGGGGCATGGCATAGCAACCAACCCAATGGGGAGTTCTAGAAAATGGGCCATTGCAGACTACATAATTTCTCCAGTTTTAGGTCTCCAAAAACTGTTTAATATTGTTTTGCCTTTCTCAATGTCTTTTCGCACTGTATGCCCACAACTACCAAGGAAGATCATTTTGACCAGTGGTGTCTGACTTATGATTTGGAGTTATCTTAGTGACCTAAACTGGCTTGGGGCTTATTTCAGATGGAGCCATGTGGCTCATTTATTTAATTTGTAGTCCTTTAGCCTAGCATTATATTCAAAGCTTTCTATCTTTGTCCCAATCTTATATAAGTTCATTTTCCTTTGTCCCTTCCATAAAGTTTGTGCCTTGCCCAGACCATAGTTCTCACAGTGTCCTTCACACAGTGCTAGTCCTTAGTCATTCATTAAACCAGATTCAGTGGTCATCTCCAACAACAATAGTGCTTAAACTTTGTTTGGGTTGCTGCATTGATATTTAAAGGTAATAAAAATGTTTGTTCTTGACAATTTTATAACTCAGACAATTTTCTATACAGACTGCATTCCTTCAAATCATTCTGCATCAGTGAGATTTCACACTATTACCTTGAATGCCTATTCTGCCAAGATACTCAAACAATATTTAAATCCCATTTAGAGAAGCAATTCAGCATCTTTTGAGTGTCAGAAGTAAAATAAAAATAAATAAATTTCTTTCTTTCTGTAGTTTACCTTATGGCCTATATGTTAATCACCCCTAATGTCCACAAGCATATAGAAAAACAACTACTTATTTAAAATCAAAGCTGCTTGAATTCCAGATGGTTGAAAGTATATCTTAATCTATCTTGAGCAAGTCCCCTAATTCTGCAGGAACAAATGGTGGAATGTTATTAAAATGTTAATTAGTTAAATTTAGTCCCCAAAGTATAAAGAACACAAAATTGCACCTACATGATTTTATTTTTACTAATGGGGGAAATAAGTTATGATTATAAAGAAATGAGGTTATGTTAGGAAGAAGAAATACATGATGTGAGTTTTAGATTAAAATATCCAGGGGTGTAAAGCAAGTCTGAACAAATTATTGGGGTATGTTTCCAACTGATTATAGGAAGCTGTTTTCAAAATAAGCTATTTTTATCTTGTATCATGAGTTCTTTCTTTATTCAAATGAAAATGGAAAAGATAAAAATGCCAGTCAATGATGGAGCTATTGGTTTTGCACCACTTGATTTTCTTTTGTTTTGTTTTTCAAACTATTGGAATTGTAAAAGCCTTTAGAGGTTCCTGGGACCCTCATATTATTCCCAAAATCCTGCCTATATGAGGAAAACATCTCTGTCTGATACACTCTGAGGGAAAGGCAGAATAATCTCCCTAATTTAAACATTTTGTTATAATTCATTAGACTGAGATTGCATTACTTCAGAACATCAATTAAAAAAGACAAATGTCAAACTATAACAAAATGGATTAATGAGGATCTTGGGGATTTATCAGATTGTTAAAAACTAAAATTTTCCTCTGGTCACTATGATGCCATTGAATAAGTTACATTTATATTTATAATTGTTTCAACTACATCATTTTAAGCATATGTTTGTAGCAGGTTTAGCTTAAAAAATAGTATGACATTTACTGGGTTCAATAGTACAGCTTTTAAAAAGCTTTGGTAATGGGGAGCCAGAAAAGTTTTCTTAGCTAAGGTTTGATATTATTGGGCTTTAGGAAGATTAATATGAATAATCTACCTAGTGCATAGTATACCTGTATTAACTAGCTCGTAGTGCCAGTGTCAGCGGGGCTTTCAAAACTTCTGATTTTGATCAGGGTGTAACTTCTTGAGTAATCAAGTTATCCTATATTATTTAGTGCTACCCATGTTTGCATATGAAGTGATCCTCTTGGGCATCAAAGTGCCTTCCTTAGTCCTCAAATGTGAGTCCAGCTCATGAATGATATAACAAAAGAGAGACAACTTCTGGTATAGACACCAAGCCAGCAGGTTCTCTTGGCAGAGTACATATTGCTTGTCCCTTAACACGATTGGTCACTGATAGACTCAGCTGAGTATTTGGGCAGCAGTTGGTGAGACATAAGTATGGTCCACAAGGTAGAGATAGTTAAAGTATAGGTGTATAAACATATTTCATTGTTCTGAGTTGTATGAGCACCACAATGAATCACAATCAAATCTCCATCATGGGGCATTAAATGGGGGAAGGTGGATATAATGCAATGTTCTATTAAGCTGTACTTAGGACACATGGAAAGAAATACTGGGATTTACATCACATAGAAAAGTAGGTCTCTGTTCTATAGGGTGTTGGGCTTTGGAAAAGAAAGAATAGGAAGAGGGAAGAGAATAGTCTTTATGTACCTCTTTTCTCATCCTACACATCATATGCAAAAAGAGGATTAAAATATTTTCCCAAAGATTTTAGGTAATTGAACTATACCCCTGGATTCTGTGAGCTGTACTTTCTGAAATCAAATCCATGTACAGAATAAGGATCAGTTTATATCTGCTTAAGAGTAGGCTGACTTGAATCATTTTTATTATCTATTTGGACAGCCTAAGAAAAGGCTACATTCCCAGACAGAGCAAGGAGACAGATATCTGCCTGCCAGGAGTGACGGTGGTCACACATAGTCACACAGAATGTGAGCAAACCAAGGAAACTGAGATAAGGGCTGTTCTAACCAGAGAAACAGTAAATCTTGGAAAGATGGGTGGAAGATATGGATTCTGAGGAGATATTTAAAGGAGGGGGATATATTTTTTCCTATATGTAGACAGTCTAAGCAAAGCAGATGGTTGCTTATAAACTGTGAATTTAGGCAGGCCTCACTGCCCCAAATTATCTTTAATGCTGGCTGATCACTGTATCAGAAACTCTTATCACTGGGAACTTCTAAGTTAAAACTCTAATTACCAGCATTAAATGCAAAGGCTAAGTAGAAAGGAAAATGCCTAAATCCATTGTACAGATACTGTTGTTTGCTCATACATAGGCCAACCCTCCCTTTGTTGCTAACCGTTCTTCACTTTTGTTCAGGTATGGAGTGAATGTTACTGGGTTCCTGGGAAGGTAGGCCTGCCGGCTTTATGGGTTGGCAGGTAGTACTCAGTTCTAGCCAGAGAGATGTAAGAAGGGTTCTGCTGGAAAAGTCCTTTGGAATATTTTCTGATAAAGGACAGATATATAAGGTGGCAGACTTACCAAATTCTTGACTTTTATGAGGTTTTGAGAGAAATGGAGTCTGCAACTATTGTATCCATCTTGTGATTGGAAGTAAAGGTAAGGAAGGGGCTGAAAGAGACCCTGACTCAAAGCTTTGACACCAACAGGGCAATCAAACATCAACCTCTGAACCTTCTGATAAGAAGCTAACTCTTCATTGCTGAAGCTACTGATAGTTTATTATTCTATTAGACATCTTAATTGACAATCCACTATTAAAATTTACTTCTAGTATCTTAACAATGAATACTGTTTGAACTTTCTTTAGATGAGAGCCGGAGTAAATGTGTTCGTAGGAGCCCCCTTCTACTTGAATGTCCCTCAGCCTTTGTAGTCTCACTCATTTGGCAGTACTTTGAGCTTGCTTTGCATTATTAATTATATTTTCATATGTAAATAGTAAGGATGTAAATATACAAGGCATGCTCAAGGGTCTCCCCTGAATGGAAGTTCTTTGAAGTTGGACAAATTTAGTTGGTAGGTGGACAGATAGATAGTTATCTGTAGATGAGATATTCCCCTTAGAAAATGTTATGCAAAATAGAATTCTAAGAGTTGGCCACCAGTTAACTTTGGTTTCACCGTCAACAACATTGAAAATATAGCCAGGCTCTACAAACGCATTACTCGGTAGCCTAAGCAAACCACAGCACTCCACGGTTTCCCCTCCAGTCTTCCACATTTCCTTTCTCTGATGCTTCCTGCATTTTCAAAAATATGAGGTCTTATTTCAAAAGTGCAAAGAAGATGTCCAGTTTCCTGTGTGACCCCAAATTATGTCACTCTCTGTGGCCTTCTTATGTTGCTCCAGTCCATTATATTGGAATTCTACTTAGATACTCTACTCACAGTCTTACTGTTTGGTCTGTCTGCACCCCTAAAGATTGTGTAGGTTGAGAGCCTAATGTTAGCAGGTTTGGAAACCAGTCTAGCTTATGGAGAGCCACTTTGTCACATCTGTCTCCTGGTCAGTATACTTCAAATCACTGTTCTAGAGTTTCTCGTTGCATATGGGTAGGCCTGTGACACTGAGCACTTGTACTGGATAACTGCTTGGCTCCTGGTTTGTGTCATGCCAGTTTCACCCACATGACTGCACTAGCCCAGCCAGAACTTACTTAATATGCCCTTTGAACAGTGTGCATGAACTAGTTGTTGCCTTTCTTGGAGCCAGAATCTGTAACTTGGCGGTCCCTCTATCACTTTCTTCCCCAAGTTCTAAGTCCCCATGGTTTTTGTTGTATCCATCCCCATTATGAGAGAAATCCTAGCGCTCTCACTACCAATTAGCACAGAATTGTCTGATCCATTTTCCTAAAACATAATTGAATCATATTGTCTTTCCTAGCCAAGTTTCTTCAATGAATTCCTATGGCCTACAAGCCTGAAATGTGTGACCCCAACATTCTGTTCCCCATAGGATATCTCCTGTAATTTCCATGAATGTATTATTCCACGTTCTAGTCTCCATCCCAAATCTTACTTTTTCCTATATTCATGAGAAAATTTTACCATGTTATGGGCATACTACAGGAATGAGATAAACTCCCCACCCTGGAATTTGATTTGAATGTCAGGATTGATGAACACACACACACACACACACACACACACACACACATACACAAGAAGTTATGAAAAAAGTTTAATACTCCCATAATTAAGCTTTCTGGGAGAACAGACCAGGCTCCCAACCAGGTACAATCATAGCTTGAGAGAACTGAGAAAAGAGATTGGCTTGGGAACATAATTAGGGAGCTGGAGTGAAGGGTGCTGTGCCTGTGGGGGATGGAGTTTGTATTGTTTGAACTTTCTGTTGAGGCAAAGGAAGAGATCACATAGGCTTTGTTATTAGCATGCCCAGATGTGGGGAAGAAGGGGAAGAGGGAGGAGTGATGCTTGTAAGCTGTTAATAAAATATGGAGCAAGAATCATTTTTATATACTGCTTACCCTACTATTTGTAGATTAATTTAGGGAAATTTTATTCTTTTTGGCTATTTATCCAAGACTGAATCACCTTAAAAAAATTACAAGAGTAGTAAGGGAGCCCAGAAGGTAGAGGTAGTGGTCACGGGTATCATTTCATCTGTTTCATATTATGTTGAGGTCTAAATATGGAGGGATAGAAGAAAGTCTCAAATATTATGGAGAAAAAATCTTGAAACATGGATGAGCATGATCCCCTTAATGGGAATTTGGCAAATCGAATACTTTGTGCATTGTGTTTTGTCACAAATGGGTTTACTGTAGAGCTATTAAAATGGAAACTTTAGGGGCCTTAACTTATGGGTCAGCCTTCCAAGTCACTCTACCTAGTTTGTACTTGGAGTTTCTTTGCAATATAAAGCAATTGCATACAGTTCAGGTCCCACAAAACCTAATTCATCCCCGTGTTTGTCATAGTAGAGAGAAAAAAATATGAGACTCACAGTCCTTTCTGTAAAAATCTAAAATGCTTGTGGAGTGACAGGTGTATACTCAAATATTCACACATAAAACAGGATACGTTCATTGCTCTGGGAAGGCCAAAGGAAGTGACAAGTACATGCTATGAGGCTACGTTCATTTGGGGTGCAATCTTGACTTTCATGGAAGAAATGGCTTTGGAGTTTGAAGAATGGAAACTTTATCTGATCAACATTGGACACTCCAGGCAAAAGAGTTGAAAGGGTAGGTTATGACACATTCATGGGTTTTTTATTTTTATTGTTTTAGTTTAAATATCACAGAAAATTTCAAACACATGCAGAAGTATACAGAATGGTTTCAGACAACACCTTAACTGCCTATTCTCCTAGTATTTGATCCATAAATCTCTACTTCATTGTAGATTTCTGATATCTTCAAGAAAAAAAAACCATCTGTTCTAATTGCTTTATTCTAAGGATTACTTTGAATGATTGAAAGCAGAAGTCTGGGAGATAATTTTTATGTGAAATAAAAAAATAACAAATTCCACAAGCACTTTACCTGGGATCATACCTCAGGAAACAGTCAAAGCAGAGGGGACAATATAGTAACTGATTTTGTAATTGGAAATGACATGGTTTTAATCCCATAACAAATTTTTAATAACCAGAGTCCTTGTGGAAATTACTTATTTCTCCAAGTATGAAAACATAATGAAGGAAGTGATGTCAACTTTCCCACATAGTGATGGCCTAATAACGGGGGCTTACTTGTTTTGAATATTTACTATAGGCCAAGCGCTAGTCAATACTTTTCATGCATGCTCTCATTTGCTTTTCGTGAACTTTCTGAGATAACTAATATGTCTGAGGTAATATTTCACATAAAGTATCTAGCACAAAAATACTTAATAATCAACAAAACTAGCAAAAGCAAATGCCAAGGTTAAGTCCAGGTGCACACTTGGGTTCAGCTGGAACTCTTCACCGTTGTGCGAGACTGCTCTCCCAATACCAGTTTTCATACTTCATCATTCTCTTTCACTCCAAGTCACACTTTTCTACTTGGCTTGCTTTGCTTGTCTCACATGCTTCACAAAAGTGAACTGTAAATAAAATTATTATACTCTTCAATCAACCCTGATAATTAACCTTTTAAATTTACTATTTGTCAATCCTTGTAGAATTGTCACATCATTTAATCAATCCCTCAAGACATTTTGAAAAATACAAAAATGGCCAATATATACTTAAAAAATTAAGTTGCTAATGGATACATTTGCAGTGCCTTTTTTCCCTGGTTTATGACTTTGAACCTTTTCTCATCCCAAGCCAAATATCCTTATAATGAAACTCTGGTCTTATGGGTTTTCCCTGCTTCCCTCAATAAAAGCTAGTGCTTTTTTTGTTTCTTATTTTTTAACCTTAAAACTGACATTAGCTGGGACTGACTCAGTTTTGTATTTTTACTGACAAATCCATATTAATAACAACATCAATACTGTATTAAACCTGAACTATGGGAATAATTTTAATCATGCCAAAATTAATAACATTGTGTATCACCCAGAGAGCCTCTCAGGGAGGAGAGTGAAATGGTTATTAACTTGGGTTATTATTGCAGCATTATGGACATTTAAATGGGCTATAATTCTAGAAATTTAAAGGTCAGTTTGATTTATTCAATTTAGTTTGTCATATGTTTGGAAAACTAATTAAAGTCACCAACAACATGGTTATAACATTTTTTTTTGATGGCAAGTCAGAGAAACCTGTATTTTGAGACACAATAAGTTACCATATTGCTAGGCATACTAGGCATTTTTTGTGGGTAAAAGGGACAGTTTCTTCCATTCCTATATTGGGTATAGGGAGGCAAATTCTGCGGAAGTCTCTTTTTCTGGATGCATGAACTTCTTGCTCATAGATCTTTTGCATCAAAACACTATTTCTCAAATCCTACTGTGACTATGGGGCTGGCATTAGAAGAATAGAATAATGTTTTTTTTTCCCATATGATTTAAGTTCCAAAATAATTTTTCAGACCCAAAAGATTTCCTTCTTCATCTGTTTCAGTGTCTCATATTTCTTCTCACTGGAAATATATTCTTCTGTTTTAAATAATTTCAGTTTGGAGGAGATTGATATCACAAACACCCCTGAAAGGGTAACATTATGGGTTGTGTTTATTTTATAACAAAGGTTTATTGAAAAAGGAAATCATATGGGGCAATGAAGTCTGAAACTGTAGAGAATAGAAGAAGATGGATGCAAGAAGTTAGAAGTGAGAAGATGACAAAAAATATATAATAAATGGTTCATGCCAGAGTAAATCAGGGAGGAAAAAGGAAGTATTCTTTTGTTTTCCAACTAGTATTAAAATGGAACATTACATATGCCTCTTTTTTATGTTGTATCTACCTGTAGTTTTAGAGAGAGCAATTCAGACATAGCTATTAGTATCAATGACAAAAAAGAAATATGGGAGATGAAATACCAGTATAATTAAAGGGCAATACATAAAGAAAATGTGAGCCAGGTCTTTGGACCATCCTAATGAATATGACTGGAAGGAAATGAAATAATGGATTTGAGATCAACTTTCAAGGTACCTTCAACATTTAGCTGCCTTACATGAGTGTAATTATCAAGCTATATCTTATAGCCAAATAGCTTCTAAGAAGTCCTTAAATTATTTGAATGACAACTTTATGATCTCCAAAGTGAAACTTCAGCCATAGGAACACCTACTTTATATTGACTGCCAAGTGAAAAGAAAGAACTGATGGAGAGTGGGAAAGATGAAGGGGATGAAGACTGAAAAGTAGTAGATCGTTGCGCTGCTAACCACTGGCCCAGATCCATAACTATGATAACTAAACACAGTACCTCCAGAATGTATCCTGGCTGAAAATAAACTCATCATTGCTTTCTTAGCAACTGTTATGTGTTTCACTGGATGTGACTGAAAGGGTTTTATGTATTTATAAAATGTGCCTTTTGATCCACCCATGCATTAAAGCTCATGTTATGTCAGTAGAAGGAACAGGGTAAAAGAAGATGACACAGTTCTTAAATTTAGAGCTCATAATCTAAGTGCAGAGAAAAACAACTAGGTAGAGATGATATTAGGTAATAAAATTAGGTATTCTTTAGTAAAATTTTGGTTTCATATATTCAGAAGAGAAGATATGACATAAAAATCTTATTGTTATGGGCAAGAGATAGTACAACTTATTTGTAGTCAACTGGAAAGGGTAAAATGGGAGACAAAACAAATGTTTACCCCTTCCCAAAATATCTTTCCAGATATGAAGTAAAGATCAAATCCAAAACTGGAAATTAAATAGTAGATTTTAGAAAGGCTTAATCCATAAATCTTATTGAGTATATATAAAAATAAATATAAGCTAAATTTATGGGAATATTTTGGGGAAAATAACTTAATGTCCAAGAAAATCTCAACTGCAGATGCTACCACCTATAAATGGAGTGGTAGAAGAGGCACATAGTTACTCATCAGTTCTTTCCCATACATTCATGTTTGTGATGCACACGTGATCATGTCAGACGCTATCTGGCTGCCCTTCAGAAACTTATGATGAAAGAAGCTTGACACTAATATCAAGTTGTTAAAAGTGCAAAAGTGGTGGGAATTTCATAAGGTTAGCATACCAAATGAGTTAAGTGAAAAAAAAAGTTGGGCAACAGGAGAAGGACAAGATTATTGCTGTGTACTATGCTTGCCCAAGAAGAATTGTTGTTTTTTTTTTAAATTACTGTTGTTCACATACAGTTGTCTCCATTCTCCCCACCACTTCCCCCGACCCTGGCCATCCCCACTTTCCACCCCTGATCCCACCCTGCTTGGTTTGTTCATGTGTCCTTTATAGTTGTTCCTGAAAACCCTTCACACTTTTCCCCCAATTACCCCCTCCCACCCCCTCTCTGTTTACTTTCAGCTTGTTCTTAATTTCAATGGCCCGAGAGGAATTCTTGATGAAAAAGAGTTTTGAGCTGGGCCTTAGATAGTTAGAATTAAGGCAACTCAAGGCATTGTACTCACTGGAAAAGTATTTTGCACTGGCCACTTGTGAGATTCCATAATGCAGGATTTCAGCTCTGTATTTCTCTTCAACCATGTATTAATATTAAGTATCATAATGTGAGATTGTCTGTTGCAACACAGAACTATTTGAAGCTATTCAGAAAATGTGATTCATGCTGATGTAATATCCTTTCATTTGCCTGTTATGAACACCTACTACCTTCAGGTCTTTTGGCTGAGCTTCTATTGTAGCCATGTCAGAATTTAGACATGTTAGGACTAATGTTACAGATATAGGAAACACTCTGTCACCCCAAAATGGACTATCAGTGTTCCACATTTGAAGTGGATAAGTGTGTTTTCAAGCTGTATCAGCAAGCATGTTACCCTAAACTGAGGGTAAACAGGTTACCCTAAACCTGTTTTATTTTTCAAGTTCTAAAATATTTTGACATCTAAGTGGCTTGGTTACAAATATATATATATTGTCACCTTTCACTCTGGACTTTTGGGGGTAAAGCAATCTTCTTCTTCAATCCAATCAGCATAGGATCTTACAAAGGTAGTTGCTAAACAAATATAAAGTCTTATGTTAATCTAATGCATTTCCTCTATAGTTGGTACATTCCACCATAAGCATGAATTACATACATGAGCAAGTAAAGAAAATTGAGAAGTTAAAAAGTTTATAAGTTCTCCCTGTCACAGGTCTTCCTATTTTCTAACCAAGGAATTTTTAATTCATGGCAAAAGTATTAGTTTAGCAGTAGCATTGAAGACATATGTGTCTAAATGGCCAATTAGGATACACTGGAAAATATTAAATATAGACTCCCTAGAAATGTTAGAAAAGGTATAAACAAATAAATGGATGTTTATTTATGGAGAAGAGTGAGAAGGGGGTACACTTTATAGATGAGAATATGGATCGTACCAAAGGAGAGAGAGTTGGGACCACACTTTGGAGGAAAACCAGAGCCAAAGCTATGCCTGAGAAACACTGTGGTGATGGGTGGAAGTTGCAGATAAGGTGTCTTATTGCCCAGAGGTGGTGACAGCTAGAAACAGGAGGACATAACAATCACTTGGTGGCACCTAATGCACACACTTCCATAAATTGCCCCTTTAAAGTATACCTTCTTTTTTCAAAAGGGACCCTGAGTAACAGAATTATTGGTATCCAGAAGAGCATCCCTTTTTACCCTAAAAAATTGAATGTGAAATGTAATTGTTCACATTTTTAATAACATATATATAATCTCCAAGAGGACAACCATTATTAAAATTATCACTGGTGAAGATACAGAGTGAATTATAGGTCAGGGCAAAGTAAAGGGAGACCAAGTGAATGAGGTACTTAATTGCTATGGTGATAATGGTGAGTATTAGGATGTGATGTTGAGGCAAGTTGTTCTAACTGTACTAAAGTGCTTACAAAAAGAATAAAAGTAGAGGCTTAAGGATTTATAGTCTTAAGCAATGGACAAAGAATCAGAAAAATTTTAAGTTGGCCTTAAGGGAAACCCTTCTTTTTTTCACCACAGAGATGGCATGGATAAAAATTAGACATAGGTCTGGAGGTACACATTTTTGAGTTGCAACAGACACCGCACCAAACTCTGCTAAGTAAATGTATTGCTGGAGAAAAAGAATTTGGACTCTTGGATGAAAACATTTGGACAAAGATGAATCTGAGAATTTTGAATTCTCTTACCTCTGGAAGAAGTTCTTTTTATAATCTGAGTGATCTAGCTTTCCTTTTGGGGAAAAAGGCTATTTTAAAAATTGTTGAAATCACTTGGAGCCGTCGACTTACACATGAATGTCTTTTCTTCTCACAACCTTCTTGTACCACTTTCCAGTGCTCATGGCAACATAAGAAGGTAAATTCCAAACACAGAAGTAAAGCAATGCTGTAGGATGGGATAATATATGAACCAAAGGTGTTTCTTTCAAAATAGTTTCCTAAGGGATGGATCAGACCACATACATACAGATGGGGGTGCACCCTTAAGATTCCATATGTGCTATATCAACTCAAGTGCCTGGGAGAGTTACTCATTTCTACTTAGTTAGTTACCTGAAGCCTGCATTCAATAATGGCCCATAGTCATGAAGGTTGAAATGCCACAAGTTACCTGGCATATGTAGAGTCTGAAGGTTTAAGGAGGTGAGACATTAGAATGAAATTTGTCTTCCCTCCTTTGTGATATTTTTAATCAAGTGTTGGATGATCCTAAATTGTACTATCATGATTTTGCTTGACATTTCCTATTGGAGAATGGGTCAGTATGAGTTTTGAAAGGAAACACATTCATACAAAGAAATTACCTGAAGAAAAACCTCATTTTTTACAGGCAGATGGGCAGAGTTACGGGTATCAACAAAGGATGGTGAAGCACCCAGCGGCCTGCAAGAGCAGGGAAGAATAACAGGCCTCAGCCTGAAAAGCCAGTGCGAGGAAATGTTGTGCCTGGTCTCTGATGATGACTCCAGCTAGGGGGAAATCATTCAGGAGCTGTTGCCACGGAGAGGTGCAGACAGTGGAGAACTGTGGCGAAACAGGGACGAAATGGTTAACAAATACCTGTACCTCTCACTCCTCCATGGTGGGAATCTTTTGTCAACATCTCCCATTTGACTAACCTAACAGAAGCTGTGGACCAGGGAGACTGTGTGACTTAGGTCACACTAGTGAGCCTCTAATATCATTGATTGAATAATATTCATTAATTAATACAATTCACAATGTCAACAAAAACTGTGATGTATATGAGAATTAACAATAAAACATAATAAGATCTCTTATAATAAAAGTTTATTGAAGAAAGTAAACAGAAGATAATTTAAATAAATGAAAAGTCCACATTCTAGGATGAGATGATTAAATATTATTTGTATGTAAATTATCTCTCTATTTAATTAATAATATGATATGATTCCACTAAAATATCCAGTTAGATTTATTGTTTAAGTTGGTAAACTTAATATAAAATTTACACCAAAGAATAAAAGTCTAGGAAGAACTGAGAAAATGTATAAAATAAAATTAAAGTTTGTGGGAGGGGGTTCATCCCCATATGAGAAAGTAAGATGGGATATGTAGCTATAGTAAAATAATAAAGCAAAACAGTATGCTTTTCTAATAAAGGCTGAGAAATAGATCAGTGAAACATAAGTAACAGAGACACTGACTCATATACTTAGAAGCATAATATACAATAAAGATAGCAGCATAAATCAATGGGGGAAAACCACAATTTCTTAAACAGTTTTGGAAAACTGGTTTATGATATGGGGACTAATAATACTAGATCACTGCCTAACACCACATACAAAGATGTATTTCAGATTAAAATTCTACATATAAAAGTAAAAGTATTAAGGCTTTAGAAATGTGTAGGAGTACCATGTCTCTGTGATGTATGGTTGATAAAGACTTCAAAAATAAAAATTTAAAAGCAGAAACCATAAGGGATGGAAAGATATAGCAATATAGATAAAGGATAATACATTTGACAAAGTGAAGTTTATTCTCAGAATAAAATGCTGGTTTAACATTCAAAAATCAAACAACATAATTCAACATTAATGGAACAAAAGAAATAAAAACATATGATCTTAATAGATACAGAAAAACATTTGACAAACTTCAACACCCATTCATGTTAAAAACTCTCAGTAAACTAGGATTTGAAGGGAGCTTCCTCAATCTGATAACATCTACAGGTAACATTTAACAGTGAAATTGAATGTCACTTCCCTAAGATCAGGCAAAACTAAAATTGTCTGCTCTCCCCACTTGAATTTTACATTGTACAGGAAGTGCTAATCACTGCAATAAGGCATGCCAAAGAAATAAAAAGCATGCATAATAGAAAGAAAAAAGTAAACCTGTCTCTATTCACAAATGATAGGTCTGTTTATGTAGAAACCTAGGGGATATAACAAAATATAATAAAAATTTAAACAGGTCTCAGGATAACAAGTCAAAATAAAAGTCAACTGGATTTCTGTATTTTTGCCAAGAACTATTGGAAAATAAAATTAATATTATTTACTATAGCATTGAAATAATAAAAAAAATAAATTTAATAAAATATGTGCAAAACCAGTGTACTGAGAACTGTACAACTTTGCAAAAAGAGATAGAAGAAAACATTTAAAAATAGATATTCAACATTCCTAGGTCTTTAGATTTGATTTTGTTAAGATGTGACTTCTCCTGATTTGTACATAGATTCAACAAAATTCTAATAAAATCTTAGCAAAGTTTTTGTATACATTGACAAGCTTATTTTGTAATTTATGTGCCCATGCAAAGGACCTATAGTAGCCAAAACAACTTTAACAATAAAACAAAATTAGAAGACTCTACTACCTGATTTCAAATTTACTGTAATGCTATATTAATCAAGAATCTGCTGTTTGCTTGCTTAAGGATTCATATATAGATCATTGGACCAGTATTGAGTCTAGAAAAAATAAAGATGGGACAAATATTCCCAACGTTGAGAAGTGAGGTCACTAAATAAATGGTCCTGGGACAGCTGCTTATCCCTCTGGAAAAGTGAATGACCTTTACTGCACACCATTTGTTAGAATTTACTTAAAGTGTTACATAAATTGAAATCTAAAACCTAAAGTTATAAAGCTTTTAGAAGAAAGCATAGGAAAAGTCTTTATGAAGTTTCAGTAGGGAAATAATTTCCTAGGACTAATAAGAAAATAAAATGATAAATTTGACCAAGAAAATTTTAAAAAATGTTTTTTAAAAGACACCATTAAAACATTCAAAGGCAAGCCCACATATTGGAAGATTTATGAAACATATCTAAGAAAGAACTTTTGTGCAGAATATGTAAAGAACTCTAACAACTCGAAAATAAGAAGAAAAATGATCCAGTAAAAGAAGGATAAAGTGATTTGTATAAATGTTGCACAAAAGAAGGTATACAGTCATTAACACATGAATGGATGCTCAGCCTCATTAGTCTTCAAGATAATTAGTCAAAATCATGATGAGATGCAAATACATACCTCTAATACATACCACATCTTGGCAAGAATATAGGGAAACTAATACCCTTTACTTTGCCAGCCCCAGTGTAAAGTGGTACAACCACTTTGGAAAATATTTTGATCTTTTCTTATAAAGTTAAATATAAATTTTAAATATCATAAGAAAGCTGGAAACAACCTAATGTCCATCAAGTGAATGGATAGACAAATTGTAATATATTCATAAATTATCAAAAACAATACAGTTGAACCATTTGATATAAGTGAAAGAGTCTGGCACAAGGAAGTCTGGAACAAGAATTACGCAGTTGTGCTTCCTTATGGATCATCTCCTAAGACAGGTGAATAAATCTTCAGTGGGAGAATGCACATCAGTAAGTCACCTGGAGTTGGGGGTGGTGAGGAGTGACTGCAAAGGGGCATGAAGGGGCCTTCTGGGGCGGTGGAAGTTGTCTATGCCTTGATTGTGGTGGTATTTACACATGTGTGTACATTTGTCAAAGCTCAGCAAGCTGTACAACAAAATTGATGTCTTTTATGTATTTGCTGTACCTCAACAGAGTCATTAAAGAGGTTTAAAAATTACAAACAAACCATAAGCAATAAATGATTAATTTGATTAAATTAAAATTGTTTTCCCATTCAGTGATGAGTACCTTAGGTAAAAATAAAGAGAACATGACACAATAGAGAGAAATACTTACAATATCCGACAGTGGCGATAGATTGGATTCATGCAACTGGGATATGGAAGTAACTCCTATATATCAATTAAAAAAATCAGCAACTCAAAAAATGAACAAGGAATATAAACAGGAAACTTATAGAGGAGGAATTCCAAAGACTGAAATGCATTTGCCATGGATAGTCGTATTTATTTAGAAAAGAGTAAAATATAAAAGACAAAAATGCGGGAGGCCTAATGCAACTACTAGCTCCTGCAGACATGAGAAAAGCTAGGTAGTCCTTAGCAGAAGTGATGAATGGTGTGGACATGTCGGAACGCTCCTGCATGTTTGGGGAGAACAGTCTAGTGCAGCCATACAGGAGAACAATTGCTGGTCTGTAGACTACATAGTCTTTGTAGACTGAAAGAGGTAAATGACAGTTTCCTGCTAAGAATGTGTTTTTTTCTATACACCCTAGTATGTAACTAGTGTGTATGAGGGAATTAAAAACCATTAAAGTTTCTGTGCACTGGACTCCATCATTTAATAATTTAAAAGTACATTTTCTGTTCCTTTGAATGCTTTTGCCTTGAATTCAAACCTACCTAATGTTAGGAAAGTGACACCTGCTATCTGTTTCTTCGTATTAGACTGATTTGTCTTTGCCCATATTTTATTGTCATCTATTCTAAGCCACTTTGTTGTAGGTATTTCTTCTTTATTGAACAGAGGTATTAGTTTTATGGTATGGCCCAAACCAGCCGTTTCTGCCAAGAAATGTATTTAACACACTTAATTGTTTACTTTTAATGAGGATGACTGATCTATTTGAGTGTTGATCTGCCATTTGTCGTATGAAGTCTGTTTTAATGGCTTTAATTGTGGTTTCATTCTTTCTCTGGTTTGTGTTCCTTCACAGAAATAGCAAAATTCTCCTAAGGGACATTTCACTCCATTTCTTTTGAGAATAATGTTCCATTGTTGTACCAGGAGATTGTTATTGGACTGCCTTTACTCTAACTTAAGGAAAGAAAACAGGTTAGAGTAGATGGGGACAGTGGTTGAAAGGGCGCCTGGTTCAATTGCTCCATTGAACTCCAATCACAGAACTCCAGTCAGCTCCTTTGTCGTCAGCCCCATCTTCCACACCTGCTGTCGAGCGTCTGTGCCTCCACTGCGCCAGAGCCCCTCCATTCAGGGTTCTGAAAGGCAGACCGTGTTCCACGTAGTGCACAGCCCTGTCTGGATTCTTCCAGGTCATTACTCTGATAGTACCTGTTAACGTGTTTCTATCTACATTCATCTTCCCCAAATTCCTGTACACTCTCATCTTCAGTGCTGCCCTTCCTCATCTGTATTATTGGCTTATTTCTTGCCAAACCTCCAAGCTTTCATTTCAGAATTCGGTGGAGACTTTAGAGAAACATGAAGTGAAAACCTGCTGGGTATGCAATCTTGTACTGGAAATCTATAATGTTTTATTATATGATGAGGCAATTTCCCCCCAAATACTCTTCTTTTTCTAATTTGTCTTGGCTACTATTTCCTATTATTCATCCAGGTGGAGTTTAGAATCATTTTGTCAAGTTCAAAGGAAAAAAATCCAATTGGAATTTTAATTGGAAATGCATTAAATTGATTAACTTTGGAATGATTGCTTTTTATTTTTAATTAAATTTCCAAGCACTGTTATTTTTAGCTTTGCTAATTATAAATTTCTAAATTTATTGCATTTTTTTGTCAGAACCTGGTTTGTGCAATTTCTTCTTTTCTATAGCAATAGAGTAGTAAATGTGTTGTCCTTGGCATCACCTGGCCGGCCCGGTGCTTCTCAACACGCAGCATCAGTAAAACTGGAACCATTGTAAATACAAATTATAGGACCCCATCCCAGATCTGGGAACTAGAAACTCTGGGTATCATGCTCAGCAAACCCACCAGCAGACTCCGATGCACACTAAAGTTTGAGAATCACCGAGCTTATCATCTGGCTAGCCATGTAACCTTGGGAAAATACTTAACGTGCCTAAATATCCTCATATATAAAATGGAGATACTGTAAGTACATGAACTTCATAGCGTTGTTATTAGGAATAAGTGAACTAACACACTTGAAGCACTTAGCATATTTCCCAGCATGTTGTGAATACGGAGTGATTACTAGTGATTATCAACTACATTATTATAATTGTATTTTTGCCCAATACAAATCTGAAATTTCTCTGACATTGACAATTTTGTTGTGAAAGGGAGTATTCTTTTTTCGTGTGTGTGAAATCTTTGCTGTTGTTATGAAAACAGAAGTTACACTTTTTAGATCTTCTGTATGCTTATTTCTATTTATTAATTACTTTGCCCATTATATCTATAAAAATTGTGTATTTTGTTAAACTGTCCAAAGACTGTTGCATTTCCATGAAATATTTCCTGCAGTTGCAAGATTCAGTCAATATGTGTCAAGGCCCACTGATAATGCTTTTGTATTACATAGAAATGCCCCGCAGATTATTTCTAGTATAAATAGTATTTTTACTGTTATGAAATCCTTTGGTTGGAGGGGGTTATTATTATTATCATCCTGTGTTTACTTTGTTTAAAACTTAATATATACTTACCTCTTTTTCTTAATTTCAAGTATAATATTTTCTTGTCTTTTTACTACTGAAGTATCTTTTATAAATATCATGTAGTTACTTTATTTTAAAAATGTATATTTTATTATGAGAGTTTAACTCCATTTGAATTATAATGGTATAGTTATTCCATATGCGTCTGGTTTTTACACATGTGTGTGTGTGTGTCTTGGCCTATCTATTTAACTATTTATTCATCTATTTACAAACATACCACAACAATATTGCTGGTTTGATTATAGATCACCACAGTAAAATAAATATTCATGTTTTTCCTGGTGGAATTTCTTTAAAAAAAAATCTGTGAAGCTCAGTAAAGCAAAAAGTAATAAATTGAGGTATGCTCCTATCTATTTATCATCCATCTATCATCTTTTCTGTTTTCTTTTTTTATTTGCACATATTTTGGGAAGTTTTATTCATGGTTACTTTTACATTTTTCAAAGTTATTATATAATCAATTTTTCTCCAATTTTCAATATTAAAAAGAAATTATCTGTTGTGACCTCCCATTTAGAGGCTATTGAAATACAATATGGTTTTAATGTCCTCATGCATTCATATTTAATATACTAATGTTTACACTGGTATGGGATGAATTGTGTACTTCCAAAATGCAAATGTTGCGGCCATAACCCTCAGTATGACTGTATTTGGAGGTAAGGCATTTAGGAGATAATTAAGGTTAAATGAAGTCATAGGGTAGGGTCCTATCCCACAGGATTGGTTGCCTGATAAGAATAGAGAGATCTTTCTCCAGGTGCCCACACCAAATAAAAGCCAAGGGAGCACACAGGGAGAAGGTGGTCAGCTGTAAGCCAGAAGAGAGCCCTCCTCAGAACTTGACCACACTGGCACTCTCACCTTGGCCTTCCAGCCTCCCAAGCTGAGAGTAAAGAAATATCTGTTGTTTAAGTTACCCAGTATGCAGCATTGTGTTACGGAGATTCGAGCAGACTAATACATCCACAAATTACTATTATTAAATTATTTTTTGTACTGTTTATCTTGTTTCTAGAGACATTATTGATATTTGAGTTCTGTTTTACAACTATTTATAATCTATGACTTAATTTCATTTCAATGGCTTTACCATTTATATTAGCTGGGGATCACTAGAGAAACAGAACAAATAGGTAGATATCTAAATATCCAGATATATATAGATTTATGGAAAGAGATTAATTGAGGGTTTGGCTCATGTAGTTTCAGAGGCTGAGAATTCCCATGACTTACCCTTTGCACGCTGGGGGCCCAGGAAAGCTGGTGGTGCTATTCTAGTCAAAACCCAAGGTCAGAGAACCAGCAGCACTGAAATCCAAGGGCAGAAAAAGATAAATATTCCAGTTTAGATTGAAAATCTATCCTTTCTCTCCCTTTTTGTTCCCTTCAAACCCTCAAGGGATTGAATGTTGTTCGCTCACCTGCTTGAGGGTAATCAGTCTAGGGATTCAAATGCTAATTTCTTCTGGAAACACCATTACAGACACACGCAGAAATTCTGTTCTACCAGCTACCTGGAATCCCTTAGTCTAGTCAAGTGGACATACAAAATTAACCATCACACTATTATTTCCTCTTTTTTTCTCTATTCATTACCATTGTAGGTTGTATTATATCTGCAAGTAATATTTTTTTTCCTTAAGAAGAATACATGCATAGCTGAGATCTTTACAAATGAAAGACAACTTGGACAAGTGTAAAATTCTTGTTTCTCAAAATATCTTCAAAACTCTGTTGTGCATTTGTATTCCTCTCTCTTCACCACTCTGCTTTAAAAATGTGAGTTTTGATGGCAACATAATTTATATGCCTTGGAACATTACCTGCTTACTTTTCCAGTTTGATATTTTTTAGTTTTGTGATTACAATGAAAATTTTCAGATATGGATCTACATGTGATTTTCTTTTCATTGATTTTGCCCTAAAACTGTGGACCTTTTGTTAGGTAGCTGAGGTGGCTAAGAAAGGATGGGGAAGCCCAAAAGGTCCAAATAAGGGCTTTTATTCTAGGCAGGACACCGCAATCCAGCCAGCTAAGTTTGAGCAGACTAACAGCAGCAAGGGAATGGGTAGAGGTGTGTTAAGGGTGTATAGCGGACCCCAGGGGAGGGTGGGTCACCTGCTGATTTGCTCCAGGCGTCCTGGGTATAGGTGTTTGCAAGACAATGTCCTCTAGAAAGCCCAGGAGATTTAAGAGCCTTGTTTCTGGGAAAAGCTCAATGGAGAGAGGAGGATCAGTAAGCATTCAACAGGTTTCTAGCAGGATGCCCTTGGCCTCAGTTGCCCCTGATAATGGGGAATCCCAGCTGCTTCTGATAACGGTCAGGTATTTAGTTGGTGAGGCGTACCTTCTTTGTTCCAGCATCGGCAGTGGCTTAGGTCCTCCAGGTCCCCGTACACTCTAACGCCTTTCGATCTGTACACACTTTCTAGAGCTGAAGAAAGGTTTATCATCCAGTGTCACTTTGATGTTTCTCCCTGCTTTTATTGTGCTTTTCTCTTTTTTTAGAAACACTTTTCATCTGTATACTTTTCACCCATTTTGGATTCTCTGTGTGAGTTATGATCTGTTTCAGGACTTTGATCTTTGCTATCTGTGATAGTTTTCTCAAGGTTGTCCTTCAAATCAGTGATTGAATCTCTTGTCATTAAAGATCAATTCTTCTCTTTACATGATTCACCAGGATTTTGAATTTTATTTTTATTTCTTTTTGTCCATTAATTGTCTTTTCAGTTTTCCTTTCCTTTTATTTTGTAGAATTTGCATTTTAGGCTGGTAGGTTTCTCCTTTATGGACCTCTGCTCTTTTAGGAAAAGGCCATGAATTTTGCTATCCAATTGAGAAAATCAATATCTTGATGCTGTAGGAAATAATTTCCAGAGGTTTTCTATGCATATACTGCAGATTTGTTACAGAATCTGAATTTTCTCCTGCCCATGTTGGCTTAGTGATCCAAACTGAAAGACTGATTTTAAAAAATGGAGTTGGAAATGTAACTATTGATTCAGCTTCTTCTGACGTTCCCTCTGACCCCACCTCCTAGGACATGTGATTTTCTACTCATGGAGAACACTATTCCTCATGCTAAAATGTGCACACATAAAGGCTTAATTGTGTCCTAAGGATTTCAGACTTCCAAATGGAAATAATAATTGAGGGGTGGGAGACAGTGTCTTGAATGCCTGATAAACTGCTCCTGTGCGGAAGAGCAGTGATTACACAGTTCTCTCTCTTTTCACTAAGTCTTGGCCCTATAAAGGCTGAAGGTTGAGGTGACTTTCCGTCTTTAAACAGGTGATTTTTCTTTTACAATTTAAATCTTGCCATGCCCTGAGGTGAGGTCTGGGCAATTTTTCCCTGTTGTCAACATTTTGAAAAAGGAAAATGGGGTCCAGAGAGGTTGACTAACTTTATCAAGATCACACAGCTAACAATAAATTTGTGGGAAAGCATCAAGGTCTCCAGACTCAGCACACTCTTCCTTAGTAGAACGTCATGCTGTGTTTATTAAGATAAATTTGTTCTCTGATGGACCTAAGGAAAATCTGATGATCTGGAGGTTCTTCAACAGCACCGAAGAGCATCTTTTGCCAGAAATATCTAACAGTCCTATCCTGAATCCTAAAATAGCAGCATGATTCAATTAGTACTTAGCCACGTGTCATTTGTTAACTTGAACTTCATTGCAGCAGATTTTTAGCTCCTCCTAATGCCTTCCTTAATTGTACTAAGTCATGTAATTTTCTCCTTTTTTGACTTCTTTTGTTCAATATTGCTTTTACTTCCTATTATACAGCATACTTCAGGTCCTTTCTTGGGCCTTGCCCTTGCAGATGGCACCCAGCATTCTTGTTGGCACTGGTCACGTTTTGTTCATTGTTCTCCATGTCAGCTAGCATAAAACTAGGCCCACAGGAAGTGTTTACCCAGCAGCCTAGTCTAGGGCAAAATGCTAAAATTGAAGACTACTTAGAGGAAAGTTAAAATTTAATTTATTACCTGAGAGCACCTATGTTCCTCTTAAGTTGTCTCAGAATAGCTTTTGTTTACCTTTTTTGTTTCCTCCTTTACATAAGCAATTTTTCATACATATTAAGATATCTTGCTCAGCTAACATTTTACAAGGGTTTCTTATGTGCTGGGCACTATGCCACTCTATTGGGATAAATAAATGAATCATATATAGTCTTGCTGTCTGATGAGCAAAACAGCTATGTATGTAAATGATCTTAGTCAAATTTGGGAAGTGCTCCAGTAAAGTTATGCACTAGAGGAGAAGAGATCAACTGATTTACCTTGAGAGAGTGTCAAGCTCTCAAGCTTGATCTCTTCAGAATAGAATCCAGCAAGAGAGCCCAATCCCAAAGTGCCAATAAAACCGTAGTTCTCTTGAGACTTAAATATATCAAACAAACCTCACGTAATCCTGTCAGTGGTGTTATTTGGGATTCTATGGGCACGGGGACCTCAAAAGGACACCAGTAGACCATGACCAACAGCATGAGAAGTAATGAACATTTTTACAATGATGAAAAAAATAAACCCCATTCCTGTGTCCTTCTAAATTTACTTTGACTAGCTATTGAACAGGCATTTCATAGATTCAATACATCACAACATATTAAGTGCTGCTCAGCTCCCACCACTTCAGCTGCCCTGCTGTGGACCGTCTCTTTCTGTTTGCATCTTGCCCGTCCTCTCTGCATATAAACTAAGTGTCTCCATTTCTGCTCTCAGAGTGTACCATGCCATACAACTGAGATTTCAAGAACAAATATCAACAGTGGCTAAGCCAAACATATCTTGTCAAGAGAGTGCCACTGCAGTGTAAAGATTGATTTGTCGAGGGAGGTCTTGCATATAAGTAGATGTGAAGGCAAGGGCCGAGGTTAACAAGTTTCCACTGTGGGAGTTTATTTATAACAAAATAACAAAAGGACAGTTCTGCCTCTGCCAGTTAACTCTCCATCCCTTCCTGTATCCATCGCTATAGCAGCTTTATTCATCACTGGGAATCAGCCCTGCCAGTGCAAAGCCAGGTAGAACTGTGTGGACAAAACAATTGCCTTCAAGGCTTACGTTTTCATGTAGATTAGCCTCATTTCATGCCAGTTAGTACTGTTTGGACTTGTTCTCTGTGCCCAGCTCAGTGCTGAGATGCACAGAAGGAACAAAAGAGAATGAGAAAACTGCCCTTTATACATGAAGTGCTCACAGAGACCAGATCCACAGACACCACACAGAAGGAAGTATGTGATCAGGAGTTAGCTGCATAAATTCCAAACACTGAGTGCTGGAGGTCAGGAAAGGAAGACATCATTTTGGCTTGGAGCAGCCAGGAATGACTCAATAGAAGAGGTGGCTGAGCTGGTATTTGAAGAAGGGATAGGTTGGGAGCAGATTATGGTTAGTTATATGGTTACATGTAGATGGTAATGTACCATCATCTCTAATCTCAGTAATCTGACAGAATCAGGGCCAGTGGCTAGATGTAGAAAGAGTAGGCAGACATGGAGATGCATTGCAGGCCCTAGGAGCTAGGGAACTAAAATTGTAAAAGACCTAATTGCTACCCAAAAGCAGTTCACACCTTGGTGGAGAATACAGATAGTAACAAGCACTTAGGTAACTATAAGAAGACATGAAAACCATTGTACTGTCATGAGAACACAGAAGAGGAACATAGAAATCAGACTTGGATGTAAGAAAAGACTTTCCATAGAGGTTGGTACGTGATCTGAGAGTAGATGGGGTGTAGGAGGAGGAGATACACTAACTCAATACTTCCGTGCTCCAAAGGACAGAGAAACCCAATTCTGCAATTAAACATACGTTTCCTTACTTATACACCATTCTCAACAAGCTGTTCTTCTAAAGCTGCTCTCCTCACAATGGTAGCAGGTCATGACCATGTCTAGGATCAATGAAACTACAAATAGAAGTTGGTCGACTCTACTCAAGAACAGGACTTCAGTGGGGGCCACAACAGACTTTCAAGTCCTTAGGGGGCAAATCTGCAGCCAGCTCATTGCCAGTTCCCTCAGAACTTCAAAATAATTGTTTGCGGAGCTCGTGGCTTGATAGTTTTACACTATTCTCCAGGAGAAAAAAAAAAAGGGAATGGGTGTATACCTAACCCTGGGAAAAGGCTGTACTGTCCCCAAACCTGGGCTCCAAACTGATCTTCTCTTGCACCTAAAGATGGATGATGTCAGCCATGGCCTATTAATTCTTAAAAATGTGTCCTTTGACCTGAGGGGACCGAGGAAATGTGTGGACAACATCTATGTAGATTGTACAGTGGAAGAGACCAAGCCTAGCTGTAAATTGTTGTAGAATTGCACTTCATACCATGAATTTTAGGCATGCCCCCACCCTCCTTATCATCCCCCACCCAACATTTTCACAATCTGGGAGGTTCCACAGTTGCCTTTAAATTTTACTTCCTCCAAAGAACCAACTCATGGCCCTTCCTCCAAATCCAAACTTGCCCAACAGTACTCTGCATGGTTACATCTGCCTCTCTAAGGGTAGGCCTGTTTTCTTCTCCTGACTTAACTAAGCACCTGAAATTCCAGCCCTGCCAAGGCTCTGCCTACCTGGAATCTTGTGTTTTCTTCTGGACTAGCAGTATCATCCCGCTTTCTTAACATCTGATAATATCCTGTGCTTAGAATGGCTGCCCTTATTGACATGGGAAGGTGAAGAGCTAATTACTGAAACAGCATGGTTTAGAGGGTTTTTTCCTAAGTTTTTCCATATTTAATAGCACCCACACATTTAAACCACACTGTGTATGACAGAGGGCTCATGATGAAGCCCAGATGTGTGTATGGAAAGCATTCAAGTGAAATTGAGCCCAGAAAGTTACAGAAGAGAAGGGTAATTTAAAAAAATGTATTATATAAATATGTATAATAAAATAAATTATATATTAAACACTTTTGATCAGTCTCCATTGTGGAAATAACTATTATACATAAACAACATTTTCTCAAAATGTATAGAAGTATGTTAAAAATAAATACTTAATGCACCAGGATTTTTAAAATACTTTAATGGATTTGATGATTATATTGTTAAAATGTTTTATTTCTCTGATTTCTTAAACAGAGTATACTAAATATCTTTCAAAGCAGTTATTGTGCTCTACTTTACACAGTTTGAAATTTGCTTCTAGAATTAATGACCCCCGAGTTGTGCTTTTGGAGTTTCTGTGAAAATTTCTAAAAATTTCTCTCATCTTATTCTGAGGTTCTTGGCGTCACCTTCTGCTCTGAGAGTGATTTCACTGAGCTGTCTTTTCCGTTCAGTCTGATGATTCTAATCTGCTTTGAGCGTGGAGAGTTAAGTGTTACCATTGTAAGATTTAGTCATAAAGTAAGTGTCAGTGGGCCATGATGACCGAGCCTAGGAGTTAAGATTTGATATCTGATTTCAGCAGTTGCTATTTGAACCAATGATCCCACTTCACATTTAATTCCAGATTTTTATTTCTGTTCTTAACATTCTAGGTTGCCATAAGATTGGCATCATAACAATAGGTCACAGCTTTTTTCAATGTGATAACATGAAGCTTTATTGATTTACAGGAGATACAAAATTATAAAATCTAGAGCCAAAAGGGACCTAAGTCAGAAAGGAATCACCCATCTGCTTGGAGTTCAATTATCTCCAGAATTTAAAATGAAGATGGAACCGACGCTGACAGGCAGCCTACTCCATTGATTTAGTGACAGGGTGGTGTGAAAAGTATAGAAAATAAAGTTTTAAGTTGCTTTTTCAAATTACATCTATTTTCCATTCTGAAGCTTATGGACTGGTGGGAGAGATTAGCTTTGACAGTGGGGCCATTTGGATGGCGTTTATCTTTTTGAAGGCTCTGAAAATGATTGTTCAAACAGAAGCAGTGCCAAGCAAGAGAATGCCATTGAAACCTGGATTTGGTTGAACAGGTGTTCGACTAGAGCTTATTTAGAGCAAATTTAGAGCTAGTTTGATCTCAGCCAAAGCAGGTAAGAGACATCACGTCCTCCCATGAATGAGTTTTTGGAGTACTGTGTATTTCTAGTAATGAGGTCAGTAGTCCACAATGAGATGTTGGCCCAAAAGAAGAGTTAGCTATTGAGTTAATACTGATTCTGTACAATACTTCACTTACTCCTGCCCTTAACCACCATACTCCAGAATTCATCACAAATTTCCAAAAAGAAAGGGTGGAGGGAGAGAAAGAGAGAGGAGGGCAAAGATTTTTGGTATTTGGAACCTCACTCCATTTGTTTCATATTGGTCTAAGTTCTCTTCCTGACATTAAAACAAACAAATGAACAAACAAACAAGCAAACAAACAAAACGTTCAGCAAACAGATAATAGTGCCCCTGCGTAAGACGTTCATCATCCTGCCCTCATAGAGCTGACACTTTAGTTTATTTCTTTTGCATTCCATCACTGGAATGCTGCCTGCAGCCTGGTGGCACCTTATGGAGAAATTTTTACAGAGAATGCCACACAGCAGTAAAGGGAGAATACAAGTAGGTCATTGTCATGAGCATAGGTTCATGATATAGTCTTTCCTATAACTCAGCCAGGAAACTGTTCAGCTAGCTGCCTGCTGGGCAGTGGGCCACTGAGGAATAGACAGGAGTCAGACACAGTAACTATGCTATTCAGTCAGCTTTTATTGAATGTAGGTTCACTCAAAGTAGAACATCAAGATACACTAATATCCTACTCACACTCTAACAATCTAAGAATCGTAACATATACACATAGTAATAAGTGGGGGATAACAGACCCAACTTCCAGAGTCTCAGTCTACAGGTCTGGGGGACAGCACAGCAGGCAAGGGAGTTGTCAGCATCTTGCAAAGAAGGATCTCTGGAGCCAGGTGGGTAGCAGGGCAGGTGAAGTCCCCAGTCCAGCAGGGCAAAACCTCCACCAGCCAATGCCAAGGGTGGTCAGCATGGTGTGGAGCAGCACTCTGGTGATTGGAGCTCAGCTGTCTCAGCAGTGGTCTGGAACCTTCCTCAGTTATACCTTGAAAGTGGTGTACTCCACCCTTCTGGTTCTTTTTGATAAACGTCTTGGCACCCCTGATGCTAAGTGACAAATTTACCCAAGGGCCTATCAATGGGTGGTACGTGGCTGTTCTGCTTGAAACCCCTGATGGCAGGTGTGGAATTTCCCCAGGAGCCTACTGTGGGTGGTCCTGTTCTGTAGACATGGCTATTCTGATCACATGGGCAGATATTTTAGGTGTGTCTCTTTGCCAGATGTGTCTACTCTGACCACATGTGCACATATGTTAAGTATGTCTCCTTGCCAGATGTGTCTAGCATGACTTAGGTCATTTCTCTCTTGAACCAAGGTGTCATGGCTGACTGACAGCCATTTTGGTTGACATGAGTGACTCCACTTTGTTTTATGTACTTTATAGTATCTTGATCAGACCAATGCCATTTTATTGGCCCTGCTCTCCACAGTCATTGTCACTGAATTTGATACCTTCTTTTACTTTTTACTTTTTTTATTACCACTTACTAATCATCTGCATTTACTGACAAGTTATTTTGGGGTAAAGGGGTACAGGAGCAGACAAATTCATATTCCTTCTCTTAGAGTGCTCCAAATCTCCTAGGGAGAGAAGATTCATCCATATGAAATAGACCATAAACCAAAGACAGAATTTTTATGTGACCTTTTTACCTGGTTGATTAGGCTTCAGTATTTTGCTTTTTATTATTGATTCATATATTCGTTCATGCAATCATTCAATGAATATGAGTTGAACGCCCATTAAAGGCAAGGCACTTACATGCACAAAATGTTTGAAATGATAAGAACCAGGTCAAGGACAGCACTTAAGAGCCCCAACAGACTCCATAAACTAATTCCAGACATTTCAGAACAAAAGGCTTGATCTGTGTCTCTTGCCCCAGGAGGTTCTAACCTTGAAAGGCTATGTCCTTCAAGTTTGGTTTGGGTTAGCAGTTTTCTTCATCTCCTCCTCTCTACTTCTCAATACAATATATGCAGAATGTACCAGGCAAATATACACACTGAGAAATGCACAATGAGGCAATTCCCGATCTTGTTCCTAGGTCTGGTAGTCATCAATAGTTTCTGAGGGGCCAGTGGGAACCTGTATTTTTATCTTAGGCAATCTCTTATTATTAAAAAAAGTTCTAGAATTGCTCAGATGAGAAGGCACAATGTGTAAGTTCTGTGATTTTTTTCTTAGCTTGTTATTTTTTACAACCAAAAATAAAATGAAGTCTCAGCAAAGTTTATACTGATTTTTTTCAAGCAGTACTATCATACTAATACATCTTAATCTTTCAGTTATAACTGGACACAAAGAAGTCAACAATGCAGCTTTATTGCTAACTTCTGATTGTCTATAAACTGGGGCACATGTATTTTACTAAATCTTACCCACCAAGAGTATATGCCCTCACAAAATCACAAATTCAGCTCATTATAAAGGCCTACCTGAAGTTCTCTTTGCCCCCCATTCATGCTGCAAAGCCAATTACATTTACATATTTACCATGCAGTTGTGCTTTCAGCTTCACAGACTGTGACTGTGAGAAGAAATGCAAACTCTTGGCTTGGCTATTATCATATATATATATATATGATATATATACATATATATATATATACACACACATATACATATACATATATATACACACACACACACACACACACACACACACATATATATATTAGTGAGAGTCCCACTGGAAGTCATGTTTTCCTTCTGTATCTCCTCATTCTGGCTTCTCTACTGAATTCTTCTGTTTCTCTGAACCTTTCAACTTACATTCTCTTCTATTATAGACATTACAGTCACTTACTTATCTCTTGCACATTTCCTAGTGAAATCCCAACACATTTCCTAGTGAATCCCAGCACATTCCAATACCATAGCTATAATTTAATATAAATGCTATGTTCCTTGGAATTGAGTTTCTTTTCAGGAGTGGAGTCATTGGCATGGGGTGGAGATGACAGTTTATATTGGGGTATAAGTGACTGGTGGTTAACTTCAAAATTCTATCACCTTTGACGTTTTTTTCACAATGACATTTGTCATAGACCATTGTGTTAGTGCACTTGTGCAGTACTTACACCTGTTCTAAAAGTAAGGCTCCCCAGTGTTGCAGGTTCAATTCCCAGCCAGGGTACATGCCTGGGTTGCAGGCCCTAACCCCCAGCAACCGCATACTGATGTTTCTCTCTCTCTCTCTATCTCCCTCCCTTCCCTCTCTAAAATTAATAAATAAAATCTAAAAAGAAAAGTAAGGCTCCCTGAAGGCCCGGTCTGTGTTGTACATCTTCTCATGTTCTCCTAGCTCCACCCCACATTCATCTAATTGCTTTTGGTGTTTAACAAATGTGCACTGAACAAATGGATTCCTCTATCATTACTTTACTTGCTGTCCCAAATTTGGATGTCTCAGGAGACCAAGCCCTGCCAGGTGAATGAATTGAGACTGAACTCTATTTATTTCCCAAATGCCAATCACATATATCCTGGTTGATAGCCATGGGCTTATTGTAATGATGTTGGGGAATGTGCCTTGTGACTAAAAGGAGGGTGGGTTTTTTTTTTCATCTTTCAGGAAAGCCTGAAAGATGAAAATAGGACCTAATGATCCATAATCCATAATTGGAAGTCATTTCTAACTTAAGAAAAAAGAGACAAAGGACAGAAAACTTGTTATATTGGGGAGCTAATAAAATAAGAGGTCATGAAATTAAAGTCACGTTGGTAAAGAGCAGTTTAGGAACAACTTCATCTCACAGGTGATGATCATCTATACTGCCTGCCCTGGACACAAAGATCACATTTGTGATTTTTATTAATACAGGAAATAACTTAAGCAGGTTATTTATGACTGAAATATTTCAAGCCCAGATAACATCCTGAGGGGCTCTAGAATTATAAACTAGAATATTCTTAAGAAGAGCTCAGAAACTTTAGGGAAAACAAAACAGCAAAATACTACTTAATGAATAAAAGCATGATGCTGCGTGTGGCTTACAGAAGAGGTTCTTTACCTTGTCCCAATGTTCCTTTCCCTGGACCAGAGATGAGGACTTGCTGATGTTGATTCTACCTTCTTATAAAGACTAGAGAAGTAACTATAGTTGACCCTTGCACAACATGGGTCTGAATCTACCTGTGGTTCAAAGGTACACTTATACTCAATTTTTTTCAATAAACACAATTAACCCTTTGGCCCTTTCCATTCTTCTGTTTCACATCTGCAGATTTAATCAACCAAGAATCAAACACAGTCTCTTCACAATCACAACCATGGATTCTCAACTGCAGATCCAAAATATTGTTTCTGATAAGCCATTAGTTGAATCCACAGATGTGAAGGACAAATGTAGAACCAAAAGTCATATGTGAATTTTTCATTGCTGGGGATGGGGGTCAGTACACTAACTTCCCCACCCTCATTGCCCCATTGTTCAAGTGTCAGCTCTACTACTTTTCCCTTTGTATTCTCACTGGCCCCTCTCCATGGAAAGAGTTGCCATCAATTAGATTGGTCAGAGCCATGTGGTCACTGGGACTCCTTGACAGAACTCCATATCTTGTACCTTGACTCTGGATTGGTCATCAGGGTAGTGGGCTGCCATCTGCTTCCTTCTCCCTTTTAGGAAGTTTTCCTCCCCACACAGGGAAGATCCTCCCTTTAGCCTTCCCATTCCTAATTTGTAGGTAATGAGGTCTGTGCATTCCTGTGAACTCACCTGACTCCAAGTAAGCGTTAATGGATATGATGCCCTTTATGGATTCTCAAACAATGCTTATTTCTTTCAACACAATTTACCAGAAACTGTTTATTAATTACTATTCCCAAATAATTAATAAAACTAATGACTTTACTCTTGTATCTATTCTCTCTATACATTAGAACTTAGGGAAGGGAAGAGGGCATAATTGCCACCTTCAATTTCTAACCCTCAGATACAGTCAAATCTGAATTAACCATTATCTTAAGGTAACTTTTCTTGGTACTGGACTTCTAAAGAGGTAATAACTTACCCCCCCAAACTAAAAATACTTTGTTTTTAAATTTTAGAATCAGTCCATATTTAGTTTAATTTCTTATCTTTCTGAGCTGAAAGCAAGGAAGAGGGCTCTCAGTGGTTTGATGGTAAAAGAGAAGGAAGATAACTCCATGCTTTTCTTAAAAACTTACGGAGTCTGTTGGTAAATACAATATGATCTCTGAATAGTGCTGAGGGCTCAAGTGAAGTGTATGATCTTATATTTAAAGTTAAGAAGTTGATATGAATCTTGCCAGTAATTATATGACATTTCCCTCCTTCTTCCTCCCCTTTCTTGAAGCTATGACTATTCTTCTGAATTTTGCCTCTATCCTCCACTTGTGGGTGTATGTGTGTTGTGTGTGTATATATTTTCAATACATACACATGTGGCCCTAAACCAAAAATTGCTTAGCTTGCCTGGCTCTGAGCTTTAAAACATATTGAATGCGTTCTTCTGTAACTTCATTTTGTTCTCTGTTATATTTATTAGCTACATCCATAGTGTTGCTTGGAAATGTAATTCATTTATTTCCACTCATTGTATAGCTTTTGTTTCCTACTATTACAAAAATGTTGTATGGCCATTTTCATGCATAACTCTTGGTATATGTGTGCAATTTCTCTGAGTTACTCACCTAAGAATGAAATTGTTTGCTCATAGAGGAGATCCAAGTTTAAAGATAATGCCAAGTTGTTTCCCAAATTGGTGGTAGAAATTTATGCTCCCTCCAGCAATGGTTTCTAGAACAATTTCAGTTGCTTAGATACAGGCACTAACTGGGCAGAAGGATAGGTTTAGCCAGATTGAGGGAATGCTCTGTGAATATGATAGAAGGGGCAAAGGAATCAAGGGTTTATCAAAGGAGTGATTAAAATGACACTTCATGGAAATTAGCTGGATAGAGTCTGAAGTAAGGATCTGAGTGAGAGATGCTTAATAGAGGAATGATATGGGATTTGTGAATTAGAGGTCCCTTCTGCTGCATCGCAGAGAGGTAGGTGGTGAGGGGTAGTTTTGGGCAGAGAGCCAAAATCTTTCAGAAATTTTAAAAGAGAAGATTTAGATTTCAGACAAACAGAGAACAAATTATGTAGATAACATTGGGAGGAAGAAGCAAAAAGTTGTTCTTGGACAGATCCTGACACATATTTTTGCTCTTTACTCAGAAACTGCTCGGTGGGACTACAAAAACAGTGGAATCTAATGAGTTAAACTTTGCATTCAGGTACATTTGAATGGCTTTGACCAGAATGTATGGATATCATTGGGAGCATTAATCCATTAAGAATATTTAGTTGAACTACATGCATGAAAGAACATCAAAATAAAAACTGATCATTTAAGTAGCTTGAAGAAAGTCATTCAGCTCACAGGTTAAAAAATGAAAGTGTAAAAACTGGGTCCATCGACACTAGTATTGAATGTGCTGTAAGGTGGTATCTAGAGTGATCATTCTTCAGCAACTTTGACATGAACTTCCTTGAGATTTAAAGGAAACTGTGGTTTCTCTCTTGAGAACCTGCATAGACTTCAATAAACATTACAATGTGCACATCATTTCAGGGAGTCCCAGAACCTCTGAAACTTGATCTTTGGATGCCTTCTGGGCCAAGGACAGAAGCACCACAGAGGGAAGTGTGTAAGCTGTGTCCTTTAGGGAGAAACACAGTTTGGGGGGCAAGGTGGGCACAGAAGTCCTGCTGACCCTCCACTCACCAGGCTGGGTGCTGGTAAACAACTGTATTCAAAGACAGAGAAAAGTACTTTTCCCTAAGTCATCTGCCCAAAGAAGAAAATTTTTTGTGATTCCCAAAATGATGTGAGAGTAAGCCCTGGTTAGATCTCTTAGTGTAGATGCTCTCAGTGGTTGATTTAATTTTTCCATATTATAATGTCTTTTTCAATAGGTTTGGTTATTCATTAGGTTATTAGATAGTTAACCTACATGGGCACCCTGTTGTCAGCTGTATTGTTCCCCTTGGCTGTGTTTGCTAGTGCCTGGAGGGCATGGATGATACTTGCATCATTCCTAGCACACAGCAGTGTTATTGTACACTAACGTACTCAAGCAGTGTTTGATGCTTGACTGATTACTGATTGATGGGTGAATTAAATCCAAAAGAACTTTTAAATATAACTGATTGCTTAACAGATTCTCAAGGTATCAATGTTTTGTATTATATTTAAGCTTTTCCTTTGGAGAAGAGGTAGGCACAGCCCCAAGCTGAAAAGAAGGAACTGCACTCAGCTCCTCTGTTGCATCTGTACCATTCCTGCCCCTGTGGTGAGACGGAACAGGGATTAGAAAATAGTAATTTGAAAACTAGAGAGGATTGTGACCAGCAAAGTGGGGCAGTTGAGATTATGCCATTGAAGAGAACCAGGAAGGTTGAATTCAGTTTCCACCAGACACTTAAAGCACAATAAAATGGGAGTTTTCTCAAAATTGAGAGTGACGGAAACAGAATCAGAGATATTCAGGGAGATAAATGAGTGGGAGAGATTTATTGATGAAGCATGTGTAGAACTAAATGTGGAAGTTAAAACAGCAGAAAATGAGGTCCAGGAGAGGAAATCGAGGGAAGAGGCAGCATGTGTCAGGGGAAGAGGAGCCTCAGAGAATGTGAAGCAAAGGCAGAGCCGTGGTAAGAGTCATAGCATGGAGGGTGAGTTAGAACCTGAGGGATTTGAAAAAAGCCTCCCCGGGCATCGTGGACATGTCCCCGGGTCTTGACATCAGAAATGAGATATAGATCTGATAAATTATCCCTGAGGCAGTATAAACCTATTTATGCCTTCTCTCATTTTGTTAAGTCTAATTTCTAAATATTGTAGGTGACCAGTGAATGCCCAAATAAATTAGTAGCTACAAGAATGGTCTGTCTGCAGGTCATGTGGAAGTGAGTCTCAGGGTCCAGAGTTAACTCTAAGACTTGCTGCATGCTTATTCTCAGAAAGTTAGAGCAAATCTTAGATTATAATGATAATAAGAGAGGGACATCAATTATATAAGAATATATTCTGTTCTTTTCTTATTTTATAATTTAGTATTTGTTCAAAGCATTTTCAGCTTCTTTGGCTCAGTGGAACTGATACCTCGTGACAGAAGTGAGGCCTGGGGTGCTGGGTGAGAAAAATGTGGACCAAGCTCTGCATCAGATGGGTGCATGACCCACTCTGTCACAGCATTTTTGTTTCAATTATCTACTCCTGTGTAATAAATCACTCTGAAACTTCATGGCTTAGAAAAATATGGACCCATGTGGTTGCAGTTAGATGGAAGCTAGGATAGCAGGAAGGTATAAGATGAAGGTATCAGAGCCACATTTCTGGGGCTCTGAAAGTCGGCTTTTATTTCCATAAGTCTCTTATCATTTAGGGATTCACATTTGGCCTTTCACAGGAAGGCCACATCAGTCCAAGAATGGAAGCTGAGCTGCTTACATTCCAGATTCCCAAACTCACACAACCACATTCCACCCTATTTCACTGGACAGAGCAAGTTCCAAGACTAGGCCAGGGCAAAGGATGAAAGGATGAGTAAGTATGCTTTACCTGGTTGCCAGTATTTTTGGTCTATGGCAATTGTCACCTAAACTCTGTGGCCTACTGTTTAAGGGCTTTTAAAATATGAATATCATAAGTCCTCACTTAATGTCATTGATAGGTTCTTAGAACTGTGGCAATATGATGTATGATAAAACCAGTTTTACCCAAACAGTATTTTGTATCCTTGGTTGGGAATCTATGGCTGAGAATGTAAAAATTCTGTTTCTGTCTGCTGTAGGCTGAATCCATGGATATGAAACCCACAGATAGAAAGGGCTGACTATATTTATTGGAAAAAAATCTGCTACAAGTGGACCCACAGACTTCAAACCCTTGTTGTTCAAGGGTCAACTATATGTTTAGATATATCTGGCATACAGTAGGTGCTCAATAGTTATTTTTTTTGAGAGCACGATTATTTGAATGAATTACTTTAAAAGGTACATGGCATAATCTTCAATTATGAAGATTCTTTTTAGTAGTATCCTTGATATGCTTCAAATATTCTCTTCCTTCATGTTTTACGCATGCTCTTTTATATGGCTTTTATAATTTACCATGGTTATTATGTGCAGTACAAAGCTGATGCATGATCCCTGCCCCCAGGAGGTATAAATTGCACAGAAGTGACAATGAACATACACTTGAGAAGATAAGAAGTGTTTGCTCCCTGTCACATTATCAGATTCAATGGAAAGTTTTGCATATGATCTACCAGTGGTACCATTTTGAATCATGGCGAAGATTTTACAGAGGCAGTGGGACCTATGACGGCCCTATTCAGAAGAGAATATAGGCAAATTGGGGACAGCATGAGTGAAAGCGTAGCTGTGGGGATGAACAGGGGTTTTTGTGGGGAACATGAGGGAGATATATAGTATAGTGGCCTTGGAGAGGCAAAAGTAAGAGGCAAAATTGGAGACATAGACTGAACTCTACTTGCGGCATTAGATGCCAGGAGTATCTGAGGGGTTTTGAGGAAGAACTGTCATTATGAAAGGTGTTGGGTTTTTCAAGACCAATTCAAATGTTTTTCTGAAGGTGGTAGCCAGGCTAACTCTATCAGGCACAGATTCCTGATTGCTCTGAGTAAGCAGAGTCTGGCTTGAGGAAATGATCTGGATTGAATACTATAAGTAGGTATCTCCTCCCTTACTCCTCTCCTTGTTTATATACCCAGGTCCCAGTTAAACTTCGCTCCCGTTTCATTTCCGCCTGCCATGAACACATTTCCAGTTTTTGAATCCTACCCTGATTTACATCTTGTTCCAGTTGCCAATTAAAATGGCAGTTATAGAACTAGGTGTCTTATCTAGGTGTGAAATACTGCAAGATTTGTAGTAATTAATGATTTTTGTGATAGTTATGTGTTATTAATGACATTAGAAAAAGAACAAGATAATGTCATCATTACATCTTTATAACAGTGTGAGGGGCCATGAAAAAATAGCAATTGCCATAATGATAATTTCTATAATAGGGAGATAGAACACATTTTGGATAATAAATCAGTAAAGAAAGAAAAACTAGAAAGTGTCTGAGAAGATGTATGGATATGAAAAGTTGTCAGTGATTGGGAAGGTGAAAGGAAAAAAAAAATTGTACCAACCTAGAGAGAGATGACTACTGCCTCTAAAAATACCAGCACTAGTCAGCAAAGCTGCCAGGACTCCAATGGGCCAGGGGTGGCGGTCCGGGCTTCCCTCTTGATTGGGATGGGGTGGGGGATAATCAGTAATACAGTCAACAGCCCTTCAACATATCCATACACATCTCCACTTCCAGGGAGAGACTGTGTGTTTAAAGCCCCAGTTGTGAAAACATATAAACAACTAAAGAAAATACAAAATGCATAGGGATAATTTTAATTTAAAAATTATAAAATACACATGATAAACATTATAAGTCATACTAGAAGACTTTTAAAAATCTGCATAGTCATTTTGTGGCCTGGAATGATAAGATATAGAATAAATATTTAGCCCTGGCTGGTGTTGCTCAGTGGATTGAGTGCCAGCTTATGAGGCCAAGGGTTGCTGGTTCGATTCCCAGTGAGGGGACATGCCTGGGTTGCAGGCTGGGTCCCTGGTGGGGGCCATGTGAGAGACAACCACACATTGATGTTTCTCTCTCTTTCTTCTTCCCTCCTTTCCCCTCTGTCTAAAAGTAAATAGATAAAATCTTTAAAAATTAAAAACTTTAAAAAATTTTAAAATTATAGCAAAAATATTTATTTTTCTGAATTAATCTATAATTTAATACTCCCAAACAGATGAACAATTTTTTATTAATGAACATTTTTTAATTTAATTTGGTAAGTAAACTCTCAAGTACAGATGATAGAGAAAATGTTAAAGTATATCTAATGCATTTTTAAAAATGCATAACATGAGGGGTAAAGTTCCCTTTCAGATATTAACTAAATATATAACTAAATATATAAATATATATAAATATAAATATATAACTATATAAATATATAACTCAGATATAACTAAAAAGCTATAAGTAAAACAATTGATATTGATGTAAGATAGACAAGTAGAGAAAAAAAAATAAACAGGCTTACCCATAGGATTGTGGAAATGTATCTATTTGCAACTGGTATTTAAAATAAGTTCACAATTAATAGATTGTTGAAGGAATTGTTTGGGGTTATTTGGATATTCATTTGGAAAAAAATAAAATTAGCCTTATACTTATATCATCTATACATATGTTATGGAAAATAAGCCAAACTATAAAAATATACTTCTATTACAGGAGCACTTAAAATTGTTCAATCATATTTTATGAATTTGTTTTTATAACATGAAACAAAGAAGGGAAGGGGAAGACCATATTAAGCATGATAAGAACCCAAATGTCAAAAAATATTGAAGAATTTGATGCATCAAAAATCTTCAAAGAAACAAAAAACCATTAAGAATATTAAGGTAGTAAAGAATACAAATTATCTCCATAAAAATAATATTCAAAATATATAAAGAAAAATTTGTACAGAAGAAACCCAATTGTGAAAATGAGAAGGTATGGGGACAATCATATAAATGACAAGTTTACAAAGAAGAAATAAAAATGAAAAATAAACATGTAAAGTGCTTGATTTAGCTTTTAATATAATAATGAAAATTAAAAGATGTAGTATTATTGGATAGGATTATAAAGCATGATCATAATCTATTGGTTGGGAACTTAAATAAAAAACATAATTTATTTGGTGACAGAGGAAAATGGTACAATATTTTTGTAAAAATTTTATTTACAGTTCAAAATTGACTCAGGAAAATTGATTTTTTTGTTGTGCACTTTCATGACTTTTAGCACACAAATGATTCGTTTTGTTCTATTGCTGTGGGGTATACCATTGTATGGATGTGCAGACTATTCAGCTCTTCTCTCATTCAAGGGCATCTGGAGTGATTTCCTAGTTCCTTTCCTCGTCTTCATTCTATCGTGCTAGAGTGTCATTAATTTTATCACTTTATCCAAAGAACTGGCTTTTGGTTTAATTAATTTCCTGTATTGTTTTTCTGTTTCCCATGTAATTATTTTCAGCTCTTCTGTTTATTTTTTCCTTTTGCTTGTTTTGGGTTTATTTTGCTCTTCTTTATATGATTTCTGGAGATTGATGCTTAGATTGTTGATATGAAGCATTTCTTCTTTTCTAATATAAATATTTGATGTTATATAATTTTATCTCAGTCTTGCTTTAGCTGCATCACACTAATTTTGATATGCTGTATTTTTGGGGGGTTAACATATTTTCTAGTTTCCATTGACCTAAGGATTATTTATGAGTATTTTGTTTAATTTCTAATTCTTTGGAGACTTTTGTGTACCCCTTTCTGTCATTGACTTCTAATTTTATTCAATTATACTTGGAAAACATACATTTGTATGATTTCAATTTTTCAAAACTTGTTAAGGTTTGTTTTATGATCCAGAATATAGTCTGTCATGGTGAATGTTTTATATTTATTCTATTATTGTTTGCTAAAGTGCTCTATACATGTCAATTAGATCCCCTTGGTTTATGGTGTTATTTGCTATTCTGTGTGTCTATAGAAATCTTACCAAATGTTACCAATATATAGGATCTTTTACACACGTCCAATTGTGTTATAGTTGCCTGTTTAGGATTGGCTAAAATACTTGAATCAATAGTTTTATATCTCTTTATAAATTTTGGAACTTTCAACCATGATTATTTTAAATATCTTTTACAGCATCACTTTATTTCTCCTCCTTTTCTGGAATTCCAATTCCACAATTTTTTGATCTTAAAAGTAATTCTCACAGATCCCTGGGTCTCTGTTTATTTTCTTTTAAAAAAATGTAATGTATATTATTCATACTGGCTAATTTCTCTTGACAAGTCAAGTTTCTTTAATCCCCTATGACTTTCATGCTGCTATTGAGTATATCCAGATGTTGTATTGTCTTTTTATTGTTTATTAAGTTTTAATTGTGTTTTTCAGGTCTTAAATGTTCATTTTGTTTATAATATCTTTAATTTATTTTTTGAGACTTTATATTTTTCTCTTAGTTCAATAATATTAATTGAATTTACTATTAATTGCTGAAATATAGTAGTTGCTTGAAAATCTTTGTCAGATAATCCCCAGACACATGACATCTTTGTGTTGTCCTGTGTCGGTTGTCTTTCCCATACAAGTTGAGCTACTTTAGATTCTAAATATGCCAAATAATTCTAGATCATGTCCTAACATATTAAATATTACATTATGAGACTCTGAATTTTATTTTAATCCTTTGGAAAACCTTGACAATTTTTGTTTTAGCAGATAGTCAAAAGGTTATGTTAAGACCACAAATTCCAACCTGCTTTCTGTGGACTTTCATTCCAACATGATTTCAGTTTTTAAAGTGCTTGCGGCGCAACTGCATTCCATCCCTCTTGTAACTGCCCAGTGAAGCATCTGGACCTTGGTGGCGGTGTTTGTGTAAAATTAATTGTCTGTGTGTATGCGATGTGTCTATTTCTTGATTATTTATTTTCTTTAATCTTTATGTGCACTCTTACCTCAAAACACTTTCTTGATAACTCTAGCTTTTGTAGAAAGTCTTGTATAATTAGCATAATTCCTCTAATTTTTGAATTATTGTTTTATGTTTTGTACCTTTCAAGGACCTTTATATTTTCACACAAATTTTACAATACTCTTATGTATTTTAAAGAAACTGCTAGCTTGGATTATAATTTAGACTGAATTAAATCTATTAGTACTTTTGGGGAGAACTGACATCCTAATGATAGTGAGCTTTCCCACTCATGGATGTGGTATATGGGGGGGGGGCAAAACAACTGAAATTTATTTATTAAAAATATGTATTTTTCCTTACATGTTTAAATTTCAGCCACCTTCAAAGTATTCTCTATTTAAAGCAATATACCTGTCAAGACATTTTTTCCCACTGTTTAAAACAGTTTTTGAACTCATTGATTTCGATGCCTTCTAGTGCTTCTGCTGTTTTTTATTTCACCTCTTCCACATTGGCGAAACATTTCCCTTTGAGGGCATTTTTCAACAACAAAAAGAAAGTTGCTGGCGACCACTTTGGGTGAATAAGGAGTGTAGGGCATAGAGTCATGCCATTTTTTTTGCTAAAAAACTGCTGAACACTTAGCACGGTGTGAGCAGGTATGCTTGTAAATCTCCCAACATGAAATGGGCAATCGCATTGAAAGAGTCTTCAAAAAACAATTCACTGAAGCCTAACTCGGCCTCTCACAACAATGTCAGCTGGTACACTGATACAGATGGGTTCCTAGAACACTCACCTAGTAGGGGAAGCCTGTACTACAAGGAGCCTGCTTTCCAGAAGGTAATTCCAGGTTTTTGTTTTTTTTTTTTAAGATTTTCATTGTTTATTTTTAGACAAGGAAAGGGAGGGAGAATGAAAGGGAGGTAAACTTCAATGTGTGGTTGTCTCTTGTGTGCCTCTCTGCTAGGGACCTGACCTGCAACCCATGTGCCCTAGACTGGTAATCAAACCGGCAGCCCTTTGGTTCACAGGTGGGTTCTCAATTCACTGAGCCACATGAGCCAGGACTAATTCCAGTTTATTTTTGGTCCCCCTCATATCTACTTATTTATCTCAGCAATGTTTATTGTTTTCAGCAATAGGCCTTAGATATATTTTGTTACTTTTATTCCTAAGTAGTTACTGTTTTTTGATGCTATTATAGATGGTATTTTATAATTTTATTTTTACATTTTGCATTTCTAATATATAAAATTAGTTCTTAACAGTTTTATTGAGATACAATTCACATACCATAAAATTTACCCATTTAAAATGTACAATTCAGTGGGTTCTAGTATATTTAAAGTTATATAATAATCACCACAATTGACCTTTGAAATTTTTTACATAAGAATTTATTTGAGCCAAACTATCACCTATGCTAGGGATCAAGATCTCAAATGCTAGACAGAATAAGAGTTTCATAGTTTGTTTGTTTGTTTTTTAATGTGTTTGCAATTAAGAAGAGGATAGAAAAAAGATTACCTGAAGATGGGAGAAAGTAAGGTGAGGATTGGATTATGGAATAGTTAAGATTATTTGCTCTCTTGGTGGTTACTTCTTAGGATAGATCTGAAAAGAGGCATTCAAAGGTGCACCACAATGAACTTCTAGAACGTTTCATTACCTAAAGAGACACCTGTACTCATTTCAGTCAGTCCACCTTTCCTTTTTGTCCATGCCCAGACCTACAAAACCACTAATCTGTTTTGCCTCCCTAGATTTGCCTAAAGATTTCCTCTAAACAGAAATATGTAACATGTAAGCTTCTGAGGCTGTCTTCTTTCACTTTGAATAACATTTTTGAATTCCATCCATGGTGTACCATGTATCAATAAGTAATTTGTTTTTTGTGCCAAATGATATTTCATTGCATAGATATTCAATAGTTTAAATGCTTAATAATCAACTAATAGTTATTTTTCTTGTCTTAATTTTTTGGTTATTTTTTAGCTTTTATGAATACTACAGCTATGAATATTTTATAACAGATTTTGCATAGATGTATATTTTTGTTTCTTCTGGCTATACACCTAGGAGAGAAATCCTTGTGGTATATATATGGATAATATTTTGAGAAAATGTCAAATATTTTTCCTAGTGACTGCACCATTTTACATTCTCACCAGTGCACAGAGTTCCATTTTTTCCCCATGTCTTCACCAACATGTATTATTGTCTATGTTTAAAGGAGCCACCATAGTGGGTATGAAATGGACCTTATGATTTTGATATTCATTTCTCATTTGGCTAGTGATGTTGAGCTCTCTCCATGTGTTTATTGAATATTCAAATATCCTCTTTAGAGAAATATCTCTTCAGATAATTTTAAGGTAGATTTTTTAAATCATTGCATTGTAAGAGCTCTCTATGTATTCTGTATCCATGTCCTTATAATATATATGATTTGCAAGTATTTTCTCCCATTTTCTGGTTTTCTTTTCACTCTCTGGATTTCTAGATGATGTTTTTATAAAAAAGCTTTTAATTTTGATGTAGTCAAAAAATTTTAATTTTTCTCTTTTGTTGCTTACATATTTGGTGTCATTTAAGACAACTCTGTCTAACTCAAGGTCACAAAAATTTATTCATATTTCTTCTAACACTTTGATAATTTTATCTTTTACATTTAGGTCTATGATCTATTTTGAGCTATTTTTTTGTATGATGTTAGGAAGGGGTATAACTTTATTTATTTGTATGCAGCTATCCAGTTGTCCCAACATTATTTGTTGAAAGATTATTCTTTTCCCATTGAATAGTCTTGGCACTTTGTAAAGATGAATTGACTGTAAATGTAAGGGTTATTTATGGGTACTCAATTCTATTCCATTAATCTATTTGTCTATCATATTATTAACCCATCACTACACTGTCTTAATCACTATAGCTTAATAGTAGGTATTGAAATTGCAATGTGTGAATTCTCCAACTTTTTCCTTTCTTCAAGGTCATTGTGAGTACCCTGAATTTCTTGCATTTCCATATTAATTTTAGACAGGATGATTAATTTCTGCAAAAAATTCACTGAAAATAGTTGGTGTTTGATAACAATTACATTGAATATGAAGATCATTTAGGGGAGTATTATAATATGATCAATACTATATCTTCTGATCCAAGAACATGGGCTGTAAGTGTGTTTTTCATATTGACCTTTTGTTCTGAGACTTTGCTTAATTTCTTTTCTAGGAACTTTTCTTGTCAATTTATTAACATTTCTATGTGGATAATCCTGTTGTCCATGAATAAGGCCTATTTAAAAAAATTTCTTTTTAGGCTGTTTACTTATTTATTTTTAGGAATTCTAGTGCAATATTAAAGTGAAGAGCTAATATTTTCAAGTAACATTATATCATTTTAAGTATTGTGTTAGTCTTAAGTACAATATATCCATTTCCTTTGTGTTATTATTTCCATAGATTTTTACTTCTAGTTATATTATAAAACCTGGAAATACTTTTATTATACTTTAATAATTTTAAACATTACGAAAACATAAAAATAAAGACTTTCATACATACTCACATTTTTAACATTTCTGGAGGTTTTAATTCCCGTTTTTGTGGATCCAAAATTCCGGGTGGAATTACTTGCCTCTTGCTTTAAAGAATTTTTTTTTTTTGATATTTCTTTCAGGTCAGTTTTTGTTTGTTTTGGGCAATAAATTCTCTCACCTTTTTTTTTTTTAAAAAGAATTTTCTTTTACTTGAAAGTTTATGATTCTAGCTTGACAGTTGCAACACACTTTGCACGTTGTTCCATTGTCTTCTTTCTTGCATTAGTTTCTTTTGTGAAGTTTATGATGATCTTTTCTCAGTCCTTTTATTGTATATAATTATTTTGTACTCTGGCTGCTTTAAAATTTTATTTTTGTTATTCATTTTTTAGAGATGTAATTGTGATATTTCTTGATGTGGTTTTACTTTGGACTTATCTTGATTAGGTTTGATGAAATTATTGGGTTTCTGAGTTTATTGTTTTTTATAAAATATTGAAAATAATTTGGCTATTATTACTTCAAACAATTTCCCATTTCCACTATTTCTTTTGTAACTTTAACTATTAGTTTATTAGACATGTTAGTATTGTCCCACAGATCAGATGATCTATCTATTCACATTAATTTTTCAATTTTTTTGTGTCTCACTTTGAATAATTTTTATTGCTGTACATTGAAGTTTGCTATCATTTCTTCTGCATATGTGACTTATCCTGACCAGTGAAATTTTCATTTCAGATATATAATTGATTATATCTCCTTATGCTCTAATTTATTATTTTTATTTATATCTTCTATTTTTTCTCATTCATTCATATTTTTAAAAAATACTTGAACATATCTATAATAGCTGTTTTAAAGTTCTTGACTACTAAATTCGTATTTTAAAAATTATTTCTGAAACTTTCTGTTTACATATTTTTACATTTCAAATTATGTCACAATTTCTTGCTTTTTTGGCATGCCTAATAATTTCTAAGTGCTTCCATTATGATTTTTAAATTATTAAAAATGTTAGATTGTGAAGCGTATGGAATCTATTCTTTACTAAAAATTTTGCTTTGTATTTTAGTATAGTTCAGTGACGTATTTAAATTTCCTTTTTTTTTTCTTTTGAATTGATCTTTGTTAGGCTAGGTCTGGTGTAGCCTTCAATCCTGCCCTACTACTGATGTATGGCCCTCATGACTAGCCCTCTGCTAAATGCCACAGGGTATGGTTCTCTTCTCAGATTCAACAATTTATGGTGGGAACTAAAACAATTTCTGATCTTTATGATTCCTGGGATCTAGTCAGCTTACTTGACTTACACAGCATGCCTCACCATAGTCAGCAATAGCTGTAGTGGAAACATGTGGAATTCTGAAGTTACTTTTCTCCACAGTTTCCTCTGTTTCAGAATTATGCCCTGCAACTTCAGGTCACTCCAGACTCCCTGAATTTCAGTCTCTTCATCCTCAGCTAAGTGAGACAGCCATGTTCTGCTTGGAAGTTATCCCTCATCCCAGTATGGAATGTTCCTCCCAGGACAGAGTTTGATGTAAAAGCACACATGGAGATGAATATATCATTTGTCAAAATATTTAAAGGTTATAAATAAAGCTAATAAAATGTTAAGAAAAATTCTATCAACTTAACAAAAATAAATAAAAATGTGAAGGGTCAGTTTCAAACTCAGAATTCTCAGACTCCTTGCACTTCTCCTGTAGCCTTCTTTCTTGTCCTATCTACTCATGTACACTGTACAACTTCTTGCATAGACCTATCTAAGCTTTGCCGATAAGCCTATGGTAAATACACCGCTGGTCTTTTCTGTTCTCATGGGTGGAGTTGTCCTAAGGTGGTTATAACTGAAAGTAAGGCTTTTACTTTTTGTTTCATTGTATAAAAGTCTTAGTTTAAAAGTTTTACAAAGAGTGTTTTTATTTCTTGTGAAATTATATGTACACATACACATAATATGCACATTTAAAAACTTTCTCCATAAATGTAAATTTTATGAGATAGCCTTTTGAATCCATGACTGAAACTACTTAATTTTTTCCCTGAAGTAGATGACAATTTAGTAAACTTAATCCATACTAATGTAAATTGTCTATATACTTGTGGGTGTCTATATGTCTATACTTGTGTCTATATATGTGTGTTTGTGTGTAAGGGAGAAGCAGAGAGAGGGGGGAGAGAGAATGGAAAAGAATTTATATAAGAATATTAAAGGACTTTTGAGACTATTTTACTAAACTTTACTCATTGAAATCCTTCTCAGTAGAAAGAAAAGTTAAATTTGATATTGATTTCTCCTTGAACCAAATTAAATAAACTCAAATATGTAAAACATCTGATTCTTGACAGTCATAACCACTCAATAATGCTGGATTTCTACTTCTCACGTTCTCAGTTTTCATATATACAAGGTCCGGCACAAATAACACCCTTGTTTTATTATCAAACCTTTATTACAAAATCATATGCATATAATTCTATAACATAGCAATATCACATTCAAGCACACCCTATGACATTTTAGGTGAAATGTTCAAATTGAAACTATAAATTATTGCACCCATATTATTACCCTACCAACCACACTCAAGCAGGCCTTGCTTCTACTGGACCCTGTATTAATGGTAATCTCCTGAAGTAATTTCTCAATTTCTGTATCTAGCTTGTTAATGACTCCAAAGGGAGACATTTCAGGCCTACTATGGGTTGGGGATCTTGACAAAGAAAGCTGAACTTGGTGATATATAGAGCCTCAAATCAGATTATGTGTGTTTAGACTTTCTTTCCTTCTGCTCTGAGTTAGTGTTATTCAGAAATATAGGTATCAAACCCAGACTATTAAATTCAGAGAATGTAACCTGTGCAAAAAAGACAAAACAAAAACAAAACCCCCTAACAATCAATCAAATAAACAAAAAACTGAAAGGGAAAACATGGCTAAAGACAATTTCTTAGAAAAGAGCTAAACTTCAGTGATTAGTTTCTACCTGATGTCTATGGAAATTTCAATGATTAGTTTCCACCTGATGTCTTCAGGAATTGGGTGAGAATGCAAGGATTTGATATAGCTTTAGAATCTCCAGTGCACCTTTCCCCTGCTGGGCCTGGCCTGATATTTTAACAAGTCCCCTGTCTCCAAATAAATTTCAAGAGATTTTCTAGGGTGGCAACAAAACAATGCTGTACATTATTCTAAGGGAAGCTCTTCCGGGTTGGATTCAACATGGGTCTTTTCCAAGGTACCGGAGGAGCAACTTTGTTTTTTTTGCAGTTCCCTGTGGCTTGATAACTCGGCCTCCGACCCTCCACCTTCTCTGTGATGATCAATGTCCATGTTCCTTGAATGTCAGGGCTTCAGCGGACTGCCTGGATTAAGGTCTCTATGTCAGAGCCTGTTATCTGTTGCAGAGCCCCTAATGCCATTAGCAAGAAAATGAAAGAAGCTTCCAAACAACCTTCAGATCGATGCTAACGTTATAACTTCCAACAGCTGCTGCTCAGTTTCTTTATTTGTTAAGACCTCCTCCTGTGTGGAATTTTCTTGACTCAAGTTAATTCTGTCGATTTGACAAAGATGTTTCTAGCAAGCTATTTTGTATCCAGGCCTGGGCAAAGCATGGGATAGGGAGGGTCTTTTCCCTGAAGGTAATAAGCATCCAACTGGGAAGTGAGAAATCACATAGCATTTAGGGGGATTGTGTATGGCCAAGGTGATTTCAGTAATAAAATGTAAATGTGGAAGGTGGTCTGAGAGGAATATTCATGCTGGTAGCACTGGAAGAAAGGATTTGAGGAAGTGGGCAGGAGGGGAAGTGTCTTCTCTGGGGAGATAATTGCTGGTGGAACGCAGGATTCTTACTTCTTGGGCCTATGATACAACATACAGCAATTTTTATGGCATTGAATTTCCAGCTCCTTTTTTTTTATCAAGACTCAGCCCAGAAATAGCATAAAAACTCCCACGGAGCAACTCTGTTTCTACTTGAGGGTGCTTCAATTTCTTGCAGTGAAGGGAGGAGGGAGAACGAGGTGAAATGTTTCTGATAGTTATTTCCTTTGTTTTAGGAAAAACGCCTTAATGGAAATGTGGCCCTTTCCCACCTGGCTTATGAAGTTCTAAAATGGAATCTCTCCAGCATTGATATAAAAATCAATAGGCAGGGAGTTTAGCCATCTAGCAGCCACTTTTGACACCGACAGGTGAACAGTTCTAGAATCGTACCTGCTTAATCTTTTGTGGATCAGCCTTGACTGGTGCTTTCAAGGTCGCTGGGCCCTGAGAAAACTTCTTGAAGAAAATCAACTACAAAGCAGGTGAGGATTCAAAATCCTCAACAATCTGGGCCATGCTTTTCCGATCTCATCTTCTTTCCCTGCTGTATTCACATCTTCTATTACTGACATCCTCATCTCCAAAATACTCTTTTGGATATACCAAGGGCTTTATTTGCTCAATGATCCCCTACCTTGAAGGCTCTTCCTGAGTGTTTTCTCCTCATTACACCTACTGTTTTCTTCATAGTCCAGTTCAACCTAAACTTGCTCTACCAAGGCGTTGCTGGCAACTCCCACACACAGTGAACTCTAATTTCTCTGAAATTCTGCATCCCTGACTTTGTGAACCATTTCTTTGGTACTTATCTAGTGCCTTCTGGCATTTCCTTTGTGGCTTGCACTCATATTTAATTTTCTATGTGTGCATATCCTTCCATTTATGTTAACCTAGTTTCTCTTATTAGGACATAAATTTTTTGTGTATGGAACACTTATTTTTATTCTGTGTAAACTTATATTACATTGTTCCATCAGTCTCTATTGAATTAAAAATAGTCTAAGAAACTCACAGGCAAACTTCTGCTAAAGTAAAGGAATTCCTCAGTAAACAAAAATAAATTTTACATTTTCTGCTTCTTTTAGATAACATAGACTACTATAGATATTATTTTTTTCTGGAATTCATGGCAGTTTTTTTCTGTCTTACAGGACCTGCTATTCATAGTTTTCTACTAGTTGACTCTTGTGTTTTAATATTGTTTTTTTTTCTATATACGCTATCTCTAAATTTTAGAGTTCTGCTCTTAGACTTCCATGAGTCTCTAACTATACTTATCTCCCAGGTAATTCGAACCAGTCTCATGTCTTTCAGTACAATCTCCACACTATTGACTTTTAGTTGTGTGTCTCCAATACAGATTTCACCTACAAACTGTATATCTGCAATTGGATATTGAGTAAACATTGGAAATTTAACAGCTTTCAAATTGATTCCAGTGCAACTACTTGCATAACCTACTTCTTTTTAGTCTTTCAAATCTCAGACTTATTCCAGTTGTTAACATAAAAAATGCTTACATCATTAAAAAGTTAAATGTTTGGTTATTGGAGATTTCAAATATAAACAGCATGACAAACCCCCTTGTATTTGTCATTCAGCTTCAGTGACTATGTTATTTCCTTATTTTACATATAACTTTCCTATTCCCTACCTGATTATTTTTATACTATTATTTTCTAGGTAAAATTGATATACATTGAAATGCAAAAATTTTAAGTGTACTATTTTTGATGAATAGATACATCTGTGTAAACAGCACTCCAATCTAGGTTAATTATATTACCAACACAGAAAGTTTCATCTTGTACTTTAAAAATTAACCCCTTACATTACCTAAAGACCAACACTAGTTTGAGATTCACCCATAGTTTTGTATCTAACAGTAGCTCATTCTTTTACTGCTTGAGTGTTCATTGTACAAATATCACAATTTGTTTATAAATTATTCTATTGATAGACATTTATGTTATTTAGAATGTTTGGAAAATATGAATTAAATTGCTATGAACATTTTTCTAGTCTTTTGGGGGTCATTTGTTTTCATGGTTCTTTGCAAAACATCTAGGAGTAGGAAAACTAGATTATAGGTACATGTATGCTAAAGACTTTCATATTTTTTATATAAATTTTTGACCAATTTTATTTTCCACAAGTAATATATGACCATTTAAGTTACTGCACATCTGTGCAACATTTATTGTTATCAGTTTCATAATTTTAGCCTAGAATGGTGAAAATTCTGAAGGTGTTTGGTAGCATCTCATTGTGGATTTAATTTATATTTCCATGATGAGAATTTTTCATGTATTTATAATATATTAGGATGTTTTCTTTGTATCTGGTCAAGTCTTTTGCCCTTTTAAAGATTTGGTACTTCATCCTTTTAAAGTTGAGCTTGATATGTTGTTTACATGTACAGGATGCAAGTTCTTTGAGAAATGTTTTGGCATATTGTTTTCCAGTATGTGGTTTGCATATTCATTTTCTTAATGGCTTTTTGATAAGTCGCTTTAATTTAGGTAAACATCTTTAAAAATGTTTTCTACTTATGTTTATTGTTTTCTGGATTCTAGCTAAGAAATCTTTTCCTTCCTCCAGCACACAAGAATTTTCTCCTGTGTTTTCTTTGAAATGTTTTTAAAAGTTTTAACTTTTATGTGTAGGTCTTTTTTTTATGTTTTGAGGTAGAGATTGAGGTTTGTTTTTTTATTTCATATGTATATTAACTTGTTGTAAGACCATGATTTTCTCTATAAATTTTCCTTTTCTCTATAAATTGCTTTGGAAAATTGCTTTGGTTGAACATCGATTGTACATTTATGCCAACTTTAACACTTTATAACAGCTCTTGATATCAGGTAGTTTAAGTGCTCAAATATATATATATATTTGTTTTTTAATATATTTTATTGATTATGCCATTACAGCTGCCCCAGTTTTTCCCTCTTTGCCCCTTATGACCAGTACCCTCATTCCCTCCAGCAACTAAGGACCTGACCCTTAGTTCATGTCCATGGTCATTCACATAAGTTCTTTGCTTCTCTCTTTCCTGTATTATTCTTAACATCCTCCTGTCTATTTTTTCCCCATCAATTATGCTTCTTAATTGCTGCACCTTCTCTCCCATTCTCTTCCTTCCCCCTTCTAGCTGATAACCCTCCAAATGATCTCCGTATCTGTGATTCTGTTCCTCTTTTGGTTTTTCACTTAGTTTGCTTTTTTAGATTCAGCTGTTGATAGTTGTGAATTTGTTGCCATTTTAATGTTCATAGTTTTGATCTTCTTTTTCTTAAATAAGTCCTTTTAACATTTAATGTCAGAATGTCTCGGTGCTGAAAAACTCCTTTAGCTATACCTTGTTTGGGAAGCACTTTATCTGCCCTTTCATTCTAAATGATAGCTTTGCTAGATAGAATGATCTAGGTTGGAGGTCCTTGCTTTCCATCACTTTGAATGCTTCTTGCCAGTTACTTCTAGACTGCAAAGTTTCTTTTGAGCAATCATGTGACAATCTTAAAAGAACTCCTTTGTAGGTAACTCTCTGCTTTTGCTGCTTTTAAGATTCTCTCTTTATCTTTAACCTTTGGCATTTTAATTATGATGTATCTTGGTGTCCCACTTGTTTGGGATTCTCTGTGTTTCCTAGACTTGCATGTCTATTTTCCTTTACCAAATTAGGAAGGTTTTCTTTCATTATTTTTTCAAATAAGTTTTTAGTTTCTTGCTCTTCCTTTTCTCCTTCTGGCATCCCTATGATTTGGATGTTGGATTTGGAGGTGTTTCAGAGGCAACTTATACTATCCTCAGTTTTTTTAATTCTTTTTTCTTCTTGCTGCTCTTGTTGAATGCTTATTTCTTCCTTATGTTTCAAATCATTGATTTGAATCCCAGCTTCATCTCCTCCACTCTTGGTTCCCTGTAGATTTTTCTTTATTTCACTTAGTGTAAGCTTCATTTCTTCCTGGATCTTTTTTATTTTGTTGCCATACTTAACAAGTTCTTTGAGCATCTTGATTACCATTGCTTTGAATTCTGCATCTGATAGGTTGGTTGTTTCTGTTTCATTTAGTCCTTTTTCTAGGGTTTTGTTTTGTTCTTTCACGTGGGTCATATTTCTTTGTCTCCTTATTCTGGCAGCCTTTCTGTGTTTGTTTTTATGTATTGGGCAGAGATGGTTTAACTCCCTGGTTTAGTAGTGTGGTCTTATTATAGAAAAGGCACCCGTAAATTGTGTGGGGCAGAGCCTTAGGTAACTGCCAGGGCAGGATACCTGGCTTCACTGCTTTGTGGTTCTGGGTGGGTAGAGGGCTCAGAGAAGGGTGGGTACTCACTCTGTGCAACTGGTGCCCTTCCAGCTGTTGTCCTGGTGCTGAATCCCAGAGGGGACGCATGTGTGTATGTTTTAAGTCTGTGTGGGCCCTTTAAGTGAAGTATCCTGAAAATCCAGCAGTTTCTTCCACTACCCCAACCCCCATTGTTTTTTACAGCCAGAAGTTATAGGGATGTATCTTCCTGGCCCTGGAACCTTGGGCTGTGTGGTCTGGCCTGGGGCTGGGATCCTTTGCTCCCAAGGTGTCCCTCCCAATGTTTATCCACCATGCAAAAATGTGGGGTCACCCATTCTGCTGCTGCTACCTCTCTGTGCCACAGCATATCTCCATGCCTCTCTGCACATTTCTGTCATTTCTGTGTCTTCTCCCTACCTATGCAATGTGGTTTTGTTAAATCCTTGATTGTCAGATATCCATACAGCTCAATTTTCTGATGGCTCTGGGTGTTATTTGTTCTGAGGTCTAGTTAAAATTTTGTCTGTGGTTGCACGAGGAGGTGAAGCATGTTTTCCTGTACCTCCATCTTCACCAGAAGTCCTCTAGTTTTTTCTTTATCAAAATTATTTGGCTATCCTATCTCTGTCATATTTCCATATAAAGTATAGATTTATTCTGCAAGTTTCTGTACAAAGTCTGATGGAATTAGGATTGCTCTGAATCTGTAGACCAATTTGGGGACAATTGACATCATAAAGCATAAAGTCTTAAACCAGTCTTTCATACTATGAACATAGTATATTTTTCCATTTATTTAGATCTTATTTCTGTCATCGACTTGCATAGTTTTCAATATAGAGGTTTTGAACAGTGTTTATTAAAGTGTGTTTCATTATTTTTATGCCAACATAAATTTTTATCTTAAATCCCAATTATTGGCACTAGTATAGAGAAATATAACGGGCATTTATATATTAATTTTCTAAATTGAAATCCTGCAACTTGCTTACTAGTTCTGATATTTGTGTTGCTCCCTTAATATTTTCTTTTAGAAAATATATGGCACCTGCATGTAAAAACAGTTTTATATCTTCCTTCTCCAGTTTTACCACTTTTATTTTTGTTTTTTTCCTGATTACATTAGCCAGTAACTCCAGTATGATGCTGAATGAAGGGGCTGAAGATAAAAATCATAGGAGTAAATAATTTACTATTTTATTATTAAATCTGTATGATTTTGTAGTTGTCATTCAGGAGTTTTAAAAAATTCTCAAAATCTGGTTGGATTATTTTTTAAAATCATAATTGTGGAAGCAGAAGAGCGCAGTTGCTGGCAGGAGGCAGGTTTACAGAAGCAGAATGCGGAAGTTAGCGAGAGACCTAGCGATTACTGTTATCTGAGAGTGGCTACTGCTCAGTTTTGTCCTGTCACAATACTGCCTTCATAAAATGGGTTGTAGTTTTTCATTATTTCTCTGCAATGAATTTTTGGTAAAATTCTGTATTGAAATGATGAGATGTGTATTTGTACATATGTGTGTGTGTGTTTTATTTTAACACATGTTTTGTTAAAAAATTCATTTTCTGTGATGTAAAGGGACAATTCAAATCCTCTATTTTATTTAATTTCAGTTTTGGTAGATTGTTTTTCAATATGTTCTTTAATTTCATCCAAGCCATCAAGTTTGTTGGCAAAACGTCACTCAATATTTTGTTATTTTCTTCTGTAATGTCTCTAAGGTTTGTAATGGTAACCTCAGCCATAAGCAACTGATATTTTCTCTTTTCTACTAATCTGCCTTGCTAGTTTATTGATTTTTATAGATCCTTTCAAATACAAAGCTTTTATTTTTGCTAATTTTCTCTATTTTTGTCTATGTTATTTTTCTTGGATTCCTGTTTTTGTCTTACTATTTTCTTTCAATATTTCGCTCTGAAATTAAGTTGTTTTTTATATACTTCTTTTTCATATACTTCCTTGATTTATGAAGTTTGAAATTTAGATAAGTGACTTTCAGTCTTTCTTTTTTCTAAGCCCTGTTTTACTTGCATCCTATATATTTTGATACACTGTATTTTCATTTGCATTTCTTTTTGAACATTTCAGTTTCCCTTTTCATTCTCCTCCTCCTTCTCCTTTGTTTTGCTCATAGGTTATTTCAAACTGTGAAAGTTTCCAGATATGTGTAGCTTTCTATGTATACTTTAAAAATTAATTTCTAAATTAACTCTGCTGAGTTCTGTAATATGTTAGTCTTTTGATACTTACTGGCTCTTGTTTTATTGTTCAATATATGATCTTTCTTGTTGAATAATTTGTGTGACTTTAAAAAGAATATATACTCCTTCTTTGTCTGGTTTACTATTTTATAAATATCAATTTGATTAAGATAATTGATTGTGTTGTTTAGATGCTATGTACCTTTGTTCATATTTTGTCTAGTTCTGTCATTTCCTGAGAGATGGATATTAAAATTTTCAGATATAATTGTAGATGTTTTCCTATTTCTCCCTTCAATTTCTAGTTTTCTATTTCTTTCTGGTTCCAGCCCTTTAAGTATATTACTTTGCATTGATTTTAATAGTGTTTGTTGGGATTACACTATGATGATGTCTTTCTTGATGCTGTTTCATGGGGCAGCACTTTCTCACTCTTTGTCAGTTCTGTTGACTATATTTTTAAAACAAATCCAGAATTTCACTTTATCAAACCACCTCCACTCTAGCCATCTCAATTTATGTCATCATGCTCTTTCACTTTAGTTATTGTAAAAACCTCCACGATTGTTCATTTGTCTCCATTCTTGCTCCTTTTTAGTCTATTCCAAACACAACCACCAGAGCCAGATCTTGTTCGGCTGCAAGTGAGATCACATCACTTCTCCTTTTCCCAACACACTTATCATAAAAGCTGATGTCCTGCCATGACATGCAAAGCTAATGTGATTGGCTGCATCTTCACCCAGTCCCCCCTTTCTGCTCGCTGTTTATGATTTTCTTCTTATTCAGTGTAATCTAAGGGAAAAGGGATCCTTGTCTCTTCCTTGACATATCAAGGCCTTTTCCATCAGGACCTGTTATTTGCTGTTCCATTTGCCTGAAGCACCCCAGAATTCCTTAGGTTACTTTGCTTCTTCATAATTTTACTAAAATCTCATCTCCATGAGTTTTTCAGATGACCTTATTTTAAAACTCCTCTTACACAATCATCTTCCAGACCTCTTTCTGGCTTTAATTTTCTCCTCAGCACTTCCACTACTTAACATGATTTTATTTTACTTATTTATTTTGTTTATTGTGGACTCCATACATTTTCCCCACCCCCACTAGATTGTAAGTTTTGTGAGAACAGTGTTTTCTGTTGTTTTTGGTTACTGTTCTCTCCCTAGTGTCTCGACTGATGTCTGACCTTCTGCCAGAATATTTCTTTTGCATTTCTCAGTGGTCCTGATTTAATAGTCTTTCACTCTTTCTTGACAAATGGTGAGTTAATCTTACCATGAGCATTGTTAAGTGAAGGCGATTTTGCTTCCTCCCCTGAGTGTCTTGTTTCCAGAGTCCTAACTGTTCTAATAGTTACAAAGTTTTCCCTAATAATTAACCTAAATTCTCCCTCTGTTGAAACAGAAGCACCATTAGTTCCTATTCTGTCCTTGTTGACTAATGAGAATAATTGGTCTCTGTCCTTTTATCCACACGCCTTCCCGTATTTGTGGATATCTGCCATGCCTCCCCTTAGCCGTTGGTCACACAAGTGTGTCAGCAGGATGGCCACGCAGGGACCAGCCAGGCCCAGAGCAGGCATCAGCCACTCATCTCCCCACAACAGGAATGAGTAAAAATTGTTTTAAATAGACAGTGAGATTATGTGGTGAAGGGGGCTCCTAACTGGGGATTGGATTCAGGTTTTCTATTAACAAATAGACACATTTAAAGGAAGTCAAGACTTGTAATCAGCCACTAAGCTGACTTGAAGCCTTATTTTTATTGACAATTAAGAAAGTCTTTTCTGGATGCTCCCTCCTGCCTTCATAATGGTGCTTTCTGGTGGCAGTCTTTCTGGACACTTCTGTACCTCTGACCATTGTTTCTAGCCTCTCTGTTCTAAATAAATTTTCTAAGAATTTTGTATTTATTAGAATTTTGTGGAATAGTCTCCATTTGAGTTGCCCATTTTGCATTTCCTTAAATCCATTATTTACTTTTTGGTCTAAATAAGGATATACTTTCTGAATCCAGTTGCTTTTTCATAATTTTTCACCATTGCACCTTCATGAGTGTGGCCAAAGGTAATACAGAGAAAACGATTTCATTTAATTATCTAAATTATCATAAAATGGAAGGGTAGTGTGGTGAATAGAAGGAACCCTGACTCAGTTGGGAGACATGAGTTGAAATTCCACCTCTTTCACTTAATAGCAATGTGGCCCTTGGGAAAATCCCTTTGAGTTACTGAGCTGCAGTTGCTCTGTTTAAATGAGGTTTTAGACCAGATTAACTCTAAGGGTCTTTTAAGTCTTTTAGTTTTATAATTCTATAAGGGGGAACAGCTCCAAAAATCTATTACCATAATGTTAAGTTTATTATCCATGCATTTAATGTTAATTAACAAGATCAGTAGAGAGCTATTGTGGACTAGAGTTCACAATAGTGTAGACTAGAAAGCATCTCTTCCAAAAACTGTGTGTAGAAACCAATTTATATTAACTATTTATTTCTTCCAAGATGACAACTAGATAGTATTTATTATGTGTTCATAGCATGTGTAATTGAGGAAATTTTGACATTTCTTTGGTTCTCTATGTTGCAAGGTTTGGTCTTAAAGTGGCCAGTGACCAAGCAGCTGGTGTTTTATTTCAGGTAAGATTTCTGGCCCTGTCAAATATGTGATGGGACAAACTCCAGAGTCACAGCTGCCTGTCATTCATGACTTGTCACCCAAGATTAACATCATTGACTAAGACTAAGCTGCCGACACGTTATAAAAACTTACGATGGTGCTCACTGTAAATCCAAAGTCACAGTTGGCCCATCTTTCTGAGTCTTGTTTCTGGTTGCTTCAACACTCGTTTATGTCACTTTAGAGCAGATCAAGCTGCCAGCCCTGCCACCTCACTGTCAGACACAAAGTGAGAAAGTTGGGGATCAGATGAGATGGGTAAAGGCCTTGATACTTAGCAAGGTAAAGGGCAACCTTATAGCATCTGAGATGGGGCAGGGACATTTGAGTAAAGCAAGTGTGGGAAAGAAAGATGGAAAGTTTAGTTTTGGACATTTTGAATTTGAGTTACCGATTAGATATTCATGTGGAAATGCCTAGAAGGCAGTTAAATATTTGGAATAAGAGTTTAGGAGGAAGTTTACATGCAACATTTCCCAAGTTCTACCATATTCACCCACTTTTGATGTCCTAGCTAAAAATCCTCAATTCACATTTTCAGGCAGTGTGTTAAGCCTTTGCTGTAACTACTACCCATATCAAGCTGGTTACAATATGCACAAGACAACTTTGAGAAGTCCTAGGCATTAAACACCCAGGAATAGCAGCTTATTTTTTGGACCCACAGAATTAGTCAAAATATCCAATCCCCAGGAATCAGTGAAACTTAATTATCTCTACCATACTTGAAATAAATAAGCCTCCTCTTACAGTTTTATCTTGCTGTTACCCTGTTCCCTGATACCAGGCCCTGTGTGGCCCCACATGGCAGCCTTCCTCACTTGGATGTATATGTAACAAGGAGTTAGGCCTGTTATCTACCTGTGCTTTTTGTTTGGTTTCCCACCATTTAAAGAATCTTTAAATCTCATAAAACAAGGTTACAACTGGACCTATAAACCTGGAAATCTCTGGTACCAGACACTGTGTCTGGTACTCGGTAGCAGATAATTAGACAAGAATCAACAGCTTCATCTTCCATGCTGCGATGTTGCTGTGATTTAGCCCTGGATAGCTGCACAGCTATCACTCAAATCTTCCACTTAAGAGGCCTATCCTGGCTTTATGAAATGCTCACCCGCTTGGACCTCAAGGTGACTACTGACATCATTGCTGCTTCACCCCTGATGGTCACTGGCCACAGGGGACATCATGACAGGAAAAATCATAGGATTTGCTAACATGTCTGATAAGGATCAGAAAATCAAGCTGTTGATCTCAGTATATTTAAAGGAATACCAACCAGTCTCTAGCAAAGGAAATCAATTCCAGAACATGTAGCAGATGGACCGATAACCACTGGAAGAGCTCTTTGGCAAAATATTAACTTACTTGACTTGGATATATATAAGGATTTGGTGCCTTCGAATAGAAGGTAATCAAAAGGAAAACGCTGGAAACAGGAAAGTTCTAGTAGTATACCCCACCAAAGGCTTAGACAAGGAGGAAAGAGTTCTGTCTAAGCCCCAACCACCCCCCTCCCCCGACACACAGAATCTTTTCTTCCATACACATCATACTTATACCAGCCTAAGCTCTGGCTTTCGCTTTCTTCCTCTGATCGTAGAGATACAGAAAAACTTGCAATAGCCCCTTTCATCCTGGTGAGCTACTGACAACATGTAAGCTCCAGAGAATTTGCAGTAAGTTGGCACACTGTTCTTCATCATACCCAGAAAAACTGAATTTATTAAAGCTTTTATTTAGATGAATTTGTACCTTGGCCACTGATTAATTTACCCATTGGCCTATTTGTTTACTTATATATTTTTTCTATGCTATATCTGGGGTAATTATTTCTATCAGCTAATCGTTAGACATGCTCTATTATTAATAAACTCTCCTCTCTTTTCTATGCTTATGCGTGTATTGCCGATTATTTGAAATCAAAGTCACCATACTTCTTCCATGACACTTCTCTGGACAACTCTGACCTGTCTTTTATAGACTTTGATCTTAAACAGCAAGGGGATATTTCCTAGCTTAATGCAAGGAGGGAATGTAAGGGAATGGCAACATAACATAGTCCTGTTCATCGAGCATTCCCAGTTTAGGTGGGAAGTGAAGAATAAAAAGTAAAATGAATTATGAGAGGCTCGGTGACATGAAGGGACTCCTAGATAATGTGTACTTGGGCTACATCATCTTCCAGTACTTAGAAATCTCCTAGGCTTGCAAGAAGTGCATGTGTCCAGCCTTTGGTCACTGACTGATAACAGATGATCATGTGCTGTAATTTCATTTGGATATTGAACCTCAGAGGATTCTCATATCACAAAATAGCTTCCTTGGCAGAGACTCATCCCGTACACTCTTCCCCATCTCTGGGGTCTCCCAAGACAGCAGACCCATTCAGCATGGCATTTCCATTCTTCCTCATGCCCTCTGGGCCCTTCCATACTTTTTCCCGTTTCCCCGCCTTTTCTTCCCTTTGCCCTTCTTTTCTCTTTGTCTTTTTTGCCTTTGTTCTCTTTCTCTGAGGAGCCTTCTGCCTGACTCTGATTTCCTTTGACTTTCTAAGTTTAATTTTCATTTTCTGAAATTCATTCTATCCCCTAATAATTTATGTTAAAGATTGGGGGCCGGAGTAGAAAAAAAATCCCATCAATACTTGCTAAAATAAAGAAGCTGTGTATTCATTGACTCTCAGTGTCCCCACTTGCCTTAGAAAGTTGCATTCTTTGGCAGCCCTGTGACACAGGAGAGCTAACATTTAAGAGGGAAAATGAGCCATTTGTCATCAACACTACTCCTGCCTTCCTGGATTGGATGTGATTGGGATAAGGGGCTTGGCAGGACCTATCAGAAGTTGCTTCTCCAGGTGCACGGCATTTAGACAAGGAAACTCACACACTTCATTTTAAAGTCTGCCTTTACAATTCAGGTATAATTCTTAGTCAAAGTATCTGCTTAATATTGGGATTTTAAGGGTGCCATGATAGAGCTCTTCTCAATTTATAACTCCATTCTGTATCTAATCAAGGACGACTGGAACTTTTTAGGGTAGAACAGACTTTAATTCCTCAATTAGTGGGAAGAGATTTGAGCAAATATGCCTGGAGGAGCAAAGACACTTCCCTAAATCCCTAGTATAAAGCCAGTGGCGTGCATTTAAATTCTTTCTAAGAAATTTTTGAAAGATTAGGGATAAGAATTTCTGAGAAAGAAAAAAAAAGGTGAAAAGGAATTTGGTGAAAAAAAAACTTTCAAATTTTTCATCGAAGAAAATCTCGTCTGACTTCACAAATTCACTAAGTACAAGTCTTGAAAGCTACAGAGTGTCTTACATATTGTGAAACTGGTATACACTTTAGAGAAAATGCAATCAAAAGTATTCTTATGGGCAGTTACACTCTCATATGTAGATGATACATAGAAAGATAGGTAGATACAGAGATTTTTTAAATGATATTCATCATATCACATTTTATTTATTCTATTCTTAATACATTTGTTTTTTTCTGAATCTTTTAGTTTCTGAGAGGTATATGTTAAACTCTGTGTAGTTACAGTTTGACAGTATTTTCTTTAACATTTTTACAAGTCATTACTCTGTTTGCATTATATAATTTGAAGTTTACTTTAAGCTTCTGATAGAGTATTTATTTTATTTTCATGTAATGATGGTCAAAATGCTTTTGCCTAAGAATTTCTACCTTGTTCTTTACATCTTTATCTCTTTGTGCTGCAGTCTGAGTAATTTCTTTGGTTCCAACTTTCAGTTTACAAATTCTCTCTATATTAAAGCTGAATTTTAACCTGTCCATTGAGTTTTTTTTTTTAATTTAATCTGTAGATGGTATTGCACTGTGTTACATATCTCAGTGTTGCAGATGAGAAGTTCAATGATAGTCTATTTTTTCTGTGTTGATAACATGCTCTTTTGCCTGTGAGTTTTTAAAAACTTTATCATTCTTTTTATTATTTAAATGGTTGAAAAATTTTATAAAACTTGTCTGTGTGTTTTATTGTTATTTTTTGCTTCTTTTTTTCTTATTACTCCAAGATGAAACCCTGTGAGCCTGTTAAGGCTTAATACATTCTTCAGCTCAGGAAAATTTAATTCTATTATTTGTTTAATTATTGATACCTCCCCAAACTCATTGTTTCTCTCTTTGAAACTCCTGCTGTTCAAACAATATGCCTCATGTGTCTTTATCTGTTTTCTCACAACAGTTGTTTCTATTTTTTTCTGTTTTATTATATTTCTTATAGTTGTCCAGGTCATTAATTCAGGTATTAATAATGATAATTCTCTTTCATTCAAATAATAAATTATTTAGTTGAAAAAATCATATTTTAGCTCTGGAAATGTATTTTTTGTGCTGCACCTGGAGTCTTGGTGAACCCCATTTTTAAATCTGCATTTTATTTGACTCATAAAACAATTTTATTTTCCTAAGTATTTGTTCTGGATCTCTTTATTACCTTGTATTCCTTCTGACGTGAGAGAGGGTTTTTAATTTTGTGTGTATATTGAGGCCCATATCTGATTTTTGTAGGTCCCTAACTCTCTTGATCTCTGCAAATTCTGAAAGGCACAAGCATTATTGCATTGCTATCACCCTGGGTTGACTATGTAATCAATAATCTGCCCACCTCCTGTGGAGACACTGGGAAGGGCCCCCTGCTGTCAGATCTGTCTCTGTTCTTTTTCCTAGAAAGCTAAAGAAACATAGCCCCCTCATGCATAGAGATTCCTTGTGGAGCCCTGTACACCAGAGCCCATGGATCTCTGGTGACCTATTTTTTCTCTGAATCTGCTGCTCTTAAACCTTTGTTCTAGGTCTTCTATAAGTAGAACAAAGCCTTGCTTTAGTTCCCTCATTTGGGAAACAGTTCAATGTCTTACTTAATCCCAGGTATTCAAAGGTTCCAGTGTCTGATGGCTCCAAAGAAACAAAGTTTGAAGCTGGGATAGAGAGGAAAAAAACTGTGATGAAGGCAACTTTTCTCAGAGTATCTTAAAATAAGGCTCTGAATATTCGTATGCATATCACTGACTGCCTATTGTACATTTTTCTAGGGTAGAAACCTAGGAATGAAACTAATGCATAACAGGTTATACTCATCTTTAATTTTCTATGATATTTATTATTAAAGTTATATTAAAATAATTACATCAACATCACTTTTTTAGTATAGTGTAAGAGCTTTATTTGGCCCTCAGTTTGGAGCTATAACATGAGCTCCAAAATTCAGATTTTGACTATAACATATAGTCAAAATCTGAAATACTGCTACAGTGGTAAAAAAATGAGAACTACTCTAAATGCTAAGAATATTGAGAAATATTTCGTTGTTGACAATAAATGTGTGCTCATCTAGTCATTTCTGCAAAGTGAGGAGAGCAAGCAGTAGATTTCAAGGTGACCAGTGAGTAGTTTATGAGGAAGTAAAAGCTGAGAAAGAAGAGCTTTATAGAATTTAGCTTATAAGGAGAAATAAAGATCAAATGTATTTTTGAGGTGCAAATAGGGTTAAAGATTTTTTTTTTTAAATTTATGGTATAAAGATTTGCACAACCTAGGGAAGAAAGGAATGTTGTTAAGTATGAAAAAAGAAGTATTAACCAAATGAAGTTGCAAAGGAGCTTCAAGATCATAGGAACAGGAATACCGGTGAAAGGGAAAGCAGCAGAATAGTGAGTGGGACATGTCTTCTTCCAAAATGAGAGAGGAAGAGCACGGGAGGAGTGGAACAGTGGAGAGGTGGTGAGGTGGAAGGAGGAGCTCATGTTTGATAGCATCATGAATTAGTGAAAGAAAGAGTTGAACTTGCCTGTATTGGGGTCATTAGGTCAACATCATCACAGAAAAGCTTTTGCTAATAAACTTGTATAATATTGGAATTAAGAAACTTTTAAAGGTTTTCCTCTATTGATCTCAATTATTTCAATACTCTCTTATCTGATCCAAATCAGGATCCACTTCTACTGTGGTATTTTCTTTTCTTTCTTTTTTTTTTGTTCTAATAGCTCAGTCCATATAAAATGAGGATTTGGGGATTTTAAAATTATGATTTATATTTAGATTATTACTTACTGTTGTATGCCCTTGGACAAGAGTCTTCTTAACTTCTCTGATACTTAATTTTCTTAACCTTACATAGTGATAATAATACCTCGTTAAAATGATTGTGGAGTTAATGAGATAACACAAAAACAGTTTGTAAATGCTATAGCACTAAACACATAGGAATTACTTCTTTTGTTGTTGTTGTTGTTGTTACAGGCTATTGTCTGACCCTCTTTTCCACTTTTTTTTATGGGAGCCTGCATTGCTATCCAGTTGTTTTACTCATGCAAATACCGTTTTTCCATAAAGAGAAGTATCTAGAAGTTCAGCAATTAAAGTGAAGCTGTTTGACTTGCTAACAGACTGATTGACTTGACAGCAACAACAAGGATGGAGCAGAGTGTGAAAGCACAGATCTCTTGTGTGGTGCCTAGAACCATTCAAGGTGCTGTACTGAGTATAGGCAGGTCTTTAAAATCCATTGTAATATAACATTGCCAAATGATACAAGTGGCATTCAAAAATAACTTGTACTTTAAGTGGAGAAAAAAACATGTGCAGATATAAATATGTAAATAAAGATACAAGTCCATATAACCACAGAAAGCAGTCTAGGAACCTTGAGGAGTAAGGTATCAATGTGCACTGAATTTGAGATGAGCTGTAAAGTGGTGGTTCTTTAAATTTTATTTAGACCACATTCCTATTTTCAACCTAAACCAACCATACCTGGTTGAAGTAGAGGATGAGGACTCAGAGGTCTGGACTTCATGGCCTCCTCACCAGTCTTTCTCCCCATTGCCAGCAATCCTGAGAAGGACCCCAGGGCATCTCTGAAGAAGGCTGGGTTCTACTGAGACCATGAGAGCGGTTAGATTAAAGGGAAAAAAGGAGAGCATTGACAGAGTTTAAAAAAATATGGATCATAGGGGATGTGGGAACTGTGAGATGATAGGGTTCATATTGGGAACAGTGGGGGTAAATAATGTAGAGATCTGTGGATGAGGTAAATTATAAGGCATTTAAAAATTATGCTTAAGAATCTTGTAAAGGATTGGGAATCCCTTATAAATATATAGATCAATAGACCTCAGTGCATGATCTTGATTCATTCCTACAGAATGCCTAATACTAATATTTCCTTCTTTCCCTTAATTATTTTTTTTGTGTTTTACCACTTATTTCTGAGGAAATGGGCTCATATGGATAATTATTCCATGCATAACTTATATCCTCCCTTTTCCTCCCCAAACACAGGCATGGAGAGATTTCAGTGATTCAGAGATATAAAAATTAGCTCCTCATTGTAAAGGTTTGGAAGCCCCTTCTCTAAGCAATTCAAAGTTATTGGGGTTGCTTGGATAGAGAAATAATTATGAAAGAGTAACTTAATGAAGCCCCCCAGAGTGGGGAGGAAAAGAATTCTATATTCTATTTGTGTAAAAATTATGTGTGGCTATACATGTTTGCATATTTGCATGTTTGCATATTTCTGTGATTTATGTTTAAAGGGAGGCACAATTGTGGGTATGCTGCATAGAGTTTCATCCTCCTGGGTTAGCAAGATAATTCACTTTAAGTTCATAGAAGTAAATAGGATAATTTGAAAAGTTTTATTGCCTTCAAATGAAAGAAGATTGAGTTAATTACCTCAGATCATCACAAGATTTCATGGAGTTGTGGAAGAGGTGACATAATGCCTTAAAGCACCTTTTCTCCTTACTCTTAGCAGGAGTCTGGTGAGAATTTAGCTTATAGTGAACCAAGGGTGTGTGAACTCACATACATACTTATGCACACATACCTACATAACTGAAACACAGTATCACTCAGATTACTGCAACTGAAGCTGGTGATTTGGAGCTTTCTGAGAAATGGCAGTGCATTTGCCCGGATAGGGTAGGAGAACAGAATTATACCAGCCTACATGAGAAAGTAGGTGAACTTTGCCTAAAAGAATATCAAGTTTTGGCAGAATAAACATTATACTCTTACACAAAAAGATAAAGGAAAACTAAACCAAGCTATCATTATTTCTCTAGCCTTGTGATTTAAAAAGAAAATTCTGAAATCTCAGTTTAGAACCCCCATGGGTTTCTCTATTAGAATAAAACAAATGGTAATAGCCTGTATTATTTTTGTCCTTGGAAGATGGAAGTGAGGAAAATCTTAATGAGCTTTAATTGTAGGTGATGACGGTGAAAGGTGAGTAACAGAGACCTTGCGTGTGAAGTTGCTCCTCCAGCTAGGAAACCTATGTGTGAGAGTTAAAATTGAAGAGACTATTTTTGTTTATTCTTGACAGTTAATTAAAAAAGGAAGTAAATCTTGTTTTGAAGATATATCACCAACACTTTCTCTAGTTCATGGGGGGAGGGATGAGGAGAATCATACCATCTAAGGTGAATAGAGACTCATTGGTGTCTTTCTCAAATTCTAGAAGAGGTCAAAATCTTCCAGCATTTATTTCAAATGTCAAACCTCAAGTTTAATAATACTGGCCTCATGCAAGCAGCTCTGAATACAAAAAGAGGCTAGAAATCTGCCAGTCAGGCTTACTTCTGTTGGACTGAATGAACATGCACAAGGGCAGGCAAAACTTGGTTGGGAGTGGAGGATGGAATTTAAAATATCTTCTCTTATTTAAACTAACTGAAGAGGGACAGTCATGTGAATTAGTGATTAGTGTAAATTATTGAACAATCTTTTGAAAATTTCATTCCAGAATGTCTATACACCAGGAGTTAGATGGGCACTAAAAGACATGCTCTTTTATGGAGCAAGTTCATGAACTCAGTGTGGAAATAGTTTTAAAGAATGTATTTCATTACATTAAAGTAAATATTAGGGCACAAGCTCACCTATCAAGTGACTGTATTTAGGAGACCTAGTTTAGAAATGAATAGTTAGTAGTTATCTCCTGGGAATGTATCAGTTGAGTATCTGTTGATTAAAACAAGTAACAATTTTCTCTAGACACAAAATGTCTTTCCAAATTTTGATATGGAGTGAATTATTCTTGTGGTGAAGTCCTAAACCCCAGGACCTCGGATTGTTACTATATTTGGAGATTGGGTCTCTAAAGAGGCAATTAGGTTAAAATGAAGTTTGGGTTGGCCCTAATCCTATGACTAATCCCACATGAATGGCATTCTTACAAGAGGAAACTAGTCACAGGCACATCCAGAGGGAGGCCCCATGTGAAGACACTTGGAGAAGACATCATCTGCAAACCACAGAGAGAGGTCTCAGAAGAAATCAACCTTGCTGACACTTTGATCTCAAGACTTCTAGCCTTCAGAATTATTTAAGTCACCCAGTCAATAGTATTTTATAATGGTTGCCTGAGCAGACCAATACACAGCCTTCGTAAACTAATACATACCATATACAAAACAGTTAGGTTTCTGTCCCAGGTCCAGCTCTACTCCTCCCCAAAGATCAGGAACTGAAAATTATATAAATATATGTGAGATTTTATAGTAAAAGGAACCTTAAAACAGATAGTCACTGAGTACCTATGTTTTGAACAGTCAAATAGTCCCTATCACATTTGAGTTCCAAATTTTTTTGCTATAATGTCCTTACCCTCAAGGATTTAATACAATGTTAAAAATTTATTTTATGCAATGTTAATAATTTAATAATTTTAAGCATTTCATGTATATAGAAATTTATTTTATATTTATAATTGTATTATTAATATTAACCTATATTATAATATACTTACATTTTTATGGACTTTATAAAGCACACATATAAATTTCATTTACATGTCTCAGAAGGCTGGGACACAGAGGCAGAACATAATGACTTCACTGCACCCAAGGTAACCCAAATCTGGGGGGAAGTTGAGTAAGCTGCCCAAGGTCGTTGAGGTAGGAAGGATGTACACCCACCAGCAAAGGGGTGCTATTGGAGGGACATAAGAGACTTGGTAAAGATTAGGAGTTTAGTCATTGCCAATTACGTTTACAATCTTTTCAGGAGGAACTTGTTCAGTTATTGCTTATATAATTATAACATTAAAAAAAACAGTTACTTAGAACAATAGTACAATCAGAAAAGTGAGTATTAAAATGAAGAGTGAAATCCAAACCAACATCCTACATTTAACAGTTCAATCCAATTCCCTTTCACTCTCTTCAAACGGGTACTGGAAACATTTTAACATGACCCTGACAAAGAATAACCTTTCTTCTAATCCCTCTCTAAGAATGACCATTCCATAGGCATGTGGTCATCATGAAGGAAAAGCTGACTCTTGGTTCAGTCACTGGCACAAATACTGCCTTCGAGACTAGAGTAAAAGGGAAGCTATAATAACTAAATTACTCCAACTGGCCACTTTCTGGGAGATAGTGGATATCGCTTTGCTCTACAACAACATGAGAAGGGAAGAGGATCTACTCAATGTGCTTCCACAGGAACTTTCCAAATTCCAAGCAATTCACACTTTAATAAGCCACAGTACTAAACATAATCTTTGTTCTCAAGAGTTTCACTCTACAGTTATAAAGAAAAGATTAACATTTTGTGAGAGATAATTTGAAGTCCAAGTAGCATTCAACACATGCCCTAGAAAGGTATAGATATTTACTGGATTTAACTTTCAGCCTTTAGTGGACTACCAATAGTAGCCCACACAAGAAGGAAAGAGGAGAGTATGTAATTATTCCTAGGTAGGTTATTAGCACCTGAGAATTGTAACTGCTATGGACCAGGTGATTTGCAATGGATTCCCGCTATGAGCTGCAAATTAAAATCAGCAGGGGGAGGAGGGGCTTTGAAAAATTCAGATTCTGGAATTCTGTACAAAATAAGAGTATTTTAGACTCACATGCTATACCATCCAAGTGGTACCAGGAATAAGGAAAATGCTTTAAGAAAACAAAACTGCAACCAAATAAAAATAAATCAGAATAAAAGTCTCTAGATACTGGAGAACAAAAGTCTCAAGGTAAGAATGAATATTGAGCAATGTATAATAAATCTATGTGAATATTAATAATATTAAAGTCAATTGTAATAGAAGGTTTAGGTAAGTAATACTGAAGCAACTCAAGAATAGTGTGAACGTAAAAATTCAAAATCATCACACCAATAAAGTTCTAAGGTGTGAAAAAGCTGTGTATTTTGAATCTCTTTCATAGTGATGGTGAACAAAGGTGCAAAAAGCTGAAAATAGGGATTCCAAGGTCCAACTACACATCTAATGCAACCAACTTAATGCAAAAGGATCCAAGAATTTGTGTTTCTGTGAAGCTTGCCTGGTGATTCTGATGAGACTCATTGGCAGGCTTTTGGGAATCACTGATTTAGAGGGCTGTTCCTGAAGCTAAAAGTAAGCACACAGGCTGCATGTCTGTATCCAGATTCCTTCTGCTCACATTTCCTACAGCAGCTCTAGGTAACTGGATGCAAAGATACTTCCTCAGCTTTCATAACATTTCCACTAGGTGGAACTTCATGGTACCGATAAAAAAGAGTTCTGAGAGATTCATTCTGATGTTATGTGCTTGGAATTCGATTTTCTTGAAAAATATGAATTGTATTAGATGAGCTATAATATTATTTACAGATTCAAACTTAAATGAATTTTAGGAATGATATTAAAAGAAATTGCATAATTCTGTTCGGGAAATAATCAGAAACCCACTGTCTGGACAATGTGACACAGGCACCCGAATTGGGGTCAGGAGGCATGATATTATTTCTCCAAGTCCCTCCTATTTCCATAACACTTTGTTTACCCTAGACACATATTAAATACTTTCATTTTTAAATAAAGCAGTGAGTCAGTGAAGACAAAGTTTCTTGTGGGTATATTGGGAAATACAAAATGAAATAAATCAGAAATAGAATAACTTTGTGCTACTATAGGCTAGTAACTCCTGACTGAGAGAATGAGAGGTCAAATCTTAAATCTGAATGTCTAGAATAAATAAATCCAAACAGATTTCTCAGAAGCCTTGCTGAAAACAAACTAGAAAGGCAACATTGACAAGGGCACAGAGGGCAGAACGAATAAAAAGTAGAGGTGAAGTTTTAGGATAATTTTGTAGTCATTAAGTCATCAAATTTCAGATTTGGCAGGAACCCCGAGCATCATTCTTGTTAATCACACATCTAATACTTAAAAACCCTAATTTCACTCCTCTCCAGTCAGATGACTCGGTACCTCTGAAGACTCCCTTTTCAGAAAGTTCTAATTGTACAATGTTTCTTTTTATAGAACTATATCCCTAGTAGAACTAGTATCCCTGATACTTCCTCTCTTAGCATCTATTTATCACATGGACCTATGAGAGCATAAATTTTATCTCTTTTCTACATGTCAGACTTTATGTATTTTATATTCACTGTAACACACATATAAACATGTACTTCCACTTCAACAGAATGTTTTCTTTATCTGTATATAAGAGATCCCTAATTTTCTCAAATATTCTTCAAATGGTGTGGTTCTTAAACCTTGATTTTCCTACTCTGAACTTCCTTCTATGGGAGTTTAGATTTGAGTAATCAGAATTGCTTGACAACTTTTAAATAGGGGTAGATTAGCATTATCCATGTTTCTGATGTTTTAGTTGCACAGTTGTTCCCTAACACCAATGCAAATCTTTTGCTAGCCTCTTTTGTGGCAGTTATACTGTATAGTCAAAGTAAATATAACATGACTCCTTATTTTTTGCAGCTAAGATCTAAATTCTCATACAGCAATATATTGTATCTCAATATAAGCCATTCTGAAAAATATACAGTAAAGAGCATTGTGTATACAGTAAGAGCAAAGAATCCTAAAAACTTTCTTTAATATTTATATTAATCCACTACAAACATTTATTTATGACTTTATAACTCATTACTTATCCAAGTAATTAGCTGTGTAACTACTGCATTTTTTTTCCTATTACTCACAAAGAAGACCTTGCCAAATGTCCTGCTGTATACAGATATGTTATAGCTACCTGATTTACCCCATATAACACACCAGAGCAACATTATGCCTTCCATATTTTTCTTTGATGGACTCTTGTTGGTCCCATGGTTATGAATTTTTCTAATGCTATCTACTTACAAACCATCTCTTTATATTCCTTAAAAAAACTTGCTAAAGTTTGATGTAAAATTCATGAGTAGTTGAAGAAACTACCCTCTTCTCTCTTTGCAAAAAATCTTTCATTTTAGCATTGCTGTCCTCCACTACATCTTTTATTCTCCAAAGTCTCTCTCAGAACCTTGAGCACCTCATTTGAAACTTTTTCTCAAGATTCCTAAAGTATAATTAGTCTCAGTCTCCGATCTTGAATTTATGTAGGGCAGTAAGATGTTTTACAAAACTTCCTCAACAACTATGTAGACCTCATTAATGTTTATTCTACACTTCCATGTAAAAAAAATAATTCTCTTTAACAAAAAAGGCAAAATCAAATAGAAGTTGGGAAGTTCTACTTTGTCTACAATTTCCATCCATATTTTATGCTGAAAACTAAAATTGGTTTTCTTATCTCTAATCTCTACCTATATCTATTCTTGAAAAATATTGCTGGTACTTGAACTTCTTTTTCCAAATAGATTTTTCAGAGTTTGGTTTGTCTCAGTCTTTATAGAAAAGTCATCTGAAGAACTGGTGGAATAACCACAGAATTGCTTCTTAGACTAGGTGTACTGTGAGATGAATTCAGGCGAGCATCTAATTCATCCCTCAGTCATGTCTGACAGAAAGACTTCAGTGGCCTACTGGGTCCCTGGGGTCTTTAGTTAGTGCAGACCACATGCCTGGAAAACCCCAAAGGATCCAGGCTTTTCCCTTTTCCCAATGTCTATTTTTTTAAGGATTAGTTTGGGGAAATTTAGGAAGGAGATTAGAGTATAACACTTTTGAATATGTTTTAGGATCTTACCTCAAAGAAACTTAAATCTTATTTAATTCACAAAGTGCTAGATCTGTGGGCTGACTCAGGAGTGAAAGTTGGAGAAGGGACCATTATTCTCAATCACGTGGATCGATTGAGGATTCTGTTCACCAGACAGAGAGGTTTTTGGCTATCTAGTATCTTAGATACTTTATTTAGATAAGATTTTATCTAGAATCTTAATTATACTTTAGAATCTTAGTCAGTGTAGGCTGCTGTAACAAAATATCACATACTGTGTGGCTCAAACAACAAACTATTTCTCACTCTTCTGGAGGCTGAAAGTCCTAGATCAGGGTGATGGCAAATTTGATTCATAGATTTTGTTCTTGCTGTAGCCTTACATGGAAGAGAACAGAAAAAGGAATAAGCTCTTTTATATCTCATAAAAGCGCTTATGTTTATTGAGAGGTGCACCCTCATGATCTCATCTAATCTGAATTACTTCCCAAAGGCCCTACCTCCTACTACTATCACATTAGAGGGTAGAGTTTCAACATATGAATTTTTGTAGGACACAGTCAGTCTATAACACAAATCAAGTAGGTATTAATGGCACGCCCATTTATTTTGCCTTTGGGAATTAGCCATTGCAAAAAGATCAAGCCAACTTCTTCTGACCAGTGACATTTTCCATTAACCATGCCCCCTGGTGCTGTCACTGAGTCTCAGCCACCCAGAGTTCGCTGAGACCCACTGAAATCACTGCGCTCACCTCAAAGGCTATATCTCTCACATGAGTCTCCAGGGGACAAGATGTGGCTAATTGTTGGTTTGTAGCCTCGTTTAGGTTTCAGGTTACCTGATGGCCTTAGAATCTCAACATGCTGATGAGCTTTTGAAAAGATATGACTTGGTAGTTTAAATTAGCTTTTCTAAGTGGTATCAGGGGTGTGCCACCCTTTGCAACTTTCTATATCCTGAGTAGAGGAAGAAGACGCCTGTCCTTGCTGTTAAAATATTGTTCCTGCTCAAAATGTATCTCATCTCCTTCTCACGTTTTGATGTCTACAGACTCTGCAACATGAGTGTGTGACTTTGCCTGTATTCATTGTCAGTTAGCATTTACCACCCCATAGTGTGTGTTTTATTTTTTCACCTGTGAGTTTACCACTGAGGTAGACTACATGTTCTTTGGTAACAGAAACCATTTACAGCTTTAGTGGCCATGACCATGCCCACCTGAACCAGGAGTAAGCCTGCAGTTGGCTCTCAGACACTAGTTTAAATGAATGTGGATTTTTGAACAAAACTCATCAGAATAGATATGGTGACTATTATTTCTCTTTCTCACTCTCTCTCTTCTGCCATCAAGCTCTCTCATAGAATGAGATTTTAAAGATATCAAATGGGATTGTTATTTGTATTCTGCCCACGTTCTGAGTGAGGGATTTGCTGTAGCTGGAAACAAAAGGTCAGTCTCTTTCCACGATCAGGGATCTATCAGTAACTGGGCCTAAGTTTGGTTTTTCTCCATATTTGTGGGCATGTTGTACCTATAAGTTAGGATAACAGTGTGAGTTCTATCATCTGTGGTTAGAGTTGTGATGTAACTCTTTTTAGTCTCCCCTGAAAATAGAAAATTCAGATGATGCTAAGGGGTTGGGGTACCATGGTATGTGCAATTCACTAACCTAGCTCTCTAACCAAGTGAATACAGTTTCTCAAACAGATCACCAGAATAACACCAATGTCTGAACCTGGAAAACCCAGCAGCATGGTAACAGTTGGAGGCCAAGGAAGCCTTCCAATTGAATAATGCTTTTACCTTATACTATTCAATCCAGATAATTAAAAATGAAAAAGTTCTGTTTAGTTATAATTTGACCTTTCATAAATTTTGTGTATGAGTGTGAAAGAGGAAAAAAAGATAGAGACAGAGAGAGAAAACCTGGGGGAGAAAACTCTAGATAACAACTTTGTTTTAGTTTGTTTCTCAAATTAGGGCCTCAATTAATACAACTTGAGTTGCCTTAGGATAGTGCCAAAAAAGATTAATGCAAAAGTAATACATCCTACCTTTTATTTCAATTGTGTGACAGAAGTCTTGCAAAGTTGAAAAGCTGCTAATTTAGTAGTCAACAGTGTCAAATAAAATTTCTAAACTGTATGTCTATAAAAGAACATCTTAGCAATAAGGCATAGAAAATATGCTTCAAAACAGTGCAGTCAGCAAATCTGTTTCAGGTTTTGAAATATCTAGCAATGACATTTATTAGAAAGAAACTATAATATATCAGTGATATAAAAAGCTGTCTCTTCATCAGCATTGCTTTATTATAGGCACTAATTTTGTGCAAAATCCTCTAGATTCTTTGCAAAACACCTGCTGAACTTAAAGAAATATGGTGAGTGCTTGCATAGAGACAGATGCAGCTTAATCACATAATTCCGAATTTGACTTTGTGATGCTTAACAATAAACGAATGGAGCATACTAGTACCTAAGGCTTAAATCTTTCTCAAATTTGTATAAAGTTTTCAATGAATATAGTGTTTGTGCTGATTTTTTCTTCATCAAGGTTGAGGACATAAACAAATACAAATTATAAGAATCCTATTAAAACTGAATTTTTAAATGAAGTTAAATCACAACAAAGACAGTGGTTTGAAAGTGTACTCCCTTCTTCCCCCTCCCCTCCTCCCACCTATATCAATTTTCCTAGCTGGCTGCTTTCTGGCTACTCCTCTCTCTGTAGTTTCTATCCATGCATCCATCCATTCATCCATTCATCATACTCTGTTTATTCTATCAGATTACTTGAACATTTCATGTTATAGATGAATCTGCTTCAAGGTCATATATGATGGCATTATGGCTCAGTAAAAGATGGAAATAGAGTAAGAAAGACCATTTTCTCATTCTCTCTTCTGCTGCACACGATTAGTTTTATATGTTGATTGATTTTTGGTGGTAGGTTAAGTCGATTTCAATGAATTTCACTTACCCAGCGTTGGCCAGATTAAGATCCAAAATTGTTTACTCATATTACTTTTTCTCTTTTCTGTTTGCAATCTTCTAATTCATATATTCAAAAGACATTTTATTTGTACATATATGAGAGTCTATAAGTGTGCCTGCATGTATTCACATTCCCTAGTGAATTAACTATTCTTTCTTCATTGATTCTTATTTGCATTGTAATGTTAAATAATGGTACTTTAATTTTACTTCTTCAGATAAGCTGTGTGCTTGAGAAAACCATAAAACAATGAAACCTCATGAATATTTATATCAATGACTACACAGCATTATAGTCATAATCTCTGGAACTAGTTCTCACCAGTTCAGAATTAATTATCAAGTTCAGTTTTAATTGCATTCTTCTAAATTACAACCCATCCTTCCCTCCCCCCCCTCTCAAAAAAAGACTATAATGAATTATCTGGTAAGTACTTTACTGGGACTAATGCATCTAGGAGAGCTTCTTAAAATCCCATTCTTAATGTCTAATAACCAAACGAAGGCATATGATCCGAAACCAGCATTCTAATCCTTGTTATCCAATGTATTAGACATTTGCAGCTGCTTCTTGGGGTTTAATATATTTTATTTTCACTCAATATTCAGTAAGAATTTAATTGAGTTTGGGGAACTTTTTTATTAAAAATTAAACCCTAAACACTCATTGCTTTGCTTTCTTATACTAGTGAGTCTGAAAGAGAATACAGAGAAGAATATTTGATGGGGTAACCTCTAGGGAACAGCTGTCCCTTTATTTAAAAAAATGTAAGAGACATGTTGAGCACTCAGATATAAAGGTGTTAGGGAGTAGGAGTGTTGATATACTTTATTTGGAGTAAATCAGATCCATCTAAAACCTTTCTAGTCAGAATGTTAAATTGTAGGAAAAGTAGAAAAGAGTAGCAATAATACTGAGAATAAAATATAAAAATTACTTGAAATAATATAAAATTTTAAATGTGAAGACATTAAAGTTTGGTTGAGTATAATTTTAGAGACATTTTATTGTATAAGATAATATGTACTCTGTTATGCCTGAAGACATTTTTACTGTATTTTTAAACTATTTTTAAATGAAGATATCTGAAGGCCAGCACTGCATTTGTCTGTGAGAGAAGGACAACAGATGAAGTTAAACAAGTGACAATTTGACATTTATTCCCAGAACTTTCCCTCATACTCAGTGATCATAATCTACTTATAGTTGAGAGGGCAGGGGAAATAAGGAAGATGAGAAGTATTATTTGAATTGGAACCCTTAATTCCTAAATAGATGTCACTCAAAGCAATGGAGCTCTATTTATTCTACTGGTAGAATTTCTTGGTTCAACTGAAGACTGAGTCAAGTTTTAATGAAGATTCTTCACAATTTCACAAACAGAAGATTTGTTCTTACCATAGGCCTTAGCAACCTCAGCATGCAATTATTTTCTTAAGTCAATAACTTTAGCCTTTTCACTTAAAGGAAGCACTTTACAGCTTCTTTTGGCATTCTGAAATGCCAACATCACTACTCTTGCACTTTGGGGCCCATTATTAAGTAAAATAAGGGTTACTTGAACAGAAGCACTGCGATACCACAACAGTCAATCTGATAACTGAGAAGGCTACTAAGTGACTAACAGTCAAGTAGTACAATATACAAAGCATGGATATTCTGGAGAAAGAAATAATTCATGTCCCAAGTGGGGTGCAGCAGGACAGCATGAGATTTCATCAGATAAAACCATCAAAAGAAAAACTCAATCTGTAGAAAGCCCTTGAGTACATGAAAGCACAAATAGATTTCATACATTCATACAAAAGAAATGTAGCAGTCTTGAGAGCTAAATTTTAGGAACTAAGCCTTTTTTCAGGAATGAAGAATTTTGGTTGTATGTATGACTAGTTCACTGGTATCTTTTCAGGGCCTAGTATAATGCCTAAGACATAGAAGGAGTGGAATACTTACTTGGCAAATGAATGAAGAAATAAAGTTTTGAGAGCAGTTCCACATCAGGAGATGGAAATACATTTGTTAGAAATCAGACAGAAGATAAATATTGTCATCCGAGTGTGTTTAATTGCATCTGTCTTTTATTCCAGATGTGTTCCTAAAATGTTCATTATGTTTCTACATCTTAATAAGAATTTAGTGGAGACACATATCATCCTTTGGTTTAATGAGCTTCTCCCATGGTTTTCTTTGCTGGGTCTGCGGGTAGTCCAAGAATTTCTGTGGATGGGTATCCCAACAAGGCAGGCTCTTCCTTTGACATTATTTATGTGGCAGCAATTTGGAGGAACAGATTAGATCTTTTAAGAAAATCTTTTTCCTGCTCTCTGGCCAACAAATGGTGACACTGGCCCATTTGATCAATGTAACTCTATTTGAAGTCAGTTTAAGTAGAGTGAGCTACAAAAATGCCAGAGAATCAGATGAACATTTTTTATTCAGCCTCTTTTTCTAAAGGTAGAAAATATCCCAACTGCATGATTTTCATCATCTCCTGCTTGAATCCCATCACTGCCCAAGTCAGGCACAAGCAATAGCATCTGTGATCTGCCTCTTTTAAAATAAAATTTGACAGCATACTACTGGTTTGCTCAATTTTAAGTGAAAATTCTTAATGCATTTAAAAGTTCTTAAGTGTGTTTTTCTCCCTGAGAATGTTAACAGGCTATGTGATCTAAAAATTGGTATGTTTTCTATTTACTTGTATAAATTTACATATGGTAAATAGTACTCAGTATTGTTGTGTAAACTTATGAGTTTTAACACATGCATAGATTCTTTTATTGTTGTTTGATTACAGTTGTCCCCCATTTTCCCCATTGCTCTCCCCTTCCCGGCCCACTCTCCCCCCACAGTCAATCCCTATTCTGTTGCCATGCCCATGGGTCCTCTCTACATGTTCCTTGACCTGCCCATTCCCCTTCTTTCTCCCATTATCCCACTTTCACCCCCCCTCTGGTCACTGTCAGTTTGTTCTTTATTTCAATATCTCTGGTTCTATTCTGCATAGACTCTTGTAACCACCTCCACAAACAGCATACAGAAGAGTTGCAACAACTCAGAGAATTCCCTCTTGCTGATTTTTGTAGTCACCCCCTTCCCTCCCTACACACACGCACACACACACACTCCTTCACAACCCTAACAAAATGCTACAGACTTTCTGGAAATAATCTGGCAGTTTCTCACATTTTAATTTGACTCATAAATTATTACCATATTTACAGAAATGTCTAGGATGAAAATGTGACTTTAATATATTGGATATTGATTTACCATAAAGTCCACCACAGAAAGAACCCCCAAAATAAAAAATTTAACATTTTTCATGCTGATGAAGACTGAAGTCTATAAAGAAAGCTATACTGCAGGTTATCCGCTGTTGACACATACCTATGAGAAAATGAATGATGAAAAAACTGAAGCTCAAAAGTCCGTGAAATCATCTTCTTTATATATTCTCTTATAGGGGCTATCTCTCATAACCTGGTGTCTTTAGCTGGAGTTCAATCCACATGTCACCTTTTGTGGATATATGATTCCCCCAGCCCTGTGTAATGCTCTTCACTGATGTACACCAGAGCAATCAGTCAGGATGAGTAAACTGGGCATTGATTTGGGGATAATAAACTTTCCTGCCCCATGCACAGTCTGTAGCTGTGCTTTTGGATCCAGACACCAATCCAAATTCTTGTATCCTCACTTTTACTTGTTTAAACCTTCCTATCAGTTTTTTCATTCTTTTAAAGTTTACTGTTTGTGAACATAAGAAATATAATAACCACACGTGGTCCTTGAAATTGAAAATTAAGTTTCCAGAAGTTGATGTTTCTAACTTTGGTTGCACCCACCAAGTTGCCAGTAAATAGAGAAACATCATTAAGAGAATTGTGACTACAAAAGAAAGTCTCTTCCATTAGCTATGAGGTTGAAACACATGACCTCTAAGGTATTTTCTAAGTATTAATGACCATTCCTGCAACACTATAATACATGCTAGGATATTAATTTACTGACTGAATTATGCTGTTCTACCTCCCCACATCACTTGGCCTCTGTAGACTGAACCCTGGTGAGTTTAACAAGCATTTAGCTGCTTATTAAAATCAAGCTTCTGGAACTTAATTAATGATTGACTTGTCACTAATTTTATTTTATTTGAGACGCTGACTTTTCATTTGAGGGCAAATTATGCTCATCATTTGGCAAAACCTCAGCTGTGGTTATCTGATGACAGCCTTTTAAGTAGCACATTTTTATGCCATGTCACAATGATGTGAGGTTCACTTCTCCACGAACACTTAGTCCTGAGCATTTCAACTTTTCAGTGATTCTTCTCACTTGGTGTGAAGTGTTTAGTAAATCATGGAAATGTAAATTGAGAAAAAAGGAAAATATGCAAAATTTTGTATACATGTGTAAGTAAATGTGGAGTTAAGAGTGAGGTGAGCACGTGATAGAAAAGGAGAGAATTATTCTCATAAGTACTGATTGCAATGAAGATTATGTCACATAGGGACTATGTAGACGTTGCCAAAGACATATAAGAATGCACACACATACACACACATAAAACATACTTTATACTAAATGAAGATTTAATTAAAACATTTCCTTTAAACTCAAGGAAAAGTAAATATGCCTGCTATAACTACTTGTATCAAATATTATTCTAGACTGGATAACTACTACAGAAAGACAAAAAAAGGAGCACAAAAAAACCTAGAATTGTTTGAACAAAATATAATTACATAAATACAGGAAAAACTGAAAAGAATCTGTAATATATTATTGAATTCATAAGAACATTTATAAATATCACTAGAATCAAAATTAACATTCTATAGCTGGTTGCTTTTCTATATGACAGCAACAAGCACTTAGAAAAATGTAATTAAAATATTTGTTACAGCCAAACAAATGAATTATAAACAAAATTTTTTTAAATTTTATTTTAATCATTGTTCAAGTACAGTTTTCTCCCACTTACTCCCATTCCAGCCCACCCACCCAACCCTCCCCTCTTCTCCCCCATTGCCCCCCACCCCTAGTTTTTTGTCCATGTGTCCTCCAAATTTGTTCCTGTAAACCCTACCCATTCCCCCCTGAAATTCCCTCTTTTCTCCCCTCTGGTCATTGTCAGTCTGTCCCCTATTTCAGTGTTTTTGGTTATATTTTGCTTGTTTCTTTGTTTTGTTGTTTAGGTTCCTGTTAAAGGTGATATCATGTGGTATTTGTCTTTCACTGCCTGGCTTGTTTCGCTTAGCATAATGCTTTCCAGCTCCGTCCATGCTGTATAAACAAAATTTAACAAATTATATCCAAGACCAACATGGTGGGTTTTGGGGGGTTTATTTTTGCCTTATAGAAAGATTTTTTTAAAGCTAAATAAGAAGACATTTTTCCCATGAGTGAGATGTATATTTGCATCTGAAAACAGAGAAATTGAATTAGGAGTCTAAGCATTCTTACCTGGAAAGCTGATTTCTAAAACCTACCAATTTAACCATTACATAGTCAGTCCAAGCAGAAGGAATACGACTTAGAGAGACCTGTGTCTTGAAACATGAAAATAACTGATATTTCTTCAATATCAAAAACAGAACTAAACAAATGAGGAGGTATACCATCTTTATGAATTGACAAATTTAGCATTTCCAATAGTTCACCCACCCTGACATATAAATGTGTAAAGTCAGTATAATCTCAATAAAGTCCCAAAAGATTCTTGCATGGAGTTGGACATACTAGTTCTAAAATTTACATGAAAAGGCAAAGACCAAGACAGCTAAATCACTCTGCAAGAATGAGAGGTAGAAATATTACTTTTCCAGATACTAAGTCTTAAAGATATGATAGAATTTGTTCTCACAAGGGCTCTTAATTTGCAAGTGTTGGAAGAGGCAACAGTCTCAGGCAGACAGATTAACTCCCAGTGGTAGCTACAATTTTCTTAATGACAAAACCTTTTGGGGGCTAATTTATTCCTCATCTGTTTTTCACACTGGACTCTGTTCTAAACATTTCAAAGGCTATACTCATCCTAACATAATACCTGAAGCAATGTTTTGCACATATGTGGTATTCAGTAAAGGGATCATTATATTGAATTAAATGCAAGTCACAGCCATTGGATTGAGAAAACAAGTGACAAATATTCATTAAGCCCAGTTTGAATGTTCAGACTAATTTTAGATACCTTTGTAAAAATTGAAGAAGAAAACATCATAACCCTTATTGGTAGGGGAAAAATGACTAACTTACAAAGAACTGTCCTAAGTTGAGTTCTGGATTGGTTGGCACTAATAATGTGCACTGTACAGATATGGCAAAGAAAGAGTGTGAATTAGAGATAACTACAAGGGGAAAATGCACTCTGAAGTGGACCTTGAAGTAATGACTCTATAGATGGAAGATGAAGGGGCAAGGAATAAAGTGTATTTCAAGGGAGGGCATGAGCAATTGTGCTGTAGTAAGATGGCCCTGACTCATCTGATGTGTTGCTGTTACTTTATAGAGCATAGCCATGTTCAAGGTGCTCTGAAGAATAAGACAATGAAGAAAATTATTGTCTTTAAGAATCCATCTTTGGCCTGGCTAGTGTGGCTCAGTAGATTGAATGCCAGCCTGTGAACCAAAAAGTTGCTGGTTTGATTCCCAGTCAGGGTACATGCCTGGGCTGTAAGCCAGGTCCTCCATTTGGGGTGTGTGAGAAGCAACTGATCATTGTATCTCTGGCACATTGATGTTTCTCTCCCTCTCTTTCTCCCTCTTTTCCCTACTCTCTAAAAAAAATAAATAAATAAAATCTTCAAAAAGGAATCTATCTTCTTTAATGAAGAGATAAGAAAAGATAATTATTCAAAATTTAAAAATATAAGATAGGAATAGTAGTTACACTGGCTGTAACTCACAATCATTGGAAACTAAGTAATAATACTAGGTAGCTGGAGCTCACTCAGGAGTTTCTAATTCAGTGTCACTAGTACTGACCCAGAATCTGGCTTGAAGATTGGCTATATAAATACCCAGCTATGATATGAAGGTAACCTATACTTGGAGGGGGGTTAGGAAAAAAAAATAGCAAAAGAAAGACAGACATGAAAAGCAGGAGGGAAGAATGGACAGGGCTCTATGTCTAATAGAAATCTCAAAAGGTCAGTGTCATTGATTCAAATCCTAAGAGACAGAGGTAGTAATGATCTAGTTGTTAGGCAGTTAAGTGGGGCAATGCAATGAGAGATGGATTTAGACATGTTGGAGTTTGAGGAAACCAGATTTCTAGGGTAGTCATCACATGATTCAACTCCTCAATATCTTTATAGACATAGTATTAGAGAAGAAGAGGAAAAGACTCAGTATTAATTAAGCCCAAGAGGAAGAGAATGCACAAAAAATTTCAAGAATTCTTGTTAAAGTTGGATGGAGACTCTGAAATAAGTTTCGTCCAAGCAGAAATCAATAAAGGCAATCATGTACAATCAACACTTATGTGGATTTAAGTCATGTGATTCAAAAGCTTAAAATAGAGTTGAATTAGATCAGATAGCAGTTTTCAGAGCAACAGCCTAGGTGCAAGAATGCTTTCCTTTAAGGAGATTGCATCGAGGTGCTTGCGACAGACAGTATTTTACTGCAAGTGAAGCAGGGTTCAGAGTAAATCACAACTGGAGACAGAAGTGGGTGCAATGTAAGCATGACTTTATGGAGGTATAAAAGCTTCTATATACACACACATACATACATATATATACATACATATATACACATATATGTATGTATATATATATTGAAGTCTCTCATACATATATATGAGAGATCTGTGCACAAAAAAGTTAAGTTGTTAACACGAGAATAATTTGTGTGACATTAGTGTAACCTGTACACACACACACATACATATATACATACATATATTGAAGTACATATATATGACAGACCTGCCTGCAAATATATGACAGATCTCTCACACACATACACATATATGACATATATGGCACATATGTGACAGATCTGTCTGCAAAAAGTCCAGTTGTTAACATGAGAACAATTTGTGTGACATTAGTGTAACCTGGCAGCTAAGGAGAGTGGACTGGAATCCACATGCAGGAACAATGACAACTTCAGTGTACTAGTCAGTGGGGGTGGCAGACACCATTTTGGTGAAACATCCGATCACCAAGGTGACTCAAACCCCCTACAGCCCAAATTTGGTGCCCTGCAACTTCTGGCTTTTCCAAAAATTAAAATCATCTTTGAAAGGGAAGAGACTTCAGACCATCAAAGAGATTCAGGAAAGTACAACAGGGCAGCTGATGGCGATTGGGAGACCTTAGGTGCCGAGGTGCCTACTTTGAAGGGGACTGAGGCATTATTGTCCTATATACAATGTTTCTTATGTCTTGTATCTTCTTCAGTAAATGTCTCATTTTTCATATTACATGGTTGGATAAATTCTGGACAGGCCATACTCTCATACATATATATGTATATGTATATATGTATGCATGTATATGTGTATATATACACACACACATACATGCATGTGTATGTATATACACAGGCTGCCCTCCTCTTCTTCCATTCACAGGGAATTTACTTTGAGTTGAATCTTGAAAAGAACACCTCAACTTCTAGCAAAGGGATTAACCTTTTAAGAAGCTTTTTAAAAATACTTATAACTTTTTATTTTGCAATAATTATAATCTTACAGGAAGTTGCAAATAGCACAGTGTGTCTCATGTACCCTTCACCTAACATCTCTCAGTAATAGGATCTTACATAAGTATAGTACTACTTCAAAAGCAACATATTGAAAATGGTACAATACTCCTTACTAGATTGCAACTTCAATTATACTTCAATTATATATCCATTAATTGTGGATGTGTGTAGGTCTATGAATATTAGCACAGATATAAACTCATTTCATCAACATCACAGTCAAGATACAGAACTCTTGCATCAGCACAAAGGAACTCCTTGTACTATCCCTTAATAGTCTCATGTATTCCACACCCCTCCAGTCCCTATGCCAGGCAACCATTAATCTGTTCTCCATTTCTATAATTTTGTCATTTCAAGAATGTTATATGAGTCAATTTTATGTCACGTTTTGAGAATTTTTTTTAAAAATTCATCACGATACCCTTGAGGTCCGTCTAAGTTGTGTGTGTCAATAGTCTGTTCCTTTTCATTAAAGTGTGGTATTATTAGATTAATTTGTTGATAGTTGTGAATTTTTTGTCATTTAGGAAGCTTTTCAATATTTGTACCACAGAACACTTGATAAGTTTTTCCCTTTTATGATAAATCCTAGGGGCCTTTTACAACAGGGTCCTGACTCGCATCTGTGGGTAGCTCTATATTTGCTTCTGTCCCTTCTCCTGCTAGGGCATTTTCAAGTGGCTTTACCCTCATTCTAAGGTGGGAGACTAAATGAATAGACTTTGATTGGAATTTCATTGAATAGATAGATCTGTATATGAAGAATTAACATCTGAATTTTGAGCCTTCTGATCCGATAAAATGGTATCCCTTTTTATTTATTTGGGTCCTTTTAATTTCTCTCAGAAATATTTTATAGTTTTTTATTGTTTATGCTATTTCACTTGTCCCAATTATTCCCCCTTCACCTGCCCTCCACTCGGTCGACTCCCCACTTCCATTGTTAATCCCCACAATGTTGTTTATTTCTATCCATGGGTCCCTTCATATATGTTCTTTGACTAATCCCTTTATCTTCTTTCCAGGAGTCCATACCCTCCTCCTCCCTCTTACAGCTTTCAATCCATCCCATGATTCTGTGCCTCTGGTTCTATATTTTTTAATGTACAAGTTCTACAAACTTTCTGTCACATTCATTATTAAGTATTTAATATATGATGTATTTTATTTTATTTATTTTATTTTTTATTTAATCTTTATTGTATTTTTATCCATTACCATTTAGTCCCTTTATGTCCCCCTTAAGTAGTAAGTAGTAAGTAGTAAAATTCTGGTGTAAATATATGTCAAATATAAACAAATATTGGCCAGGTTAAAAATAATAATAATTCTATACAGGATAAAATTTTATAAATTAAACTATAGTACTTAGATCATATGTACTTTGAGAGTGCAGTGATATGAGGTATGTTCTACAGTCCTTGTATTGTTAAGAAAGCAGATAAATATTTGTTAGTTTTAGACTCTAAGTTAAACAACTTTTACCTTTTCCACCATCAACAATTAAAGAGTTATTATAGCACATAATTTTCAAAATTTGGGAGCAAAATAATTAAAGAAAACTGACAATGAGAAAGAATAATATAGAAGTATAGGCTAACTAGAAAATAAAAAGAAATGATAAATATTTTTTTCATTTACTTTCAAACTGTAAAACATTAGTACAAAACAGATTAGAAATTAAATTAAATTAAAATTACAGTTTGAAATTAAATTAAAATCTGTCTATGTGCAGTTTAAATAGGCATTCACAAATCATAAGGGGTAAGAGAAAGAGAAAGTTAAGATAGTATAGCAATAATACTATCAGACAATATCCATGTACAGATAAAGAGTTTAAAGGATTCATGCATAATGAAAATATCATTAATTCACAGGGAAGAAGAATAAAATTCTAAACATCTATGAATGTGGTAGCTAAGAATCAAAATATCTTAGGAGAATTAGAAAAATTATACAAGTGTGCCATAATGGTAGGAGATTTTATTGCAACACTCTCAGTAATTAATAGATCAATCAGAAAGGATATAGAGGATTTGAACTGCACATTAGTAAGATTGATCTGATGGGCATATATAGAACATCACACCAAGTAACCAATAAAAACATGTACTTCTTAAGCACATGTGGAAAACTTATACACACTGACCACATACTTGGCTCTGAAGGAAGTTTCCACAAATTTAGAATGATTGACATAATAAAACTCACGTTCATTGCCACAGTGCAGTTGACTTAGAAATCAATAGCAAAAAAAGCTAAACAGAAAAAATCACATATATTTAGAAATAAGAAACAGTTAAAATGTCTCACAGGTCAAAAAAGGAATAGTATTAGATACTGGAAAATGTTTATAACTTATCCATATCCTAAAATTATAGAACAGAATTACTATATAAATTAGTAGTTATGTAGAAATGCAGAGCTTTAAGTGCTTATTTTGCAAAGAAGGCTAAAACAGTAAGATAAGTACACATGTCAAAAGCAGAGGAACTCTATAGAGAGAGTAAAGAAGATTTACTTTTATAAGAAACAGAAATTAATTAAGTGGAACACAATGAGGCAGTAGAGAGAATCTAAAAAGCTGAATAGTCCCGTGTATGTACACGTGTGTGTGTGTGTGGGGGGGGAATTTGTGTGTGTTTTAAAAGACAAAACAGGACTGTGTGATGAGGCTGCTCAAGAACAAAGAGCAAACACCCAAATAAATAGTATTCCAACTTTTAAATGACTTGAGTGACAAGTGCTGCTAAGATTTAAAAAATAATTAAATGTAATGAATAGCTTTATTTTTTGTAATCTTTAGCACAAATTTTCATAAAAATAAAAACTAACTCAAAATGAGAAAGAAAATCATTCTGCAAGCATTGAATAAAATAAATTAGCAGATAAAAATCTGCCTGTAAAGAGAAATCAGGCCAAGATCGTATACTAAGAAAAAAACTATTTCAGAGTAAGGAAAAACACTTCCTAATTTATTATTTTTATAATTTTTATATTGAAATAATTTGACTTACAGATTTATAAAGATAGTGTGGGAAGTTTCCATATGCCCTCTACCCAGCTTCCACAAATGTTAACATCTTTCCTAACCACAATATATTTATTAAATCTAAGAAATTTGCATTTATAAAGTTGTGTTAAGTAAATGACAGACTTCATTCAGATTTTAACACTTTATATAATAATATCCTTTTCTTTTGTTCCAGGATCCAATACTACATACAACATTGCATTTAGTGATCATGTCTTTTTAGTAATATCTGGTTGACACTTAGTCTTTCCTTGGTTTCCAGGACCTTGACACTCACGGAATAGCTCTCACTTTTAGTTTGTGTATTACTCATAGGCTGTCAATATTAAGAAAGAATGTCACAGAAGTGAAATGCCTTCCTCATCACATCAGAGGAGGCATGATATTAACATGACTTACTACTCATGAGTCAAACTTGACCACTTGATTAAGCTAGTATCTGCCACTGTGAAATTCTCCACTGTGAAGTAACAGTGTTTCTCCTTCCTAGTGCTGTTCATTAAAGCAAGTCACTAAATCCAGCCAGCCACAGGAAAGAGGAAAATTAAATTCTACCTCCTAGAAGGAGGAACATCAAGTATTTTGTGGACATTTGTTAAAACCATCCCAGTAATCAATAAATATGTTTGGGAGGATAGTTGATGCTGTATCATTCTCCTGTCTCCATTCTCTCTTCCTTAAAGTTTCACTCATTAATTTTAGGAGTGAATTTTCTCTGAAGTAATTATCGTTGTGGTACTCAAATAATGATTCCTTTATCCCTCATTCCTGTAAGAAATTATCTAAGTAAGACTTCTCCATTCTACTCCCTACATTTATGCATTCACCTGTATGTGTGTGTGCATATATACATCCATGTATACATATGTGCATGTATACATGTGTGTGTATAATCATGGACATTTATTTCCTACTTTGGGTTAAATACAATGCAATACATACAGGTGTACAAAGATACATGTAAACATACATACACACATACATACAAACATACATGCATACTGTCATCATTGCACAAACTGCTGTTTGCTTTGGCCTTTGGCAGCTCTTTCAGGTTGACTCCTGGGTTCTTTTGACATACCTCCACCTTTTCTTTCTCAGTTTCTCACTTTCTGGCATTACAAGATACTCCAGGCACATCTGTACTTTCCCTGGGTCAAACCTGTAATCAGTCCTTTCTCCATGGAGCCCTGAATTCATTTATGGGGAAAGTTATTAGAAACCAGGCAGAGTACTCTGTGTTTTGTGGGCACTGTGTGTCACTGCTCGTAGGGAATAAGTACGTATAAATATATATACACTAGTCCATGTATAGACACATATCTATATTTATTCTGGAATGCATGTATCTGTGTATGTATGTATATATCTGGAAATATACACACATATATGTGTATGGACACACACACACACATACACACCCTAATACCTCCAATTCCGACCCAGCAAGTCAGAGTTCTTTCTCATCTTCACCGTTGCTTATTTGTAGACTTTCACTCTGGCAGTGAGAAACCTGGCTCTCATTAGCTACACCTCAGTTATTTGTTCACCCACAGCATCCATGTAAAGCAGATGAAGATTTGCTAAGCCACATTCCTATACTCCTATGAGAGACAGAGTTATCAACTAGCGTACAAGGTTTATATGCAGTTTTTCTCTTTAGCCTTCTGTATTTAGCAAATCATTGTTCTTCAGAGCTACACACTTAGGTTAGTTCTCCACCTACCCCCTTTGCGACGTTATGCTCTACATTTGTATTATAGTTAGATTCATTTTTAAGGGTCTATATTTCATCCTGAGATCACTGGATAACCTAGACAATTTTTTCAATTTTCATAAAGTTCAATATTTGTTGTATACAGTTCTATGGATTTTGACAAATGCTTTGAATCATATATCTGCCACCACAGTAATGGATGTATTAAAAAAATAGTTTCATCACCTTAAAATGTCTTATACAGTCCCTTTGTAGCCAGTCTCCCTTCTACCAACCACTGGCAACAGTGATCTATTTTCTGGCCCCAGAGTTTTGTGTTTCTGCAGAATGTCACATAAATCAAACCATGAAATATGGATTCTATACATTTGTCTTATTTCACCTAACAAGATGCATTTAAGATTCATCCATATCGTTGCACTAATCAATAGTTTGTCCTGTTTAATTTCTGAGTAGTATTCAATTTTATGGATGAAACACATTTGTTTATATATCTGGATTGTTTATAGATTTTGTCAGTTATGAATAAAGTTGTTATGCACATGAACACACAGGTTTTTATGTAAACATAAGATTTCAGTTCACTTCAGTAAATATCTGGGGTGTGACTCTTGGGTTGCATAAACATATGTTTAACTTTAAAAGCAACAACAGTCACCAGCAGTTGAGTGAGAGTTTTATAGCCCCACAATTTGGCATATCTATTTCAAGTTTTATATTTATAATATTATACATTTCAAATTTATGTAATACAACGTCACCCCAATACATTTAACAAAAGACTACAACGAAAAACTTGAAAATTGGTATATTTATTTTTTATGACAATCATTTGTATAATAAGTGTATAGTATTATCTTATGATGGCTATAAATTATGTTCCCATAAGGACTAATGATTTGGGGCTACTTTTAATAAGTTTCTTTGACATATATACACTTATTTTGTTGAAATATCTGGTCAGAACCTATGTCCAGTTTTTTATTAGAGTATGTATGTTCTTATTTTTGAGTTTCAGGAGTTCTTTATATGGTCCTAACACAAGTTGTTTTTTTTTAATCATATAAGTGCTTTAAATATATATTCTGTCATTCTGTGGATTTTCTTTATTTTCTTAACTATCTTTCTCAAAGCAATGTTTTACACTAGACATTTTGGTGTCATATCTACAAACATCACTAAATCCAAGATTACACAAACTCTCTTATTTTTTATCTAGAATTATTAAGGATTTATAATTTATATTATGTCTCTGATCTATTGCAATTATTGTCTGTGTTTGTGTAAGATTTGTGATAAGGTGCATTTTTTTCTGTGAATGTCCAATTGTTACAACACCATTTATTGAAAGGACTATATTTTATCCATTTCAATACCTTTGAACATTTGTCAGAAATGATTTTTTATAGCTTTGTATTCTGTTCCATTGATCTGTGTCTATCCTTTCAATGAAACCGCAATGTCTTAGAAACTGCATCTTGATTGAGCGTGGGTTGCGAACCAAAGCATCGCAGGTTCGATTCTCAGTCAGGGCACATGCCTGGTTGCAGGCCACGGCCCCCAGCAACTGCACATTGATGTTTTTCTCTCTCTCTCTTTCTCCCTCCCTTCACTCTCTAAAAAGAAATAAATAAAATCTTTTTTAAAAAAAGAAATTGCATCTTGTTATCATGTAATGTACATTCTCTAACTTTGTATTCCTTTTTTGGAATTGTTTTTGACTATTCTGGTTACTTCTTTGCCTTTCCATTAATTTTAGAATGAGTTGTTCAAAAAATCTTTCTGGCATTTAGAACAAATTGAAAAGAACTAACTTCTTAGCAACATTTTCCAATCAATGAACATTATAGATCTCTCCACTTATTTAGATCTTCTTTAATTTTTTCAAGAGTTTTGTTGTTTTCATCATACATTTTCTGCATGTATTTTGTTAGATGCATACATAAGTGCTCTATTTTGGGAGGCTGGAGCCTTACTGCAATTTTTTAAAATCTTTAAGTTCCAAAGTTCATTACTGGTGTATAGGAAGATGGTTAACTTTTGGATATTGACATTGTATTAGAAAAAATTTCTAGTATCACTTAATTATACTAGGATGCTGTGGTGGTGGTAGTATGTAGATTATTTAGGGTTTTCTACATAAAAATATATCATCTGTGAATATGGACTTCTTTTTTCTTTATTTCCAATTTTCACATCTTCATGTCTTTTACTTATTTACCTTGCCTTTGGTGCCGCATAGGACTTCTGGTACAATATTGAATAGGAATGTGAGAGATGGCATCTTTGCTTTGCTTTTGTTCTCAGACTGAAATCATTGTTTCTCATCATTAAGTATGATGTTAGCTGAAGGCTTTTTGTATATACTCTTTATAGGATAGAGAAAGTTTCAATCCAATTCTAATTTACTGATATTTCAAAGCATAAATGGGTGCTACATTTTATTGAATGTTTTTTCTGCATCATATATTTTCTTATTTAGTCTGTGGCAAACCAAATTATTGCTTTTCAAATGTTGAACCAACTATGCATTCCTGGGATAGAACCTACTTGATCATGATGTATTTTCATATTAGGATAAATTTTACTTGCAAATGTTATGTTGGCCATTTCGTGTCAATGTTTATAATTAACAATGTTCTATAATTTTCTTCTTTTTCTGATGTTTTGGTCTAATTTTAAGGGTAGGCTAATGATGGCCTAAAAAATTATGAAGTATTCTCTTTACTTATATTATCTGGAAGACTGTATATCAAATTAGTATTATTTTAAATGTCAACAAGAATTTACCATTAACAACAATTCAATTTCTGTAATAAAAATTGACCTACTCAGATGATGATTTATTTTATAATAACATGACAGTTTATGCCTTTCAATGAACTTGTATATGTAAATGTTCAAATTTCATAGGTATAGTGCACTCGTATTTTTTTTTACTAGCATTTCAATGTCTGTAGGATCAGTAGTGATGTCTCCTCTTTCATTTCCAATATTGATAATATTTCTTTTCTCTCTTTTTCCTTGTTATCAATCTTTTTTTAAAAGTTATTCATCTTTAAAGTGATATTAATCATTTTGTTTTTCTCTATTGCTTCATTTATTTCTACCCCAATCATTATTATTTCTTCTCTTCTTCTTGGATTTAATTTATTTTCCTCTTTTATGATTTCTAAAGGTGGAAGTTTAGGTTACCAATTTGAGATCCTTAATCTTTTCTCACAAATTGTGATATGGTATATTTTTATTTTTGAGTCAAATATCTTTTTAATTGCCCTCAGTCTTTGTCTCATAGATTATTTAGAAACCTGTTGTTAATTTCAAAATATTTAGAAATTATTTAAATGCATTTATTATTTATTTTTAATAATTGAAATCTGTTACAAGAAAACATTTTGAATTATTTCTATCCCTTTGTTTTTATATTTTTTATTTTGTTTGATTTTATTCTTTTAAATATGTTTAAGGTTGGGCAGTATTGGTTAATAAGATCATGTGGGTTTCACATTATATACAGATCATGTAGCATTTTTATTCCTGGTAACTCCATTTGGCCCTTTTAAAAACATCTTTTGTCGCTTTGTTAAAAAAAATTACTTCTACTGATTTTTCCCAACATTTCACTTATTTATGCAACCATACTATTCTCATTTATCTGTTGGGCATTATTACAATATCTGAGATCTTTGAGTATCTTACTCTGATGTATGTTTTTTTGTTGACTCCACACATGATGTCATCTTTTCTGATTTTCTTTTGTACTGTCATTAATTTGAACTTTATCTGCAGAAATTCCTTGAGACCTAGCTTGATATTGGGTCAATAGGGTTATTTTTTAGTCGGTTGAGAATCTGAAGTCTCTACCAAAACAGAACTGCTGCTTTATATTCTCAGCCTGAGGTTTCATTTGTTTGCTTACTTTACAGTAACAAAGCTGCTTTGCAATTGGGCTAAAAACTAGCATAAATATTAGATTTTGGTTAATTATTCTCTTAAAAACTACTATCCCAACTCAGTGCTAATTTTAGAGTAGCAATTTTCTTTTCATAAAGCAATCATATAAACTAGCAATCATTTAAATTTTGACATTCTCTTTCCAATTTTATATATTTTTCTGTTTGTTTTTCTAATCCTTTTTATAAATTTATTGACTTCAAGTATGTGTTGAAAAGAAGCCTTCCTTGCCTTGGTCTTAAATTTAATGGGAACACTTTTTAAGTCTCAACTTAAGTGAGACTTTAATATTTTATGTTTCAGGGAGATTACATTCTACTTGTTAATAAGGGATAAATGGTAATGGAAAATGCAATAAAAATAAATTAATTTTTAAAAAGACCTATTTCATTTAAACTTTACTCAGCCTTTTTATTAAGTAAAATATTTGATTTTTTTACTGGATTGTTTACTTTTCATTTCTGATTACAGTGTTATTAAAACTCAAAATGGGCAATGAGAATTTTCCTAATTTTTAAATATCTGAACTACTATGTATAAGACAGGAATTATTTGTTCCTTCAAGGTTGGTAAGATTTGCTTTTAAAATTATCTAATCTTTGGGAGTTTGAAGAGAAAGGAGTTAGAATATATGTTAAAATCTCTAAAAGTATTATATTTAGTTTTACGCATTTTCTTGAGTGATTTTTACTTTTTAGGAAGTATCTATTTCATTTAGATCATTACACAAAAATGATTAAAAACTGCTTTTCTGTATATCTGCAATTGTATTCCAGTTTAATATTTAAAATCATTTATTTATTACTTTTCCATGATTCTTTTTAGTCTTGTAAAAGTCATTTTCATATATTACTTTCATTTTCAAAACAGAATTATTTTACTTACAGACTTCACTTTTTTAGAGTGATTTTAGGTTTACAGAAAAAACTGAGCAGAAAGCACAAATGGCTCTCCCTCTTGCCCCATACAATTCCCCCTATTATTAACATCATATATTAATGTGGTATATATGTTATAATAGATAAACAAACATTGATGTGTTATACAATAATATTACCTGAAGTCTATAGATTCACTTTTTTGTACAGGTATATGGGTTTTGACCAATGTCTAATGTTATATACAGGACAATGTATATGTATTATGTCAACATGACAGCTATGTCATATCCATAACTGCAGCATTATTCAGAATCATTTCACAGGCCTCCAAAGTTCCCTGTGCTACACCTCATCTTCTCTCCTTCCCTCCCTCAAACCCGTGGAAGCCTCTGATCTTTTTTACTGTCTCTGTAGATTTGCCTTTTTCTCAGGGCCATATAGCTGGAATCACACAGTACGTAGCTTTTTCAAACTAGCTTTTTCAAACTAGCTTCTTCAACTTAGCAATATGTATTTAAGATTCCTCCATTTTTCATAGCTTGATAGCTCACTTCCTTTTATCACTAAATAATATTTCATCATATAAATGTACCATAGTTCCTTTATCCACTTACCTACTAAAAGACAACTTGGTCATTTTCAATTTCTGGCAATTATGAATAAAGATGCTATAAAGATTCATGTGCAGGTTTTTGTGTGGACATGTCCTCAACTCATTTGAGTAAATATAAAGGAGTACAATGGCTAGGTCATGTGATAAGACTGTGTTTTACCTTTGTAAGAAACTGCCTATACATCCTCCAAAGTGGCTGTCCCATTTTGCATTTGCACCAGTAATGAATGAAAGCTCTTGAGCAGCATTTGATGTTGTCAGTGTTACGGATTTTAGCCATTGTTACAGGTGTGTAGTCATAGCTCATTGTTTTAATTTGAAATTCTCTAATGACATATGATGATGAGCATTTTTCTTTTGTATGCTTATGTGTCAAGACAGGAAAGTTATAGTAAGGTCCAGCACAGAGTGAGACACTGGTCTGAGCTAAAAATCCAGCCCTCACTAAAACTGAGAGCAGAAGGCAAGAGTATAAAAGGCTAGGTCATATGCATGAAGAAATTCTTACAGAATATTTTGTATGCCATAAAATAAAAATATTCACTATAAATAAGCTCTGAATTCACTGTCAGATTTTTCTTTGACTATATAGAGAATTTTGCCTCATTCTGAAGATCTGTTATTACTAGAAGGACAAATATATTAGGCAAAATGGAAAGGAATTAAGTGAAGAATGATGGTTGTCTTTCAAAAAATTAAACAGGAATATTTAACAGTAGGAGAAACCAAGTGAATGGGAAACTATTAGAATTCACAAAGAAACAGGTTATAAAATTAGAGAATGTTATAACAATTTTATTTTCTAACAAAATAAACAGTAATTTTTTATGATGAAATAGGAGGCGGGACCCCCCAAAACCAGAATTATCTTCTGGAGTGGTCCCCATGTAGTATAGGATTCCCCCACTACTTAAGTGTTCTAGCAACTCAGCTGTGTCAGTGTACCACTTGGCATTGTTGTGAGAGGCTGTGTTTAGTTTCAGTTAATTGTTTTTGAAAACTCTTTCAATGGGTTTGCCCATTTCATGATAGGTGATTTATGAGTGCACTTGCCCACTGAGCTGTGCTTATCAATTTCGGATTAAAAAAGGCATGACCTCTTTGCCCCACCCCTCCCTATTCACTTGATCTGGCCCTGAGTGACTTTTTTTGTTTCCCTGTCAGGAAAAAGTCTTCAAAGGGAAACATTTGCTGATGTGGAAGAGGTGGAACCAAAATCAGCAGAAGCACTAAAAAGCATCAAAATGGACGAGTTCAAACACTGTTTTGAGCAGTGTCTCGATAGGTGTGTTGCATCAAATGGAGAGTACATTGAAGGTGATGGAAGTTTAAACATATAAGAATACATACACATTTTTGTACAAATAAATTGTATTTTGGGGGGTACCCATTGTAGAGTGATGAAACAGTACAGTTACTAATCCTGTCAAAGATTAATAAGCACTACTTAGTCATCTGACCATTCATTTAAATCTGAATGTCTGTGTTTTCATATGTGTGCATGTTTCTGTACCTGTATGTGTATATTTGTAAAAGTGAATGTGTATAAAACATATGTATATAAGTGTGTATGTAACTGCCCATAAGAACACTTTTATGTCTGTCTGGAAAAAGCCCAACTATTGCTAACATAATGAGAATGGTTTGTGTGACATTGATGCAACCTAGCAGCCAAGGAGATGCATGAACAATGATGACTTCACTGTATAGTCAGTGGGGGTGGTAGACGCCATTAAGTGACAATGTATACTATGTGGCCATTGCATTCAAAATGACTGAGTGAGTAGAGCAACAGATATTCATCAAATTTTGCATTAAGCATGAATATTTCTCTCTGGAAGGAGCTTATGTGGATGATTCAGAAGCTGAAACTATGGGCCACTGGTGATTGGCAGCTTCATCACAACAATGCACCTGCTTATGCATCAAGTCTTGTGCAGCATTTCTTGGCAAAACATCATATCCACCAGATAACTCAGCCCCCTCATAACCAAAATTAGGTATCCTGAAACTTCTGGCTTTTCCCAAAATAAAAATCACCTTTGAACAAAGGAAGAGATTTCAGACCATCAGTGAGTTTCAGGAAAATATGATGGGGCAGCTGATGGCTATTGAGAGAAATATGTGAGGCCCCAAGGTGCCTGCTTTGAAGGAGGCTAAGATATCATTGTCCTGTGTACAATGTTTCTTGTAACTTCTTCAATAAATGTTTCTATTTTTCATAGTGTATGGCTGGATACTTTCTGGACAGGCCTTGCATGTATATGTATATACTCATATATGCAAACATGTCTTTGTACTTAGGTATTAAACTTATGCATGTACTTAGGTATGATTTATATTTCAAGCACATATGGGGCATTTACAAAAATAGAAATAGAAATTTCACAACAAATGCCTAATAATAACTTATAAATTATATTTTCTGAGTTGTGATGAATTAAAAGTGTGATTCAATAACAAAATGAAGAACTAAAAATTCCATGTATTTGGAAATTAAAGTATCATACCAACTAAATCATAAATCAAAAAATCATATTTAAAATTAAAAAAATAATCTCAACTGGATTACAAAAGCAATAATGTATATTAAGCATTTGGATTAATTTAAAGAGGTAACAAAATAAACATTTATAGCATTAAAGAAGAAAATGTAAAATTAGTGGTGGCTGCTTTCAACTCCAGATTTGGAAAAATAGTAAACTCAAAAAAAAGAAGAGAGTGAATAATGAAGATAAATGTAGAAAATAATAAAATATAAGGGTCAACAAAACCAACAGATTACTGACAGTATTCATTCAAACATTTTTAAAAAGTAAGAGCACAAACAAGCAATTTTAGGATAAGAAGAGAACATTAATGTAGATCTGCTACAGACCCCCAAAAAGTCATATTTCAATGTTATAAACAATTTCATAACACTAAATTGAACACTTAGATGAAATGGTCAATTTCCCCAAAAGAGTATCAATTACTAAAGCTGACTGTAAAAATATAAATAACCTGATATGTCAAAGGCATTATGTTAGGACTTTGTATTAGATTATCAAAAACACCAGTCCTTCTTTTTATCAAAATGGTGGCATAAGTAAACACAGCTCACTACCTCACACAGCCACACCAAAATTATAAGGAAACTATAGAACAACCATTACTCAGAACAGTCAGAAAATGAGTTGAATGAAAGTCTGACAACTACAGATTTAAAGAAACCAGATCCAGACTGGTGGGGGTGGAGATGTGAAATGGGCTGGTCCCACATCCAAGTACGGTGGGTAAAAATTTAGGAGGGATATTTTGGGTGTGAGGAGTCCCAGCCCTATCCCAGGCCCTCCAGCCCAGGGTTCCAGTGCCAGGAACATAAGTCCCCATAATTACTGGTTGCAAACATCAGCAGAAATTGATTCAGTGAAAGAAACTTCTTGAGTCCCAAGCAGTTCCTTTTAAAGAGCCTGCACAGGGACTTAGACTCACTCACTCTGAGCTCCAAAACCAGAGTGGCAGCTTGAAAGGTACCAGTGGCATACAGGGAGGAAATGAAGCGTCTGCCATAAAGGTGAGAACTAGGGACAGCTTTATCCCAACAGAAAGGTAGGTAGAGGCCATTGTCCATTTTCTGAATCCTCCCCCCACAGAAAAACAGAGCCAGTGGTGGGTACCATATCTGAAACGCCATCCTCTTGGCTAACCCTGTTTTCCCCATGCTGGAGATCCCCTGAAAGTTCATCCCACCCAAATTATAGTCCCATCCAAGATGTTAAGAGTAGCTTTTCCATGTGAATGGCTTGTCTTGGCACATGCTTCACAACTTCCTAAATCCTGTCAAATAAGCAACATCCAGCCTCAGCAAATCCCCAGCCCCTGTACCCCTTGCTAAGTGGCCCCAGGCCCAGCAATAGCAGCAGCCAGACTAGATTCACTATTCAGCTTCACCTGGAAATCTCTAAGCCTAGCACAAGTAGAAGCCATCTGTAGATTGCTTTATAGTTCATGCAGGGTAGCCTGGGGCAGAATATAGGTGGGGGCTGACCTTGACCTGTACCACCTGGGAAACCCTAGATCCTGCACACTAAGCAGATAGTGACAGATAATGTTGGAGCATCACCACCCTGCCCTTGAATAGCTATTCAAGGCTATTCCTCCGTGGAGGGTGGAGGTTGGTGGTCAGTGGTCCCAGTGAGTTCTTGTAGCTGACTGACCTGGGTAAATCCCTCCCATTGACCTGCCAAGAGCAATCATGTCTCAATAAGAGGAGGGTATATTCAGCTCACACTAAAGGTGCACCTTGAGTATATATCTTGAGTAATAGGGGAGGCTGTGCCACTGGATAATACAGGGCATCTATTACAATAGGCCACACTACCAAGGCAGGAGTCATAGCAGCTCTACCTAATACATAGAAACAAACACAGGGAGGCTACCAAAATGAGGAAACAAAGAAAAATGGCCCAAATGAAAGAACAAATCAAAACTCCAGAAAAAGAGCTAAATAAAATGAAGATAAAGCAATCTTTCAGATGCAGAGTTCAAAACACTGGTTAAAAGGATGCTCAAGGAACTTAATGATCACCTCAATGGTGTAAAAAAGATCTAGATAGAAATGAAAGATACACTAATTGAAATAAAGAACAATATAAGGAAACAATAATAGAGTGGATGGAGCTGAGAATCAAATCAATTATTTGAAACATAAGGAACCAAAAACAACTAATCAGAACAACAAGAAGAAAAAAGAATCCAAAAAATGTGGAGAGCATCAGCAGCCTCTTGTACAACATTTACATCATAGGAATGCCAGAAGGAGAAGAAAAAGAGCAAGAAATTGGAAATCTATGAAAAATCTATGAAATTGAAAAAATGATAAAAGAAAACTTCTTTAATTTGGTGAAGGAAATAGGTATCCAAGTACAGGAAGCACAAACAGTCCCAAACAAGATGGATGCAAAGAGGCTCACTCTAAGACACGTCATAATTAAAATGCCAAAGTTTAAGGATAAAGAGAGAATATTAAAAGCAGCAAAAGAAAAGCAGTTAGTTACCCACAGGGGCACTCTAATAAGACTATCAGCTGATTTCTCAAACCAACTTTGCAGGCTAGAAGGAATTGGTGAGAAATATTCAAAGTTGAAAAGCAGGGACCCACAGCCAAGATTGCTCTAACCAGCAAAGCTATCATTTAGAATTTAAGCACTAATAAAGAGCTTCCCAGACAGGAGAAAACTAAAGGAGTTCATCATCACCCAATCATTATTACATGAAATGTTAATGGGGGTTATTTAAGAAAAAAAAGATAAAAACTGAACAATAAAATGACAATAACTACATATCTATCAATAATTGAATCTAAAAAACAAACTAAGCAAACAAGAAGAATAGAGACAGAATCATGGATACAGAAAGGATTTTGATGGTTGTCAGATGGGAGGTGGGAAGGGGAGAATGGGTGAAGAGGTGAGGTTATTAAGAAGTACAAATGTGTAGTTACAGTATAGTCATGATGATATAAAATATAGTATAGGAAATGGAGCAGTCAAAGAATTTATACACATAACACATGGGCATCTCTTGAGGGAGTGAGGAGTGCTGGATGGAGGGGGTAAAGCAGGAAAATTGGGATAACTGTAATAGCATAATAAATAAAATATAATTAAAAAAACCCACCAGTTCTAGATTCTTTTCTTCATGCATTTTTACAATCCTCCAAGGAATGCTCCCTATTTTAGACATATTTTTTCAAGATGTTCAAAAGATATGGATCATTACTACCTGAATTTTTTATCTAATATTACCTTGATATTATATCCAAACAAAACCGGAACATAAAATAAAAACTTGAGATATTTTTATATTCTTAAATATTCACAAACTATATCCAGAAATGTAAAAATATTCTATTACCAAGTTGAATTTATTCTAGAAATAATATATGGTTGAACATTAGAATTTCTATCAAAATAATTCATTACATTAACAGATAAAAATGAAAATAATATTCTCATAATAATTTATTTTAATAGATGGAGAAAAGGCATTTGATAAAATTGAACACATTCATAATAAAACCTCTAAGCAACCTAGGCCTAGAAAAGAACTCTTACTAGGCAAGGGTCACTCTAAGATACTACAGTAACTATCACCCTTAGTAGTGAAATATCAAAGGAATTCTCTTAAATATTTGGAACATTGGAAGACACTGTTTAGTACTGTTTTTTTCCTATATTCTTCTGAAGTTTGTATAATATGAAATTAAACAAAAACTAGAACAGTTCATGGGGAAGAAATAAATGATCATAAATCATATATAAAGAATGCAATGTCGATTTTTGATATTCTGGTTTTCTGCTATACTGTGCTATTTTTAAGTAGTAAACAACAAGCAATTTAGGTATTACTAAATCTTTTATTCACTTCAGAGTATAAATTCTTTACATACTAAAATAAACCCAGATGATATTTCAGTTAAGTGAATTTTTAAATCAAAACCAGAAAAACTCAACAAGACTTTGACCAAAATCATCTCTTTCAAAACAATTTAAAGTTTCAAGAAATCTTTCATATATCATTGCTTTGCATGGTTGAAAATAGATTAATACCTTGAAGTAGAGTGACAGCATAGCAAACCTTGCTGGAATCTATCATGCTTTATGTGATGTATACTGTCCAACTCCCAGTTGCTCACCTGTTATCAGTGTCTCTGTCTGAGGACTCTTCTGGAACTTTGGAAAGTCATGAACATCGCCTGAAGCCCAGACATGCTGGGAAATTAACCCCATTTCACCCCAAGAGCCTTCAATGACTCTTGAGTGATGGTCTAAAGTTAATCCAAAAATAAGAACATCAACATCTCTTCAAAGGATTTAATGAGGGTGAGCATCTCATAATGTAATATTCAAGATGTCCAGCATACAATCCAAAACTTCTCACATGTGTAGAATCATGAAAATCTCAACTCTCATGGGAAAAGGTAACTAACAGAAGCCAATGTAGGTCTGACATCAGTGAGATGGCAGAATAGGAGGTCCCATCTTTTTTCTCCCCACAGAAACACTGATTTGACAATTAGCCACAGATAAAATTATGTTCATGAGAGCTCTAGAATCTGGGTGAGAGATGACAGTACCTGAACAGAGAACAGAAACAAGAAAAGGAACATTGAAGAGGGCAGAAAATACATTCTTAGTTTACCCACACCACCCCTCCCTTAAGCCCTTGAAGCCCAGGGCTGAGAGATTTCCTTGGCTCAGGAGGTATCCTGTGGGGGAAAGGGTTTGAAGCTGAGTGTCCAACTTTGTGTACTACAAAATCCAGCCCAAGCCACAGTAAATTTTGTTTCAACAATTCTAACAAATGTGTAATGGTATCTCATCAGAGCTTTAATTTCTACTTCTCTAATTAATAATAACAATGAACACCTTTTACGTGTTTATTGTTCATTTGTATACCTTTTTGTTTGGTGAGTTGTCTTCTCAAGTCTTTAGCCCATTGTTAATTGTGTAGTTTCTTTTCTTATGAGTTTGGGGATTATTCATAGGTTCTGGATACAAATACTCTGTCAGATATGTAATTAACAAATATTTTGTTAGAGTTGGTAGCAAGTCCTTTTTTAACAGCTTCACTGAAGTATCATTTACATATAATACAATTCATCAATTTTAACTTTACAATGTAATGTAATAATTTTAATAAATTTCCAGAGTTGTACAGCCATTATCACAATCTAGTTTTAGAACAGTTCCATCATCTAAAATGATTCCTTGTGCTATTTACAGTTAATTTTCATTCCCACTATCATACCCAGGTACTATGAAGTTACTTTCTGTTTCTATAGATTTATCTATTCTAGACATTTTATGCAAATTTGATCATACGATATGCAGGGTTTTTTTTTTTTGGTCTGGGTTTTTTTTGGGGGGGGTCTGGGTTCTTTGGCACAAGATAATACAGGGATAAGGAAAAGTAAGTTTACAGTTGTTCATATGGAAAATAATACAATAATTGATAGATAATACAAAAATAATCTCTGTGTTTTATGTACTCACAACTCTGAACCTACTTTTGCCTACTCCTGTATTTTTGAGATATATCTATATATGTTGTGCCATGTATGAGCAGTTTATTTCTTTTTATTACCAAATAGTATTCTATTGTATAGATATACCACATTTGTTTTCCATTCGCCAGTTGATGCACATTTGGATTGTTTACTTTGGGCTTATTACGAATAACGCTGCTATGAACATTTGCATGTAAATATTGGGGTAGAAACATTTTATTTCTCCAGGTAAATACCTAGGAGGGGATTGCTGAGTTGTATGGTAACTCTCCTTTTAACATTGTCAGGAGTTCCCGAACTGTTTGCCCAAAAGGCTGTGCCATATTACATCCCAACCAGCAAGGTATGGGGGTTCTTCATATCTTTTCTAATACTTGTTTTTCTGTTTTTGTTTTGTATTTTTGTTAACCATCCTAGTGGGTATGAAATGTTATCTTACTGTGGTTTTAATATATATTTCCATAATGACTAATGATGTACTTATTTATCATTCCTATAACTTCTTTGGAGAAACATCTGTTCAACTATTTTAACCCTTTTTTTCTTTGGATTGTTTATATTCAGAGCTTTTTCTTGACTATATTGTGACTAGTAAAGTCCCCATAGTCAGGACCCTTTATTTGCCAATAATCAGCAATCTTCTTGATCTGTATACCCTACATAAAAATAAATAAACAAATACTGTATTCTACATTTAACTTCAAAAAATACTTTTAGGATCTGACTAATATGACCAATTCATTTGTGAAGAAGATAGAATCACTGACCTTGGCTTTTTCCTCCACAGATACAATGTGTATAGTAGGCAAAGGTGTTGTAACCCGGATGCAGCCTGTACTCCCAACTTGGAAGAAGGTGCTGAAAATAATCAGTCATTTCTTGGTCTGGAGTATGTGTTTCCAGTTAGTCATCCCCTTGAAAGTACTTTGTGAAAAAACTTCCTCAGCACTCCAAAAGTTATTTCTTCTATTGTGTGAAATTTCCTCTATGTTCAAATTATTTCTCCTGCTACACAAAGGAGTTCATTTTCCTCCCAGATCTATCTTATCTTTCAATTAAAACACACACACACACTGAGTACTTACAACACTAGACTGTAATCTTCTTTAGGGAAATGAATATGACTATTTTGTTTCAACATGGATCTAAAGGAATACCTTTCTAAACTAGGCACTCAATAAATATTTGTTGAATGCATGAGCAAATGAATAGCTCAAGACAGCTTTCCCAATGGCCCAAGTTCCACTACTTATTCTGGTCCATGCTGATCTCCATCTGCTGTCCCCTCTACTGCACTGTGGACCTGTGTATCTGATTGGCATTCAGTTGTGTGTTACTGAAACCTATGTGTATGGAAGCCTTATTTTTCACAACAGAGTTATAACTAATTTGAATGCAAGACATATCCCTGATATGGGACCTCCTTATCTTGTGTCTCTAATACTTTCATTATTGTCATCATTAACTAAAACTTATAAGTCTAGAGATAAGTCTGTTGAAAGAATACCAGTTCATTGCCCCAGTGATATAGCATCACAACACACAGGTTGCTCATCTCATTTTAATCTTATGCATGGATAGTGGCAGCCAATCTTGGTTCTGATTCCTGCAACTAAATTTGTATGTTGAATTCTAATTTCAGCCCTTAGGCTCCTGTTTTGATAGCCCAGTGGCACCATTATTCCATGCTTAGTGTGTTGTTTCTACTTGCTGTGTATTCTCATGACTGAATTTACAGCATCTGCTCATTACCCTCCTTGAGTCTTGCTTGAAAGGCCAGAGACCTTCCACCACTATCAGGATATGAGGACCTTATCTATGTGAGTTGCTCCTCTAGTTTCCCATAGGTCAGAGTTTCCATCCCCTTCCACTGTCTGGTCTAGGGAAAGGATGGCACTACTTCCACAGTCTGGCAGGTCATCAAAGCCCTAATTTTGACCCTCCTCTTGTCTTCCACAACTCTTAGAAGGGTACTAAATCCTTGGTAGCCCTACTTTTAATACTCATTTCTGGATAATGACTATTTTTAAACTCTTGGCATTCCTCATCCCTTTTTTTCTGTGTCTTTAAAATACTTCGAAAGAGCTGCAAAATCCAGAGAGAGAGAGATCTGTGTTTCAAAGTCATTTCCAGTGCATGAACACTAAAAACTGGAAGCACGAATGCCAAAGAACACAAGATGGAAAGGTGTTTATGCAAGCTAGGGTGAGAGCTTTGCAGCGCAAAATGATGTCTTCAAATCCTTCTGAAAAATAACACCACTCTGACCCTGAAGCAACAATTTTCTCTCCAACACAAAGAGTTCTGTGATTAGAACTGTTCTGATTTGCCGCAAATACCTTTTTCAAAGGATTTTGGTGTGCCTCCTATTTAAGCATTATTCATGTCAGCAGAGAAATTAAATTCCTTAAATCCTGTTTAAGGCTGGGGATGGGGAGAAGGAGAGCAGGGATTTACCCAGTGAGGCTAAAGTAGAAAACAGAGAGCATGACTTGCAGCTGTTCAGCTCTGTCTTAAACAAGAAAACAAACCTCCTAACCAGCCACCACCAAATACCTTTCACTTGGTTCCCATGGCAACATCTCTATCCTCTGGTGCCCATGATGTCTCTAATGCCTCCGACTAGTTGGATTCATTGGCACCTGCTCCCCTTGCCAGCTCTTGTCAAAACTTATTAGAATGAGAATCTTTTCTGATAGCACTAGTGGGAGAAGAAAGCAAACACATTCAGTTCACCAGAGATCTCTTTCAACTCCCAGGCAAACCAGCATCTTAGGCTTCCTAAAGAGAAGAGTCCTTCACCTGGACTCACTGGGTCCTGCCCCGAGACATGTTCATGCTGACCTGCATGTTGAAATAGTGGCCCAGTGGGGTGTGTCCCTCTGAAAGGCTGTCCTTAACCTGGGCCTTTGTTCTAGTCTATGATAGCCAGGTTTCTTATGCTTTGCTAGGGAAGGAAAGAGTTAGTCAAAGAAGCAGGTGTTTTGGTCCTTCAGGTACTATCAGCCAATGAGAGCAGTTGCTGGTGATGTAATGCTCTTACTTCTTCCAGCTTGAGGATTGAGGGTGGGGATTTGTGGGGGTTCGGATTTTCTCTGGCCTACATTGAACTAGATTTTTCTCTCTAGCTATTTATGTCCTGTCACTTAAGTTCAGATTTTCTGGAGAATGAGAGGATGCTGCTTTTAAGATAGGATTCAGAGCAGAGCCAGACAAGCCAGATAAAACAGCAAGTGTGAGAGCAAACTTTCTGCCTATAATCCAGTGTTGTGGTTTTATGTGGCTTCCCAAGAGAGTTTTTCAAGTGATCCCTTCCCTCCCTCAACCTGAGCTGACCCCAGACTTGAAGCAGAATAGATTCCTTGATATACTTATTCCTTCAGCTCTGCAATTCAGTCCACATTACCTATTAAAAATCTCCCATCTTATATAGAACCAGAGGATCCTGGAGCTCTAGAGGGGAGCAACCATCCCAGTTTGATCCTGACTGACAGATTTCCTGGAAGCAGCAATTCCAGTGAAAAACCAGGATAGTTCCAGGCAAACCAGTTCAATTAGTCACCTAAAATAAAGCATATAATAAATGTTTGGAGGGAAGATGAAGACATTAGATTAAATTTCACTTATGAGAAACATTAGAATAATAGACATTGTTACAGATGGTAGTAGAAATTACTAGGAATAATAGAAAAATCAGGGTCAAAAGATATGTAGGACTCTGAGTCTAATAATTTGGTTCTCCTTAAATTCTATGATTTAAAATACAGATTTAATATTGGTTTAGTGGTGATAGAAAAAAACTGATATTCTATTTTTTAGAAGAATGTATACTTTTCAAAGGCTTGTAGCTCTTACACTTACTCTCAATTTATCTTTTTGTTTGTGCTTCTCAAAGTAAATTTTCATTTTCTAAAGAAAATTAGTTAATGTTGGGGAATTTACTGAGGATTTCACTGGGGAAATAGAAAAAGGGATTTACACTGCATTTCACTGGGAAATAAAAGTAGATATGTTATATTGCTTAAGTTTCTTTTCTTGCTCCTGCTGCAAAGAGGTCACTTGTATTCCTATTTCCAGAGATTTTGCAGGGCCAGCACCCTGATAAGATTATTATACCATTTCTTCTTTATTTGTGTGAAAAAATTATCTTTCTCTTTACTTCTTTCTCTAAACTTATCTAACCTTACCCCCTAAATATATTTAAGAATGTAAAAGACATTATATTTAGGTTATAGAGTTTGTTTGTACTCAGCAAACATAAGATTTAACTTTTAGGAAATATCTGGGGTTATAAAATTATTTTTTAAATTAAATTTAGGATATTCCTTGACCTAAGTAGTAGCAGGAACAATTTATATTTCTGGACACACACAGAAACACACATAGATTTGTGTGTGGAAGCATGAGTTAATTGGCAACATAATTCAGTTTATCTCATTTACGTTTGAGCATAATGCAGAAGTGATTCAAGCAGTTGGCTGGCTGGCCCACACCAATAACTGGTTTTTAGCAGATTCTTATCCTCAAAGGACTTATAATGTGTTCTGGAGTTAGTACACATATATGTACTGGTTGAAGGGTCATACAAGTTAATATGTGAACTTAACATGAACAGTAGCACTAATGAGGTCTGATGTGAATGGGGAGACTATTGAGAGCTCTAGGAGTCAGAGGATTCATGGAGAATGTCAGACTTAACTGGGTTTTAAAAACTGAGAAAGCTTTGGTTCACTTCATGAAAATTATTGAATAATAGTAATATATGAATTCTTCTATGTGTGTGCTATAAATATTTAAGAAATATTGCACCCTGGCTGGTGTGTCTCAGTGGATTGAACACTGGCCTGTGAACCAAAGTGTTGCTGGTTCAATTCTCAGTCAGGGCACATGCCTGGGTTGCAGGCCGGGACCCCAATGTGGGGGAGCACAAGAAGCAACCACACATTGATTTTTCTCTCCCTCTCTTTCTTCCCCTCTGTCTAAATATAAATAGATAAAATCTTAAAAAAAGAAATATTGCAAGTATATTGTAAAGGCATAAGATATACATATTACAACATACCTAGTGAAATAAACAGCAGTCTCCTGCTCCATACTTTCCCATATCAATTGTACTTGAATGCATTTTAGTTGTTTCTTCAAATATTTAATGCTACATTTCTAAGTGACAAGTGTATACAGTATTCTACATCCTGATTTTTAAATACCTTTCTGTTGAATTTCTACTCTATCTATCAGAAAAAGTTTTAGCACTTCTACTACTACTTTCTCTCTCACACACACACTTGCATTTTTTGGTATCATGTTTTTTTTCTTGAATAAATAATTTTGGTTTTTAATTTTTTTCTTTATTTTCTCTTAATTATCATTAATCTGTTCCTGAACTCTGTCAGAGATATAAAACACCTTTAACTTTAGTCTCATTAAGATGAACTTATATACAATAGCAGTGCCCTATTTTCCTTGGTGACTTTTGCTCTGAAACCCCATGTTCAACTGCTGCTGTCTGAAATGGTTGTTTTCTGAACCAGTTTTACAGTTGTCTCCCTGGGATCTCTGTCACTATTACCTTATTAATGTCCTCCATCTTTCTTTTGTTGCTCAGGTCCTAGGAATTCCTTTCTTTTATGACTAATCATTTTGTAGAAATATTTGCTTTTGTTTTTTCCCATATTTTAGAGTCACCTTGTAAATTTCTATAAAAAATTTACTGAAATTTAATTAGGATTCCATTAAACATATAGATTAATTGAGAAGAAATTGACATGTTGATAATATCAGGTCTTCTAATTTATGAACATGGTATATCCCTACAATTATTTAGGTCTTAGATTTTTCATCTGTGCTTTATAGTTCTAGCACACAAATATTTCACATATTTCATAATAAGTATACATAATCACTTGTAGCTCATCCTTTTTAGAACTATAATAAATGATACTATTTATTTAATTTTAATTTGCAGTTGGCCATTGTTAGTATATAGAAATAAATCTGACTTCTATATTTTAACTTAGTATCGTAAAGCCTTAATAAATTTACTTACTAGATCTATTAGCTTTGTTCTTTCCTACCCATATAATTCTTTTTTCTTTTCCTGCCTTATTACACTGGCTAGAATTTTAAGTAGAATGCTAATAAGACTGATAACAGTGTAAGAGTGAATATTTTGTCTTCTTATTATGGATAACACGAGTTCAGTCTGTCATCTTTAAGTATGATATTAGGTAAAAGTTTTTATTTTTTTAATGTCATTTATTACCTTATTATTTCAGTTTTGGGAAATTATTTATTTGGTATAATTTTCCTTTCCATTTTTCTATTTTTTTTCATTCTAAAATTCAAAACAGCTAAATATTGAATCTCTGGTACTGATCATCTGCTTATTTTGTTTCTTCTCTTTTTATCCCTCACTTTAATAGTTTCATTGTATTACTATTTAAGGACGAAAATACTTATTTTAAGTTCAATGATGTTTAGTAAATTTGCAGAGTTTTATAAGCATCATCACAATTCAACTTTTGAACATTTTTATCACCCCAAGAAGAACCTCCATACTCAAGTGCAATCATGCCCTAGTCTCACCTCTAGACTCAGGCACTGAGTGGATAGCCAATTACTTTAGCACAATTTATGGGGAAAAATTATCATTTCTTTCATTGTATTGCCTCAGCATTTTTGTCAAAAATCCATGTGCCATACATACAAAAATTTATTTATGTTCTTTTAACTTTGTACTTGTTCCATTTATCTATATGCTTATCTTATCACCATTATCAGAGTGTCTTGATTATTGTTGCTTTGTAGTAAGTTTTAAAATCAAGCAAGCCCTACCACTAATTTCAATTTTTCAAGCATTTTTGCAGTCTCATGTAGATTTTTGCATCACCATGAGCTAGTCAATTTCAAACATATATATATATATATATATATATATATATATATATATATATATATATAAGATTTTAATAAAAGACTGTGTTGATTTATAAATCTGCAGTTATTTGTATAATTATTTATGGTTAATGCATTATTTCTGTCTGGCTACTTTCAAGGTTTTATTTTTATCTTTAGTTTTCAGATTTGACATATTTGTATTTGCCATGGCATAGTTTTAGTTTACAGTCTTTGGGAGTCACTGAGCATTTTAGACTATCTGTTTATGTGTTTCTCAAAATTTAGGAAGTTTTTGGAATACTATTTCTTCAAATGTCTTTTTTTATTGTTGTTCAAGTACAGTTGTCTCCATTTTCCCCCCACCACTACCCACTACCCAGTCATCCCCACCTCCCATCCTTGATCCCATCCCTCTTTGGCTTTGTCCATGTGTTCTTTATACATGTTCCTTGATGGTCCTTCCCCTTTTCCTCCCCATGATCCCTTCCCACCTTGCCTCTGGTTACTGTTAGTTTGTTCCTAATTTCAGTGCCTCTGGTTATATTTTTCTTGCTTGTTTGTTTTGTTGATTAACCCTAAGAATTCTGAAACGCCAATTCAAAAGAACTTATGTACCCCTATGTTCATAGCAGCACAATTTACAATAGCCAAGTGCTGGAAGCAACCTAAGTGCCCATAAGTAAATGAGTGGATCAAAAAACTGTGGTACATTTACACATTACAGTACTATGCAGTAGAAAGGAAGAAGGAGCTCCTACCCTTTGCAACAGCATGGATAGATCTGGGGAGCATTCTGCTAGGTGAAATAAACCAAGGTGTGAAAGACAGATACCATATAATCTCACCTATAAGTGGAACCTAATCAACAAATATCTTTTTAAAAATATCAAATGTCATCTGGGATTTCAATTAACTGAATTGTAGACCTTTTGTTAATGTTTCAGGTCTTTGGGCATTTTTTTTTCTAATTTATTTTATCTCTGCTGTTCAGTTTGGACCATTTCTACTGATTCACCTTCAAGTTCACGATTACTTTCCTTTCTCATTTCCATTCTTATGTTGAGACCATTAAGTATTTATTTTAGTAGTTTTTCTTAATTCTAAAATTCTCTTTTTTGTGTCTTCGAATCCTTGGCTAAAATATTTTGTTTTTCCATTTTTTCAAGCATATTTGTAATTACATGGAACATTTTAATAGCTGCTTTAAAATTGTTATAAATAATTCCAACATCTGTCTCATCTCTGTGTTGGCATGTGTTAATTGTCTTTCTCATTTGAGTTGAGATTTTTCTGGATCTCACCTAAGAACAGGGCAACAAGCCAGTAAAATCAGGACTCATGAAGAAAATTTATATGAAGGCTGGGCAACAGGTTCCCTATATTCTTCAAATTATGAGCCTATGGGGCAATCCACCAACAGCTATAAGATCTGCACAGTACCAGAGTCTGTGATGAAAAAGTAAAAGGAAATGATGGGGCATATGATCAACATGAGGACAGAAGAACCCCCAAAGCTAAAAGACTTGCATTGGAAAGATTGGCAGGCTAATACTAGAACAGCAGCTGAAAATAAAAAGAGTTCTGTATTTTTCAATGGTAGCTAAGTGCAAGCATTCTGAGATAAGACCTAAAGGGCTTGGAGTACTCTGGTCCTTATGAGTTTTAAAAATAGCATCAGGTCTCTCTTCCATACAGGACAAAAGGATGAGGAGAAAACTACTGGAGGTAAAAGAAAAATTGATCAAGATAAGAACAACAGAGATAAAGAAAAGAGGAAATGTAAAAGGTGGGGCAGGGGAACAGAGCCAGTACATCTGACAAAACAAGCTACTACATTTCTGCTAAAAATACACTAAAACAATAGAAAATTTAACTTTTTAAAGTTTGGAAAGCTATCACAATCAAGTCTCCATTTGCAAGTTCAGGAAATTAAATTTTGCACTTAATTGCACAACAGGAAAACATTGGTGCAAAATCCCATACAAAGTCACTATGAAGTAAAAGAAAGGAAGGAATAGGATAGCACTTTTCAAGTGAGTAAAACAATACCAGAAATATGCATTCAATAGATAAATGAAAAGTATACTATACTATTTTTAAATTATCTAAAATAGGTGGATAAAGTCAAATAACACCTGAAAAAAAGAACACAAATCAAAATGAGAAAAATTTAGAGCTAGGTGACAGAATTTAACAATTCAAAATGTAAGTAAATATTAGTTTATAAATTAAGACTAAACTAGAGGGAATACAAGTATAAATGAAAACAGCAAATAATACTTTGGAAAAAGTATATAAAGAAATTAAAAAGGAGATTTTAAAAATTTTTCAGGAAAGTAAGTTTGAAGATAGGCAAGGGGGATGTAATGAATGTATAGTGAAAGGTCCTGAAAAACAAAAAGCAAAGCTTGAAAAGAGACCAAATATTAAAATTTATTGTTTAAGAAAAGTTTCTGAAATAAAGATCTGAATACACATATTGAGAGAAAAGTAACATGCACTTGATAATATCAACCCAGAATTACTAACAGCAAGATGTATTCTAGTTACAATATTAGGCTTTAAAGAAAAAAGAAAATAAATATACTTTGGACACCATTGCAAAAAAGGCACATGAATTAAAAGAAAAATAAAATTAGCTGACTATTAGATTTTTATATCAATGTTTTATGCCAAATAAAAATGTAGTAACATATTTAAGACATTTAAGGGAGGAGAATGAGAATGAAGGATTTTTATATCCAGTTAAACTGATACTCAAATATAAAGTCATACATAAGCTATTATAACCATGTGTATACTCAGAGAATTTTGTTATCTTGATCTTTTCCTAAGGAATCTACTAGACATTAAGCTTCAAAAAACCAAAATGATTAAAAAGTCATTGGCATAGAAAAGAAGGACATAAAATGTAATTTAAAGGGAAATACTAGTATTACTTTAAGAAGTATTTATAGTTTAGTAATAAGTGTTTCTGAAATTCAGATTGAGGTCTTGAAATAATATTTCCCATAGAAAGAAATCTGGACTTTATGGAGGAATAGCTGAATTTCTCTTCTGAAATATCTTGTCATTCCAAATAGCAAGAAAGCTATCAAAATCTTCTACAGTTATGTTCAAAAGACTCAGGAAACAAACTTTTATATATACCCACAGGCCAAAGATGGGGCAATTTGAACTTCAATAGAGATAAAAATTTCAATAGAGATAAAAATTTCAATAGATCAAAACTAATAAAACATGTTTAAATCCATGACTTAGTAATAATATTTTAAAAAATATGTCATTTGTCATCTTCTGAGGATGAAAAGGAGTCAACATATTATAAAACTTAGATTAATGAGAAGAATAAATCAAATATTTAATTTTATGTATGACCTGTATGACTGGGTAACTAAATAGTACATAAATATATTTTGAGGAGCCTCCGAGTGTTATATCAGAAGAAAAGCTTAGCTTGTCTCCATCCCCTGCCTTTCCACTCCTCTCCCTCTCTAGCTTCTTTGTACAGAATTAATAAGAATATAGTCTAAAACAGGAAAATAATGAGGGAATATTGGTAAATAAGAGAGAGTATCTAACCTTGGGTAGAAGAGAAAATAGAAGTCTTATGAAGGAACACAAGAATTGAAGAAGAGATTGAGTTGTCTGAGAAGAAACCATAACGTTTCATGGAACGTGGAGATGGCTGAACAGAGGTCTTGGTACTGGTGCTGACAGGGGAGACAGGAGAGCTGGCAGTCCAGAGTGAAGAGGGTAGGGCAGGGTAGAGAGGTACCCATCTACGACATGAGAATGAGGAGGTGTGGATCCAGTATTATTAGCATCTCTAGCAGAAGTATAGACTTGCTTCTGTCAATTGGTAAGTGATAAGAAAAATAATGAAAATGAATAATAAAAATAATGATAATAATGAAATAGTAATTAAATCCCACTGATTTAATTTTCAGACTCTTAACTCACATAGCTGAGAGGCTCTGTTCCCTGATTGGTGTATGGGCCAGGAACCTCTTCCATTTGGAAGTCTTTCACACTAGGCAATATGTTTTAAAAACCACCAAATTATTTTTATACAATAAGTGTTTTCCTTAACATAATTCTAAAGCAGTCTGTACACCATTTAAATGCATGCTTTTAGTAAAGGAATTGCTCCATAATTTGTGGAATTGCTTTAAATGTGTTATAAGGATCATCAGTTAAAGTTTTCTTGGTAATGGCGGGGCGGGGGGGGGGTAGTTACCATTATTAAAATACTTGTTGACTGGAGCGTTAATGTAACTGTCTCCTCCAGGGCCTCTGTGGGGTACAAGCTGCCCTTAGTTCTAGCTTGCAATGGTCCCCATCTGAGTACTTTGGAAGTTGTTTTGGTTCCTTTGTTTGCCTTTCTGGAAGTGTTCACTTCTTGCTTTTATTCTTATTTCTATTAGTCATGCTTAACTCTGTGAAATTAGCTGTATTTTACTTTCTGCAGGTTGAGATTAATTATTAAAGTTATTAAGATTGTTTGTGAAATATAAATTCAGAGAGTGTGAGTTTTTGAGGCCAGGCTTTTCAAGGATGTGGGCCAGGATTTGTTAATGGGTTGATAAATCAATTTAGTGGTCACAATTCACTTTTGCTGTTTACATAAATAAAATAGAATTGAAAATATTTTGTTCATCATCTGTGGCAAGTGTAAATGTTTTGTGAAATCCAGTATTTGTATAATGGCAGAAAATGTAAACTATGAGTTATTATTTGAACATAACCTATAAGAAGAAATAATTGAAGAAGTTATAAAACATTGGATTTTTGACAAGTATCTTTTTCTCCCCAGCTTATTTCTTGTAACTTCTTGATTTCTTTGCAGATGCTTCAGGGATAAGAATAAGTTATCTCCATGCAAAATTTCTTCCTCTTAACTTTAACCTCATTAGGAGTGGGTCCTATGAGATTTCTAGTACATACTGGGTAGGCCAAAAAGTTTGTTTGTTTTTTTCCATAAGATGACTCTAGTAACACTTAGTTGTCTTTAATTTCATTTGAAACAATTTTGTTATACTGTGTTGTGACAGCTGTCATATCAGCGTGCATTTAAAAAACATCAAAATTAGTGAATTTTTATGTAGTCATTTTAATATTGAAGATGGAAGAAAATACTCAACATTTTTGGCATATTATGCTTTATTATTTAAAGAAAGGTAACAACACAACTGAAATGCAAAAAAAAACAAAAAAGAAAAAGATTTGTACAGTGTATGCAGAAGGTGCCATGACTGACAGAATGTGTCAAATGTGTTTGTAAAGTTTCATGCTAGAGATTTCTCGCTAGATGATGCTCCATGGTCAGGTAAACCAGTGGAAGTTGATAGCGATCAAAGAAAGTTAATGAGAATAATCGATGTTATACCATGAGAGAGATAGCCTCCATACTTAAAATATCCAAATCAATCAAGTTATTGGTGAAAACGAAAAATGTGTCATTTATTTTACCAAAAAAAAAATACTCAATAGAATATTTGGCCAACTCAATTACAATGGAGTAATTTTTAAAGAATCATTCCTGAAAAGATTGAGAATTAGTACAAGCCTGACAACTTGTACTAATGAATAGGGCAGAGAACCATTATTCAGCAGCACTCTCAGAAGTGACAGCAAGCCTCAGAGAGAAAGAATGGGAAGGAAGAAGACCCTTACTCATCTAGGCAGCATTCTGGGTAGAAATGTGGGTGTGGGAGTGCTTTCATTTCAGAAGATGGCTTCACTCTCATATGCTAGGAGCACTGAATTAGCCTCAGAAAAAGAGGCTTCCCAAGATAGAGCTGAAGTTCCCTTTCAAATACCAGCATACTTAGAGTCTTTGAGGCTGCTTGAGTGCCCACTCCAGCTCACTATGAAAGTCTGATGGGGATCCTAGGCAGGGGCCTGAATCTAAACAGAAATATATAATTAGAGGATATTACTGAATTTCTCTGAAACCTAAACATGAGATGGAAGGTGACTAGGCAGGGAACAGATCAAAAATAGGAAAAAAAACTCCTAACTCTACAGACAAGCTGAATATTTAAATATTTATCAAATAAAGATGATGATGATGATGACGATGATGGTTGTATTGGCTTTACTCCTTTCTAGAACATCTGGGACAAGGTTCAGACACTTCTTATACCTGCTGATACTTGCGTGTGTGCTTCTTCACTTTTCTCCTCTCCATTTGCTTCCTGTTGTTCCTTTTAGCCTTTAAAAAAGAAAGAAACAGATTTTATGCTATTTTTTATTGATTAATGTATTAACTTAAACTCCTGATGCCAGTATTGTAAAATCACTGGGTTAGGTTCTTTGATGGATGTACAACTAGATATAAGCCTATTGCTCCAGAAATGTGTGTGGGCTTTGGGAAAGTAGGAGGAGGGTAGTAGGTCTCCATTTCTCCCATGTATGTGCAGAGCACGATTCATAAATGTATTTCTACTTCAGAAGGCCCACAGACCAGGAATTTTGTTTTTCTTACATTAATTTTATATGCTAGATATCTGTCCTTATAATATTAAAATCCAGATAAACCCACTTACTATACAAAATATCTAGCTTGATTCCAAGAGGCCATATGACCACATCTTTAAACCAGCACCTCAGGACATTTCACCACGGGTTCACTTGGAATGGGTCTATGTGTTCAGTAAACTGGGAAGCATGGTTTCTTCCATGAATAATATAGAACCTGAAGATTTTCCCAGAAACTTAGCTAGCATTAGAATTACTCAAAGAATGAAAACTTCTTCTGAAAAGAATCTCCAGTAGCTCATTTGCTATGTAAACAAATTGTGTGTCCTGAAGGTATGGTTGGAGTATATAAAATATTAAAATGTTGATACCTGATAGATTCTAGGAAGAAATTTAAACTTAAGGGCAAGCATCTCCTGGACCAGTGGGACACCCTTATGGTTCATTGAATCTTATATTAAAAATAGACAAGCTAAGATAAGTTTGCCCAGAAGATACTATAGGCACAAGTTTTATGCCCGGGATCACCAGAACCGCCGTGCTCAGAGCCTTTTTGCTCTGGTGGACTTGTGGAAAATGAGGACTATATCTACTGACCAAGCCATGCAGATGCAGCTAATTTGCATCATTGAATGGAAGGTATAAAAAAGCTAAGGAAGGCGATGAATGTAAAGTGAAAGTGAGTGATGACAGCACATTATGATTATAAAAGTTATACAGCCAAGCGCTGCCTAATGCCGCTCATCAACAGCAAACCACGTTCATGACTGTGGTCCCATGAGATTATAATGGATCTGAAAAACTCTTACCACCTCGTGACATTGTGCTCAATGGATTACTCACAGCTGTTATTATAAAATAAAGAAATAAAGAAAGAAATATTTTTGCAGAGCTATACAATGTGTTTGTGTTTGAGCTAAGTGCTATTATGAAAGAGTCAAAAAGTAAAAAAATAAGTTTATAAAATAAGTATATTACAGTAAGCTTAGGTTAATTTATTATTGAATAAAGACATTATTTTTTATAAATGTAGTGTAGCCTAATGCACGGTGTTTATGAATGTTATTGTCCCAGGACTTCATGTTCACTCACCACTCCCTCACTGACTCTCCCAGAGCAGCCTCCAGTCCTGCAAGCCTCTTCCGTGGTACACGCCCTATACAGGTATACCGTGTATTTCATCTTTTATACCATATTTTTACTGCACCTGTTCTATGTTTAGATATGCTTAGATACATCAATACTTAACATTTCATAATTGCCAACAGTATTCAGTACAGTAACATGCTGTATAGTCTTGTAATCTGGGAGCAACAGGCTGTACCATATAGCCTAGGTGTGCAGGAGGCGATACCATCTAGATGTATGTAAGTATACTCTGTGATGTTTGCACAATGATGAAATCACCGAAGGTGCATTTCTCACAAATGTATGTATCCTTATCATTAAGCAGCACACCTTTTCAATAAAATTACTGTGCTAAATGTTTTCATATGCATTTCCTTCCAGATAAACCTCTGATGTAGGTTTTAATTTTATTTCTAAGAAGCACCCATGATCACGTGAGGCCAGGCTTATTCAGTGTCAACCGTCAGAGTGGTTTATTCTGTCTCGTGGGCAAGGAGTAGGCAACTCTGGAGTCTAGTCATGTCCCCTTTCAAAACTCTGGGCCATGAATGGGTTCAAGATGGATCTTCAAGCAGAAACTGAAATACAAAGATTCTGCTTCTTAATTGAGAAAAACTGGAAAGTATTAGACCAGGGATGTCAAACTCAATTTCACTGGGGGCCACATCAGCGTCCTGGTTACCTTCAAAGGGCTTGTAATTTTAGGACTATATAAATGTAACTACTCCTTAACAGTTAAGCAAGAGCCCAGCCCTGCCAGCAGATAGAAACAAAGTGTCGGACTGGATAAAACAAGGCGGGAGGGCTGGATTCAGCCTGTGGGCCTTGTGTTTGCCACCTGTGTGTTAGACAGATCATCAGAGTCCCAAACAAGTGAACCCCTGCTCAGAAAGAGACATCTACACAGACATCCAGAATAGTATAACAACAACTGAAGTGGAAGGCGTGTGCTAAGTACAACATAGCAGATACAGGAGAGTCAGGGAATCACAAGAACTCCAGGCCTCACTTGTGATTATGCTGACCTTTCTAATGTCCTAATATCTCATCCTAACTAAAATATTTGACAATAATGCTACAAGAGAAGCATTATCATTTTATCATCACCATCATCACCATTATCATCACTATCATCACCATTATCATCATCATCATCACCATTATCATCATCATCATCATCTTTACCAATAAGGAAAGTGTGTCTTAGAAAAGTCAGGTAACTTGCCCAAAGTCACTGGTAAGGGAATAGATGGATCCACGGCTTGAACTCAGGTAATCTGACCTCAGAGAGAGTTCTCTTAACAAACCACCTGCTTATCCAAGTGCAAGTACCAGGCTCATCTATTATTTAAGTAACCTACTATGTGCCAACCAGGAGGTAGGTATTAGGTGCTCAGTAAATAATGGTTTGCTGAATTAATGAATATGCTTTTACATTTGCGAACATGAATGCACCAATTTGAAGCCATGGCATTTTATTTAACTGTTCTCCTGGATACCATGGTATAACATCACACCCTGTAGGTGGAAGCAATCTCCCCCAGAGTGAATGGCTATATTCTCACTGTCAGTTACGGGACCTGGGGTCCATCCTGGATTAGGGGTTGAGGGATGGTAAAACAGGCACTAGACCAGAGGGAGAGTGGAACTCCCATTCTCTCAGTCGCCTGGCAGTTAGGTCTGGACTTGGCAGCAGAGGCTGCCAAGCATTATGGTGAGCTGTTCCTGACACACAGAGGTGGGTCCTGTGGATGAGCCTGAACCTCTGGCCCCATAATTCTTGGCATTTAGTTGTCCTGGATAACCCATCTTTACATTTAGACTTTGAACATTTGGTAAACTCTTTATCAAACGAAACAGCCTAGCCTTGACTATGCTGAAAGCGAGGCAATTCACAGCAAGGCCAGGGAAATCCTGGGAAGTTCTTTCTAGGCAAGAGTCAATGTTGCAATGTTTCTTTAGTTCTCAGTGGAGCAGAGACCTCCTGGGGACAGCACAGAAGAGGACAATGTCATGACAATTTTATGGATGCTTAAGAGCAGAGGGAGATAGGGAATTGCTTCTAAACACAGGCAAACAGCACTCAGGAGGACTCATATATTTAACTGGCAGAACTGTGGAATTAGGGGACAGAAGGATTGAAAGGAGTTCACCTCATACAAATGCAATTTAATTTGGGGGGCACTTGCTAATGTATACTGAGGAAACTCAACCCCATATCTGTAATAATTGTTCACTGCAAACCCACTGTGTAGTGAACAGAGCTGAGACCTGGTGGCTAGGAGACCCAGACTGTGCACAGACAGGGGCCGGGTTAGTTCAGTGGGCATCCATTACTTCCTCTGAAGCCAGGACTAATGGTGTTCACAGGTGTGGTGCGTGCCCACCGCAAGCCAGTCTTAGATTTACTTCTCATTCCGAGCATGGGCCAAGGCACAGCCTTCTCTTTCCCACTCAGCAAAGCTTATAGGAGTCCAAGGGAAATGCGAAGATATTGAAAGGATAATCTTAATTCTTTCTAATTTATATGTTAAATAGGTGTTTACAAGCTAGAAATAAATGTGAAACTCTCACAATGACACTGAGCAAAATGATCTGTGAAATACCTTCCTGGCTCATTAATCTACGCCTTCACTATCTTCAGATCGATGGATATGAACAGTCTTCCCAGGGAAGCGGTCAGAACGGAGCAAAGGAGAGCAGGAAGCCAGCGCGATGCTGTGGACTTATTCTGCCGCTGGGGTATGGGGAGTGAAACCAGTGAGGACCCAGCCTCGGCGCTGGGTACCCAGTGCGCAGAGATGAACGTCCCAGGAAGAATCCGCTGGAAGGAGAGCCACCACGGGCACGCCGCCGAAACCCGCCATGGCAGGGAGAGCAGGGTGTAAACATCTCCCACCCTCTGCTGAAGTTCGGGGGAGGCCACCTCAGGGGTGAGTCACTATTTTTCTTGAATGAAATGGTTCTTAATGAAGAGCCAAGATGGAAAACAAAAGAAAAGAACAACAAAAAACTGCATCGAAATCCACGTTCCTAGTTTCTGTCTAAACCAGGACCCAGGCCGCCTCCTCATTCTCAGCAGAGGATGTTTCTTAGCATGCTTGGGAGTGGACTCAAATCGGGGGATGGGACATGCCTGTGATCTGACCCAAACGCTCTGCTCAATCCTTGTCTTTCTCATTTTCACTTCGTCTCTCCATATCCCAGAAGTCAGTAGATCGGTGGTACTCAGGAAGAAAAGTTCAAGTGCAGAAAGTTGTAGGGACTCGCTGCCGAAGGGATGGTGGACCAGGGGACCAGGAAACAAAACAGAGTCCCATGGTAGGATTAACCGCCCCCCCCACCCCCCACCCCAGGCTGTCGCATTTTCAGTGTGAGCCTCTAGTAAAAAGAGGCAACACTGTTTCACTTCTCTTAAGCTTACAACCAGGGCAGACCCCTGGAACAGGACCTCAGACAGAATTCATGCTTTTTGTTGGCATCAGGAGATTTTCTCTGGGTAAGTGTGACTTTCACTTCTGACAACTAACACCATCACTTGATCAGCATGTAATTCTTAGAAAAAAAAATTGGCTGAGCTAAATGGAAAAACATCAGGCACAGACAGATTAGATTTTCCTTTAAATAAACATGGACTTTCAAAAAGGCAAGAAAAACGTTTGGAACAAAACATGCCATGCATGAAAATTTTAGATAAAATATCTGCCCACCCTGAGCAAGAACAGGAATCACTCCACAATCTGAATAGTCAGATCCATTTTGCCAAACCAATGAGAATGGTTTAAAGGTGTTTGTTCTTACAGACAGAGGGGTCTCTCCTAATGCTAGGTTCCGAACTCTTCTGCTCTCACAGAATATTCACACCCTGTGTGATTATTTAATTAAGTGGCTACTACTTGGGATACTTGAAGTCTGTCTAGCCTTCACCTTGATCCTGAAAAGTTGGTCCAGTCTTCAACTTGGCCTGAAGATGACAAAGAAGTTCCTGTCCCTACAGACAGCAGCAGGTTTTTCATGCTAAATGGGATGTCTCTGTTGTGGTCTGATCACTGCATCATAAGATAGGGATGATCAGTTTGCTTTTTAAAACTTCAGAAAGCTGTTTGTACATCTTGTCCATTGTCTTCCTATTTCTAGTATGTGCCCTTTATTTTCTGCCCAAATCCCACTCCTGTCCCACTACCTTTTAATCTCAGAACCCAAAATAAAAAACCAACATCCTTTTAGGTTTTATTTCCATTGCCAGTCACATTCAGTTAATCATCAAGTCAAAATAATTTCAAGTTTTCCTCAAACGCATATGCTGGTTTAATAAATATGGCTTAAACAGTTTGATGTGTATCAGCCGCATATCTGTACAGTTGAGATACTGAGTGAAAAGGGTGATGTTCTCTTAGAATTTCTATTTAGTGGAAAAGGCAACTGATAAATACACAAGATTAGTACATATAGAGATACCTATGAAGATGATAAAATAAAGAATTATGACCAACAGTGACTTGCCTGTCCTCCCAAACAGAGTGACATTTGAGACCTGTATGATATGAAAGAGCCATACCCAGAGGAAGAGCCATCCAAGCTGGAGGAACAGCAGGTGCAAAGGCCCTGGAATAATGAATAGCCTACTTGTCTGAGACAGAGCAAAGGTGCTTTGTCTGGAGCATGGTGGGATTATAGTTTCAGAGCCTAACAATATGACTGAAAGATAAGCAGAGAAATGACCCCAGTGAACTATGATAAAGAGTTTTGATTTATTTTAAAAGCAATGAGAAGCCATGAAGGCACCTGGGAAGGATAGTAGTGTCAATCTAAACTATATATTAAAAGACAGGAAGAATGAACGATAGAGGTGATGGTGGCTTGGGCTAGGTGACAGCTCTGGAGAGGAGTTACATGGCCTCAGGATATTAAGGAGTTATTGTTGCTGTGGCTTGCTGATGCACTGGCTGTGGAATGCAAGCCAGACAGAGAAAGCAGGAAGTTGGCCTAGGTTTCTGATCGGAATGACAGCAGGGCAGTGGCACCATTCACTCCTACTCCCCCATCATCACCTTTAACTTAGATCTTTGCCTGGTCTAATACCTAGCCCTCTAAACTGCAGGCCCTCTAAAATCTGTCATCCACATTACTGCCAGGGTGATTCACAAGAGAAAGCAATATGCTCTCATTATTCTGTTTCTCATAACCTTTCAACAAATCTCCATCACTCAGGACAGATGTCAAGCTCCTTCATATAAGGTTCAGTAATGTGGTAGGCAGAATTGTAAAAGGGCCTCTCCAACTTCTATGGCCTGGTGTACTTGGCCTGTATAATTCCTACCCCTTGACTATGCCTGGGACCTATGGATGTGATGGATATTACCCTACATTGAAGGTATACTACGAGCCAATGGGAAATTACACTGGGTGGGCCAGGCTTAATCAGGTGAAAAAGTCTTTAAAAGGGGCACTGGCCTTTCCTGATGAAAGAGATTCTTTTGCTGGCCTTAAAGAAGCAAGCCATCATGAGTTTTACAGCTGGAAGGACGTGAATTTTGCCAATAACCACGTATGCTTGAAAGAGGACACCAAGACTCAGATGGGTCCCCAACCCTAGTAGGTACCTTGATTGCAGCTTTGTGAGACCTTGAGTAGAGGTATCAACTAAGCCGTACCTGGATTCTTGACCCATGGAAACTGAGAAAATTCAGACAGAATACAGAAAATTAGGAAACTCATGCAAAGTCCTTTCATGCCTGACCTCTACTGACTTCCAACCTTGCCAGTCATCTTAATGGGCTCAATCTTTATATTTCAACAGTGCCAAGTAATTTACAGATTCTGGCCTTTACCTACCTGTTTGTTACTCCCATGCCCTTAGTAATACTGGCCCCTCTTTCTGTAATTTTCGTATCTGTTCATCATCTAGTTTGTACCTAGGAACACTCATTTGGAAAGGCTCAGTTCCCAGTTCACCTAAATCCATTAATTCACTCATTTGAAACATTTTTATTGGCATCCCTTTTATACTAGTCAGAGGATATAGAGTGATACACAGAAACCTCTGCCTTCGTTTCCATGACATTCAAGTGGGAGGAAGAGCTCTTTAAACAAGTAAATACTCAAATCAACATATTAGTTCCAACTGGGATAAAATTTATGATGGAAAAAAAGATCGAACAAAAAATAACAATGGTTTCTCCATAAAGCCTGCCCAGTCCACCTTGACTTGTCCCACTACTTTGTATCTGCTCTCCATAGATTTTAAGTGTGCCAAAATTAGGGATGGTATTTTCCTCCTGTCGATATCCCCAGTACCTAGTCCACATACCACATACCACATATTTTGCATATGCACAATAACTTTGTAGAAAACATGAATATAGGATCTGTCAGTTCCTGTTAGCGCCTATGAAAGCCAGAGCAAAACTTTACAAAACCAAAGCAAATCACTGTTCCTAAATCAAGAAGGGGTTTAATACCCTACAGAGCAGAACCTTAATTAGCTAGCTGCTCCTAGCATATTTCCCAGCACCTCTGAACACTTGTAACATGACCCAGCAGCCTCCTTGATCCCCCAAATCAGTCATCAATCTGTCTTACGTGACATCTAATCATAGTCCCTGGTGCCCCGTTAGTTCCCTGTTCGTTCATTTCAGTCCTTTAGGGTTTACTTGTCACCTAGTTCCTTTTAATCCCACTTTCCGCTCGCAATTTCTGTTGCACGGATTCCTATTAAAACAGGTTTGTCAATTTTGAGGCCTTCTAGCAACTTTAACATTACTCTCTTTAAATCGAGGTAACTTATTTCCTACTTTTCATTCTTGCTGAGAGCAAGATACTCAATTCCCCAGCCTGCTTTGCAGCTGGGGCATGCACAGACCTATGGATTAGACTCAGGGGGTGGACTGTGAATTGGAAGACAGTAATTTAAACAAGTAGGCCCCATGTGGAATCCTTTTAGGAAATGATAGGGCAGCCACACTTGGTTTCCAGGGGCAGTGGGAACTAGAGTTCTAGCGACAGCATCCAGGGCTGGCTTCCACAGTATACGTGCCTGGAAGAGGTTCCAGGTTTTCTCCTTGGGGTCAGTTCTGTGCTATGGTTTTGGACATTCTTCTGGACTGTATAGTCTGGAGACTCTGTGAGCTACTCAATATTCTTTAATATATTTCTTAGACTATAGAAGCTAGTTTGTATGTGTTACAACTAAGAACATTTCTTCTTACACCTCCAATTACCTCCCCCACCTCCAACTTGACATTCCCCTAAAAGAGCAGATGCTCCAAATGATGTGCTTGGACTCTCCTGTCATCCCACTATCCGCTTGGCCATTGCTCGTGTTCCCTGCCAAGCACATGCACACACTCAAACATACAGAGAGTAATTGCTTGAGTGTGGGTGAAGGTCCATTGTGTACTAGCATTGAGCAAGCCCCTTTGGCTTTGAGGTGTTCCAGTGACTCTGTCCACTCCTCAGTTGGTCTCTCTATACCCCTGACCCAGTCAGTCTCAGTATTTTTTCTCCACCAACAGAGATCTTCCCCCAAGATGCTCAACAGCTAAGGCTTTGCTGGTAGAGCAGTGCTGTTCCACAAATCTCTAAATTGGAGAGTAAAGAGGACACATTTAGGCAACAGTTTCACTCGAGAAGCAGTGTAAGTCTTGTTCATTCCCACATTATCTCCCCAGAAGGAAAACTCACTGTGGTGGCCTCATTAGCAGTTGCTATATATATCTGCTGCCAAGGAAACTATATTCATTTTGATACCCAAAGCCAGTGCTTAATCAAAAATGGAAACAGGAAAAAAGTTCTGAAACAAACAGTGCTATTTCTTCCTGCGTCATCATCTCAGCAGGCCCATTACATTGACAGGTGAGCTTACTCATGCGATTACGCACGCAGCGAACGGGAGGCAGCAAGCAGGGCAGGGTGAGGGTGAGGTGGACGGAGTCCATCAGCGCGGCCGCTCACCAGTTCTTTCCAAAGGAGAGGTGAGCTCCTCATCAGCAGGGAGGATGGAGTGTCCCCCAGATGTGGAGCTCTGTGCAGAGGTGGAATCCGGAGGGTGCTCTGAGCACCCATGAGAGTGCCGGGATGCATTTCCCCAGAAAGCCACACTGCTATATTAAGCAACCTTCTCGGTGTTTTATCTCTTTAAAACAAATTATTACTATTGCTTGTCTTTGAATTCTGTGCAATAAAATGTAAATTAATTTAAGGTTCCAAGTGTAGTGTTGATTTAGTATCAGTTAGTTATAAAACCTCTCTCTCTCTCTTGGCTTCTCATTGAGGGATCTTCGTTACCCAGGAATGTAGTGGAATGGGAAAAGGGTATGCAGGTGGAGTGAACCCAAGTCCGCACTGGTTCTGCCACTTCCTGGTTCTGGATCTTGGGGCATGTCACCCCCCAAGCCTGAGCACCTTTCTTGTAAAATAGGAATCTCATTACACATTGCATGCCTGATGTGGGAATATGTCTGCCATGTTACACATTTGTCATGGGCCGTCAATCATAGTTTGTGGAGTCTATTGTTGCATATTTTGTGCCCACCCTTATTTCAAGGCACAGAGTCCCAGAAACTGCAGGGAGAAGAGAAAGCATTAGAAAAATGGTAGCTGGATGGCTCTCTTTCTCACCTCTCTCTTCAGCTATGGAAGGCCAGATACCGTCAGCAACTGGGTGTCCACATACACAGCCGTCTTCATGAAACAAGCAGGAGGCCTATGTTAAATGATGAAGATAGAACACATTAATTACACCATGGTAAGTAACTGTCATATCAAATATGACCATTATATGATTATTACTTTTACTGCATTATTCATGCTGACATAATACTGACCAGTCATCAGCATCATACTGTTTTTATAGAGAAGGAAAAATGTAACTCAAAGTATTTAATAGCCTAATGGTCAAAACTCTAAAACACCAAAATAATGGTTGGCAGTGCGTGAAAAGAAGCCAGCAAATATGCCAATTGGACAGTTTAATGACTGAGCTAGGTTTTAATTTTGACTTCTTGTCCCACAGAGGCCTTCCTAGCCTACTAGCCTTATAACTGGGTGGAACAGGTTGAAGCATATGAGTAAAATGGCACTTAATAGGCTACCCTGGCCTAGAATATCAAACATAGTGCCCTAGTTCTACTATTAGAGCTTCATTTGTTTCATTCTTGAAAATGACTTTGTAGATCTATCCCAGCTCCACACATAACAAACATTTGAGGTGTTAACTCATATCATTTAAGTATAGTTGTAGCAATAATATCCTATTTGAAGTTGACAAGGTTTTCACTCAGTGTGAAATTAGAAAAATTAAACCCAGATATACTTGCCCAAGGACAAAATTGTTGGCATCAATATTAAGTTTAAGGAATTAAAATTATTGTTCTTTTCAGTATATTACACTACCTCTTATTAGGTTTAAGCCCATTAGAAAATGGGTTTGGACACAGAAAGAAGGAAGCCACATAAACTAGTAGAGAGTATATAAGGTAAAGAGACATTTTCAACATTCTAATTCTCAGTGACTCTCTACCTACCAAGCTGCCTGGTCTTACTGCCTGCTCCACTCCTCAGCTTCTTCCTCAGTCTGAATGGGCAAGACAAGATAAAAATAAAATACATGACATTTTTGAAATTACTACAAAGGGATTAAAATGGGAAATGTGTAACATAGATATCTAGATGGTGCTGCATTTTAAATCCCTGTAGATGGTTATTTTTACCATATGTGGTTATGGAAATGGATCCTTCACTCATTAACAAGTATTTATTGAGGGCCTTCTATGTACAAAGTAGAGGCTGGGGTCCTTATTTCTAGAACTTTGCTGATGTGTTTGGGTCTTCGCATGTTGGGGAAAGTCATTGAGAGGACATTGGAGGCTCCTCTGTCTTTGGAACGAATGTTCCACCCACTATTCCCATACACACAGTCTTGAGAGAGCTGTGTGTTGTTGGATAATGTGGATGGTATACGTGACTGAACCTTGTTACAGTGTCTATAAAAGATTTGAAGATTCTGGTGGGCAGGTGTGGAGACATACCCCTCTTGTGGTTGCCCAAGACAAGCCTTGTATATAAGCTCTCTTTCTTATTGAAACTGCCACCTGCCAATGTAGAGTGACCTGCTTCTTTCTTTGGTCTGTCCTTGCTCTCCATGTTGGGGTACCAATGTAGAATTTTATATGGGGAATTCTCAAGGTTGTGAACCAACGTTGTGCTTCCTTCAACAGTAACAGCAATCACCATTATTTTGTCATTACTGTCTATTTCTTCTAAATCTTCAACTGCTATGAGAAATTCAGAAGTCCAAGTTAAGATATTTAACAGTCTCTACTGGAAGTTTCTTACCAGATGCCAAGTATCCCAGTTACTCTCAGGACTCCTATGAAGACCCATGAAGTGATGCTTGTAAAATGCTTTGAAACAAAGGATTATATGTGTGTAAAATAGTGCTATTATCAGATGTACTTCTCTAAGTTAATAATAACATGGGAAATGACTTGGGAGCTGATCCTGATACCACACTCACATTATAAAAAATATTGATGTTTTATTTCACAGTAACTATAAAAAAAATCACAGGTTTATTATTTTCTATTTTATGTTACAGTCACCATTTAAAGTATGACTTAAATTGCTGATGATTCTTATTTAGTTTATTGTTATAGAAATTTGAAAAAAATATGCAAAAATACAGACAATGGTACCAGGAACATTCATGTACACATGGATGAATTTTAACAATTTCCAACAGGTGGCCAAGTTTATTTTCACTTCCACCCCCTCATCCCCTCAACACACAGTGAATTTTTTTAAGTAAATACTAAACATTGCACCATTTCTTTCTTAAAGATTTCAATACACGTCCCTAAGATGTATATAATGTATGAAATGTATAAAAGGACTCTTTCTCTGTGTGTTTATTTTTAACACAACCACAATAGATGAGCACATTTAAAAGAAGCCTTCAGGAGACAATTTCCTATTAGTGGAGAATATTGTGCCATGTGTCTTACTCAAGAATATTCCGTGACTCCCGATGTCCTCAGGATGAAATCTCAACCTCAAGATCATCCTTTAATCAAAACCTTCCCATTGCCCACCCCCCACTGCTGTCTGGGCTTATTTGTTCACACTATTTAATCTATCATAACGCCAGGCCTCCTGCTGCCTTCCATCTTGAACCCACCCATTATGCAAGGGCTTGTCCAATTCAGCCCCTTGATTTCCACACATCACTGCAGCCTCTAGTGATTTTTTAAAAGCCTTGTTGCACTTACTCTACTAGCAGAAGGCAATATTGCAGGGATTAAAAATATGTGTTCTGGAGCCTGACAGAGCTGGGTCTGGGGATATCTTCATGATTTACTTACTATCTGAAGGCCATGGGAAAAGTTCTCCCTAGTCCCCATGTCCTCAGGTACTAATATAAACAATCTGTAGTGTAGTCAAGAAGACCAAGTGCATATATACATATGCATACACATGTACGTATTATACACACATGTATTTATATGTAACACACATTCATGTATAAAATATATGCACACTTACAAACACATACCACATACAAACATAGATTGTTTATTTAGCACAGAGAACATTCAAGGTAGTATTATTATTGTTGTTGATACCCTCTGTATTTAATATCATATTTGTCTTCTGATTCTACTTTATTGGTTTCTTTCACTACTTAACTTGTGGATTGTTAGTTCTGTCTTTGTACTTACTTCTGGACATCAGCTTCTGGAGGCCAGAGCTACCTTTGGCTCTTCCACAGCAGCTGGCTTCCCAGGGAGGATTTTTGAAGATATTTCTGAAAGATAGTCAACCAGTGTTCAGACAGCAGGAGAGACCCGGGGTTCTGCCCCTCTCTACCTTCCCAGGAGGTGGTGTTAAATGGGAGAACCTCTCCACTTCCCTCCAGGCTATGCTGGTTTGCTCTGTGTGTGTGTGTGTGTGTGTGTGTGGTGTGGGGCCCTTTAAAGTGAATTTGTAGATTTCTCCAAAAAAGAAAAAACCTTTTATTCAGGAAAACAGGTGATGGGACAACTGGAAAAACAATCATTTATTTCTACCACAGGGCTGGCTGTCCTTATTCTGGAAATGTCATTCTTCTTTAGTCTGTAAATATCATGCTATAGAGAACACCTCCGTGCTGGCTTCGGGAGGGGATGGAGCCAACGCTGTATGGCAGTTTACTGTATGGCAGTTTACTGTCATCCAAAGGACAATGCCTCTCTCTTGGATTTAATAAAATGGGGAGGGGGCCAGGCAGGCTGCTCCGGAGAAAGGACATGAAATACCCCTCCTGCCATCACACTGTGGCTTCTTTAATCAAATGTTGAAAGAGCATCTTTGTTCACCAGACACTGGGCTTCCTTAAACACATTCACTTTTTCACTTTCAAATGTGTGAATTCTTGGAATATGGCTGTGGCCTCCCTTTCAAACCTGCTCCTATAGGTCCTGTCAAGGGCTGTGTAGGGTGCTTTTACCTCACAGTATCTCCCTATTTCAGGCCACATCCTCTATTTCACCTTTTCATAGTCTAACACTCCACTAAACTAAAGATGTAGTTCAGTTAACCAATGATTTTTTGAAAATAAATTCCCTCAGAACTGTAAAGATTATCGTTCTGACTGTGAAGCATTCCTCGCTGTAAATTACATAGTCAGATTTCCCTGCATTCATTACCTGGCTGGGAAGAGAAAATGACAATTTCATTGTGAGGGTGAAGTAATTTTTGGCCTATGGATCAATTCTAGTAAGGGCCGGTCTGAGGAAAAGGTTGATATGATAGAATTCGTGTAGATGAAAGACAGTCCTAAAGACTGCTGGTGGGCGTGGGTGCAGAGGTGCGTTCAGGAAGGATGAAAAGCGCTGGAGATGATGAGAGGGAATCAGAGAAAGAAGTGGAAAGCACGCAGGATACGCTTTTTCCGTTTGGAAGTTTTGCTGGTAATGCACATATGAAGGGAGCAGTGAGAGTGGTGGGTGAGAGCCCGGGGGCTGCAGACAGGTGATCTGTGAACTGATCCCGGCTGCCCTCCTTCCCAGCGCTGTGGCTTTGAGCAGTTTACTTGGCTTCCCCAAGTTTCAGTTTCATTAGCTGTAACATTAGGATAAAAACGGTCACAGGGCTGTGTTGAGGATTAAAGGAGAAAAGAACTGTGAGACAATTAGTGCAGTGTCGAGCACGCTGTATGTACCCACTAAATATCATTAAGCCTATTTTTACTAACAGTAGTGAAATCACAATTACTATCAGAACTTCTGATTTATAAACCGCCTATCAAATGTGATCTTACTGTCAAAGTTTCTAAGAGTCAGTGTTAAAAAGAAATCTATGTCTCATAAAAACTTTGTGTTTATCGATTTTCCTAAGCTAACGCTTAATGGAACATTCAGTGCTTTATAGAAACTGGCCTAGGTTTTATATAAATATATATTATGTGTATATGTGTGTATATTATGCATATGCACACATTATATCTTCACAATAGCCTATTTTCCAGATGAGGATGCCAAGGCCCAGAGAAACTAAGTAACTTGTCTGGGGTCCCTCAGCGGTTAGGGTAGAACTAGTGTGTCCCCTAGGGTGGTGTGATTCCAGAGCCTAAGTCTCGACACTGTAAGGCCTGGAAAGATGTAGCAAGTGAGAAGCAAGCCTGGAGCTCAATCCAGTGTTGTTTATTTTTTTCCAAATAGGATTCTCCTTACCAGCTTACAACCTCCCTCCATGAAGGCTGCCCGGCTCAGTGTGGGAAAAGGGACTAGACTGAGTATTCACAGGCCCAGGCTCCTGCCCAAATCTCCCACTGAATACCCATGTGACTTAGGGTAGGGACTGAATGGCATTTACTACCATAAACTTCAGTTTTAGCATCTTGACTATAGCAATTGGTCCATAAAACAATATTTTGGGTTAATGAAAGGTTAAATGAAATGGTTGGTGGAAAATTACTTTGAAGGCTGGAAAACACTAAGTAGGAGTAAGATATTATCCATATTATTACCAACATTAGTATACTTTCTTTGAAAATATACAGAGTGGGGCAAAAGTCAGTTTACAATTGTTCGTATAGAAAGTAATACAATAATAACAAGAATAAGCTGTGTTTTGCATATTCATAACTATAAAACTACTTTTTCCCCACCCTGTATTTTGCTAATAGTTTATATTTACAACTCTGATTGATAATAATAGTCATATGAATCTTCTCTTTTTAAACTACCAAGTCCCAGACCCCAATCTGATCCAGTTGGTCTAGGAAGGGCTTAAGGAATGCAGTTTTCAAACCTCTCAGGCATTTCTCATTAAACAGGTCTACAAGTCTCCCATCTGTTCCACAGAGTGTGACTCTGGATCATAGACTATCTTGAGTGTTTCCCACTTGTGTTTCCTTGAACTGGAGGTTTAACTTCTGTAAAGTTGTATTTTCTTATTTTCCCTTGTAAAACTTGCAGAACTGGGAGTACAAGTGGATTAAGGACTGGGTACAACAGTTGATTGGGTTATGTTATTGCCTAGATTGAAATCTGCTATGAGTAGATCTGGGGCATAGTTGTGTAAAATAATTTTGATAAGAAATAGAATTAAAGTTGCAAGGAGAACTTTTTACTGACACTGAGGAATTACCTTCCTGAATGGCACCCCCAAGGCATGGGTATAGATTAAATGACCTTTTAAGGTAATGACCCTTTAGAAAGGTTAGTTTTGATTCAAAGGCCAAATCTAGACAAGCAAATAATTTTGGAGAAAATAAAGTAGCTGAACCCAGCCAGTGAACTGAACATGTACTGAACTATCCTTTAAATGAAGTAGTATGCTTAGCTCTTCATTAGGGGCTTAAAATATGACCCAGTGTTTTAATGAAATGCAGTATGATGGACCACAGCACAGCAAAGTTCTGACTTTCTCTCAGCCTGTTTTGAGAGACTATAGAATTAAGCAAGAGAACCAACACATGCAAAGCACATGTGCTGGTCCAGGGTGAGCATGGGATGAAAAGCAGCTCCTATCATTTTTAGACATAACTAATCCACACAGAGCTGTGTATTTTCTCCATTTCCCCGGATGGTTGGAAGAAGCTAATGCAGTTGCGGAAGCAGTGGAGGCATAGGTAAAGCACTGGGAAAAATGACTTAATACATTAGATTTAATTCCAGAATGTGTTTCTGAAAATCCCCTGACTTCTTTGTGAATATCTGTTATCTCTCTGCTTAAAAACAAGATGCACAACACTTCTTGTAGCATTTTGGCTTCTGGCTTCAAGGGGGACATTGATAAATTGGAGAGGATCCAAAAATGATAAAAGGATTAGAAGATACACCTACAGAGAAAGATTATTAAGAGAACTTCATACATCCAGCCTGGAGCAAGGATGACAGTGGGTGTGGGTATGATAACTGGACTCGAATAGGAGGAATAGGTAGGAAGGGGAAAGGACTTATTTCAGGTGATTAGAGCCCAAGCAAACAAGAATGATGGCCTTAAACCAGAAAAGCAGCACTGGTGTGAAGTGTTCTTAGAAGGAAAAAATGCCACCAGAGAGGTCAATTAACACCTTGATGATTTCAACTGAGAAGTGATTCTATGCAGCTCTTTAGATAGAAACTTCCAAAGGCTGATTCTCCCATGGAGTAGAAACTTCCAAAGGCTGATTCTTCCATGGAGGGAAAGGTTGTTCTAGCTGCCTGTTTTTTTGGGGGCGTGGGTGGAGGGGTTGGGCCTCAGCCTTTAGGGAATATACAAATCTCCAAAAGAAGAGGACTTCAATTCATTTCTTCTCCATTTTTTTCTCCTGTCTCTAGCGTAGTGAGTAGATTGTGACGCCCAAAATGTTATGTACTCTTTCAAAATCCCACAATGTGTGAATGTGAACTTATTTGGAGAAAGGGTCTTTGCCGATGTAATTAAGTTCATGATCTTGAGATGAGATTATCCTGTGTTATGTGGGTATGCCCGAAATCCTATAACAAGCACCCTGCCCTTGTAAGATACAGAAAGGAAGACACTGGGACAACTTAACAGGAGGAGGCAATCTGACTGTGGAAATGGAGATTAGAGTAAAGTAGTCAAGGAAGGTAAAGATTGCCAGAAGCAACCAGAAGCTGTAAAAGATGAGAAGGGATCCTCCTCTAGAGCTATTAGAGGGAGCACAGCATTCCAACATCTTGGTTTTATACTTCTGATCCCAGAAACGTAATAGAATACATTCATGTTGTTTTAAGCCACCATGCTCATGGTGATTTGTTATGGAAGCCATAGGCAACTCATAGAACCATCACAAAGAGAAAGAAAGAAAGAAAGAAAGAAAGAAAGAAAGAAAGAAAGAAAGAAAGAAAGAAAGAAAGAAAGAAAGAAAGAAAGAAAATGCTGATAGTGCATGGGAGAGAGTCTTGTATAGTTCCTTATGACTCAAATATTAGGGAAGGCTTTAAGTTATTAGCTCACTATGGAAGAGGCAGGCAGAGAAATGTTGGAGTAGAAGAGAGGCTTGAGATGCTGACCCTAGTCAGGGGCTGGCCGTGGAAGCCCACTAAAGCAGTGATCACAGTACCCAGAATTAGACACTGAATGCCAAGAAAATACTGAAGACATGCTTCAGAAGGAGGTGGGGAAATGAAGTAGACAGGGTATTAACTAAGTGTTGGGCTCTGAGTCAGGTGCCTTACATACATTTTCACAGTAAAAGTTACCATTTATCAAACATTTAGAGCATTCTAGCCACCTTCCTACAAACTATGCATGGTATTTGGTCCTGTGGTCTAGTAGTGACATTAATATTGTCCTCCCCTAAAGGTGAAGAAAATGAGGTTTAGAAAGATAAGTCACTTGTCCACGTTTTCACAACAAGCAAATGAAAGATCTTGTGTTTGAATCGGCTCTGTCTGATCTCACAGCATATGCCATTGTACCTAAGGTCACATGAATAGTGAGAGTCAGAAATGGAATTCACCCATATTCCTGCCATTTGCAAAGCCTGTGCTCTTTTCTCAGCAACTTCTCTTCAAATTATAAAACAGTGGTGAGGGAGAATAGAAATGCTGTGTCGGGTTATGTAAATTTATACACTGTCATCAGGGTCAGGATGCTGTCTGGGAAAGGAAGCAACCAGCCCTGCAGCAGAGGCGTTAGCTACAGGCACAAGAACACTCGGGCGTGGACACTGAAGGAAGTACCCCGATGATGGATTGTTGAATGCCAAGAGGCAGAATTAGAGAAAATATTTGGGGCTGCTGGGGTCAGCTCAGTTCTGTACTACTTTCTCCAGCATACAGTGATACCCTTCAGAAAACTGGTTCTCAGTTATACAGACTTGGAGGAATATAGTCAACATACATCTCTTGTCCTAGGATGCTGCTAAGCCAACACTTGCCAAGCCACTGATTACCACATATAGTGTTTTTAGCACCATCCCCAAATGAAACATAAGTAAGCAAGATGAATCTACTGACACTAGAAAGAAAAGGCACAGAATTCACACCCACAAAATACTGATTTGTGATTGTCTTTTCACTTTGGGGCATAGGCCAGGCTATACAAGTGTACAATATAGACTCACCCATCTGAACAGAAATAGAAGACTATGTATATGTACAATATTTGCACATATAACTTTTATGATAATGACACACAGTTGCTAGGCAAGTGAACTCCCCCAATCAATGCTTTGGTGGCTCAAAGAAGGACTGGTGTGGATGGTGAAATTAGATCATCAGAATTCAATCTTAGTGCTGATACCTCATACCTGCTATGTGACCTTAGATAAATTACTTAATTTTTCCATTTCTAAAATTTCTTCTCTGCTATATATAAATTGTAAAAAAAAATCATCTGGTCTATAGAAAGGTTGGAAAGATTGAGATGTAATAGTAAAAGTAGCACCACACCCACAGATGGCAGCTGTGCAGGTGCTGGTGGTATAGACTGAGTTGTCACATCCTAAACGCCACTTGTGTGAAGCCTGTGTCCATTCTACCACTACTGTAGAGGTCCGGTGCATGACCCCTGCCCCAGGGGGCTCATTATCACGAATCACAAATCCCTCACCTCACATTGTTTCCTAAATGTCTGTATCACTGAGACATTCAAATACTACTTCTATTCATATTTACAGAAAATCATATTTTGGATCAATTGTCAGAGGACCCAAATTGTCAAATAATGTTTGGATCATGAATGGGGGGATGTGGTCACATTGGTAAGTGTCCCTTACTGTGATCCACAGCTTGGTTCAGAGTGGCTCATGAGGGTTAGGGGAACAATTTGTGGCCATTGGGTGAACATCTTCTATACATCGTTCTCAAAGGTCTCTGACCTACGAAGGGAATGGGTTGCAGGTACAGGCACCTGCTCAGGGTATATGCCCTGACAGGCTTGAGTGAGATCTTGAGGCTCATCTGGTCCCGATCCCTGTGCAGCTTCGTTTCAGGAAGTTATCAGGCCTGTGTGTGAACACCCTGGGGTGGGGGAATGGATGACAGGACATGGAACCTGCTTCCTGCTTTGGACAATCCTGATAGAAACTTCAAGTGATACAAATGCCATCTCCTCACCATGCCACACAGGCTTTACCTACCGCCTTTTTTTTGTCTTTATACATTTGAAGCTTTCTTTCTTCACATTGTAAATTCCTGGGTCTTTCCTTGGGTCCTCAGTGAAAAAAAACTATTTAGCTCTCTGGTATCTTGGGCTGTATAGTCTGCACACAAAGTCAGTCTTTTAGAGTGACACAGAGAAGTAGCTTCCACACATCCAAGTGCCTCCTGGCCAGGGTGTGAGCAGTATTGCACTTTCTAAATATTCCATCCAAATTTTTGAAATTTGAGGTTCAAGGTTTTAGAATTCAGTATTTGCTCATATTCTAGGAACAATGAGCTATTTCTCATTTTGCTCATTCATATTCCACATATGGCTTTCAACTGATATTCCTACAAACTCAAAAACAAACATGATTTAACACCTCCTTATAGTACTGGTTGTCTCTTTGTTGGTGTTTTATAATAAGATCCATTGCTAGATTCTCAGCCTCTTGTGTCTAGGTGATCTGATCAGGTTCAGGAATACTCAAAGAACATATATCATGTATGTGTTAAGCACATTCATATATATTACCTTATATTCCTCTCACAATAGAAAAGAAAACCAGGCCTGAGGCATGTTAAGCGTCTTACACCACTCTGAACAAGAGACAAGAGACAGAACCCAAATGTATGTTTTGTGCTCCAATCATAGTGCCTTTACTTCATTTATTTTCAATTTTCTTTAGTTTTGAAATATTTCACACAGAGAAATTCACAGACTAACATGATACATCTCTGTATCCTGAAACACCAAATATACTTCAGCTGGAACATATGTGGAACTGTTAGCTTTTGGGGGAAGAACATACAGCTACACTTAAATTTAATAACTGTTATTGATTTATCAAGACTTTCCACTTCTAGATTTTCAGTCAAGATAGAGGTGTAGGTAAACATGGATCACCTCCTTGCACAACCACATAAAAATTACAACTATACCCTGGCTGGTGTGGCTCGGTGGATTCATGCCGGCTTGTGAACCAAAGGATTGCTGGTTTGATTCCCAGTCAGGGCACATGCCTGGGTTGTGGGCCAGGTCCCCAGTGGGCATACAAGAGGAAACCACAGATTGATGTTTCTCTTCCTCTCTTTCTCCCTCCCTTCCCCTCTCTCTAAAAATAAATAAATAAAATCTTAAAAAAATTACAACTAAACTATAGAACAACCATCACTCAGAACTGTCAGAAATAGAGTTGAATGGAAGTCTGATAATTACAGAATTAAAGAAACCACATTCATTTAGACTGGTAGTGGGAGTGGAAATGCAGAATAAGCTGGTCTCGTACCCACATGTGGTGGATAAAAATTCAGTAGTGATATCTCAGGAGTGGGAAGTCCCAGCCCAACACCAGGCCCCCCACCTCAGGGTTCTAATGCCGCAAGGATAAATTCCCATAACTTATAGCTCCAAAAACCTATGGCTGCAAAAAGTTATTCTGGAGTCCCAAGCAATTCCTTTTAAAGAACCCTCACACAGACTTACTCAGACTCACTCCATCTAGCTCCAGCACCAGGGTAGCAGCTTGAGAGGCATCACCAGCATACAAGGAAGAATTGATGTGTCTGGCATCAAGGCAAGAGCTGGGGGACAGCTTTCTCCCAGACAAAAAGGCAGGCAGAGGCCATTGCCCTTTTGCTGAACCCTCCCCCCAAAGAGCTACTGAGGCAGGTGGGTGTCATATCTAAAGTTTCATCATCCTGGCTAAGACTGTTTGTCCCTCCCTGGACATTCCCTGAGACTTCATCCCATCCAAATTACGGGCCCACCCAAGCTGATAATAGTGGCTTTTCTTATGAATGGCTGGTCTTGGCTTATGCTTTACAACTTCCTCAATCCTATCTAATAAGCAATAGCCAGCCTCAGCAAACCCCCAGCTCCTGTACCTCTTGTTCCAGGCCTGGCACTAGCAGCAGCTAGCCAAGTTCATAGCTTTGTTTTACTTGGGAACCTCCAAACCCAGCACAAGTAGAAGCCATCTGAAGATTGCTTTACAGCTCATGCAGTTGGCCACAGGGAAAACACAGGTGGGGGCTGACCTTGGCCTGCACCACTTAGGAAATCCCAGAGCCTGTGCACCCAGTGGACAGCTACACACCCTACTGGAGCACCACTGTTCTTCCCCTGAACAGCTGATTCTTCACAGAGGGTGGAGGTTGATGGTCTGTGGTCACAGACAGTCCTTGTAGCTGACCGGCCTGGGTAAATCCCTCCCATTGACCTTCCAACAGGAATCATGTCTCAACTATAAGAGGAGGGTGTACACAGCCAGCACTAAGGGTGCACCTTGAGTGCCCAGCTTGGGTGATAGGGGAGGTTGTACCACTGGACAATACAGGGTATCTACTATATTAGGCCATGCTACCAAGACAGGGAGTCATAGCACCTCTACTAATACATAGAAACAAACACAGGGTGGCTACCGAAATCAATAGACAAAGAAATATGGCCCAAATGAAAGAATAAATCAAAACTCCAGAAAAAGAGCCAAACAAAATGAAGATAAGCAATCTATCAGATGCAGAGTTCAAAACACAGGTTATTGGGATGCTCAAGGAAGTTAGTGATGACCTCAATAACATAAAAAAGATCCAGTCATAAATGAAGGATACACTAATTGAAATAAAGAACAAGTTATAAGAAAACTACAATAGAGTGGATGAAACTCAGAATCAAATCAATGATTTGGTACATAAGGAGCCAAAAAAAAAACAACAACCAATCAGAACAACAATAAGAAAAAAGAATAAAAAAGAAACGGTAAGCAGCCTCTGGGAGTACTTTAAGTAGTGCAACATTCTCATTATAAGGGTGCCAGAAGGAAAGGCCCAAGATCAAGGAATTGGAAATCTATTTGAAAAATAGTGAAAGAAAACTTCCCTACTTTGATGAAGGGAATAGACATGCAAATCCAGAAAGTGCAAGAAGTCCCAAACATGATGGATGCAAAGAGGCCCACTCCAAGACACATCGTAATTAAAATGACAAAGGTTAAATAAAGATAAAGAGAGAATCTTAAAAGCAGCAAGAGAAAAGTGGTTAGTTACCTATAGGGAAGTTTCTGTAAGACTGTCAGCTGATTTCTCAAAAGAAATTTTGCAGGTTAGAAGGGATTGGCAAGAAATATTCAATCATGAAGAGCAGGAACCTGCAGCTAAGAATGCTCTACCCAGCAAAACTAGAGCTTCCCAGACAAGAAAAAACTAAAAGAGTTCATCTTCACCAAAACATTATTATATGAAATGTTGAAGGGGCTTATTTAAGAAAAAGAAGATCAAAACTATGAACAATAAAATGGCAATAAATACATATCTGTCAACAGTTGAATCTATAAAACAAACTAAGCAAACAGCATTGACAGAATCATGGATACAGAGAGCATATTGATGGCTACTAGATGGGTGAGGGGTGTGAGGAATGGGTGAAAAGGAGACTAAGAAGTACAAATAGGTAGTTACAGAATAGCCATGGGGATATGAAGTACAGTATAGGAAATGGAGTAGCCAAAGAAATTATATGTGCGACCTATAGACATGAACAATGGTGTGGAAATTGCCTGTGGAAGTGAGGGTGCTGGGTGGAGAGGGGCAAAGGGAAAAAAAATTGAGGACATCTGTAATAGCATAATCAATAAAAGATAATTAAAATAAAAAGCCATAAAGAAGAAAAAAAGATTTCCATTTCTTTTTGAGTCAATGTGCTGTATTCATATGTTTTGACAATATTATTTTATTTCATTTAATTTTTTAATTGCTAGTATATAATGATTTTCATAATTCTGTCTTAATATTTAAAATTTGGTGTGCTTTGTGCAATTATGCCCCATATATTTATATCAATATTTTGTATTTGTACCTTTGTTTCCCTTTTCTCCCATTTCATCATTTTTGTTCACATATTTAAAAAATGTTTCCAAAGTCAGAACTTTGGAGTTTATTGATATGCTTTATTGTTTTTTGATTCCTATTCATTTCTTCTTTATAGCTCACTTAGGCTAGCCCTCTTAGTATTCTTAGTTAAATGAGTTAAATGCTGAATTGATTTATTTACCCTAGTTTATTTTAGAAGATATGTTAAACTTACATTTCCATTCATTTCTAAGTATTTTATGACTTTCCTTTTTATTCCATAAATTTTATAGAATTTCATTTCTAAGTATCCAAATACATGTTTTGTCCAAGATGAGCTTTTTGTTTATTTAGAATTAAGTTGATTTTTTTAAATAGAATGTGCAGCTGGGATACTACTGATTCTTTGAAAAATTTTAACCTTTTTTTGACTGAATAGTTGGTCAGTGGTTTCAAATGTTCTCTGCATATACTTTCTCTGTCACTTGCAGATATATACACATGTACATACCTATCACATTAAGCTTGCTATTTTTTAACTTTATTTTTCAAATTAACATACTATACATTTAATCTTTTGATGTTCAATACCAGAAAATGTATAAATGATATAGCCACCACCAGAATCAGGACACAGAACAGTTACACCATTCCAAATAACTCCCTCGTGCTATCCCTTTGTAGTCAGATGGTCTCCCGATCTGTAACTTCCTACTCTTTTTGTCACTGTAGCCTTTGCTTTTGAGAATGTCACATAAATGGACTTATACAGTACATAATCTTTTGAGATTGGCTTATTTCATTCAACCTGATGTCTTTGATATGTGTCCCAGCTGTTAAATATATCAATGGTTTGTTCTTTCTTAGTGATGATGATACCACATTTGGATTATCCATTAGCTTATTGAAGGACAATTGAGTTGTTTCCAGTTTAGGGTGATTATGAATAATGTTGCTATAAACCTTTATGCACTGGCTTCACTTCCCGAGGGTAAATACTCTGGAGTGGATAGCTGGGTAACATGATCCGTATATGTTTAACTTTAAAGAAACTGTTTTTTCAGAGCCATGTACTATTTTGCATTCTCACCAGCAACATATGACAGTTGCCAGTTTCTTTACATTCTTTCCAGCTGTGGTTATTGTCAGTGTTTTTCATTTAAGCCACCCTACGACATGAGCAGTGGTAACTCATCGTGGCATTAATTTACGTTTCTGTAATAGCTATTGATTAAAAGCTTTTTATGTGGTTTCTTGTATTTTGAAGACATTCCTTGGTGAAGGGTCTACTCTAGACTTTTATCCAGTTTTTATTTGTTTTATTGTTTTTTACTGCAAATTTTGAGAGTTCTTTTTGCATACATTTGCAAATATTTTCTACTAGTCTGCAATATGTTTTATCATTCTCTTATTAGTGTTTTTGTCCTAAATCAAAAGCTTTGAGTATAATCTCCATTTTACCATTTTTTTTCTTTAAGGAATGTGCTTTAGATATCATGTTAAAGAAACATTGCTTATCCCTAAGTTGTGAAGATTTTCTCCTCAACTCCTCTTTTATGTAATCTTAACATTTACTCTCTGTCCCGAATGCTGAATGTTGTCCTCCATACTGTTCTCCAAACCACTGACTTGTTTGCTACTCCATTAGAGCAGTACAATTTCTATTTAAATGAGCATGTTTTTATTTCCAAACTTATTATTGATCTTTTTCTTATACCTCTAATCTTATTTTTTCTGTTTCCTTTCCTAATTTTTTTAAAATAAATGGTATGTTGTCATTATCTTTCAAACATCTCCAGCAGACTAACAGCAGACTAACAGCAGAGTAAAAATTTAAAGTGTTTTCAAATGATAGAAAGTGTTCAGTCTAAAATGAATGTTTTTGTAATGTTCATTGTTCTGACTGGCATACTTACTGTTTGAATTTTTAACTTTTTAAAAAATTTTTTCTTTGTATGCTCATTTTAAAGTTTTTGGTTTGTGTGTTTAAGAGTTAGTGTATGTTGTATAAAAAGTTTGTGGTTATTTGTGTGCATTTATACCTTAAGTTCCTTACCCAAAGTTGGGTATTTTAAAGTATTTCTATGGTCTTGCTTTGCAGGGATGTTGGTTATATTGGAGATCTACTTGTAGAGCCAAAGTTCAGCTCATTTTAGTTCAATGTCATGAGGCTGTTCCTTTCTCTCACCTTCCAAGTCCTATAGCTTTTAGAAAAAGAATAATTCTAAGAAACAATTTGAGAATAGATTTTTTAAAATTTTCTGAGGGAGGAAATAGCAGCACAGCTATAACTTCCAGCACTAAGAATTGTCCCAGACCCAATCCTGAGTGACGTGAGTTGAGTCCCTTTTACGTCACAGAAGCTGAGCTTCTGGATACCACATTTTGTTTCTGTCATCGGGACAGCAGGCCTGCAGGGACATTTGACTAATATCTTTTAATTTTTATTCTCATGGATTCTCTTCCTGTAAGTTCATTACCATTACCTGTGTGTGGAGTTGAGGAGGACTGACAAAAAGTAAACTTGAAGAGCCATCATGAATAAAAATAATTTTCCCTTCCACACATCCCTAATAGAGTTTAGAACAGAAACTTGATTTAAGAAAATGTTTCACCAGCGACTACTCATTGGGCTGTCCAGTTTGGATGCTCTGGAACAATGTCCTCTGACCACCATACGGAATATTGAATTGTCTTGGATTTTGCTGGTATTAGTTCCTGCACTGCTTCTTTTGTTGGGAAACAAAGCTGCTCGCTTTCAATTCCACTTGCTTTCCTTCTCGAGACCTCCTATTCCTGACTCACTCAAATATTTTAATTGTCTTGCATTTAGAGAGAGACTTTTTTTTTCACTCTCGTGTAACATTCCATTGCTAACAGAAAGGCTGACAAAGCAGCTGACACCGTGGCTATTACTTTGTGCATTTTCTAAGCAATATCATTTTGCTCCCCTCTACTTTCAGTGAAATTATAGGGTGCTTTCTTCTCTGCAGAACAATGGTGCTCAGCTCCCACGCCAGGGGTCCTGAACAGATTCCATACCAACCTCCCGGGCCTCAGCATTAATGCAATTATCATTGAAGATGTCAATTCAGGCACACGTAGCTTTACTGTATTGGTATATCTTGGCATGCCAGAAAAAGGAGGAATAGAGTTATAACCCTGGTCTAGATATGTAATGTATGTGTGTGTATAAAATATGTGTATATGTGTATATATAAATATAATACACATAAATATACATATACATAAAGTGTGTTTGTGTAATCTCCTGCTAATTTCAAGTGCATCCTAAGTAAATAAGAGTAATATTTATAGAAATGCATGGTGACACATCAGCTGTGAATCTGAACTGGGGACTGACAAATTCTCATTACCTTCATCTACCTGACAAATGAAATGACCTGCTAAGCAGCTGCTGAAAATTCAATCTGATACCTGCAAATAGCAAGTATCCTGTGTGAAAAATGGATAGATTTGGTGAGTGTCTTGGATTAGAATCACACTGACTGGACAATAAGGGAGAAGCTTCCTCTGTTCCTTGAATCTGCAAAGCTATTTGAAATGGTGGCCATTTTAGTTGCCATCGCCACTCTATGCCAGTTCACACCACTCTGATTTTCTTTCCATTCCCAGCTGAGAGAGAAAACAATCTTTAGCTTTTCCAAATTCTGAGATCCCCATTAATCCCCCTCCTAAGACCCTAACTAATGCATAGGATTGAGGTGTGTCTGCATAGAGAGTAGCAATCTCCCATAGAGAGACCACAAACCCAAGGGGACGAGTGGCCATTTGCTGAGGAGAGGGAGGGAACTGTGGAATTGTCCTTACTCTTTTTGCATTATTCTCTTTAGTCTGTGTATGTGTGGATGTTTTTCAATGTTTACGACATATTAGTATAATTGTATACCATATAGTTATGTTATACATATCACACAGACTTTGTCATATATTATTATCACATATAAGCAGTAAAATTTTAATAAACAATGAAAATTGTTATATTATTATGTATAATATCATAAATATTGTGACCATGCTCATATTCTTTTTAATGATAGAAATGTGCAATTCAAAAAATTTCAAAAATGTGGCGTGAGAGCTGGCCTCTCATACTTGAACATGCACACATGGCATCTGGGAATTCTGGAAAATGCATATTGAGATTCAGTAGGTCTGGGAAGGGGTGAAAGTTTGCATTTTAACAAACTCCCAGGGATGCTGGTGCTGCTAGTCCTTGGATTGCATTTAGAATAGCAAAGTTTGATTTAATGGCCTCCTGAACTATCCCCTTCCCCAAACATATCTCTCTCTGGGAAGGTAGAGACACTTGGAAACTCCTCCTGTGTTCAAGCTTCTTTTTGGAGGGCAAACATATTGTACTTTGTTTGTTGGCCTGAAAACAAACTCTGAGACAAAGATTGGTATGCATCAGTTTATTGGGGACTACTCTCAGGAGATACAGTTGTGGGGAATGTCTATACACCAGACCCTAGAGATGTCTCTGAGAAGAGAGTGTGCTCTCAGCAGAGGCAAATTGTAGGAAAGCTATTGAGCTGAGGACTGTCGACAGCTAACATTTCCAGCATCTAGAGGTATCAGTGCTTTTGCCTCAATGACCAAGGATCTGGGCAGCACACCACAGCATCCATTATAATTATTTAACCTAGTTAACCCCTTATTACACTCAGATGCACTTTGTATAATAATCTTCTCTGATGTGCCCCTTTTCCTGTGGAAGCATAAGGTAAAGTTTAGCGGGATGAGATAGGACTCACATTACTGCTGTCATTAAGACTGCAATTGATACTCATCAAAATTGAGCCAAGTGGTACCAACAAGTTCCCAAGTGAAAGATTTGGGTACCCAACACATTCCTTTTTCTTTATATGGTGTAACAGAAGCCTTTTCCCTTCCTGATGATCCAAGTTTATAACACTTATCTTGCCATCCTGAGATCTCTTGGAGCAGTGAAGCTGAAGTGATGGGGTGAAAGCTATAGCTTAAAGTTTCGTGATATTCATCATTTTCCCCTGTTAGAAGACATCTCTGTGAACTAGGACTTCTGATCATATGGAGCCCAACTTTAGGGATGGTACCAAACTTCCCAAGTGAGTCACTGAGACTGATAGTAAGTGGGTCCCTCTTAGCTCCACTTCTTGCATCTCAGACCCATGGTATTACCTACTGGAATCCTTGATGTGTCCTAGAAGATGGCACTTCTTCCTCATAGGGACCATCACCAAGCTGGTGCCTCAATTGCTACTTCTTTTATCAGTCTAGCATCTTCTGGGTGGCATGGAATATGACAAGACTGACAGGTCCCCTTCATTTTCATGGGTACTCTGCCACACAGTCCTTGTTGTAAAGACCCTCCCTTGGTCCAATGCAATGTTTATTGTTGCATTAAAGACAACATGGGAAGCAAGTTCTGAGCTGTAAGTGATGAATCAGGTCTGCCAGGCAAGAAAAGCAAACCCATACTTGAATACATTTTAATTCCAGTTATCTCAGAGACCATGCTTATGTAAGACTAAAGGATGCAGAATTGGATAGAGGATGAAGATAACTTTGATGCATACACAATTCTGAGAGCTCCTGACCTGAAATGGCCTGTCAGGATTTTCCCACATGGAGATAAAGGAGCCAGGGCTTTATATACTCATGTAGATAGGTCATTGGCTATGCGATGCTCTTGGGAAGTGGTATGACCTTGGTCAAAGTGACTCTCTTCTAGTCAAGGCAATTCCCATAAAGGAATCCACAAGAGAGCAGTCAGCTGCCAACATTCCCACAGCCTGGAAGAAAGAGTGCTTTACCCCTTAAAGGTGATGCAAGGATCTGAGCTGTATATTGCAGTACCATGGTATCCACTACAATGCACAGGGATAACTTTGCTCCCTGCTCTTGAAAGTGAATTATGAGCAGTTCCTTTTCAATAAGGATAGACAAATTTTCAGCAAAATCATCAGGTATGCTGTCAATATAGTACATAAAGGTAGAATGTAAAACAACATAAGATCTCTGGAGGTAGAAAACTGTAATAGAGAAATCAGTGCAAAAGAGAGTAGAAAAGGCGAAAATACCAGACTCCAGCAGCCATTTCCCAATTTGACACCTACCTGGTGTTACTTACTCCAAACCCTTTGGAAGATCATCTTTATGCATCAGCTGGTGGTCCTGGGGTGGGTAGTGTACACCTATTGGTGAACTGAGAGCACCATGCAATGCTGTTGAAGGATGCCAAGATGCATGACACTGAATCTTAAACAGTCTAAGTCTATAATCTCGTGTTGCACATTCCACCCTGGTAAGAAAGGATTGAGTGGAAACACATAGTCTTGGAGCAAAGGCTTCAGCTCTTTGAGGTGTTAAGAACACAGCCTGTGTTAACCCTGTTCTCTTCTGCCCTGTCTGGCCGGTTTCTCACTGGCTTTCTATTAATTTTCATTAAGACACTAAGTACAGCTCAACTTGTCCCCCCTTTCTGCAAAACTAAGATCTTTTCTATTTACCTTTCTATAGCTCTTAATTGTACATTCATGCATGATCTCAAGGCAATTTCATGTAGTAGCTATTACCCTTGGTTACACACACACACACACACACTAAGGAGTCACAAACATAGAAGTTACACTCTGTCTTTTCCTTGAACCTACCATGTGACTTTGTTTACATGATACAGCCTCTCAATATCTTAGTTTTCTCATCCGTGATGTGGTTGAAAAATAATATTCAAATAATGAAAATAAAGTTTTGACAATAATAATTTCTATCTTATAATTCGTACTTAATAATTTTCAATTATTACTTAAAACAAATTTTAGCTTTGAAGTTTTATTTTTAATATACTGGAAAGCAAAATATACAATGTTATTAGAATTGTGTGTCAACTGAGAATAAATGAATCCGGTACGATCACATGAACCAAGTGCATGAGTGTTTCCAACCAGATTATGTTATAATTATTTTGGCTGTTCATAAATATTATATGTACCTTTTACCCAATATTTTGCTGTGTACCATAAGCACCCACATTTTATGTGAGCATTGTATACAGGATTATTGTAACCATTATTATACCCATGGCATGTATTCATTATGCTCATATATAATATGCAACCTTATTTTTCACTCAAAAATTGGGGCAAAATTGTACACATTATACACAGCAAAATACGGTACTTTCTTTTCATACATTTCAGGAAGCTAAGGTTTCAGAGAGCTGAATGCCAGTTAAGTGGGTCCTTTCTCTGACTTATTTCCAGCACAGCCACTGCATAGAAGACATTTAACATTTCATGTTTCAATTTCTTTATCTACAAACCGGAGGCCATCATCCTGACCTGCATTATCAAAAAGCAATTTCTATTAGCAAATTAATGACTGTTGAGGCAGCTATCAATGCTGAGTATCATTCATATTAGATTGGGCTTCAATTGCCAAACAGAAAGTGAACCATCCAGGAGACCCCTTTGGGAACAACAGTTTAAGTTTTTTTCCCTCTCTTTCTGGCTGCTAAGGAAAAGTATTGGTCAAAGAGAAGAGAAAAAGGCAAGGGGGAGAAGGAGAGCAGAGAGGAGAGGAGATAAAATGGTTCAAGGTTGTATTTCCCTGACTTCATTCCTGCAGTGTCGGCCTCACCCTTTGTGACAAGGTCTGGGGAAGATGTAGTTTACGCTGTGTTTCAAGTGTGATAAAGAAGCTGAGAGGTGCATCTGGGAAGGTTAGCTGTCCTTGAGGACCGGATGGGCTTGAGTACTCTGTGAGGATGGATGTTATTAAATTGAATTATTATTATTAGCACTTAGACAACGTGGAGAGGAAAAGGAGGAGGAAGGAAAGGGAGCTAGATTGAAATTGCATGTTGGTCATGTTGAGAGAGAATTCTGAGGGCTGCAGCAGACCTGTAAATACAGTACAAGGAAAGGCTGATTATTGAGTAGGCATTCCTTAGAGATACAAGGAATGCATTTCACCAGGAGTTTTGTTCTGAAGATTTGGAGACAAACCCATGCCTCTTCCATGGTTTCCCTGAGAAACAAAGACATGACTAAATAAGATTTCTAAAGTTAGTTGGCTCTTCGAGTAACCTGTGTTTCAGCCAAAATGGATTTCTCTCCCCCAGTCTTCCTTTATTTGCCCCGTTATTTCACCTACCACAGTATTTCATGCTGTTCTGTTCTGATTCCTGTTCTCTCCACAATTCATGGGCCACTTTTGAAATTGCAGTCATCATTTTTATTGAGTGTAATTGTAGTTGACATTTATGAAGCACTTACCATGTGCCAGGCACTGTGCTAAGCACTTAGCATTTATTGTCTCATTTTATCTTTACATTTGCCCTAAGAGGTAGATTTTACTTGACTCTCCTTTGAATTTGAGGATCTTAACTTAGGTAGGTGTAGTAGTTTGACCCCAGGGCTCACAATAGGTGTCAGAAATGGGACTCATTCCTGTTTCTGTCTGATTAAATCTTGTGATCCTAAATGCTATTATTCCCTATGAAGCCAAAGTAGAAAAGTCTAATTCATCCTGACTGGTCAACCCCACCAGCTGCTCTTCATTTCTGTTGATTCCTCAAGGAGTATAAACCAAAGAAATAGGAGAAATTGGCAGAGATGATTACTACTCTGAACAGAATTAGTATCCTGAAGATTATCTTGCAGCTAATTCTTATGTACAACACAACAATAATAATAATTAACTGAACCATCAGTGGAAGAAAACTTTAGTTGAGGATAAAGTTTTTTTTGTGTAGATGAGAAAATGCTGAACAATTTCCCCCCTAAACACAGGCAATCTACTTAGAACATCATTTATGTCCCACAGAGCATGCACTGTTGCTTCCTTTTTTGCTTTTATATTATTTGATCTATTGACAGCAATAAATAATTGAAAGGTCCCATCTCTTTGAAATACATTTTTTTCTTCAGCTTCCACAGTGGGAACACATTGTCCTCTGACCTACAGTTTTCATGTATTTTATTAGCCTCTATCATCTCAGGCTTCTGTGATTTTTCTAGATCTTAAAAGACTGGTGTGCTCCAGGATCTTTCCTTGGTGGCATCCTCATCTTCATTCACTCTCCCTGGGTGACCTGGTTGACTCACATCACCTGTTCTCACAGCCTACTTCGTATTTCTACAACCAGCTGCAAAAACTATCTCTGGGCTTTTCCTAAACCTCAGACTAGATTACCCAACCAATATTTTAAAATTCTATGTGTATGTCTAATAGACATCTCAAAGTTTATAATAGCCAAAACAGAAAAAGGGGCAACTTCTAAATTTTCATGTAAAAATTCTTCCCCAAACCAAACATTTTCCATCTTTGGTTTGGTGGGGGAGCACCATCTACTCCATTGTACAAGGCAGAAATCTAGGGGTTATCCTCATTGCCTCTCCTTTACTCAACTTAGCATGGTCTCTCTAATAAGTCTCATCAATTGTTTCTGTAAAGCATTTCTAAAATTGGCTCATGCCTCTAAATCTCTACTATCACCCTAATTTAAGAATTAATAACTTTACCTGGATTCTGGCCAGGTACATCTACTGGCCTCCTGCTTCTCCAGGAGTTCATGTTCAAGTAACCCTCCAAAAGGACAGCAGATGGGTTTCTTTAAAAGAGTAATCAAGACCATGTTACTCTTTTGCTCAAACTGTTCTCAGGAAGTGCCCCAGTTTGATGAATACTCATACCCATGACCTTGGTTCATACAACTCTCTGTGTGCAGACCTCATCTCTAATTACTCCATTCCCTCCCATTAGGACTCAGTCATATTTGTCCTTTTAATCTTTTTTATAGGACCCAAGCTCATTCTTGTCTGAAGCCTTTCTCATATCTATCTCTTCTGCCTGGAGTGGTCCCCCTCATAACCTCTACAGGGTTTTCTATGGCCTATTTCAGTATCATCTTAAATGCCACCCGCTAGGCAATCTAAGGTAGCTTCCAAGTCACCAATGATATCACCCAATTTTATTTATCTGAATAGCATATATCTTGACCTACTATTTTTATATTTACTTTCTTTCTACCTCCTCCTTCCTGACTAGAATGCTGATTAATGAACACAACCCTTGTTCATTTTCATAATACTAGTGATTCAACAATGTCTTATATGTAGCAGACACTCCGCAGATTTCATTGAAGGAAAAAAAAGGAAAGAAATGAAATGAAAAAAGGAACAGAAAAATAAAGATAATCTATAACAGTGCACTGCATACTTATCCAAAGAATGAATTTGAAATTTGACATAAGAATGTTAACGAAACGATGAAAGTGTCACTGAAATTTAGTGAGGCCAGACAAATGATAAGAAGATGACAAATGAAGGTTGTGACTTAAACAATTGTTTAAATAAGGGATATGAGGAAATGGCACTGTAATCAAAGAACCTATTGTATTTCTGAACAGAAATCTTCAAATTCCTTTTGGCAGTTAAGTAAAAAAGGGGAAAAAAAGAAAAGAAAAGAAAAAGAAGGTGATATTACTGTGGGATGATACTATACAGAAAATCACTAAACAAAATATATGGTTATAGTTTTTCTTTTTTTTTAATTCTTTTTTAATTTTATTTATTTTTTTATTTTTTTTTTAGAGAGGGAAGGGAGGGAGAGAGAGAGAGAGAGAGAGAGAGAGAGAGAGAGAGACATCAATGTGCGGTTGCTGGGGGTTATGGCCTGCAACCCAGGCATGTACCCTGGCTGGGAATCGAACCTGGGACACTTTGGTTCCCAGCCCGCACTCAATCCACTGAGCTATGCCAGCCAGGGCTAGTTTTTCTAATATAGATCTCAAAAATGATAACAAGGAAGTTAAATTACAGAGTGTAGGAGGCAGACAGAACTTTTCAAGTATTTTTACATTTTTCTCAGCAAAGGATACTACTATCCTTGCAATTATTTAAGAAACATGAGTATTATACTTGATAATCCTCTATCCATTAAAATTCAAATCAAAGAAGTCATCCAGTTGTATCTGTCACCTGAATAAAACTCAGTTGCCTTAGTAGTCCAGTCTCAGCACAGGTTTTCATTTAGAAAGTAAGTTTAAAACTTTACTACAATTTCTCAAAACCACATGAAAACATGCTAAAATATAAAATGTTAAAGAATATATTATTCATTCTCTATGTACATATGAGAGAGAGAAGGGAGGGGATGGGAAGAAAGGAAGGAAGGAAGGAAGGAAGGAAAGAAGGAAAGAAGGAAAGAAGGAAAGAAGGAAAGAAAAAGAAAGGGAGAAAGAGAGGGAGAGAGGGAAAAGGAGGGAGGGTGAGAGAATAATATTTATGAGAATATGTGTGTTTGTGTGTGTATATTACATAAATGGTAATTACCTCAAAATATTTCTTTCATTTCTCCCTTTACACCTTCTCAACCTCTCTCTTCTCTTTATCAATCCACGTTAACCATTTTCAGCCCAACCACATCTTTTTGTTTCCACTCTTTCATTTATTAGAGGGTCTTCAGTCTACTCAGTGTAAATAGAAGTAAGCAGATCTAAGGTATACTCAGTTCTCCTTCCTCCAATAATAGCCATTGTCTGTTATCATTGCAATCCAACATTCTAAATATAAGCAGTCTCCATTGCCACCATCCTATTTACACTTTAGCATCACATTTCCCCTTGCCTCTTTTCAACTGCTTAGTTGATCTCTCTCACATTTCTCTTTGCACAGTAACTCATGCAATATTTTTGGAGATAAACCCATTCATTTTCTTGCTTAAAACTTAAATAAATCCCAGTTACTGCTAAAGTAAATCCCAAATGCTTTCTTCTACACAGGCTGAAAAACTTGTATTATGTGACACTTTCCTAGTTTTTGAAGCTTTTCCCATGCCATATTCTACAGCTGCATGAACCTTCCTTCAATCCTGGAATATTCTATTCATCCATCAGTTGGGTCAGCTAAAATATCACTCAGATAAGCTTAGGTTCTCCTGTCAAGTGTATTCATAGCATAATTACCTTTTCCTTAAAGTCTTGATCTCAATTATAATTCATTCTACAATATATGTATAATATTTGTACTTCTTAGACTATAAGTTACACAATAGCCACAATATTGCCATTCTAGTACATAGAAAGAATTTAAGACATGCACATATCACTTGTTGAATATAAATGCATAAATAGATCTATTAGAGGTTTACATCTTCAAAATCTAGTGCATGGCATTTTTCTGATTTGCCTTTCATAAAGATGAGGAAATAATAATCTTCCCTAATTCACTGTAATAAATATGAACATTTTTCAGCAGAATTAGAAGGGCAGGAACCTTAGGGAAACATGACCATGTCATCCTGGAATTAATAACTTTGAGGAAGGAACATGGGCTTTTAAATAGTTAACCTAGTTTCTCTGAGCTGACTGGTATGAGCACCAATAGCATGTAATATAGACACAATGGCTTGCCATGTAGCGTTTGCCTGACTCCATCAGTATTGAGACTTTGACTCCTTTTCCTTGCCTCCTATTTATCGCTTTTGTTTCCAGAAACCTTCCTAGAGACAGCAGTGATAACCAAGTTCACTTTTATGTTCTTCAGTTCCATACTGGTCTTATATTCTTTATAGCAGTGTTCATATTTGCTAATTTGTACCTGTATTTTCATGGAAAAGGAAAACACTAGCTGATTACACATATTCTTACTTCCCCTCTGTATTTTCAATTCTCCCCCACTGCAGCAGAGTGGCCACAATGGGAATTATCTGATGAATTCACATTGTATAGAGGAACTCACATCCTATAGGATGTGCACCAAAAATAAAAAGAGGGGCATGTAAATAAGAGATATATAAAACATTCTTTTGTATATTTGAGAAGCTCACATGGAAAGCTAAAAACCAGGAGGAGGTAAAAAGCAAGAAAAAAATACTGGATTCAGGAAAATGGTGATTTTTACTCTATTCAGAGCTGGAATAAGAACATGGCTTAGGGTAGATAAGGTGCTGCTGAAAATGACAGCAAAGACAGAATGGTTCATTCATCTCTTATTTTATTCCATTTTATTTATCAAGGAGAATGATCTCCAAACAGTAAAGCATAAAACAAAGTGCATAAAGAGCATATCATGAAGGAAGATAGATGCCAGGATCTTTAAATGGCATCTGACTGCTTTAAATAAACTTAATCCTCAGAGTATTCGCTGGCTCCATGCTGTGCTTTTCATCTGTTATTTCTAATACCTGATAATTCTACTCCACTGTACTAATACTGTTTCTGCAACTCTGACCTGGAATGTGGATGTTGTGCCCAAGGATTGTGCATTGGAGCTTTTTCATGAGCTAAAACTTAAAAGACAATCTTTGATCCAATAAGTAGCCTTGATTGCTGTTCTTGGTAATTTTACATTTACACCATTGTGTGCTCCATTCACTGGTAGAGTCCCTCTCACTTTAACATGGACAGTGTTTATTACTTATATAAACTGTGGCTGGAGATGGGAGCATGTCCTTCTAGAACACTCTGTTTCGCTTGCTGTGATGAATGACCACAACTGGCCTACCCTCCTTCACTATCTACCATGTGCCCTCACATGGCCCTTACCCTGTTTGTAATGATTAAGCAACTTTGCTTCAACAGCCAATCTCTATGTAGACCATAGATTGTGCTCAAATAAATGCCAAGTCCTAGGTCCAAGAACTATCACCTTTGTCACTACCTCTCAATGACCCGAACAGGAAAATTAATTTATCCTAAGAGGTTTTCAGGATGCAGAAAATTCCTCTTCTTTGTGGAAAGAAAGCTTGAGTCTACATGGATGGTTGTCATTTCACACTGACTTTAGAGCCCTGATAAGAGCCACCACCTTGAATGCTGTTCTTCAGCATGGGCCTTGCCAATGTTTGTGCTTGCTTATTTGTTTTCATTCCCTTGACAAACAAGATTGCTTCCCTTCTGAAACCTCAGTCCTCTCATGCTCAGCCTGGTCACCTCTGAGCACAAAGTGCAGCCTACCTGGAAGCCAAGAGGGCATTTCCTGCAAGTGGCACTTGTACAGAACAGGGAAAGGACTGCCTTATCCTCCAAAGTGTCACTCATTTTAGTTTCTCATATACCATTGAAATTATGTTTTATGTATAAATATTAATCTTAAAAGATAAAGAACTATGACCCTATTTTTGTTTATTTTCTTTTAAAGATTTTATTTACTTACTCTTAGAGAGGGTAAAGGAGAGAGAAAGAGGAAGAGAAACATCAATGTGTGGTTGCTTCTTGCATGCCCCCTATGGGGAACCTGGCCCACACCCTAGACATGTGCCCTGACTGGGAATCAAAATGGCAAACCTTTGGTTTGCAGGCCGGCACTCAATCCACAGAGCCATACCAGCTAGGGCTGCTATTTAAATTTTAATATTTAAAGAAAAAGAAAATGTTTCTAAAAATGAAGTATTATTTTTTAGAAATCAAGTAAAGTTGAGAGATAAAGTCAAATTTTCCATAAAGTATAACACAAAAAAATGTGATTTAAAACTATAAAAGACAAAATACTTACATAATTAGTCCAGTACCCAAACAGTTGATATAGAGTCAAGAGCATACATAAGAAATAGTTATATCAGAGAAATAATAACGGGTACTTTTTTAAATTTAAGGGCACAGAACTCTACATTAAAAGTAGAATATTCATAGAACTTGCATTAAAAGGATATTTATCTAGGGTTTAACATAGCAAAAAATAATATACTTACCTTAAGACTAGTCATTATGATGTTTTAGAACAAGGGCAGTTAATAGAATTATTAGTCTCACACAAAGTAATGATTTGTATGGATTACATTTTCAAAACAGAAAGAATGAATATTATTAATGAATACCTTCACAAATCTAACTAAACATTATTTCCATCCTAGAATTCAGTAGCCAGCCAAAGTACAAATTGACTGTGAGGACAATCTAAAGACAAGCAGTATTCAGAAATATTTACCTTCCAGTCACCCTTTTGTGAGAAGCTACATGATGATCTGCTCTTGAAATATGCAGCTAATTAACCAGAGAGAGTGAGACATCATACCCAGAAAAGAATGTAATCGTGCCAGGAGAGCACTTAAGAGAATTCCTTGGACTATAATGAAAAAAGAAAACATTCTTAGAAAGAGGGTTCAAGCCTAGATTGTACAAAAAGGATAGCGAGTTCTGGTAGAGAAGTCTTCAGGGAATTAAAAGAAAGAGGTGACAGAATATATGATATGGTAGAGCATTTAGGGAAAGTTTATGGTTTGCTTTTACTGGATGGAGCAAGAGAAAAAAGGAAGGGCAAATAAAACTGATGGAAAGGAAACTACTATAAAAAAAGGAAATTCAATAACAATATATTATTTGGTTTTATAGTAAAGAATATTATTATATTTATTATAATATTGACATAACTATTGTCTTAATTAATTGAGTGACTTACTATTTTAGGTGTATATGAAAGATGAGATGCAGATGTTGCCTGAGGAATAATGTGCAAAATCAATAAAATCTATCATAGCACTGCATGTATAATATTTAGAAACATAAAGGTGATTACCAGAAAACACAAGACAGTTGTAGAGGAGGTGTGAGAGGCATGGGACTATCATTAAAAACTCCTTAAAAAATATATATATATATGCTTTATGTAGATAAACGTAAAAAAACCCTCAGTTCTCTTTCTGTCTCCCTCTCTCCCTCTCTATCTCTGTCTATCTGCCTCCCTTCCTCCATCCCTCCCAGAAAGCTTTTTGTGATTCAGTCACTGATTGTCCCCTAGATTCAACCACAAAACACAGAAAACGATGAACATCCATTTTGTCACTTCTCCCAAGAAAGGTCCATTAACACTGGTACCCGTTCATATGCATGGATGAGAAGTTAACTCATTATATTTAATGACTACCTTAGGTTATTAGAACTTCATTCTTTCCTGAATATGGAGAGAAAGTCTGCACTTAGGCTGTGTTAACACAACTCATAGTTTTGATCATCTGTACAGAGTATCTCTTCCCATTATATTCAGGGTGCCTTTATCACACTGCTTATATTAATATTTTCTAATTCTCTGCTCCAAAGTGCTTTTCTCTTTTTAGTTTCCTTGAAAGCAGGACTTTATCTTATTTATCACTGGATTCCCAATGCCAAAATATTATCTGATATTTAATATACAATTGATAGATCTTTATTTAATTGTGTTAATTAGCCTGTGGATATGTATCTTAGAAGACTGAACTGTCTCCACCAATGTTGTGGAGCATTTAAAAGCCAAGTTATTGTTCCAACTTACCCACTCACCAGCTGTTTTCACTTGGAAAAGTTGTTTTGATTCTATGAGCCTCATTTTATCACTTACTCAGTGGTGATAATAATATATTAGCTGAACATTTTATGAGACTGTTGCTAATATCTGGAGGATAGATGAAGGTGACAACATTTAGTGATAATCTATATATAGGTAAAGGAATTGTATGTATGATGTTAATAATGATTATTTCCAGCACCTAAGAGCTGAGAGCTAAGGGCTTCTTACAAGTCTTATGGTCATGCCTGCACAGCAAGGCTTGTCTTCCAAGGCCAGTGAAGTGTTTAAGCTTGCAAAGATGCTCAGAGTTAACCAGAACTCCTAGCATGGAAGCCTCAGTAAAATGAGGGGGGTGGATCACCATATAAAGAAATTCATAAGAGGGTTTTTTATCCATGGGCCCTGCATGTGCTGAATATACACTGCAGTCTGCAGATTTATTGACAAGATATCAGAAAATGGTGAGCTGCCGACAGATCTAATAAAAGTTGGACAGCCCTGTGCACAAATAACTCCCATTGCAGGCCAGCAAAATGAATAATGTGTGTGTATGTGTGTTGTGTAAACAAACTTTATCCAAAATAACTCTCTAAAAGCTGCTCATCTTCTGACTTGCCCCCTCACTATCAGGAAATGAGAAATGAAAATATTTAAAAACTGGCAGAGGGATGGGATCTGGGTGGCAAACCAATATTCTCCATTAAAGCCCGAGATTTAAAGATCCATTTATCAAAACCTTTGGTGTGTGCCCAAGTCTCCCTGAATTAATGCATGCATGCATATGAAAATCAATGTTTCCTGCCCATATAAACACTGCAGCTTTGAATCAATCTCTCAAAGCCGAAGAGGGTTAAATATTTAAACAAGCTGTGTATTGAAATACATTTTTAATGCTGTGAAGTCATTCTGATGAAAGATTACTCAGGAGCCTTCATTAGTGAGTGTAGAGAGTAATGTGGTATTATCAGAACAGATGGCCCACTGTCTGTGGGCTCTGCCCCACCTCGGGGTAGATTCAAATACTACTCCTCAAGTCAGCTGTTGTTAGCCAGTGGCCTGAATGGATGGCTGCCTACACGCCACACATCCCTCCCTACATGACAGCTATGCTGGCTGCTGTCTCGGGAGCATTTCCTTAAGAAGTCAAATGCTGCTTTGATTTCATTTGATTTGATTTCTTTGTAAGCACTTCATGTTTCTGCTGCATCTTTCAAACAGAAGCTGTTGTTCAAGAATCCAAAGTGGACAAGCTGACCATTCTGCTGCTTGTTGTCCAATTATTGCTGTGTTACTCTCAGAAGTCTGCATGGAGTATGATTTAAGGCTACCCTCTTTTGTTATCTGTTTCTGATGAGGCATGCTAGTGAATAGAAAGGCCACTTCACTGCACTTAAATTCAAAAGTCCTGAGCTATAGTTCTCATTACCTTGTTTCCTACCTGTGTAGTAGCTTTGGGATACTTGCCTAATTGCTCTGACCAGTTATTTTTATATGCAATCTCTGATGTTCCTTTCTTTTGTAGCTTTCTGTGACCAGATTCTAAGTCATATGATCATAGGGAAAAAATCATAGAATATTAGTGATGTAATGAGGACTGGACTTAGAGACAAGCAGAGGTACCTAGTCTCCATGCATCTTTCCAAACTCCTTTGCCTCACTGCATCTCAGTTTTGTTGTGTCTAAAATAAGATGAGAATTTCTGTTTTCTTCTATGGTTTTGAGCATCTTGAAGGATCTTTTAAAATACTTGACAAATATCTGTTTCCATTTGTGAGATCTAGAGATCAGAAAATGGGGGAGGTTCTGAGACAGGAGGTTTTCAGGTGTGGTCGATGTAATTGGTACATTTCAGAGCATCCGGGCAATTTGTAAGTTAAAGATAAATCCTGTGCTGTAAATCATCTAAATCAGACTAGCTGAGTGACTGTTCATTATTGCTTTTCAGGCCATTTTATTGAAGGAAATATGTCATGAAAAGCAATCACCTGAGGCCAAATTTATTTGTGTACCAATCAAGTCAAAACAAGGTGACACATGGAGTACAATGGGACCGTACATGGTGAGTACACATTTGATTTTGGATTTCAGTGATAAATAAAATTTAAAGGTACATATTGACCCAATTGGACATTTTTGAACTTTTTTGTCTGTGTCTTATTTTTTTTTGAGGTGAAATTCATATAACATAAGATATACAATTTAATGTCAGTTAGTAAATTCACAATATTGTGCAATAATCACCTCTATGTAATTCCAAACCATTTTCCCCACCCCCAAAGGAGACTCCTACCCATTAAGCAATCATTCCCCATTCTTCTGTCTACCCAGTCCCTGGCCAACATTAAAGTACTTTCTGTCTCCATAGATTTATCCATTCTAGATATTTCATATAAATGGAATCTTACAACAGGTGACCTATTGTGTCTGGCTTCTTTCACTTGGAACATCTTATTATTGAAGGTGAAACTAGCTCCCCCCAAAATCACCATTCTATCATCCCATCTTTTCTGATATCCTTGGAATTATCCAATGCTTAGTGGACACCCTGTTCTCTAGGATTTCAGATTCTGTCCCCTCTAAAGAAATGCTTGATGGAACAGTAGTAGATCAATTCTTGGGAAAACTTCAGGAAGTTCTAAATCACTTCAACAAATCAAGTGTCTTAGAGAAATGATGCTTTGTGCATTTGGAGATTTTAGCAATGGTGCAGTTCAACACTATCACCTTTTAGAGAAGAACTTTAAGTCCTAGTATTGTTTTCTTTGGCTACTATAAGACACATACAATTCTTAATGTACTCATCAAAAAAATAGTTCCTGTAAGAAGAGTATATAATATGCTAGGGCCTAATGAAAGACATCGTCTCCTACCCCCAAGTGCTTATAGTTCACTGGAAAAAAAGACAAATAATCAGACACACTATAATGAGTGCTCTGACTGAGTTAGGCATGGGCTACCACAGCAGTACATTTGAAAGTACCTAAACATATAGGAGGCATTGGAGCAGTGTTCCTTCTTTTATTCAAATTTACTACATTTATTATACATAAATTTTATCTAGTTATAGTTTAAAAATAAACAGCTCTGCATAGGCAAATTAGTTACATTCAATCCAACTAATTAGCTAATATGCATTTTGTTTACATTTCTAATGACAACTCTAATCATCTGAAGTCATCCCTTTATTAAATTTTATTGAATTTATTTGGGTGACATTGGTTAATAAAATTATATAGATTTCAAGTGTAAAATTCTATAACACATCATCTGTATATTGTATTGTGTGTTCACCTCCCAAAGTCAAGTCTCCTTCCATCACCATTTATCCCCCCTTTACTGTGAACTTTTCTAATTGTAAGTTGATGCTGCTATTGGTGACAGGTTTTCAGTAAAGAATAAGTCTTTTCTCCTGGGAGAGAGAGAACACACACTCTTCCAAGTAGCCACAATATTCTGTGGAAAAAATATGAGGAAAAAAAGTTGGAGAGGATTTAAAAAGAACACTTGGCAGCTTTCCTTGTTCCAAGGCACACACAGCTTCCTTGTTACAACCCCACTAATTGGACAAGGATCAAATCATCTACTATGCGAGGAATTGAACAGACCTTTTGAATCATAGACTGATAGCTGCTATTTTCATTAGGTAAAGCCTGTCATTCCCTCTGCTTGCTTATTAGCTATGGAAGCTGACGGCTATATATGTACAGCAGGGGCAGGCAGGTGCCAAGCCCCGCAGCCCTGCACTAGTTTGGCATGTTCAGAGTCCCCAGTTTCATTATTTCCCTTTTTTCTACAGACTAACTAGTTTCTACATCCTGCTTATTAATTTCACTTCTACCCATGAGGCACTACAGCTATACTATAGGCATCCAACAATATGTCCCTACTGACAATGTCACCAATTTATCCTGGCTCCCTGTGATTTGGATGATTGAAACAATTGCTTCCTGGTCAAGATAGGATTCCTTCTTAAAACATAACAGTTAAGGGTCATGCATAGATTTGACCACTGAAGGTCAAGCCAATCCATGAATCCTATGGCATATTCCATGCAATTTCTTCTTTTGCTTTGTTTTCTCAATTCCTTCTATGTCTGTATGTCATGCCCTTGGAAATGTTTGAATTTTTCCCACCTCCCTGTCCCTAAATACACTTCCAGGTTTTTATAAAGCATTTCATAACCAACTAGCCTCATGAGTTCCTTTACTCATCTGAATTACAGTACTGCACGCTCTCTGAAATACTCTTTTGTCACATAAAATACAGTATCACACTGTTAGCTAGGTGCTGGGGATGCACCAGAGAAGCCACAGTCTTTATCTTCTGACACCTAACTAGCACCTGTGACTTTGAGAACATGATTAATCTCTTTCAACTTTCATGGGAATAGTACCTCCTCCACAAATTGTTGTGGGGACAAAATAAGATTGTGTGTGAAAGTTCTTTGTAAATTTTAAATTGCTATATAAACACAAGGTATTGTTTTTATTATCTTACTTCCAATCATACCAGCTTTCAATCATTAGTCTTGGTGTATAAAGATCAGGATATTTTTTGTTGGTTTTAGCAGAGTGATTTGCACATAAAAATTGAATTGATTGATTCATTTTTGCTTTCAGATTTATGATCCCAGGTCTAATAATATTTCAAAATCTTGGCAGTCCATGACTGGGGTTTTTAGTTTCCTTTCTCCTTGGTCCTTGCAAGTTCAAATGGAGTTGGTTCCTGTGATATGAAATTGTGGTCAGTCAAACATGGAAGCTAAAGGATCTGGGGTTAGGGACTGTGTTCTCCATATAATCTCATTATACTTTTCTCATAACTTTCCAGTTTAGCAAAGGCACCTTGGCCAACTGTTCTTCACAAAGTTTTTATTTGATTCAACTGAGTTTAAAGTACATTCTTCTCATTTCGTTGTTAGAAATTTTAGCAAAAGTATCTTTAGACAGAAAGATAAGAAAGCAGAATGATAAGAGTAAGTAGTTAATTTTGAATATATTCTTTTTTTATTTTTAAAAGGTATATCCCTATATATTATTCTATAAAATCTTTTGAGCATGTCTACAAACTGAAACATTCTAAAACACATTTTATAGATGAGAAATCTAAGGCCTCTCACTCCAAAATAATATTGTCTGCATGTTATTCCTCTTTACAATGACAATATCTATAAATCTAATTTGGTTGAAGAAGCAATTATAAAATCAGTTGTGCATATAATCTGTCCGAATGTCCATACCTGAGACAGAGGACTGATGTGACAGATGAGATATCTATGTGAGTGAAAAAAAAGTAGCAGAACGTGGTTCTCTCACCCCAAGCTACAGCAGGCACTATCATCGCAGTTGTAGGCAGAGTCAAAACTTGAGGGTGTGCTCTGCAGCTGCAGGAGGAGGAAGTCAATGGGTTGTCTTACTGGAAGTCAAACATTGTGTGGTACAGGAGGAAAGATTACTTTATGAGTAAAAGCAAGCAAACAAAAACTACCAGTTATTCTCTGATACCATGTTCTTTCATATGTGTTTTGTTAATCGAAAGAGTTCTTTTAGACTTAATTTAGACAAAGATTTTTATGAAAAACTCCGGTATATGCATAGAAAAGAAAATATAGGTAACATTCGTTGGTTTTGGTGGTCCTTGGTGCTATTCTAACTCTGACTTTTCTTAATTACTTCTCTACCTGGACGTTGAGGCTCATGTGTTTGCAAATAATATTGTCCTCTGTGCCATGGAGAAGAGTGATGAGTCAGCATTACTTAATGGTGTTCTACTTCTGCCTCTGGGATTTTTGGTAAACTGCTATAACTCATTCTGCAAGTTATGGTGGGAGTGTTCATCCAATTTGACTGTTCCAATAGCCACTGCTGACAGACAGTAATTCATGTGTTTTTGTGATCTCAGAGGTGTAAGATGTGGTGGGACATATGCATTTTGTTTCTATGAACGTACAAAAACAAGAAATGAATATAGAGTCAAGGGTTAGAAAGTGGCGTAAAAACAGACCTCCAGCAAATTCATTAGGATGTCATTCCATGGCTGGGCATGGGATTGGGGATGCCTTTTCTATGCTCCCAGGGGTGGATGTAGTAGTTGGAATGGGAGAGTAAACAAGGTACATTTAATAATCCAGGAGTGGCCAGTCCTATTATCTAGACACTGGCCCTCCACTATTCCAATATGATTACTCAGAAAACAATAAATACAACATTGTTTAAAGATGACAGCTCCAAACTGAGCATCAGGCATCCTGGTGTGAATCATGCCTCTGCCATTAACTTGTGAAAATTAACTACACTGATCCTTGTTTTCCTCATCTGAAAGTGGAAAGAAACTATTAGCCTTCCTTTCCTAATAGGGATTGTTACTATTGGTTTTCATGGGCAGTAATTCAGTGGCTGCTACATACAAGGTACTTAGATGGGTTTAACCTCATCTGCCTTTAACCATAATCCTGTAGCAAAAGACCCTCATATTACACATAAGAAATCTGAGTCACCAGTCCTAATTCAACTCAGTAAATAGCAAAGATAAGATTAAAGTCCAGACCTCCAGGATCTAAGTCCAGTTTTCTTTTATTATATCACATAAGAATACTTGGGAAAACTTAAAACAAAATGAAGGGATATAGAAGAATAATGTGTTAACAATAATAGCCACTTTATGTATGGGAGGTTTTCTATCTCATATATTATAATTAAAGTCTTATTTCTTTGCTAGGTGAGGAGAAGAACAAATTCTGATTTACTGAAGAATCTTATTTTGTGCCCTCAGATTTTTTTGAAACTTAGACTAAACAGGAATCATATTGCAAGCCATTCCCAACAATGCCATGTTTAGTAACACCTACAAGGCAAAGGATACATGCACAAATAATCCAGTTTACTTAAATTGACATTCACTGAGCCCTTACCATGAACTTGGCTCCATGTTCTGTGATTTTACATTTGTCAGTTCATACCATGCTTGCAATGTTGCCGAGGAGAAAACTGAAGCTTGGCGAGGTTACTCTATTTGTCCAAATTCACACAAATTGGCTTTTAATGCACTTCTCATTCCATTCTCACCATCTGATACTTTTCAAGTGGAGTAGAAATCAGGGGCCATTGTAATAATACAAGTAACTGTGTTTCCTTTTCGGGTGGGATGTGTGTCCTCTAAAGAGAATGCAAAGGAATGTCAAGGTGTCAGACAAGGATGTAAACATTTCTAATCTACTGACTACTTTACTTGCAAGGAGCATTAAGCCATGGTTTTTGTTGTTGTTGTTGTTGTTGTTGTTTTATTTTTCTAATCATCTAAGCATCTTTTCAAGCAAAGAGGATTCTGAATAAAATTAAAACAACAACAATAAACATGTCTGCAGACACACACTCAGTTGTGAGGGTTCTGAAGGGCATCTGGAATGGTGAGGCTAGTCTCCTTTGAAACTTCTTGGATGTTGGATGGCTGGCTAGGTAGTCTTCATCCAAATTCTACAGAGCCCCCTTTTCATCCTGTGTGACTTCCCCAGTCCCAGAGAAAGCTGTGTACCACATCCAACACTACTGTGTACAGATCAGCCTCTTTGAAGGCTGCTGCGATCACTAACTTTCCCAGAGTATAAATGCGTAAGAGCCAACACTTTCCTTGGTTTATTAAGCACTGACTATATGCATATCACTGCTCTAGAACCTCTGGAGGGTCCAGCAAACTTGTGGTCCTTGACCTTGATCACTTTATATCTGTGCAGGGAGTCTGGATAAAGCATGGAGAACCTAAAGCAATGCAAGGGTAGACTTTAGGGTTGGCTTGGAAACTAGAGGATGAGCTCTATGCAAGTTTAACAAAGACCAAACGACCATGGGCAGAAAGATAGAAATGGGTTCTTGAAAAAAGTGAGAACTAACCCAAGTTCTGCAATTCTTGTTTCCATTGTCAAATAACAAGTACCTGGTAACCTCACCAATCATATTAGGAAAATCTATCTTCTTTGGGCTTCCCACATTATTGCTGCCTCTCCTTCCCTTCCTAATGTCCACTTCCACTGCTCCCTGGCTTGTCATACTTCTTCCCCCCTACTTTTCTCCATCTACCTGGCCTTTGACATAGTATGTTTCTCCATATTTTCTTTCTTGTGATCACTTTCTCTTCCTTTAAAAATTTCTCTCCTTGTCAGATGCTCCTTTGTCCATTGTGAATTAATGAATGTACTAATAATTGCTACTTCTGAATCAGGAAAAAATTCCAGGAATCCCAAATTTGGGTTGTCCAGGTTGTCCAGCATCAAAGAACTGTATTGATCCTCTGCCCAAATTATGTAAGGGGGACTTCTGACATTTTATAGGACAGTGCCTGTAAAATGGAGGTGTAAAAAGTGAAGATCCTAGCGCAAAGGAGTAAATTGATATTAGCTAGTCTCAACTTTCACCTTGGGCTCCTGCTTTGTTATTTTAAGAAAGGGAGGAAAAAATCCCCTGCATATTGATTACCTACTATGTGCCAAGACTTGTCCTGGGCACTTTCAAACATTTAATTCTCCCAAGAGCCATCAAGGTGGATATTAGTGTCACCCCATTATAGATGGGGAAACTGAAGCTCTGAGAGTTTAAGTGTATCACCCAAGGTCACACAACTCACAACTGCAGAGACTAGTTTCTGACTCTCTGCCACTGTTACTAATATCAGCTTGATTTCTACTTCCTTTCCCACAAGGACCACTGCCACCAGAGTATCATCAAAAATAGCAATCCTAACAGTTGTCTCAGGTGTGTAGTAAAGCTTTGATGTCCCTTTGTTGTTTAAGGCAGGACCCTGGGTGCCATGCTGAGGAGAGGACAGAAAAAGTCTCAGGCAGACCAGGTGGATACAGGGCTGGGGACTTGGTCACACAAGAGTGGGCAGGAAGGTACAGGAAGTCGGCAGGTCAGAGGCCACTTTCCAGGGAAGTAAGCTAGGCAGGTAGATATCAAAAGCCCAAACAGTCAGAGTCCAGAGACTCAGTAATCACAGAGGCAGGGACAATGGTTCTATTGAACAGGAGACATGAAGGCAAACAAAGATCCTAGGACAGGCACTTCTTTTGTTGCCTGCTGAGTGTGAGCAGCTTTGGATCCTAGGTGTTAAAGAAAGTTACAAGGATCTCAGATACCCGCAGGAAAACTGTGCCCCATATGAAGCATGAAACAGAGATGTGGAAATTGTTTTCCTGTGGTCAGTGCTGCATAGGGACTTTTATATTGGTTTATGCATCTCACACTTGGGCTTAAGAAATGAATAGGCACACCTTTTACATTGCTCACACTGCATTTTTGTATGCATAAATAGTGTTAGAGACAGTGGAGTTTTATGGCCCCCAACCTCATTATTTTATACCCTTTCCTTGCACCTATGACCCAGTGTTAAGTATTATCTCTACTTTCATATTTGCTTCCAACCCCTGGCAAAACCTGCTGTCTCTGATTATACTTACTGTAGCATGACTATGGGAACAGAGCAGGGCATACTTCTTTCCTAGGGGAACCGGCTTTACTCAGAAGGAAGCTGTGGCAAGTCCAATGAGAGACTCTTTGAGCAAGGACTGAGATGAGGCAGGGCTTCCTGGATGCCCTAATCTTTCAAGAAGTGAGTGAGCAGGTGGCTATTCCACCTACACATAAGGTCAGCCCTGACAGCAGTCAGTTTTTTTTGTGTGTCCTGGAACCATTTTCTCAGAGTGACATTGACATATGTCCCCATAAATAAATTAGCAACCCCATCTCAGCTGACACATTTGGCAGAAACAAGAAGTTCATGTGCCAATGTGTGGGTTAATTCCTGTGCCCATCCCACTGGGAAAGATCAAGTGTATCCATGTGTGCCTTTATCACAAGTAATGGGATGCAGAAAGCTTTTCTTCTTTCTCTTGGTTTTTACAGGAATAGATTTAGACTTATCTATATAAAAGATATACATGAAAAGTTATTAAAGAGAGAAGTGATAGAAAGATGGGAGAACAGGTGAGGCAGAAATAGCATTTTACAATTCACAAAAATAGAAATAAGGACTTCACACTGCTTATGCCTAAAATTCTCATCATAAGAGGTGGATATTTATGTTCTTGTATGGTAAAACTACTTCTGCTAAACTTTCATACAGAATTAATACATGAAAAGAGGGTATATAATTTCTAGTGCCTCTCACCTTGTTACCCCCAAAAGAGGCATCACAGCTGAAAATGCTTTTATGCTTTCCCACATAATTCAATTAACAAAGTCTGGAAACCTTTGTGTGTGCTGGTTCCTGCAATAAGCATTGCAAGAGATAAGAAAATAAGGGGATAAAATTTCTATTACAAAGAGTTAAGTGGGAGAAGCAATTACAGAAATAAACAATAACAAGCTTCTTTAATAATATTGATTGAGCCCTTGAAATGTGCCAGGCCTCACGTTAGAATCAGCCTAACCAATGCTCATCCCATAGGTGAGCAGCACTCCTTGTCCAGAAAACAGAATTTTCACCACAAATGTTAGCTGCTAACCCAGTTGAGTATTTATAATAATACACAGAGTATTTGGGCCATTGACCTGTTTACCAATTCATTTATATATTTACTGTTTACTTACTATGTGCTATTTACTCTTCTTCTACATGTTGGACATATAATAGTCAACAACAGAGGTAGTCTTTGCCCACGTGGAGCATACGATCAAATGACCAGTGGTTTCTTATGAAGACAACACAAAGTTTGAGAGCAACTGCAGCTCATACTTTTCTTCATGATGAGAGTCGGTATAAGGTTAAGATTCTCCTGGACCAGGAATTAGAACAGCTTCTAAGTAATTTACCCCTTGAACACAGCCAACTCAACATCTTTTTCTGTTTTCATGTGCTAATTGAGTGAGAGATATTTAAGAACTGCATAGTACAGTATGAAAGTCACTAGTTTCATGTGGGTATTGAAATTAATTTAATTTAATTGATATTAAATAAAATTAACATTTAGTTTCTCAGCCACACTAGCGCCTTTCAAGTGCCCATAGTCACATGTGGCTAATGGCTATCATATTGGACAGAGAGGAAGAGAGAATTCTTATCATCACAGAAAGTTCTCTTGGACGGAATGCTCTAGAAGGTAACTTCTGGTGTTAATGTCTATGATATTTATTTGTCTTTTTGGTGTTCTGCTGCAGGATTCAAGATGTAGGGCCCTGCTCTGAAATTCTAGATCACCTTTCCTATATATAAATTACATAGCATTACTATGCACACTCATATAGATGTCTATGCTTTCTTGCATATGACTCTATTTCCTACCAAACTGGAATCACTTGTGGGCAATGATCATGCCGACTCGTCTGTATTCCAAATACTTAGTACAGTGTCCTACAGATGGTAAGAACTCAATAAGTGTTTATGCTGTTGGTGAGGAGGATAATTTCTGATATTCACCTGCACCCACCCTAACAGACTGTGAGCTGTGCCCCTAAATAGAAGAGGGGACTCTATTACAGAGAAGCCCCGAGGGACAGATCGCAAGTTTGGACTTCGCCACATTGAGTTTAATCCCAAAGGCTATTTCTGCACATCAAGCCATCTGGAGATAGTGTGGGTGCCAGGCATCATGCCTGTGCAGTGATGTATCTCATCCCTTGGTATTTAAATGTGGTCTTGGCATGGGACACCGGTGTCCACAGTCAGCCACAGGCATAGAAAAAAGTTCTGACTCCAAGTCGTGGGCTGCAAACTTCACTTCCTTGGTTGAACTTAGTTAGGCCTGGGGCCAGCCACTCCTCTGCTTTCACAGCTGCAGAATTCTCATTCTGGATCTCTAAGAATATGACCACAAAAGCCATATAGTAATCAGAAGTGATTAGAGTTTTAGGGGGATAGGTCATGTCCAGAATCAGTTCATAAGAAACTGCAAAATGACGTCTGCTCTGGTAGATCACATTGGCTCAAAGGATGAATTATTTTAAGTTACATAGCCTTCAGCATTACTCAGGTGCATCAAGATCCAGCTGCCAAGAAAAACAATATTGCAGCCACTTAATGTTTTATATGATAAGATTGTCTTTTTCTTGTCTTTGTGCCTTTCCTTACTGAGGTCCATTTTCTAAGATCCCTTGTCTACTTGTATTTCTATCAAAAGAACCTCTACTCTTTTGCTCATGGTCTTGTCTTTGGAAATTTAAAAGAAAAAGTCTGAAGCAATAGGTCAGCATTTACAATACATCATTTTGTTTTTCAATCTTTCTTTTTTCAAATAAACCCAGTAAAGTAACTCTCATTAACTGTTTGAAAATAAAGACTCTGAAGACCCAGGAGCTTGAGTGATCGTTGTAGGTCCCACAGTGAGATAATGGTGGAATCAGAACTAGAATCCAGTGTAGGACTTGAAAGAGTGTTGGAAGAGAAATTACGTGGTAAGATTTCAGAGATGCTAAAAAGGATGTCTGCCTTCCACATGGCACTTTGCCTGATAATCAATTGATTAGCATGACTATTTATTGAATTCTTAGGATGTATAGGAATGTATGGCCAAATATTGTTTGTCTTAACACTGTTCTCAGGATGTTCACAATTACAATTTGGAGTGACTTTGAAAAAAAACAATTAGAATATCAGTGTAATATAGGTAAAAAGAAAAATTGATATAGAGGCAATAAGTGATACTGAGAAGAACAACAACACTTGATGTAAGGATCAGACAGATGAATTATTATTTATTTGTAGGAATAAAATGAAAAGTAGAGATTAGTCTATAATTTGAAGAGAAGGGGCAAATAAAAAGAAAATACAGAAATAGGACAGTCTAATGCTGGCTTAGTCATTAAGGAATATGGAGAAATTTAAACAGGAAAGTCAGGATAGATCCAGAATGTGAAAGTATTTGACTCTTGGCTAGGAAGTTTTGTTGTTTTGCGCAGTTAAGAGGCACTTTTCAAGGAAATCTTCAGTTTCCTCCCCCCCTTCTGACTGTATAGCATCATACTCATTTGCATTCCTATCTGGTTTTTAATGCTATTCACACCTTCATTCTAACTCTTTTCCACATCAGCTTCTAGGCTCAATGCAAATTCCCCCTCTTCCAGGAAAGCTTCCTCAATTTATGCAGCAATTATACATAAATCCCATAATCTTCCACTTAAATGTTTGATTAGGTATGTTTCTATAATGTTATCTGCTATGCCTGTGTAAATCATATAACTTTGTACATTATAAACATTGTTAAAATGTAAACTCCTTAAGGTCAAAAAATGTAGTTTATGTCTCTGTTCTTTTAAAGTATAGGCCAGTGTCCTTGTAGAGAGAATTATGTTGCCTTAAAGAAAGAAGAAAGGCAGTTAGTAAGAAAGAGGTATTGTTTTCAAATTGGTAAACTTATTGAAATATAACTCATGTAACTATAAAAATACAAACTCTTAAAATCACTGTATAATTTCTATCATTCAATTTCTGCTTTAGGACTGATGGAGGAAATGGAATGCATGATAGACTGTAACATATTTTATCTCTAAAAACTATCTTGAAAAAAGCTAAAACTATTCTGAGACATTTTAAAAACCATTCTCTTAAGACATAAAGTCTCCTTTTGTGAATTCAAAGAGTTTAGAGGATAAAATTATCAGCTTTGGCAAAAAGCGTCTAAACTTTTGAAAAGTTGACTGTTCCTTCAGCATGTATCGAAACTGTACTATGTGAGGATGCAGAGCTAAGCCACGGGAAGTGTGAAGATGTAACAAAAACTTTAGAAAGTCTTTGACACCTGCAGAGGCTGGTCTCTTGTTTCAGCGGTCCCTTGTACATCTGCCTTTGTAACTGGTTACTGCAATATATGAAATTTTCTGCACTTCTTCAAGACTACAGATGCTCAGTGAGGTCAGTGTCTTTTTTATCTTGTCTGTCACCTGGCTCATAAGAAGTTGGTAACCAATAAAAGTTTGTTGAGCTCAATTGTCATGTGCTAGGCATTTTATCTCACATTCTTTCAAGTAATAAAAGATAAGATAATTCAAACTTAATGCTGAAGATAAATTTTAGGTCCTCTAAGACAAATTAAAGGCCCAAGATATTCATGCAGTTAAATTATAAAGATGGAAAGACCTAGGAACTAAAGAGTCAAGTGGCCACACAACATTCTTTCTAAGAATTACAGGCATCATTATGTACAGTTAACCAATTTGAGAGCCTCTGGAAACATCACGATTTGGAAGTAAGGGTCTGGACAACTTTTCTTATTAAAGAGGAAGTGACCTTTTGGAATACTGCTTTGTGAAACAAAGAAATAGGTACCCCTTACACATGGTTGAATCCGCGTATCTGCTTATAGCACAAAGTGCAGATAGGACTCTCAGTCCTATTTCACTGTGAGAAATCAAACCTCAGTGGGCCTAAGATCTCAACTGAAGTAGAGATGTTGGAACTCAGTGAACTAAAGTCAAAATATGCCTTGCCTATTTAATATATAGCAAACTTCCTCAGCTCATCCAACTAGGGATCAAAGGTTTTATTATATCTCAACATTTGGTTCCATTCTCTGACATTTTTCTTGTTGTCTGTGATTTTACGAAGCATCCACTTTTCACAAGTGAAAACTGATTTTGTCCAAACAGATGCTTGTTTCTATATTTTACATTCTGGAAAAAATATGGATATGATTTGGTTGGGGAGGGGGCTAGAGAGAGATGGGGAATGAAATCACTGGTTGAGGCGCAGCTTGAGCCAAAATTAGAAGCCAAGTCAGAGCTGTAAGCAGGAAGAAGGGAGTCTCCAAAGAAAATTTGTTGTATAATAAAACGCTCATTGAAAACATTCTGACAAGAAGCCCTAACAAAATTCTCACATATCACAGACTAGATGATAAGATGGTTTCTCTCTGAAGTTTCTGTAAGAATCTGTGGTGAGCTTGATTTGGACAAGTTATTCCAAATGAGTCAAACAAGCAAATCCTCAATCAATTCCTCAATCAGCAATCATCTCCCAAGCACCATTTTTTTTGTCCTAATCACTGTTAGGCTTGAATCAGGAGAATCAGGAGAAAAATAAACAAACAAACGAGCTTAGATGATGTCTAGGAGGAGCTCATTGTACAGGTGGGAAACAGGGATAGTAAACATATAAAAGGGATAAGCTGGAGGAGACAATACAAGTTAAGTTTCAGGTATTATTTCTATTATTTCTCAGGGCATGGCTGGCCTGCTGCTCCATAGCTCAGTCTACTTTCTCACTCTGAATTTCTCCACGTTGCTCAGATTTGGAGATAAGGCATGATCCCTGATGTCCTACCTCCCCTGCAAGCAATTCTCCCCAAGTGTCATTTGTCTGCCTCTGTCCAGAGCCTGCTGAGCCAGACTGTGGGAACTGTGTGCAGCCTAACTCTCTGTCAGCATCCTAAATCTCTGAAGGTAGATTTCATATGCCCAACCAGGGTTGTTGGTGCAAATTTTAGAGGCAAATAACCTTCCTAGAGACCATTAAATTAAGAAGTGGAGGTGACCCTCATGACTGGGGTAAAGGCATATTGTGGAAAGTGTGCTAACATTTTACTCCACTTCCCTCATTCTATCCTAGGGTGCCGGATAAGAAGATTCTAGCGTTCTGCTCAGACATAGGTCTCTCAGAGAAGTCTGTCGTCATGTTCTGCTCACACTTCTGCAGCATCTGTAATGGGGGGGAACATCCATTCCTTGTACACACTTAGCACCACCCCAATATAATTAGAGTGACTTCCTCTTCATCTGGTTTGGGTTCTGATGATAACTACTTCCATTTCCACAACCAGAACTCACTGCTGAGTGACTTTGTGTTCTTCCATATCAAAAGTAATTATTATTTTTAGAGTTCAGTTAGCAAGCAGGGAGTCTCCAGAAACTACATTTCTGTTTGCCTTGCTAAGACAGTACCACCAAATTTGATAATAAGACACTCATTCCAAAGCCACCGAGGGACAAGATGCTATTATAGTATCAGAACATGTTTTTTCTTTCTGTTTTCCCCCCTCTTCTTTGTCTTTATTTTTTAATATATTTTATTGATTATGCTATTACAGTTGTCCCATTTCCCCCCCCCTTCACTCCCCACCACCCTACACACACCCCCCTGCCCACATTCCCCCCTTTAGTTCATGCCCATAGGTCATACATATAAGTTCTTGAGCTTCTACATTTTCCATATTACTCTTACCCTACCCCTGTCTATTTTCTTCTTTTATGCAGGTAAGTAATATTCAATTTGAAAATGAGACTACTCCAGATTAAGAATGTTAGGTCTATAAATTGCCTATAATCTTATAAAAACTAACTTGTTGATTTAGAAATGAGGATATTGAGGCCCAAATTTAGTGATTTGTGCAGAATCATACCAGTCTATAAAAGAACAAGTTTTTCAACCAATGTCTTTCGACTCCTAGTACATACTCATTTTTCCTTCTATCTTTAAGCTCTGTAGGCAGAAAAGAGAAGTGCAAGAGGCCAAGATTGAAGGGAAAATAGAGTGTTTCACCATTTGTGGAGTGTCTCCCGAGTGCGAAGGATTTTATACAATTTCATGTCTTACATGGACACTTAGGCCTTGTGAACTGGCTCTCTCCCTGTGCTTCTGTTTCCTCCCTCATTAAACAACAAGACTGGACTAGAGTATTCCAGGAATTCCTTCTTGCATGAACATTCTAGAACAAGTGTCAGCCTTAGTTTAAGCATCTCAACATCCTTTGAATATTCTTTTTATCTGGCTGCTTCAAGTAGGGAATGGATTCTTTTCTATGCAGCAGTATTGCTATATGTTCCTGGATTTAATACTTAGAAACCTGTCAAATGGTTTTATTTTCTCTTTGTTCCTGAAACTGTTGGCATGGAGTTAGGGTGAGAGAAATGTGTACTGTCCAGGACATTGAGCCCGGTGTGGGGTGGGTGCTCAGGGCTGGGCCTGGCACAGGGGAAGCCACTCCCTTCCTCTCCCACAGCCTCCTTTGGCTATGTGGGCAAAGGATCTCCCGCAATCTGACAGCCTGTTTCTACATTATCACTGCTTTCCCCTTTCCAGCTTTATTAAGCATGTTAAGTAAGATGTTTTGCTGTGTTCTTACAGAGTCTGTTGCATTGATTATTCACAATGCTATTCCCCCTCCTCCTATCCTGCTCGGTGACCCCCTTCCCTGCCTTGATTTATTACCCACTATATTGTTCCCAGCACAGACCTTTTTATCATTGTCACGTATGTGAGCCTGGTGATGAGATATACTCAGCAGTGGCTGGAGGGGCAGGAGAGAGTTCTAGGAACCAAGCAAGGAGGAAGTTTGCAAGAGATTGTATCTTTTCCTAAAACTTACCTCTATTTCCATTTTGGAGGATCCCAAACACAATTCCCTTTGTCTTTTTATAACATATAATTCAATGGACTATTTGAAGAACAACATTTAGACTTGATAGACAAGTTTTAGGAGCCCTGAAATAAGTAACAAGGGGAAAGGCAATCCATTACTGAATATTTAGTATGTGCAGTCATGACGGTAAGTGCTTCATACGGATGATCTCATGTGTTTCTATCTCAAAACAACCAACAACAACAGAAAAAAACCCACCTTGTTACATGAATCCTTTTTAATTCCATCCCTTTTTTCATGTAAAAAAAATTGAGGCACAAAGAGATTTTATCATATAACTACACAGGAAGTAGGTCCAAGGAGATTCTCTAGATCTTTTTGACTTCAGAAAGCACTCATAATGATTACACAAATATTGTCTCCAGATTCAGATAAAATGATAAAATTTTTTGTTAGTGATCTGAGTAGATTTTCCATTTACAATTTTTTTACTTGCTTTTCCATAAAATTTTATTGGAGTTTTGATTGGAATTACATCAATGCACAGATCAATACAAAGAGAATGGTCACATTTTTATAGTGACTATCAATAAAATATATCTCTCATTTTATTTTGACTTTCTCTTACAATTTTCTGTAGAAGTCTGGCATATCTTTTGTTGTATTAATTCTCAGATACCTTATTTTTGGATGCTATTGTAAAGGGAAATATTTTCTTTAATTATATTTTCTGAATTATGCTTGTATCTAAAAATGCAATTGATCGTGTATATTGATCTTACAACTTACACATTGCTGAACTCTCTTATTATTACTAATAATTTTTCTGTAAGTCCTTTTTGGTTTTCTATGTAAACAATCATAACATCTGAAAAAACTGTCTTGTTTATACCCCTGATTCTTATGCCTTTAATTTCTTTTTTTTTTAAGTCTTTGCTGGGCTAGAATTATCTATCATGATATTGACCACAAATGATGCTAATGGGCATTATTGTCTTATTCTTGATTTTAAACAAAATGCTTTAAAATACTGATCCATGTGGTAGAACATTGTCTCTCACTTTTATTACCCTTGTTGCTTGTCTTTATTGGGTTGACTAAGTTTTTGATATTGTAACCAGAAGCAGGTCTGGCTGCCTGCCATTATGACAGCAAATACTGAAGAGGCAGCTGCTGATGTAAAGGTAAGTGGTTTACCTGCAGATACTGGCCATCTGGAAGATGGAGGACTCATGTCTCAAAGCCCATCTCCTGGAAGATGGGGGACTCATGTCACAAAGCCCATCTCTACCTCTCATTGGAGGTCCAGTCTACCTCTCTTTTTACATGAAGAGATAGGGGGACAGAACAGAGAGATCAAGGGAGGGATTGAAAAGTTCTCTACATGCAAACAAGCACAGTCATTCCATAAGGCAAGTGGTGGTCCAGTGTGCTTCATCCTGGTTTAGTCATCCTGGCTCCAGTGTGGAAGGTCAGCATATCTCCTGGAGCTGTGATGCCTGAAGGTCAGGGTCTGTATCTTTTGAAACTAGTTCCTAGGATTTGAATACAAACATGCTGTTCATCTACAAGCTATGTATTAGTCAGAGTCATCACTTACAGAAACAATGTCAAAAGAATGGTGTAGTGGGTTATAATTTCCCACTGTTATAATATTGTGATTTATAAGAAGTATATATTTGGTCTTTATCCCAGTCCTGGCCCCTAAAACTCTTGGAATTTCCTGTGATGAGAGCAATAAAGATGATTTTTAAAGGTTGTGTTAATAAGGTGACTTTTGGGAAACACCTAAGGGTGGGGGCTGGTTGACAGGAGAACCAACTATGTGATTAAAGGGTTAGAACATTCAGTATCAACTCCCTGACCTCCTGAATGGGAGAGGGGCTGAAAATTTAGTTTAATCACCAATGGCCAATGATTTAATCATTTATGTCTATTAATGAAGTCCCCATGAAAACTCAAAAGGATGAGGTTCAGAGAGGTTTTGGGTTGGTGAACATGTGGAGATGTGGAGAGAACAGCACCCTTGGAGGGCATAGATGCTCCTTGCCCTTTCCCCATACCTTGTCCTAGGTTTCTCTTCCATCTGCTCTTCCTGAGTTATATCCTTTTATAATAACCAATCATCAAGTAAATAAAATATTACTCTGTGTTATGTGAGCTACTTTATCAATCAGATCCAAGATGGGGATATTTTGATGCCCTGTGAACCCTTTTTAGACGAAATCGTATCCTGTAAGTTTCATCTAAATCAGACTTTGAGATGCATTTGGCCTAAGGGAGTCTTCCAGGCAACCTCAGTGTGTGGTTCAGGAACTCCACCTCCAGGCTCTGACTGGGCTGGCCAATCCCTGATGCCTGTGCTTACGGGCTGGCCTTGCACCTTCCACCTTAATGCTGGTTTCCTGCCTTAGTCCCCTGATATTTGCCTCTGCCTATACTCTAACTAATTGTGTGTCTCTCACACCTGTCACCTTATATATCAGTATTATAACCATTGCTGTATGTCACTGTCCAACATGCCAATTTGAATCTGCATAGGCTGAAGAGCTGCTGTTTCTCGGCTCTTTAACCTATTGTAGGTGGCTCCCTGGGCAAAGTATGCCCATTCTCACTCAACTCCTGATGAATGAAAATTATGATCTTTGGAAAGGAACTGGTGTAGGTGGTAATATTTTGCACCTGACACACTATATTATACATTGGGTTAATACTTGATTATTTACCTGTATATTATTGTATCTTGGCTCCATAATTTCCAGATACCTCAGGATATATTCTATCACTTTCTGTTTTGGAAAATGGGATGCCTCAGCAAACCTTAAGGAAACAGGAGTTGTTGTTTTTCTGGCATAGTCATTCATGAGTTAAAAAGAGCAGTGGAAGTTTGAAAACCTTGTTTTTAAGGACATAATCCAAACTTTTTACCTAATTAACATATTCAATGAGAATGTACAATGTCATGAAAGCTAGTTTTGTCTACTGTGGAACTAATGATGAATCCATTGACTTGTAAGACAGAATGCGAATTACAAGGAAAACAAGAGAATTAAACAGAATGAATGTTCTTGAGATGCAGATAACCTTGCTTGAGATCCAGGGATATATGTATATGACATGGTCCAGGATCTGAGAACACAGAACACCCATGATTTGCTTTCTGACTGAAATTCTGGGAGGCTAAAGCCACACTGTCATCCCTGTGCTCCTATGGCATTTATGGAGTTGTCTGGGACCGAGGGAATCTAAGTGCCCACATTTCCTGTGGACACATACACATGTACACACATACAAAGGATAACAAAAGTAATCTACCCTTCATGCTTCTGAGAACATCATACGCCCATAATCATTATGGAGGAAACCCAGAATGGAAAGCACTATGGACGTAGGTTTAGAAACCAGGTAGAAGGTGGAAGTCTCAAAGAATGCCAATTGGAAGGGAGGTGGTACCCAAGACCCAGAGGAGTTGATAGTCCATCTCTGTGGATACCAATGTGGATAAAAGCTGAGGACTTCAGGCCAGATACCTGCTCCTAAGCATTAGGTGACAACCCAAACACTAAGCAAAAGAGAAAAAAAAATCCTGAACTGACTAAATTTAAACCTGGAAAGATGATTTGTATCATGGAAAAATATACTTATGTCTTCTGCGATCAAGTGAATTAGGACACTCAGAGAAAAGACTGAGCTATACATAAATAAAATTGCAGTCTTGGACAGGTGGCTCAGTTTGTTGGAGGTTCATCCCATACACTGAAGGGTTTCGGGTTTGATCCCCACTCAGGGCCCATACTTAGGTTGTGGGTTTGATCCTGTATCTGTGTGTCTATGGGAGGCAATTGATCGATGATGTTTCTCTCTCTCTCCCTTCCTCTTTCTAAATATCAATAAACATATCCTCGGGTGAGAATTAAAAAAATAATGAAAACTAAATAAACAAAAGTACAGTTTTTGTACACCTGAGCGAGTGAGTGAGAAACTGCCATGGTATTTCAGTTTACATGTTAGAAACACTGGGAAGTTTCCAAATTTCAATTTAGAAAATTTGGGTAGAGTTGTTCTGTTCTAGGACAAAGAGGGGGTCATGCTACAGCTGTTACAGTGCTCCTGTCGACTGTTTATTTTCTCATCTGTTGTTTTCTTTTGTTTGTTATTTGCTAAACCAGATAACTTCTTGGGAAGCATACTAAATGTTTTAAAATTTAAATAAAACAAATAATTTTCTCCCTATGAATTGCAATACACTATGAATTCTTTGGTTTCATAAAGGGGAGACTTTGCCCATGTGCATTGCAAAAACACTTAGCACAGATTGGTTATCATTAGCATTATTTTCAAGTGCTATTTACTTTAGTAGAAACTGGATGACACTAATTAAATTTTTCCAACTATAAAGGGGTTAAATGTAAAAACACTGAAGTAGGAACCCAAGGTAATTGGCACCATATTTCCAAATTGGCACAGTGATTTTCTTTTTAAAATTTTGGTGACTCTCATAGGCTGATGTCCTGGCAGGTGTTCAGACTTGACTCCTATCCAGTGTCACCACAGGTGGAAAATCTAGGCCAATTTTGATTTCTACCTCACCCAGATAGATCCAATAACTGCCTCACTCCCACTCTGTGAGAAACACTGTTCATCTCCTTCTATGGGAGACATAAGGGCTATCAATCACAGCTGCCATCAGATTCCGACATCAGCTGAGTGCCTTGACTTGCTGACTTAGGGCCACGTGACATGTTCCACTACATCACTCAGATTTTGTCTTTCCATAACGATGGCCATGGGCACTCTTCTTTCTTCCCGCTCTTCCCTCAGGGTGTCATCTTCCTCCTGATCCATTTCTACCATTAGCAACTAACCCATTTCCAGCTACCAATAGCCACTGAAATTTAAACTCTACAAAAACAAAGTTAGAAGGAAAAGAGAAAAAGTTTGGTTTACTGAGTTTCCTCTCAGTTTTATTGTTTTTCTCATTACTGTTGCCGATGTCGAAGGTACTGGACTAGACACCAAGGGGCCTGAAATTAATCCCACTTCTCTTCCTTTACAGTTTTATAGCTCGGGAAACTCAAAGACTTGGCTCCACATTAAAATCCTCTGGGCATCTTTTAAACATTTAAATATCCAGCTGATGCCCCAGATGAATTAGGTCACAATTTCTAGGGGCAGAAAACAGGGATCAGTAGATTTTGACACTCCCCAGGTAATTCCATGTAGAGTTCGGGAACCATTCAGCCCATGTCTTTAGAGCTTAATCTAATTTGAAAACTTCACCTCAGACCCTGCCCATGCAGGGTATAATTGATATTATATATGTCAAAGCCCTTCATAAATTGTAAATCAAGTAGTCATTAGTGTTTTTCATGAGGCATTATATTCTGTCAGCAGTAAAATAATGAAATTTCCTGGCTCTTCCAGTTGATAGGATTACGTGATGGATAATACACAAGGTTGATCTGACTCTTCCTCCTTTTTCCCTACTTAGGTCCTCCTCTGATTTTAATGCCAAAATGTGAAACAACGTGATGAATCCCAGCGAGCAGCCCAGCCCCAGGAAGCCTCATGCTCCTCCGGAGTTTGGAGGAGATGTCACGTGTGAGTTGAGTATTTTGGAAAATCCTAATTTCTCCCTCACTCCGTACTGTCTGTTCTACCCCAGTGCCCCCTGCAAGATTTGAAACAACAGAGGGACTTATCTTAAAATAAAACATTTTAAAATACATTATGTTATATGAAATAAAAAAGTAGGGCTTTTGCACTTAGGAATTTTAAATTTTGCTTTTAGTAACTAAAACTTTTGTGTAAATTAATTTTTATATTCCCTTCCATACTGAAATATAATACTTTATGATAGAAGAAGCATTCACTTAATACTAGTAGAATGAAGAAAAAGACTGAGGAATGAAGAACAGGAAAGGGGTGGAGCTGTCCACCTCAGAGCAGAGTTTTACAGTAGTACAGGCTGTAGTCAAGGGTCCATTCCTGTGCACGAGGACTTGTGACAACAACAAAGCTGATTTAAAGGAAAAGGGCAATAAGTGGATTTAATCATGACAAAGACAAATTTTCTCTTCCTCCTAAAGCAGGGGAAATCACACACACACAGGGACACACCAACAGACCCACACACAAAGGAAACCTGAGTGATGGAGTGGTGTTGGTGGTGATTAGACTCACTGAAGGGCCAACGCCTCCCACTTCTTTAGCTCAGATGAGCAGAGCCCTTTGGTCAGTGGTCAGAATTGCTATACTGACACACCTAGTGGGAACACTGAAAGTTTCATGGGAATGAGACTGCACAACTCCTCCCTGACTAGCTGCAAACTGTCATAAGGATACACGGTGAACCTTAGATCCCTGACTTAGGTAGTTTGCAATCAATGGGAAGACAAGTTTTATAGGAAAATAACACATTAGTAATTTTCAAGTTACAACTCACCTATAGGTATCCTTGGGTCCCCCAACTATTTACTCAACCATTTACTGATATTCCCAGCAAAACTTCTGGCAGGCATTTTAATACAGTGCTCACAAAACTGAATTTGTGATTCTGCCCCATAAAAACAGTTGCTTCTCCCTCCTTTTCCATTACCCAGTGAAAGCCACCCCTATTCACCCAGTGGTCCATCTTATTTATCTGGGAAAAGTGCCTTCTCCTTCCCATCTGTGACAGTTGGTTAGTAGGCCTAAAATTTCTAGATCCTAAATATCAATAAAATATTTCCCTTGTGCTCCATACCCTCTAAAACCAATATAGTTTAAATATGAATAGCTAACACTTTTATAGTGCTTACTATTTAATATTACTACTATTTTAATATTCATAACCACTTTCTGAGGTAGATATGATTTTTACCCTCATTTTATAGGAAGCTAAGTGAGATTCAGAGAGGCCCAGGTCATTTCATAAATAAGTGACAGGGTCTGAGTCACACCCAGGTATTACTCTCCAACTTCATTTCCTAGCACTTACACACCATATTTATTAACTTCTCTATTTATCTATGTATTTACCAAGTGTATTTTTTATTTTGAAGTAATTTTAGACTTACTGAAGAATAACTATAAAAAGAAATATAGTACATTCTCTTGCCAGAGCTCCAACTATAAAATTTTTCCACTTTCTCTTTTTATCCATATATACATATTCTTCTTAATACTAATATTAATAATCACATCGTTCCTTTGAGTTGCTTTTAAGAGGTCCTCATCATTTTTGAGCAATTTCTTTGGTTTTTGGCATCTCAAGAGATTTTAGATTCAGCTTCTATTTTCCTTGGTTCCAGCCCATGAATTAGCCATTTCTCCAAGGAACTCTGTTTTGTTTTAGTAGAAAATGGTATTTAGAAACCAAAATATGAACACTAGATGTGATCATTGTACTTGAGTGTCATTAGTTTTAAGCCTCTTAAATAACAGAGCTTGCATACATATATACACACACACCCATATATATACACATACACATATATACACACACATATATGTATATAACACAGACACACACTCATACACACATCTACATCTATTTCTATAACTATGTATTTGCATATGTATCATATACTTCATATCCCCAGTATCAATTCAACACCATAGTATTGATTCTACTTTTCTCTCTTTACTTACTTATAATTTCATTTCTAACAGTGAAGAAACTGATTGTTGGTATCCACATAAATATATTCACTTATTTTCAAGTTACATAATGAACACAATGTACTTTCAATAGTGTTAGTCTATACCACTGTGGGAAACTAATTTACTAATCAGAGAATAGTGTCTGTATACAGTACTTTTCAATTTAGACATTATAGTACATATTAAAATATTTTCCCATAATTATTAGTTTTCATTTTCTTTCATCCCCTTCAGTATGCTCAGGTTATTTGGAATTAAGTTATATATTTTTCTTCTAGTTTACATTTCATTTTTAATTATCCCTAATCCTGCTTGATTATTTAATTATTTATTTTTGATTATGTAAAATATTAACATTGCTCTAAATGTCAAAACTATGTAAAAGTATATACCAGAAATGAATAGCTGTAACTTCTCATCTCTTTTACGCTAATCTCATTTATTCTTTATGTCCACCCTGTTCCCCCACATACACTATGGGTAATGATTCTCTTTAATTTCTGACTTTTTCTATATTTCAGTTTTGCGTAAAGGATCAGATACATGTATATTTTCATATACATACGTATATTTCTGTATCAAATTTAAAAGGCCATAGATACACCTTTCCTTCACTTTGCTTTTTTCATTTAAAAATATGGCTTAGCCTTACTCCATACCAGTCCGTATAGATCATTGTCTTCATTTTTATATTATGATATGCTCATTTTTCCAGGTTATTTCTTCCATGGACTATGGGCCTTTTTAGTGTGTCTTCTTTTATTCAAGTCTTTTTTTATTAATGAAAATATTTGTGGATTATATATATATTGGTTTTTTAAAGAGACTCCAAATATGTGAACATTATTTTCCTTTGCCTGTACTTAAATGTTATTCCTTTTTCTCTGGATCTTTTCATTTATTTTTATTTTTAATCTCAACTTCTATCTTTTTGGTATTTGCTTGTTTTCTTCAATGACTCATTAAATATTCCTTTAACTTTCTTAGTTTGGGAGCATCTTTTAAGTTAGTCCTTATTTCTGTTATTTTTTAATTTCTTATTTTTCTGAGTTCAAACAACTGTTCTTTCATCCTTCCCCCTTTTGTTTCTGTTTCAAAGTGGTTCTTATATTCCAAGATTCTTGTTTGAATACATTTAACTTAATATGAGTGTTGTCTTACAGTGTCTTTTGGTTTATGGTTATTTAGGGAGAATTTTTCAACACTTGAGGTATATTGAATCTCACCTTCTGATTTTTTTCATAATAATCTACATGGCTTTATTAGATTCCCCTCCATTTATTTTTTAGTATTAAAGTAGTTTAGAAGACTCCTTGTTTGATGGTGCCCTTTCTTTTACAGTAGCAAAGTTTATATTCTTTAATGCATGTGTTGTGTGTGTGAGTCTGTGTACTGTGGTGGAAAACATATGTCTGCTCTCTGAAATTTTTTGGTTCTCTTGGTCTCAATGTTACAGAACAAACAAGGGGGGCCTTGGGACAATATACTATTACTGAAAGAAGCCCCCAGGTCCGTTATGTCTGCCATCTCTAGGAAAGATGTCTCTCAATGCCAGAGATTCGTGAAAAGGAAAGGAAAGGTTTATTTAATGCTATACAAACTTAAAGTAGTGGCCTAATGTCTTCATCAAAAATCCTAGTCCCTTAAAACACCCACAAACAGACACAGTCCTACCTTCCCCCTTTGCCCAGTCTGGGGTACTGTATCTCAGGAAAGGAAATAGAAGTCCATGGCCCAGGCAGTCCTCTGGGTATTCCCAGGCAGTACTCTGTCTTGACTGGGAGACCTCCCTGGGTTCCTGGCACCCTCAGCTCTGTCACCGGGATCTCTGCTAAAACTAGGTGGTGATTCCCCCTTCTAAAGCTGTGGGAGTCCCCACTCTGGTAAAGGCACGTGGTCCTCTCTCCCAGGGCCATGGGAGTCCCCACTCAGCCAAAACCATGTGCTTCTCTCTTCTCAATGGCTGCCGTGTCTGGATTTAAATCCTCCTGCCAATTTTCCTCTGCGGCCCCATTTCCAACTCTCCTTCACTTGGCCACACTTGCCCTCAATTTGCTGTCTTTTCTAGCTTTTCTGGTCGCCATCGTAGGTCTGGGCAGGTGTGACCCCATGTCATGAAGCCAATCTTCTCCGAGCTCCCATGCAGGCACTGTAACTCGGGGGACCTGTCCCCCAGTCACATCTTGTGCGGAGGGGGGGGGTCCCTTTCCATCCCCCTGGCCTAGAGCATGGCCATAGCTATTTAGTATATCTAAGTGACCAGCCAAAGGCTATAGGTATGTTAAATGACCATGCCATGGATCAGCTGCAAAGCTGCCCTGCATGTTCTTGCTCTGTGTGCCCCTTCCCCCAACTCACACCTGTGGGTGAAGGGGTGAAGACACCTTAAAATCTCCTGGACACCTTGAGTTCTTAACCCCATTTCAAATGCCCATTTGGGGTCCCCCTCTTGGCTGCACCCTGTAACATCAAGACCTTGAATTTACCATTCTGCATCATTTATCCTTCACCACTCAACTTCCGAAGGGCTTCTCTCCCTTCTTTTTGCTTTTTTTAATTCCCCAGGAGTAATATATTTTGATGGCTGTTACTTCAAGTCATGCACATTTTTAAATCCCTTTCCAATAACCTATTAAACCGTGCTTCAATCTACCCAGACATTGATGTAAATGTTTAATATTTTTCACATAGTGTGGTGGACTTAAACTTTCTTGCAGTGCCCTGATGTCGACAGTATTCTCATAACTAGTGTCCTGTTCTCCACTCTCCACAGGTGTTCTTGGCCTGCACTCATTTGCTACAAAACCTCAAAGTAGGTGTGAATGTGAAAGATTCCTTGCTGAGATTTGGTACATTAAAAAAATATTGACAGTTACTTTGAAATGAAGGTATCCCACATCTTCAAATTATTCTTGAAGGTGTGAGGGTTTTTTTTTTTCTTCTACTTTTTGGATTGTTTTCAGCTATTCAGAGTTCACAAGTTTTTTTTAATTTTGAAGCAAGTTTTGTTTTGGTGTTTTCATAGCTTCAGAAACACTGCATTCCTTTGAGGCAGGCTTCTGTTTCTACTTCCTTTGTGACAGCCGTGTCTCTGTGGAGTCCTCTAGCTGCCCCTGTTGCCTTTCATGGGTGCCAGAGCAATCAATTTATGATGGAAGAGAGGCCTCTGTCCCCAGAGAGAGTGTGTGTGGCTTGATCTGCTCTTCTGTTTCCCCATGGCTTGTTTAAAAAGCTTTCATTGAATTTCTTGCATGTTGTGCTGCTTGGGTGTACAAAATATTGGCAATGTTTTATAATAAGTAGCAAATCATTATTATGCGCTTTGGTGTTCATCGTATTATCATTAATCATCGTAAATTCACTAAGTGTATCCACACAAATAAGGTAAGTAATTCCAAAGACAGTTTTATTCATGAAACTTTCAATATATTAATGTGTTTTCACCTTTAGAGATACATGCACGGAGTTAAATCATGTTTTTCAATATCAGCAGCATCAGAAGGACTTTGTCAGTACACAGTTCTGTGAAGACTCATATTTTAGCGATTATAAGGGATGGAGAATTCACCTTTGGCACTCTGTGAGTCCCTTATTTTGGAATTACTGCCATACCCCAAATTCTCATGCTGTACGACTCCTTCTAGTAGTCTAGATTCACTACTCTTCCTTGCAAGACTGTATGTTTAGGTATGTACCCTATGTTTCTTGCTCTTTTTTAAACTAAAATTTAACCTCAAATAAAAAGCATTAATGTACAGTGCCTCTCAAGGACATTTATATATTATTAAGAAATATTTTGCCTTAACCCCAAAATATTAACATGCTAATGATGGAAATTTGGGCACCAATAGTAATATATTTGATAGAATTTTATAAGCATACTTCTGTTCATTTCACCTAGAAAACTCTCTCTTTTCTCTCTCTTTTCAGAAATATATCTTTAGAAACAAAAAATCTTCAAATCCTGGTTTCTCTATGTAATATCTGTGTGTCTTTGACAAAGAAACTAACTTCTGAGCTTCATTCCTGCTTCTGTAAAATGAGAAAAATAATTTCTTGACAGAACATGTTAAGGTTAGGGCAGGAAAATATGGCATTTCAAATTCTGACTCTCATCTTTAATATGAGTATAGGACCAATAACTATCTGATGATCGAATGAAAATGCATATGTTAGGCATCTTCAATTATTTGGCACATGAAAGCTACCCAATAAATGTTAATTCTCCTTTCTGACTTACTGATGGCTCAGCCAGCCAAATGTTTTGAAACAAAAAGGCAGTCTTAATTGGAAATTCACAAAGTCGGTAGTTCAGTTATATGCACCCTATGAACATGCTGGCATATATGTGTATGAGAAAGGGAGGAGTGTATGAGAAAGGGAGGAGGTGAACCAGGACAGACGGTGGCTGCTCAAGGGGAATTTCATGTTCTGTATCTCAGTCTGGGGTCTTAGAGAGGAGACGCAGTGCTGGGAATGGGACATCTAGCACTGCGCCCTACAGCATGGACAATACTGCAAAGCCCGGATGACATACTATGTGAGAAGGAAGTCACAGGGATGAGATAAAATATTAGTTGTGCCACCCTATCTAGACTTTACTCTGTTGCTAAGGTGACTGATGATTAGTTGCCCTCCACTCAGTGGAATCCTTTCACTGACATTTTACCAAGTAAATCATTCTGGTGTTTAGCATCTCTATTGTGTCAATGCCTGCTTGGCCATGTATTTTCACATCTGGTATGAGCTCTGCCTTGTTAAGCCAAGATCAATCAATCAGTCAATCAGTCAATCAGTCAATCAATCAATCAATCAAATAGTGTTGCTCAGGTGTTTCAGGGCATCCATGCTGAAGCTCCAGTTCTCCAAATCCTGCATCTGGATTTCTCTTTCCTTTCCTCACATCGCTTCATCACGCCATTTTTCCTTGTTCCTTTGTTTTGTCAGCTCCTTGTCCTGTCTACACAATGGAGCTGTCAGTGGAATATCATGTTCCAGGTTTGCTCTGCCCAATAGAATAAGCAGTGGGTAGACTAATCAAGTCCATTAATTCTAATCAGATGCCACCTGAGAGTACTCTTGCTTTCTGGCACACAGAATAAGCATCAGTCATGGAAATCCACAAATCCTGTTTCATGTAAAGTGTTAAGTTTCCTCAAACCCACGCTTGCTGTCCAGACTGCCAGTTTTATTTGATAAATATCATCTTATTAATTTGCTCCCATGTTTTCAATCTTCATTTCACCATCCATCAATCAACTATCCTCCTAGCTTCCCATTTTTAATGCAAACATTTTTAAAAGTCCTGTTGTTCTTGTTAAAATACATTTATTGAACCAGTAATATATAATAGGTATGATAGTTAATAAGACATTTTAGATTCTATATTCAAAAAGTTTATATGCTATTGATGGATACATACAGGTTAATAAGCTATTTTTTTAATCTCTTAAGTTCTATACAAAGAGAATTAAATATTTCCTGTTCAAGCCATAAATACACTCATGGAGAGTGAAGATATTAAGTTGCAGTCTTTTATAAATGTGAATTCCTTGATCAAGATGTTTGCAGTATCATTTTCAGGGAAGTGTCTCTTTTATAAGAAGATATATACAAAAATATACAAAACTGTTTAAGAACAATGGAGCATCATATCTGCAATATACTTTTCTTGGTTAAAAATGACATCATGAGTAAATATAGGTATATACACTGAATGATTAAAAAAACTACTAGTTGAGAAACCTGAGTGAAAATGAGTATTCTTGCAACTTCTCTGTATGTTCTTTGTAAGTTTGGAATTGCTTTAAACTAAAGTTAAAAAAAAACATACAACAAAAAACAAAAGATGGAGAGCTGCTGGTCCAAGGTGCGAAACAGGTAGCACGTTGTGGCAAAATTGATGGAGCCAAATGCTATCAGCCACCCTTTTCACTGAATGTTGATTTATAACACATAGGTATTACATTGTTCAAACTCAGGGAATCCTGTGCCTGTGAGAGTGTCAAAGGATTGCCCCTTGATTTTTTTCAAGATAAGAATGAAAAAGTAACATGCTAGTATTTGTGTAGAAAAAGATATTGGTAGAGATCCAAAGTCTCTACCAATGGAATTCAGCTTTGATGAGGAAGGCAGCTTTTCCTCTTTTAACATTGTATAAAAAGCCATCTCTCCTCCTGTCACCCCCAACTTTAAACCCATTCTCAGAGGGAGCCACTGGAAGCTCAGTCACATCACTGTATAAACTCGCCAATGATTTCATCAGATTAAATAATTCAAGGATGCTTTAACAAAATTTGAACCTTTTAAGGTGTTTTTGCTGTAGTGGAGTTTTCCCTTTAGAGCTTCTTGTCCATCCAGGTTCCCATTCATTCCAACACATAGGCATCTACACAGGGAATAAACTCGGGAGAAAGCAGAGTACCTATACTGTCCTTGTAGCTCCTCTCCCAACACCTGTGGTCTCGTGAAACTGCAAGGAATTTGGAGCCAGAAGCCACAGAGCCTAGGAACCACATCACATTAATGATGTGATTGTGGAAATCACCTCCTCTCCAAAGTGTTAGTTTCCCATCTGTAAAAGGACAGTGCTGGACTTGATTTTCCATCTCTGACATTCTATGGTTCAATGAGCATTTAGTGCTGCTGAATCCTTTTTGTTATGACAGTAATTAGTGGTTCCTTTCTGGATTACTTGGAGCATTTTTGAAAGGTTTATAGCTTATTCCTGATGTAGATAAATGTTTTTGGTTTTGCCTTTCATGAATAAAAAGGTGATTGAACAAAGCATGCATTCATCATTCTATTTATTGCCCCGAAACAACAAGTGTAATTTATAAACCAATAATACTTTAGGGAGTGTTCTACACATGTATGAAAAGAAGGCCTTAAATTAATGGGAGGCCAAGAAGACACTAATCCAGCATCCCCTGGAGGAAGAGGTAGGAACTCAACCAGAGAGGAAACTTAGGTACATTTTATTGGATAATATAGGTGGTACTATATTATTTTTACTGGAACACTAATAAAAGGAAAGAAAAGATCAATGGCTCTGGGCTGGTCTCCTCTTTGTTTTCTAAGATGTGGGAGGATGAGAAGGTCAAGCTATCATACCAGGTTCCAACTGGAACCAAAGCAAATGCTGGAATATATATTAAAAGACACAACTCAATGTCTAAAAATATCCACTTTTTATTACACAATTCACAGAAATATGATTGATTTTTTTTGTTCAGTTTAAGAAATTCCTGGTGAAGTTGTAGGACTTAGTGAAAGTCAGAGGAGGTGCTTTAGAAGGCCCATGGCCCTCATGAGAGGACATCCTTTCAGAGTTAATAGAACTAATGAGAATTATTTGGTAACTTCTGTCTGTGATATTCAATAGTGCACTTTGTAAACTTCATATTTAGTATGTAGCCTCATAAAAATGATTTCTTACTCAGCATGTCCTTCATTCTCACATTGCACAAGCAAATCTCCAACACCTCACTTGAATGTGATTTATACTCCAACTTCCTTGAATTCTTACTCTGTGTCATAATTTCACATGTTTATAGGTATAGCTGGAACTCAGCTACCTCTGAATAGCTTGACTCTCTTACTTATTATCCAAGGTATAGCTAAAAGTTTAGGAGCACACACAAAGCAGGCTTGTGAGAAAATAAAATACATATATCAGTAAGTTCATACACTAAAACTTATATATATATATAACCCTGTATATATAGTGTATATATATATATATATATATATATATATATATATATAGCCTGTATATATATATACAGGCTATAAAAGAGAACCATGTATGATGTTTTGCAGAACCAGTTTACTCCTAATTTACAAAACATACTAATGAGTTTATAAGGATTAAATGAGTTAATGTATGTAAGGCACTTAGAAATTGCCTGGTACATAGTAAGCATTCAATAACAATTATTATTACTTAATTTCCATGCCAATAAAATACTAACAATAACAAATTGAAAGGGAGTGAGGAAGTGCTACAACTGGGTACACTGGAAATAGGGAGAGGTGACAAGCAATAGAAAGAGCTAGCAACACGATCAAAATCAGACATAAGAATTCAAAACAAAGCCATCGTCATTCATTTGGTACAGAGCCAAACACATTTAAACAGAGTCAGAGCATCACTGTTATAGTACATTCTAGCAGTAATAGCTGTTAATAACAATAACTTTGAGTCATCAAGAACAGTTGAAATAATATTCAATAACCTCTGTGTAAGAAAGCATGCAAATCTGTAATAAAAATTTATAGACTCCCATCCAAACCGGTTATGATTTTAATGTTAATGTTCCACTCATAAACTCTCTGTAATCTAGAAAACCTATTTTCTAGATTCTTTGAATAATGTATATCTAGAGAGTAAAGGTTTCTGTCAATTATGTTAATTAATCTTAGTAATTTCTGGACAGAGTTTTAGCTGTGCAAGTGGATACCATATTTCTCAAGGACAAAAAAATCTCTGAACATATTCTCAAAGTGCATGACATAAGAATGGGTGTTTAATTTCCATTTTTTCTGTATTTAACAAAACAGTGGATCTTTTTTATGTATTTAGTGTTTAAAGACCGTAGATCATCTAGGGTAGGAGAGAAAAATAGCCAGCATTCAATTCCTTACTCTGGGTTTGATTCCATAAACATGAGGTGCGGCAAAAGTAGGTTTACAGTTGTTCATATGGAAAATAATAAAATAATTATGCAAAAATGAACTCTTTGTTGTGTGTACTCACAACTGTAAACCTACTTTTGCCACACCCTGTACATTTGTAAGTTCAATTTACAAGAAGCAAGGCCAGATGGGGATTCTGGTGAAAGAGGTTTGTTGGCAGTGGGGGCTAAAGAAGAGGGTTACAAGGACAAAGGAAAGGAAGAAAACAACCAGGAATGCTCTCTTCAGTGGAAACTGGCTTCAGCCTGACTCACAGGGAGCACTGGAGGACGACCGGCATCACCAAGTTACGCTGGCTTATTTACCTCTGTGTCAGTCAGTCACTGCCTGCTGACTGCAGTCTAGAAAGGATGGGGTGAGGAGGTACATCCCAGAGGAGGCTCCCAGGTGAGAGGTGACTCCCATTAAGTAGAGGACAGTTATAAGGCAAAGGGGGAGAGCTATGAGCACTTACCAGCAGGTTACTGGGGGATGAACGTACTGGGGATGGGTGCAGTGGGATGAAAACAGCAAACATGAAAGTCCACCTCTTGTCCTGCTCAGATCCACTTCTTTCTCATGTGAGGTTCACGTCATCCAGGGTTCAAAATGATCATAACCTTTGGGAAAACCATCCAGCAGTTAGTTCTGAGGTTCTGACAAAGCTTATCGCTCCCACTCATCTAGGCTTCCCACATCCTCACTCAGCACTGCTACTGGGCTGGGTGAGTTGCCTGGAGGGGTGATTCAGATGCCCTCCCTTGTGGAATGTATTGCCCTCCTTATGCTATGGTTATGTATCCACCCACTTTTAATTATGGGTCATGAGTGCAAAAATATGCTCCAGCAGAACACCCTCATGCCAGCAGCAGCCCTACTTCCTCATGATGACTGAGTGCAGTATTTTGTTGTTGTTGTTTTTAGTGGTCTTCTGAAGAGAGGAGACCAAAGTAAACTTGTGGCAACCACAGATTTAAGTTTAATGACATTCTTACTGCATTCTCTGGTAGAAACATCTTGCCTCTGGACCCCAGGACCTATAGCAGCAGGGAATAGACACCCAAATTCCCAAAGTGGGTCACTGAAGGTTACAAGAGGCAAGGGCACCTGACTTTCATTCCTTGGTTTCCAGATCGATGCATTCTACTACCAAGAATATAGCTCTGGAGAATGACCATCAATTTAAAGTGTATCCTGTATCATGGAGACTGGTACCCCCTCCTCACAGGGTGTTATTTTCAACTGTACTTTTAATAGGTTATTCTAAAGTTCTAACCAATGGGCCTATTCTGGATGGTGTGGTATATGGTAAGAAAGATAGATCCAGAAATTGTGGTCCACTGCTGTACCTCCTCTGCCACACAGTGGCCCCTTGGTCTGAAGTGTTATTATGCAGGATCTCACATTCTTTAAGTCTTTACATGGGTGTGGTAGCCAAGACACTGTGAGCAAGAAAGGCAAACCCATGCCATAAACAATTGTCAAACTTAGTTTGAAATATTATCCTTACTAAGGTTGAAGTAATCAGCTAGTTTCCAAAGCTGGGTGGCCTTGTTAAGGGATGCTGCCATATTGGAGGGACCTGTTTGAGTCTAATTTCAAGTGTGCCATCTACATCGCATGATGTATTGCTGTGGGGCCCACCTGAAATTATAAACTTTGGGGTCTGCTAGTGGTTAGCCCATGGTGGGCACCTCTAGTGCATGGCTATTTAATGTCCCATGTTTAAATGCTCAGTTTCTAATGGTGTATTAGAAACACTCCTGCTGCTGATGGTATGGCCTTGCTCCTGAATCCAAAGAATCTATCCTGTGATTCTGTTTTTGGAGCTTGCCAGAGGCTTAACCAGGTATATATCTAGACTATCTATACCTCTAGTCATATGGGTTCTTCTGGCTTGTGGATCATGTGGCTCAAGTGACAAATCTGCTTTACGAAGTTTGGATCTACCACACAATTCTCTCTTGCTGTGTACTCTGCACAAAACTGGTCACTTTCCATTGAACTCAATAACAAGATCAGCACAGGGTTCCTAAGTGTGATATGTGCTGCTTCCAGAATGCAGAGGCCTGCCAAATATTGTGCTTCTTCCTTGATGGTAGAAGCTGGAAGTCAAAAGATGCCAATACTTTGGAAGGGATCCCAAACACAACCACACCCGTAAAAATGTCATTGATGCCTTAGGCCCTTTGATAGGGTTTTTATGTCCCACCATCTGGAGTATATGTCTTTTCAAAACACCCAGCATACCTTTTACTTTATGTTCATCAGGTTTCACTGACATGGTATCATCAATAGAGTGAACTACTGTGACATACTTTAGAATGTCCAGATAGTCATGTCCCTTCAGATTACAAAAGAGAGGACACTTTATAGAATGCTGGGGCAAAGCATCCCGTTGTCTTTCCCATCTGACAACAAAGTGCTTCTGGTCCTCTTCAGATGAGTATCAAAAGGAACAAAGTCATTATATTCTATAGACAACATTTACAGATCCCTGTGTGCCAGGGCCCCTGGTGGCCGTTCTGCCTCCATTGTTCATTATAGTCATTATGCTCACCTTGCTTCTGATGGTTCGGTGCTGTTACCTGGTCTCTGCTAGTCATGACTCCTGTGCCCTGTTGTTACCATGATGTCCAGTAATGCCATCTCTTTTATCAATTTTGGCCTCAGAACACAACAAATATTGAATTTCTCAGAAAAGCTGGTGCTGCCCTTATCGGTACATTTCTTAATCACCTCATAATCAAATGGTACTGTGGCCCTCTGGAGAAAGAGGCAATTGCTAGGTCTCCCAGTCTTACCATACTAAACCCATTTTAGCCTGTCCACTTCTCTGAGAATGTGATTCTTTGCTTGATAGTTTGCCATAGCAGTTCATGCATCTCTTCTGTAATTGATGTGCCATATTCTTTCTAAACTTCTCCCAGGGCCTGTGCAAAGTGCTAAGTCTTGTGTCATGAGAGTGCTTCCTACTATCTCCCTTATCCAATTTTACACCCAGTGAGACCCCTAGAATCCCCTATTCTATGATAAACACATCCTGAAGCATTTTCGGTATATAATTGCCCTTTTCCCTCAGGACACGCAGCATTCCCTCCATTGAATTATGCCAACATTTGGCATTACTTATGTACCTGACGACCAAGAGGAAAGGTGGAAACAGATGTTGAGTAGATCAAGCATTCCCCTTGTAAGGCCTGACTCATTTGAGGCCTTTGCATGGTTGTCAAGCAAAGAGGAGAAAGGCTGCATGTTTTGACAAGGAGGGTTAGTGTCGGGTCTTGAGTGCTCAGGACAATCAGGAAATATAAGAGTTTTAAATGTATGTACCTGGATATTTCAATTCCAAGTTTCAGGATTCCGTTTATTCCTTGTCAGGGTCCTGAATTTAGCACAGTCAATCTTAGATGCAAAATGTACCCTTCTCTGATGGTCTGCCACTCACAATTATGACTAGGTCCTCTGCCTGGCCTTTAGCTCTATCTGCTCTTCAGCTGTAGGGCGTGAACTTTATCCGCACGCCTTAGGCCAAGCAGATTTGTTGTTTAGAGACAGAGCATAGAAGTCCTTGGTACAATATCAATGCATTACTTAGAAGATAAAACTTTTAACTATTTTTCCTTTTTGATGGAGAAAATAAACTTTCGTTCTTTTTACTAAAAGTTTTCATGAATGCCGTTCCGTTTTCAAACAATGCACGTAGGTTAAGCCAGAGAGAAGTTAGCCATCCCTTGAAACAGCAGGTGAATACCTAAGTAGCTATAATTATACACGTTGATTGAAGTCAGCCTGCCAAAAATACTGTGTGGTGAGTATGTGTTTTAATTATGTGAGCCAAATTACCTACAATCTAAACCCTATATTTTTTGTATTAAGTATGCAGGTGAACAGGGTGTTCTATGATGTTCTTTGGTGTGTGGGGGGTATAGGGGCACATCGGAGGAAAGCTCCTGCAGAATGTCAGAGCAAAATGGGCTGTGAAGAAAGCAAAGGAGTCTTTAATTAGGCATTAAGGTCTAAATGGCATCAATGCTGACAGAATCCTGTCAGAAAAAGGTTTCAGTGGGTCTGACAACGCAATGAGAAGTGACAGGCTTACGCACATTTTGGTCTTTGGTGAAACTGCTATCAGAATGGAATTTTATTATTTTATTGGGTGTTTGATCATCTGTTATTTCTATTATGTATTTTTTCTTAACCAGATCATATATTTATCTATTCATGTATTATGCATGTTCTAATTCTTATGTTTAAATGTGTTAGAGAGGACAAATAGTTAGAAGTTACGCAGTCATATTTTCATATGTAAATAGTTTATCGTTGATTTGTATTTGCTGGCAAAAAAATAAACCTCATCAATGCAACTCTGGCTCTCCAAGCTCTAGGCTACTCAAAGACATCTGCTAAGCTTTGTGCAAATGAGTAGCCACCGAGGCATGGCAAGTGGGAATGCCAAGGGAGAGTAACATCCTAGCGATTGCTACATGGACCTAGACTGGCAACGCTGCACGCCATTGTCTTTGGATCCCTCTTTTCCCTGGGAACCTCACATAGGCCACTAGGTACAGCCAGAGCTGGAGAAATCTGTCTGATTGAAACTGACTCTCTTGTAAAATCTCTCCCTCTTTCTATCTTCTAATCAATGCCCCTGATCAGGCAGGTGTGGTTTCACTCATCCACTCCTTCGTTCTTCCATGAATTTAGCAAATGTGTGTTGAGTGCCATCTATATGTAAGGGACTCTGTTGGGAATATAGTAGGAGCAGAACAGACTATACCTGCTCTCACAGAGCTCACAGTAAGGTAGATAGCAAAGTTGAATGTACACAATAAGGGTATGCAATAAAATATTACAAAACCCTTTTAAATTCTTCATTAAAATTGTGTTTTTTAGCATGAGCTTGGATTTGTAAACAAAATTGCCATAGCAGAACATTTTTTTGTACTTGACCCAAGTGTGTGAGTTAGAGCCATTACCAAGGGAACTACTGTAATTAAATTTTATTAGTTAGAAACACTCAATCACCCACACCCAGGATACAGGAAGAGAACAACTGGGCACATCTCAATTTTCTTCCTGCTTAGCCAGAGAAAAACTTTAAGATGACTTCCTGATAGGAGAATCAAGCTTGTTGTGTTTCTCAAATGTGGAAGAAAACAAATTCTATATGCATGTCTGTCTTTTTTCTGCTTTTCCACATGTAGAAGCAGCAGGGAAGCTAAGGCCAGGAAAGAAAAGTAATGTACTATCTTTCTGGTCCCCATGCCACCCCAGTAATCATTTTTCTTCAGTGGATGGGATGAGGGAGTTAAGCAGAGTCAAGAATCCAGACCTCATCAATATTTGGGAAGAAAAGCTTGGGGCTATATTTCCTAGAGCAGAGGATCTCAAAGAGTGGTCCAGAGCAGTGACATTGGCATTGTCTGGAGTCTTATCACTGCTCTGGGTGAGGCTCAGCAATGCAGGCTTTAAAATGCACTGCTGAACTTTGCAATAAGTCAGAATGCTATTAGCTCAGGAAGTGGCTAATAAAGGAGGAGGTGGGGGTGGGGGTGTTTCAAACAAGGAAGCCGGGGTGAAAATTAAACATTTACTTCTGAAGACATGAAATGGGAAGTAAAAATAAATAAATAAGGTACTGGAAAACAAGATCAGTAGGAAATTGCTATTTATATATTTTTCTTTAAAGTTTGTTTTCAAAGAACATCTAATCCAATTAATGTTTATATGTTGTTGCTGTTTTAATTAAAATAAATTTTTATTAAAAAATTTTAAAGTAAGTCCTCTATCTCAAATGCATGACAGAAGACTATGTGTTTTTTTTCCTTTGTAATCCCTCAGAGTCCCTTCCTTTTTGTGTTTTCAAAATTGGATTTATACTTATTTATCAAATTAGCATAATGAGAAATGAAACAGTCTCTACTGCTCTTATTTAGGCAAGACGCATTAGTGGGCATCCTTGCCCTCCTTCCTATCGACCCCCTGCTACTCACTCCCTTATCTCACAATGAGTATGCACTGCACTTTCTGCCAATTTTGTACCACAATTATTATTTTTTACTTCCTCAGTATCTGTTCTCCATAGTTAAAAAGTTTGAATTTCACCACAGTGACTTAGATTTAAATTCACAATTATATGATTTCAACACTCACTGCTGCTCTCCTCCCACACACCTCTCCAGGAGTCACTTTTCCATGTTGTTATCTTTTGTGACTAAAATTTGTTTAATTCTATTTTGCTCCTGTTGGTGATCCCTTCTGGCAAACTCTCTAGATTCTCAGTTGTTAAAAAGTGGGCATAGATGCTTCCAGATATTTTCCATGGCTGGATGTGTCTGTTGCTTTCAAATTAAAATTTAAAACTTTACTGAGTTTAGATTTCTTTGCTTTCTTTCTATGTATATAGGTATGTAGATATTATCTATCTATCTATCTATCTATCATCTATCTCCTACCTACCCACATGCAATATAATTTGTAATTACCTACTAACCTATATCTTTATTGTTAAATTGTACCTCTTTCCTGCTAAACTGGGAAGGCCATGAAATCAGGTAATGTGTTCGTTTTCACAGAAACTCTTTCAAGGATTTCATCAATAAAGACGAAGAAAGACATTGACAGCAGGAAGGAGACATGTTACTCAAAAAGATGGAGGGTATCACTCATGTCTGCTCACTAATGGGAATCGGCTGTGAAAAGAGACCAAAGAGAAAGGAGATGCAGAGTTAAACAGATAGTTATAGAAGCAAAGTCCTTGAGTAGTCAAGAGGGTAGGAGAAGAATAATAGAGGGATTTTCTGAGGCAGGGGAGAAACCGGTTCATTTACGGTATCAGAAGAGATGATGGGGCGTATTGAGATGGGTGAAAACAGGTGGTAGAATTGTAGATGGGGGGCTTAAATAGTTCTAATCTGATTGCATCTATTTTATCAGTAAACTAAGAAGCAAAGAGGGTAATTAGCTGAGTGATGCAGAGCAGAGATATTGAAACTGAGTAAGAAAGAGGTGTGAAATTGTGACTTGGGACTAGAAGAATTAGCAGGCAGAGGAAATGCAATGCAGTATTCTAGGAACTTGGAGGCCAGCTTTGTGTCAGTTACCATTCTTTCACATCTAGGCCTGAGTGCAGGCTTCCACCAGCCACACCACTGCGCCCCAGAGGCATGGCAGAGGCAGAGTTGGATTAAACCAAGGTTGGGTTTAGGTCAGCAGATTATGACAAAGCAAGAAAGAATAAGGGAGTTGGGATTAAACAAGGAATGACTATAACAATGTGCCATGGAATCGAAGCTAGAGAAGGTAGGAAATGACTTTGAGAGACCTGATAGAGACAAAGTGGTAGGTGCAAGAGGAAGAAAGTATTATCGGCTTTGAATTATTTATAGTTAGAGCAGAAGTACTTGGGAAAATGAGTTGGAGAACAGAAGGTGGTGCTCTGAGGGATGCGATGGAGACTGAAATTCTGAATGTAGTACAAGGCTTGAGAGTAGGACTGTGGGCAAGGGTTGAGGGCGTGAATGGAGGAAACCGCAGGAGAGGTGGAAAATTCAAGGAATTGAGAGGGAATGGCCCATTCTCACAGCTTGATCTGTTGCTCTGGAGTTTTAACCAATCTCCCCTTTCTGACTGAAGCCTCTCTGTTTTTCTGGTATTTTGGACCCCTGAGAACTAGTGGTGAAACCCAATCAGTGTCTGGTTTTGGCAGCCAACCCTGAACATCTCTGTAATATGAACACATTGCCCCTTTATTGGTGGTCCCTTCTGCAAGCTCCCTGATGCCTCAGCTAACTCCAGGATCATCCTCCAGGGGCACCAAGAACTTCTGAATCCTATCTAAATACCTCTTGGATCTGCCATTGCTCTAATGAATTTTACATTTGACCTCTGCATAAGCAGTATATGGCAGCCCCCAGACTAACTGCTCCCGATGACCACAGAAGTCCATCTGTCCTGAGCATTCCCCTCACCCCATCTAACACAACTTCCCTGGAAGTCTCTGGGGTCTAGCCTCCAGGCCTGTTTTTTGGTATGTTAAGAAGAAACATACCAAACATTTACATGATTCTTTACAAACATTTACATTTACATGATTCTTTAGTCTTTCATAAAGCCTTGCTTTCACGACTATCTTTCACAAAGGAAGGTAAACAAAAATTCATCCTCAAGAGAAAGTTGATTTATAGGATTCTTTGTTCTTTGGGAAACCACACCCACACTTTCCTAATTCCTTTAACCTTGAAGCCAAGTCTTGGAGGTAAGAGGTGAGTAGAAATTAAGAGGCCAATTAGAATCCATTGGAGGGTATTAATACAATACTACCTTGTTTTATTGATTTGAGATACCTTGCCATACTGGAAAGTGAACTGATGTTAAAATACATGAAAGTTAGAAGCACTCAGAGGATGACTTTCAGGGTGACCTTGAGTAATTCACTTCATTTCTACCAGGTGCAGGCTCCTCATCTTGAAAATGAGGGTGTTGCCCTACATGAACTCTAAGGGACCTTCCAGCTCCAGAAATCTAGACCCTTAAATAAGCCTCAAAGGCAAAAAGCACTGTCATGATCTATTGATAAGTCAGGTTTTAAAAATGTTTTCCCTAATTTTGGCTTTTATGTTATCCAAGGTCACTGGACAAAGAACACAGTGTGCAGAAAAGGGCTTGAAGATGTGGGTGTTTCCATTGTCCCAAAGACAAGAGATACATGTGTCTAATGGTTACCACTAAGTCTGAAACAATGTCGTGAAATGCATCAGAGACCCTCAGGAAATATATGGCTAAAATATATCAATGAAAGATTGATAAAGTGGCCTTTATTTATACCTCCTCATTAATGGACAGTGACTTAAATGAGTCAAAGAAATCCGAGGAAAAGAAAAATAAAATGTTTGAAGAGATCTTGTTTTAAGTATTATACTTAATATTTCTTCTTTCATTGCCATATGGTGCAGACTAGAAACCAATGATTTATTTATTTTTACTGTTTGCAAAACAATGAAATGAACGTTCTCCATGAATCTAATTGTGCACTGATCCCTTTTGCTGCATTAACATAATCATCAAATAAGGCACTTATCTTCACCCTGCAGCACATGGAAAATAACTCTGAGTGAGCAAACGATACAGGGAAAGAAACTGAGGTCTAACATCTGAGTCCCATCCATCCTCTGCCAACAGTAACTGTGTGCTTAGGCAAGTCACTACTCACTCTAGGCCTCGGGTTCCTCATGTGAGATTGACAAAGATGTTTACTAAACTGTTTTTATGGTATTTGTCTGTGGCAGCTTTAGCAGACATATACAAGCACTAAATTCCACATGGGTGCAATTGGCAAGACATTTCTGAAATGCTTATGGATTTGTGCTTCCTTATAATTTAGGAGGGTTTGTTCTTCTTGTACCCAAATCAGCACTTGAACTTCAGGGAAAAGGAGAGGATAGATGATGCTCAGCTAGAAGTTAGCATATGATGGGAAAGAAGAAAAGGGGCCCAACCCTATCTTGACAAAGAACTGTTGAGATAAGAAAGGAGAAACAATTAGAAGAGGGTGTGGTCAGTTATGAACTCAGCCTCCCTGCTCAGGGGCTTTGAGATAAACAGTGGGAGGAGATGTGTGTTACTTCGGTTGAAAGGAAACACCAGGACAGAGGGGTTCAGATGCTCAGATTCAAAGAAACATTGTCCCCGACCCATCATCACTCCATGAATGGGCTGGTGGGGTCAGGGACCAGACCACCCAGAAGATGCAGTGGTGCTTCAATTGTACAGCCTCACTTTTAGAGAAATCAAGGTGACATGTAAGGAGAGTTGTGCTGAGGTTTGGTTTGTAGCCTCTCACATATGTCTAGGTTGGTGCAATGCATCACAGTCTCAGGTGTCTCATGCTTTCCTCATAATAGCATTCGGGGTCAGCGTGGCTGACACCTCTATTATAGAGTAGAGAAAGACAATGAGAAAGTGGGAGGTTGGAGTATCATGTTGACTTTCTCAGGTGGGTGCACAGCAACTTAGTGAGTTCGTACAATTTTCTCACGCTAACTCAGCTAGTAAGCAGTGGATTTGCAATGTTTGCCCATGTGGTAAGAATGCCTGCGGCTGCACTGAGCACAGTGCCTGGGCCAGAACAGACCCTCAGTGCACATGAGCTTCATCTAACTTCACCCCTACCATTCGGGTAACGCCCTACTGCTAACAACTTAATATCATTGGAATAGATGAAAGGATCCCCAGAGCCTGGCCATGGATCCAGGCATCTGTCAGAATCCTAATGATGCTCTGTCTAGCTTATGGAAGTGCTGTGAAAACAAAAGGGTATGAACAAGGATGTTAAAGTGTTTTAAATATAAAGCCCTACAAAAATTATTGCTAATTATCAAGCCTTAATTTTTTCCTTTTCGATGTTTCACTTTTAAACATCAGTTTAATTACATCATACCTAAATCTCGATTTTCATATGCTGCTACTTATTATAGGTCGCACTGGCAGTTTAGATAAGATGCTTCCCTTTATGCATATTTTGGGAAAGGTGAAGTATATATATATATATATATATATGCATATATCAAGTACAATCATTGGTCTTGTGTTGCATGATTTTAGGGGTTCTGAGAATGTTCTTTTTCTCCCCAAAACTTCACATCCATTGATGCCTGATATTCCTATAGTTTAAACTTTCTCTTTTCAGGCAAATATTGTGTGATTCCACTTGTGTCAGTTGGATGAGACACCCAGGCCAGTCAGATTTGTAGAGACAAAAAGTAGAATGGTGACTGCCAGGGGCTGAGGAACGGGGTTCAGGGGGACTTTCAGGTTAATGTGTTCGGAGTTTCAGTTCTGTAAGATAGGGTTCTGGAGGGGGATGGTGGTGATGGCTGCACACGTGAACGTATGTGCTTAATACTACTGAAATGTACACTTACAATGCTTAAGATGATACATTTTATGTTATGTGTATTTTACCACAATTAAACATTTAAAAAATCCTTCCACCTTTTTCCTCAGATTATGGGAGTGATGACATTTCGGTCTTATCAAACACTACAAGATACATGAATAAATGGTTACAGCCTGGCAGTAGGGCTGAGGAACACGGAAGGTACCAGGGAAGAAGCGCAGGAAAAAAGACTAGAAGAAGGAGGAAGAAAATGATGAGTGGATACCACAGAGAAGAGGGAGTGGACACAGTTCTGGGAAGCTCATGGCTGCTCTGAATTTGTTACATTCACTCAACAAATAACTACTGAACATTTTGTATGTGCCAGACACTCTTCTAGGTCCCACAGAGAACATCAGTTCCTGCCCCTGAGGAGCTTCAGTACCACTAAGGGGAAGCTGACAAGAAGCACCAGATGCCAGCTAGTATGTTGGGGGTGATAAGAGAGGAAGAAGAAGAAGAGCAAGAGGAGGGCGATCAGGTGGATGGTAATGTGGTCAATTCGATCGTCAGAGGAGGAGGCCTCCTCAAGGAGGCAACATCTGAGCAAAGAGTTGAGGAGAAGTTTTCTCCTATTAGGTAAATTATTAAAATCGGCAGAGTTGTCTATGAGAAGAGGTTTAGCTGTTTTGTATCAGAGACTGGTCTTGGTATGTATTTAAAACAGCAGCAATATTGTCCCTACTCCCTCGTCGTGGGGGAAGTGGTAAGCTTTTCTGCATATGGATGTGGCTGAGTCAGCTGTGTTTACTGGGAACCCAAAGGGCAGGGGTGTGGCTCTGAGCTTCCAGGTCTGGTTCCCAGGAGAGATGAAAAATTAATTTAGCCAAAGGAAAAAGAATGACCAGCCACACCACTGCCTGCTTTGTGCAAAGCACTTTTGTCAGAACATAAACATTAAAAAAAAAAAAGGAAAAGCAAAGACAAATAAATTGGGTGCCTGGCTGGCTAGGAGTCTGACACAATTTTCCTGGGCACTGCTTTTCTCTGCAGACAGACACCATGGGCAGTTTTGTCTGAGCAGACACCGGGAGGTAAGCTGAGCTGGCTGCAAGTTGTAGGCCCTGCAGCTATCAGGCCCTCAGCAGACAAAGGGCAGAGTGGGTTCCATTCTGAGGGAGCAGTGGGTACAGAGAGGTCTGGGGGCAGGTTTTAGAGCTCAGCACTGAGCCTGGCAACTTGTGAGCAGGGCACACAGTCCACAACAGCCCGGCCTATCCGAGGGCGGCTGCCTCCTGCCCAGGAGCTCACAGATGTGAATAGGTGCTTCTCCCTACTAGCCTGTGCCCGTTCTGTGACTCCTCATTGCTAGCCACTAACAAACGAGAAATCAATATCCACATCAGTTTCATGCCATTGGAGTTCTAGGAAGCAATTTGGTTCTAGGAAATCTAAATGGTTTTGTGGCCGTGGATGCCAGTTACAGAGTCATTGTACAAAAAGACTGAGAGTATAGGGGCGGGTACTGATAAAATAAAATCCAGAGGAAAGAGAGTACCCACTAAAGTAAATGTCAGCTTTATGTCAGTTGAAATGTGGGGCCAGAGCCTGCTCAGCAATAAGAACTTCAAGGGGGCCTCATTGAGGCCCTGGGGGTTAGGACCAAGAACAAGAATGCCTGCTCTGGAGTCTATGCACTAGATGAAATGAGTATTCCAGAACAGGGAGAGGGAGAGAAGGGGAGGGAGGGGGAGGAGGAAGGGGGAGAAGGGGAAGGACAGGGGAAGGGGGGAGGAAAAGAAGGAGAGAGAGAGATTGATTTGTACTCTCAAAGTTAAAAAAATTAAAAATGATATTTCCAAAATTTTTAATAATGGTTAATTGTGGTTAATTCAGGGGGAGCAACTGGATGAATGGACTGAAGAAAAGTTCTTATTTTCCTATTTTACACAATTCTAAAGGTAATAAGAATATGGGTAACTTTTATTTGGTATTTTGCAAATAAAGCAACACACACACAGATATGTATACTATGTCTTCCTGACTATTAAGTGGTATGCTAGTTATATTCCTAAACATTAGTTAAAGGAGGCCTATATTTGTAGCTCAAAGTTTGGCTTTGATTTGTAAGTCAAATTTCTCCCTGTTTCTAGCCCTGGTTGGTGTGGCTCAGTGGATTGAGTGCTGGCCTGCAAACCAAAGGGTCACCAGTTCAATTCCCAGTCAGGGCACATGCCTGGGCTGCAGACTAGGTCTCCAGTAGGGGGCATGCAAGAGGCAACCACACACTGATGTTTCTCTCCCTCTCTTTCTCCCTCCCTTCCCCTCTCTCTAAAAATAAATAAATAAAATAAAATAAAAAGATTTCCCTGTTTCCAAATAAATACTGTAATAGGCATTTCACTGGAATGGGAAGTCTGAAATAGCAACAGAGTCAGTGGAAGCAACTGGACCCTGTGCAAGGGAAGGATCGAGGAAGCTATCAGAGAGGAGAGGCAGGGAGACAGTCAAGAAGAAGGGGAGGGTTAGGAGCACCTAAGACCATTAGAATCTAGCCCACTCTTTTGAAGGGGAGGCATAGCAGATAAAGGTCAGTTACCAAAGCCGAGGGTAGAATGTGATGGCCTATCTGGTCTCCACAGACTTATGTCCATCCCTTCCAATGACTTCATATGAGGGCACAAGGAGTTACCCAATGGACATATTGCTCCGTCAGTATACCTGTATTGGGCATCTAGTGTGTGCTTCTCTGTGTGAGACACTGCATGAAAACAAACACAATAAAGAAGAAAAATCTTGCTCTTATAATTTATATATAAAAGAGGCATGATATAACTAACATCATGTTAGTAACTTGAAATTGAACATAATGGGAATATTTATATCACAGAAATTATAAGCAAGGCTATGTAAGTCAGGGCTTAAACAATTTTGCAGATTGTGATGACTTAAGAAAGGTATGGAAAAGTGTTAACAATACAGGTTAAACTTAAATAAGATTAAACTTAAAAGTATGTCATATCTATAGCTTTACCTTGTGAATAGGATAAAGAAATTTAGGAAACATTCTTCCAATGATCATCTGATTGAGCAAAGAAGTCACTCACATCTCATTGACAAACAAATACAGTTCCAGCACACATTTAGTTATTTCACTATTGTCTGAGTAATTATTACTGACACAATTATTACTGCAAAACAGGAGAGGCAAACTGTGACATCCAGGACAAATCCAGGCTGCTGGTATTTTTTTGTACAGCCTGAGAACTAAGAATGGTTTTTACGTTTTTAAGTGGTAAAAATAAAGTAAAAAAAAGCATATTTCATGACACATGAAAATTATAGGAAATTCGAATTTCCATCTTCGCAGTAAGGTTTTGTTGTAGCACCACCACGTCTGTTCGTGCCTGTGCTGTCTGGGGCTGCTTTCACATTCCGACGGCAGGGCTGAGTAGTTGTGACAGAGAGTGTGTGCCTCAGAAAGCCGAAAATATTTACTGCCTGTCTCTTTACAGAAAAAAATTTTGCCAACCGCTATTGTAAAATAAAAACATCAACCACTATTCATGTCAGAGCTACATTTAGAGAGCCAGTTATTAAACATTTGCCTGGACACCAGTGGGCCCAATGGTTAATAATCTGAAGATGATAAGACAGGTCTTAAGGGGAACAGAGAGGAGAGAAGCATGCTCCATCTCCTTCCCACCACCCTACACAACTCCACTGACCTGGTTCCCCAAGCACGTGTGACGCTTCGAGGCTTGGAAGCTAAGGTGTGCACCCCATGTACTCAGCATCAGGGTAAGAGAGGACCCAACCAGAGGCACTGAGCTCTTCTACCACAACTGGTACCACATTTAGATGGAAGTATTTGCTCCTGTTTTAGTTCCATAATCCACACAACCATGCTTTTTAGCTAGCAGAGGGCTTAACATCCTGCTTCCCAGTGTAACGATTTTCATAACTTACGCTCCTATTGTTCTTGGATTAATACTGACCACGTTTGAACAGGCAAATGGGTAACCAATTAGCTTGAATTCTTTACAGTCAGGATTTGCTCTGTGTCTTGATACGCCTTTCTTAATCTTTTCTTTGAAACACGTTTTCTCATTTAGGCCAGAAGTAAATAGCATGAGTAACAGGGTGGCTTTCTCCCCCCTTCTTCTTTTCTCTCTCCTTGAAAAATAATGCTGAAGGAATTGTTTTGCAGTTGAAAATTAATGTAACCTATTATGTCCAGGAAATTTCTTCAATATATTACTTGCCAAGCCCCTCGGCCGTTGTGAAGAAAATAATTTTAATTTATCTCATTTTTCACCGCTGAGTCAATGATTGTTTAACCTAAAATGCCATTGTGACTAAGTGCTCAAACCCCGTGGTCCTTGGCTATTTCACGTGGACTCAGCTATTATATCCACAGGCCTGGGCCTTAGAAGCACCAAAATTGTCATATTAAAAGGGCCACTGTCAACTTGCTTTTGTTTTTATTGTTTTTAATTTCTGCTTTTCCATTTTCTCTGCTATTTATAATGTTCTCTTTAAAAGTTCAAAAATAACATCTCTCTCCTTAGCCTCTTGGTTATTTTCCATTAGTGAGCATTTTGTTTTCAGCCTCCAGTGCCTTTCCTAGGGCACAGAGCAATGTCATCAGCTCGGGTTAATGTGGTGGCTGTGACTGCAATCCCCCTTGTGATTCCTATGCAGTTTACCCACTAAGACCCAGCCAGCATCCCTAAGGAACATAGAGCCATGGTGATCGCAAAGAGAAGTCAATTGAATAATTGGTAAGTGATTTTTTTAATCTTCACTCGAGGATATGTTTTTATTGGTTAGAGAGCGAGCAAGCGAGCGAGCGAGAGAGAAACATCAATTGGTTGCCTCCCATAAGCACTCTGACCAGAGATTAAACCCACAGCCTAAAGATGTGTTCTGAGTGGGGATCAAACCCTCAACATTTCGGTGCATGGGATGATGCTCCAATTAACTGTGCCGCCCAGCCAGGTTGCATCATTGGTAAGTTTTGCTAGAAGTTTTCACATCAAATCAAGTCCACTGTGATTTTCAAAATTTCTTACTACCACATACTTACCTTTTCAATATTCACCTTTCTGGAGAAAAGCCAATTTGTTACCATCTTACATTTTTATTCAGACATTTTAATTTTTTATTTTCTGATGTGCTTTTCTGAGCATTTTGTAATAACAGGTTATTACAGGTTATTTTGTTATGTCTCAATATGGGTTTCCCAGAAAGCAGTGCCTGAGACCAAGGCTTATGTATGATCCTGCTATTTGGGGTATATGAGCCCAGGGAATAGAAGCAAGGGATCAAGGCTAATAGAAATAAGACTTAGAAAGAGTCAGTTATAAGGATGACTACTAACTGCTTGTTCAATTTCATGAAGGTATATTTTAGGACCATCCCTCTGGGGTCAGAGAGGTGGAGAAATTTTCTACCAGTCCCTGTGTTACCTTGGTCACAGTTCAGCTCATGGATGGTCAATCTAAATGTCCTGAACTTCTGAGATATGCATGCCTAGTCTGCAAGTCGAATGTATTCTGGCGTTTCCCACACCTTGCCAATGAAGACATTCTAGAGCCTGAGATACAGACTCAGATTTTACCAGAAGGAAGCTTCTTGGAACCAGAAGGAAGCTTCTGAAATGGTAAATAAGAGACCCCTGGTATAAGTACTTAAATTCAGAGCAGGCATTTTAAGCCACAATTTACAAAGGAAGAGACATGAGTTCCAGAGGACTGAAGCTGCCTGTCAGAGACACAGTGATTGAGGACTTTGCGGTTCCAGCCCGTTCACATTCCATTGGGTCACAATAAGTGTCAGTATCTGTCCTTGCTGGAGCCAGTTTCCAAGCTTTCCCTTCCCTCCTACACAGTATTCCAGAATCTGGAGGAAGATCTTCCTATGCTATTCTGAAAGCCAAGAGAAACTTCATCTCCAAGTCACCCACACATGACATTTACTGGCCACAGACTACAGAAATGTGTTTATGCCTCTATTATTCAAGATTCTTTTTAAACAATAGGAAGTGAGGAAGTTTCTATTGTTTGGGAAAAGGTCATTTTTATTCAAGCCATTGGGGGGATTATTAATAAATTGCTAGTTGATTTCTGGGCAATGTTTCTTTGTGGTTTAAGTCACTTTCTAAGGCTTGACAAGACCTATTTTATTTATTGGAACTGTATATTCAATCAGTCAATATTTAGTCAAGTACACACTAGTCAAAATATTAAAGTGGGTGCCCTGTAAAATAACAAGGTACTAAACCACAATCTTTCCCTTGGAGGGTTTTTAGTCTAAAGAGAACAAGGGATGTAAAGCAGGACTATTACTGAGTGTAGGGAGTACTCTAGACAGAGAACTATACAGTGCTATGGAAACTTGAGTAGAGATTGATTCTGACCCAGAGTGTAGAAAAAAGTTTAAGGAGAATGTGGCATATGCATTTGGCTTTGATGGATGAGCAGTTTCAGTAGAAAGGGGCTGTGGTGGGGAATTAATATCACCCCAAACAAGAGCTCTGAAGCTGCACAAAAATAACTAATGAAATTAGAATATGGGGTGGCTTCAGGGTAAAGAAAAGATTGATATAGGGGTAGAGAAATAGTAAAAGGTGAGACAGATATTTCTGGGGTTGGCCCAAGGAGACCTTGAATGCCTGTTCTTTTTTTCTTGTTGTTGTTTATTTGTTTGTTTTTAGCAAAACTTGGACTTACACCATTGAAAATGGGGGCAGGAAAATCATTTATGACATTTTAGAGTTGGAGGTATCAAAGATACCACCTAGGACCTTTTTTCTGATGCCTTCTGACCAGCACAGGTGGCTGGCTGAGAGTTGAAACACCTGGAAATGCTCCTAATGGCCACCCAACCAATCAGGATCAACTTACTTGGGGCTCCTTATCCCTAGGCTAGCTCAGGTGCTTCCAAAACTTGAGACTTCCCACAGGCATGACTGGGTAAATCTCTCCTAGGCAGTAAGAATCCAAAGACCAGACCCTTTGCTTAACAATTTATGGAAAGAATGCATTCCAAACATAGATTTCCACGACGGCTGCAGGCCTTTATCTTTCCACCGTAAGAACTTCTAAACTTCTGAACTTCTTCACCTCTGCAGGCTGCTGGGATTTCATCTCAAGGTAAGCAACCAGGAAGGAGGCTGACCTTTCCTTGCAGAAAGAGCTCTCCTTACAGACACCAGTGAAAAAGTTTTGCAAAATGTTATCCAACTGTTGAGAAAATACTTCAATCTTTTAACCTCATGCAAACACTTCTACCTCTAGCGACCTCAGCCGGTGCCAGTTTGCTACCCAGGAAGAAGTCAGTCCAATTCTCCTGCATATCACTAAGCTACAGTTCAGCACCCTTCACATCATTGCCGCTGACATATTTCTCTGTGTGTCTTTCCTTGTTACTTTCTCCACTTCACTCTCTTGAAATCTCCTTGCTGTGTAAGCATTCTTCATTCCCAGCATCATCACAGAACATCGCTTTGTTTTTCTCTCCTTAATTGCAATGGTATTGTCCCAACTGCTGTAATTTCCAAATGTTCCTGTAAGTTCTGTTTGTTTGTCAGGGGTTTAGGACATGCCTCTCTGAATCGGTCAAACCCCAAGCAGAGGCCATTTGTTTTCCCTGCACCACCAGCCCTGTAAGTGTCCCAGTGCCACATCCAGACCAGAATGCTATACTTTTTATGCAAAAAATTCACTGTTGAGACTCCAGCCATAAGATGGTACCAACTTCTTCAATGTTCTCTGCAGAATTCTCAAGTGTTCCTCTCCATCCAGTGAAGACTTGGAACCCAATTTCAGTACTTTGTGTTCTATTACAACAAATGACCAACATATCCAGGTGGTAGATCCCATGGAGGCCTTTGCCTTCATAGCTGTTTCTATGTCATAAACTCCAGAATTCCTTACCTCAGATACATGCCTGTCTAACCTCTCCTCTTATATAAGCAACTATGGGCCACGAGCTATGAGTAGTACTGAGGTATTAGTGGGAATCAAAATCTCAGGAAGAAGCTGACCAAAAAGATTGATGATGCATGTGGTTTCAAAGGCAACAATGTGATAAAGTAACAGAGAATTTCCCTACCCAGAAGGTGATGGTTAGACAAAATTAAAAATTTCAGGTGAAAGAAGAATGAAAAGCAAAACCTGAAAGAATTACTAGGACCTTGTGAAAGGACCTTGTTCTGCGACACACCCTAACAATGTGACAGAGAAGACTGACAGGAACCACTTCAGAAACGCATTCCCACAGATCTGCCTGAAACCTTCACCACCACTATGAACAGCTCTGCCCCTGAGGTCCTACCGCCCAACACCCTAAGTCCTACTCACAGCCCCCTGACTTTCCTTTTCATCACTTACTCTCACTTTAGTGGTGCATCACCTGAATGGACCCAACAGTCTTTCACCTCTCCTATTTCCCCCTGTGCCTCAAGCCTTCATTTTCCATTTCTTTGCCTGCTGAGCCTAGAACCAGTGAGGAATAACTTTAACCGATTTATTGTCAACCCTTCAAGGTTTTCTTCTTTTATTTCTGAAAAATGCAAATCTTGGGTCAATTTAACCATCTGCCTATATAGAAGCTATTGAGGAAATCATATCATTGTGCAAAATTATAAGACTATAGCAATGGTCATTTGGGAGGTTGTGAGGGGAGTATAAGCAAGTAACTATATGTTACTTAAAAGCATTCTGTATCAAGAATCCGAGTTAGCCTCTGTGGGAATGAACACAGTGAAATCTAGATGGCAGGACCTGGAGAGTGGGAGGGAAGAGTTAAGAGTCAACAATCAACTGCTCTGAGTCATAAAATCAGAAAGGCATTGAACATTTAGAAGGAGAACTGGCCCCATAAAGAAAACAATGCCTCTTAGTAAGCATATTATCTGCAACAAAGCAAAACAAATTTTCAAGCCTCTTATTGAAACTGCTGGGGAGGGAAATCATGAGAAGTTTCTATCAAGCAAGAGATACAGAATGGAAATTAATAATACAGTGCCAGTTATTATTAATTTAAGATGTGAAGAATACCACTGATATGATTTTTATTTATTTCAGTGTTGTTTTTAACATTGTGTTGGACAGCATACCACAGTTGGGAGGTACAAGAGCATTGTGGTTAACGGCCTGGGCTTTGCAACCAGGCAGGCAGCCTGGGTCTAACTGTTGGCTGTGCCGCTCACAAACTATGTGAGCTCTGGCAGGTTCTTTAGTCCCTCTCCACCTCAACTTTCTCATTTAAGAATGAATTTCTATTACTATTTCTCACTATTTATATTGAGTTTATCACGAGTCATGCTTGTTATAGGACTTTACAAATTTTAACACATTCATTTCTCACAGGAGCCCTATTATTTCCATTAATTGAACAGCTCTATTTTACAGATGAGGAAACCGAGGCACGCGAGGTAAAATAAATTGCACAGGGTCACACAGCTGGAGAATGGCAGTGTCAAGCTTCAAACTCAGGCAGTGTGACTCCACTGTTCTTACCCATTCTGCCCTCTGGTCTGCCTCACATCTCACCAGGTTGTTGGACCAGGGAGGGGGCAGGGGGTGAAAAATGAGTTCATGACTAACTGCAATCAGGCATCACCATGCCCTTCCCTTGTTCTCTTAACAACTCCAAGAGAGCGAGTGGGGAACAGTGGGGAGACTGCTTGCCACAGGCCGGGCAATGACTCTAAGTAAAACCTACCTGTAATACTCCTCTGAGAAGTTTCTTGGGGGCTTGAAATGGTGAGAGGAGGCAGGTGTGGGGGAAGGTGTGATATTATTTCATTTGTGATAAATCATGAGCATAGTTTTAATTGAGAATAAGGAGAAAGTGTAGACCCAAGGACTTAACAACCAAGAGGCTAAGTGAGGCAGTAATTAATGGAGAAATGTTCCAGAAGAGACAATGTCAATTTAAGAATATACAAAAAGCAGGGCTCTCCCTAGTTTAGTGTGGAGGTGTGAGAACATCACTCACGTGGCACAATATAAATAAGTTCGGGGAAGATGGAAAGTAAGTTGAATTACTTCATTTCTATTGACCCTTCATTACTCAGTAAATATTTGTTGTGCAAATGAATAACTTGTATGCTCCTGAAAAGAAAGACTATGCCTTTTAAATTCCTGAGTATCCTGAACATAGACTTGACACTTAATTAGTACCTGTGGATGAAGCTGCTGCTGCTTCTGTAAATGGTCTCAGCCTAAACAATTAATTCAGTTGATTCTTTAAAAATTACACTGACCCACAATCTTTAAACACAAAATGATAGAGCTGGAAGGATCCTAGGAATCCTTCTAAAAAGGTAGGCATGAATAAGCAGGTGATGTAAGCCATTGTGTCAGCAGACTGCTTTGTTTGTTCTGTAGCCCTCCTGTGTTACAAGGTTTTGAAATAGTTTCTACGTTTTAAAAAATTCAAGCTTTTCTATGAAAGTCTTTACCTCCAGCTTCCATTGAGATACTAGTTTTGTTTTTTGTTTTTGTTTTTTTCCTGGGAATGCTGGAACTGACATTATTTCCTGTCAGTTACAAGCTGGAGTGGAGGGACCACTGCCCTTCTGCACCAGATTATTCACCCTTTTCTAGGCCCCCTCCCACATCCCATGTTCTGCTACATCATTATTTACATTCTTTGTCCAAACCCATATGTGTTTGAGTTTGTGGCACGTACAAGGAAACTGAGGTCCAGAAAAGTGAAGTGCTGTACTATGTAATGGAGCTGAAACTCAGGTCTTCCTTTTCCTCATTGTTGCCTCTCCCTCACAGTTGCCCCCTCCCCCAATTTCCTTTTGGCATAATATCTTAGTGTGGCAATTCCATTAGGCCTGACTGTGGCATGAGACAAGCTAAGGAATGTAAATGAATCATAATCTAAAAGTAAAATCTTTGATTATACAATGCATTAGTCAGATCCACACTTAGATTACCATGATCAGTTCTGGTCATCACATTATCAAATAAAATATTGAAACACTTGACAATGCAAAGAGAAAGAGATGAGCTTGATCTTCTGCTGTGATTATAATGTATTAATGACTTCTATCATATTACTGGTTTCTGCAGCCTATTAGAGAAAATAAAATGTGCTAATATAATGGGAAGGAAGCTAAGAAAGGAGCCATGTTGAAAGGCAATAAAAAGGCTCTATTTTATTTCTTGATAGTAGGTTCTGCTTTTCTAATCCGGGTGCAATAATTTATTAATCAATAATATTATAATTTATGGAATTATTTATTCAACAGACTAGACAAAATTATATCACTCAAAAATTAAACTGAAGGCAAAAAAAAGTAATAAAGGAGCTAGCATACTTTTCCAGTTGGACATTGTACAAAGGATATAATTTCACATAATGGCATAGAGTAGGGAGTAGCATAGATACTGGAGACACTAATTCTCTTCACAAAGAAGTAAATTACTGAAGTATTACAAGGATTCTTGGTATTATTCAAGATTTACTGCTTACCTGTGATTAATGGGGTGATGAAGTTAAAATGAGATTCAGATGCTGAAATCTTAGTTCTGCTGGCACAAAATGAAAAAACAATAAATAAAGAGATTTGAATTTAACTTAAGTGTTGGCCATTAGGTATCTCTAGTATGATTATGAACACCTTATATGCTTGCTATTCCAAATGAGAGATTTGAGTTCAGGTCTTTGCAGATGCCAATTACAGATACTAACTCCTCTTTAAAAAAGACAGATGTTATTTCACTTACCTTTGTGTTTCACTCTGGTCCCATCACCTTCCTAGATTCAAGGATATTTATAATTTCTAATCCTTAGATTAGGTGGTAGGTTTATAAAGGTTTCTTTTAATTTGTACTTAAAAGCATAACAAAGTTACATAAACTCTTTTTATATATCAAATAATACATAATGAAACTTAGGGACTTCCAGGGTCAGCTCAGAGATGTAGAGAATAGGAAAGACCATCACTCTCACACATAGAAAAAGAAAAGAGCTGGACTAATCACAAATAAATAATCTTCCTAAACCCACCAGAAAATGAGTTCATAGGTCAAACAACTAACCCAAGTTTTGAGAAAGACAGGAAGCTGCAACAAGAAACAAGACCCAAGCACTGGTTCCCTGAAGTGGAGGCCATCAAATGCCATGCAAACTGATAAAACATTCAGCCTGAAATATTTATTGAATTGATAAAGGTAGTGTGAGCTAGCTGAAAGTGTAAAATATGATTGATGTAAACAGATAAGAAGTATCAGAAACTGAATAAATGAAGACAAAATAAATGTTTTATTCTTATTTTAATTATTCTGAAAAGAAAATGGAAGTTTAAAGCAAAAAATAGCAATAATATATTGTACCTTTGTATTCAATAGTATCTCTAAAACTAAATTACATAACAATAATAATAATACAAGGAATGGGGATGGAATAAGGATTTAAAATATACAGTTTTAAAGTACTTACAAGTGAATCTATATATTATTTTAATATAGATTCAGATTGTCTTACAGATTATTCTGTAAATCCTTGGACAACCACTAATTTTTTTCTAAATAAAGTTTAAATTATAAGTCAATAAAAAGATACAACAGAATTATGAAAAATGTTCAGTTAATCCTAAAAAAAGCATAAAAAAGAAATACATGATAACACATAGCAAAATGGTATCTTTTAATCCAGTGACATCCATATCACTTTAAATGTAAATAGTCTCAACACCAGTTAAAAGATAGATATTGTCAAATTTGATTAAAAATAAAAAAGCAAGATATAACTATATAATTTTGTAAGAAACCTACTAAAATACATAAAGTAAAAGGTAAAGAATGTAAAAAGATATATAATATAAACACTAACAAAAAGACATTGTTTATTGATAAAAGGTCACTTTTCTAAGAAGAAGAAACAGAAATCTCAAATGTGTATGCACATTTCACTTCAAAATGCATGAAGCAAAAACTGATAGATCTGAATAAAAAAGTTACCAATTAGAGAAGGAGACTTCAACACTCATGTCTCAATAACTTACAGAATTGTGGGCTGAAAATCAGTGATGCTATGGATGACATGAACAACACTATCAGCCTTGAGCAACTATAGAATACTTTATCCAACAAGAGCAGAATACACATTCTTCTAAAGTGCACATGGAACATTTACCCAGGAAGACCATACTCTGAACCATAAAAGATACCTTCAAAAGAATCAAAATGATACAAGGCATATTCTTAATTAACACAGAAATCAATACCAGAAGGAAATCTGGAAAAATCCTAAATATTTGGAAACCAAACAACACACATCTAAGTGATCTGTAGGTTAAGAAAAAGTCTCAAGAGGAATTTAAAAATACAAATACTTTGAATGAAATAAAATTTCAAGTACATATGAAAACTGTGGAATTCAGTTAAAGCAGTTCTTATGGGAAATGTGTGGAGTGAAATACTTATATTATAAAAAGAGGAAAAAGATCTTTAAAATATTCCACTTTAAAAGATTATTTAAATTAGATCACATTAAACACAAAGCATTAGAAGGGAGAAAATTATATAATTAAAGTGGAAATCAGTAGTGTTTAACAACAACAACAACAAAAACAAACAAGAAATAAGATCAATGAAACTCCAAGTACTTTCTCTGAAAAAACATCAGTAGAAGTGGTAAATCTCTGACCAGGCTCACACACACACACACACACACACACACACACACACACACACACACCAAAGACATAAATTTACTACTATCCAAAGACATTAATCAAAGCATTAGTAGGATAACAAATGAATTCTATGAACAAATCTTGGCTCATAAATTTGGTAACTTACATGAAATGAACTAACTTCTTGAAAGACATAAACTATCAAAAATCACTAAAGAGGAAATAGATAAGTGGAATAATCCTAAAATTCTGCTTGGAAATTAAACTCGCAATTAAAAACTTATTACAAAGAAAACTCCAGATCCAGACAACTAACCTTGTGATATTCACCAAACAGTGAAGGAAAGAATAATAATAGTTCTACATGTCTTTCAGAAGTGGAAGAAATGAAGCACACTTCAACACATTTTTGTGAGACTAGTACTACTCAAATGACACTACAAGATAAATTCACTACCAGAATATAAAATTACAGACCAACAATCTTTCTGTACATAGAAATCCTCAAATAAAATAACAAAAAAAATCCAGTAATATATAAAAATAATGGTATGTAATGACCACATACAGTTCATTTTAGTAATGCAAGGTTGGTTTAACATCTGAAAATCAATCAATGTAATTCATCATATTAACATCCTAAAAGAGAAAAGGATATGATTATCTCATTTCATAAAGAAAAACATTTGACAGTAATCAACATCTATTGCTTATAAATACTTTTACCAAAATAGAAATACAAAGAATTCCTCTATTTTACACAGTACTTCTATGAAAAACATCATACCCAATGGTGATAGACAATGCTTTTCCCCTAAGGTGATAAAAAATGCAAGCATGTCTGTCTTTATTCACCTTTGTTTTGGAGTTTCTAGCAATTAACATAAGTCAAGACAAAGAAACAAAACACAACCAAATCAGAAAAAAAGTAAATCTATATTTACAGAAGACATAATCACCCATGTCAAAAGTCCCATGGAACTTAAAAAAGCTACTAGAACTAATATGTGGGTTTAACAAAGTGGCAAAAAACAAAGATGATATTCAGAGATGAGATAGAATTCTATATAGGAGCAATGAATGATCAGGGATTGAAATAAAATATAAAACCATGGCATGAAAAAATATATAATACTTAGGGATAAATCTTACTAAATATATATAAGATCTGTACATTAATTTTTTAATTTGCTGAAATCAAAGACTTAAATTGAGATATATATCATATTTATGGGTCAGGAAATTTAATACTATTAAGATATCAATTCTCTACAAATTGATCTTTTGACTCAATACAATCCTAATAAATCTTTCAGGGGGCTTTTCTGTACAAATTGGCAAGGTTATTCTTAAATTCATATAGAAATTAAAAGAACCCAGAATAGCCAAAAATATCTGAAAAGGAAGAATATTTGAAGATTAACATTACCTGATTTCACAACTTATTCAGAGCTCTAAGAATCAAAGGACTGTGGTATTGATGCAATGATGGAAAAATAGATCAATGGAACAGAACAGAGTCTAGAAATAGAGCAACACATGTATAGGAAACTTATTTTCAATAGAGATACAAAAGAAATTCACAAAGAAGAAGTAGTCTTTTCATGAATCAGTCTAGAACAATTGGATATCCACATGCAAAGCAAAAGAAACTTTGATTCACACCTCCAGCCACATGTAAAACTTTTACTAAAAATAGATCACTGAAATCAATGTAGAGCTTAAAATAATGCCAAGTATAGAAGAAAAATTAGGGCAAAACCTTTGTGACCTTGGATTAAGTAAATATTTCTTTGCTTTGACACCCAAAGCAAGATCTATTTAAAAGATAATTTAAATTTTGTAAAAAAACAATTAAATCATCTCTTCAAAAATACAAGGGCAAAAGTGAAAAGATGAGCCACAGACTTAAGTAAATTATTTACAAACCATTTATATGATAAATGATTTCTACCCAGACTATGTAGAAAAAGCTAAATCCAAGAATATATTCAAGAATTGAGGACATATGTTTATGACATCTGGGTGGCAAATAAGCTCATAGAAAGATGCTCAAGATAACTGAAAATTTAACTACAGTTTAAGACACCACTGTATACCTGTTACAAGAGCTTTAGCTCTTTCATTTTAATGAAAAAGATTGAGTATACTAAATACTGCAAAGACACGAAGAGACTAGAATTTATGTACCCTGCTCATGGGAATGTAAATATATATAACCACTTTGGAAAGATTGACAGTTTCTTAAAAAGTTAATCATACATGTGCCATATGATCCAGCCATTCTATCCCTCAGTATTTATGAAAAAGCAATGAATACATATGATGATACAAAGACTTGTAACAAGAATGTTCAAAATGGCTTTCTTTGAAAGAGTTGTTTCATAACCTGGAAAAAACTCAAATTTTTCTCCAAAGTTGAATGGAAAAATAAATTGTATTACTGTATATCTATAAAGTAGAATGCTACCCAACAATATGAAAGAAGTGAACTATTGATATGTGCAACAAGACTAATCATTTTCAAAATGATTATGCATGAGTGAGAGAAGCCAGCAAGGAAAAGGGAACATGTTGTATTTATAAAGTTCATAAAAATTTTATAAATTTATAAAAATTACATAAAATTCAAATTAATTTGTAGTAGCAGAAAGCGGATCATTGGTTACCTGGGGATGAAGGCTGGGGACAGAAGGAAGTGGGAATGACAGACGATAAAGCAGACGAGAAGTTCTAGAAGCGAGTAAATGCTGTCTTGACTGTGGTGGTGATTTCTAAAGTATCCACATCAAAATCCTAAATTCTATACTTTACATATGTACAGTTTATTCTGTATAAATCACACCTCAATAATCTTTAAAAAAATGTACTGATCCTGCTACTTTTGTGGATGTTATATAGAATATGGGGACATATAGATATATATCATGTGCTTGCCTGTTGGCCCAGAGATATGTTTCAATATACTCAGTGAATTGGAGAGGATGGTTATAAAGTTCACAAAGGCAGTCTATGTATGATCATTTTAGATTTGTGATTTTTTTTTCTGTTTTCATCTCTGTTCTGCCCTAGTGGACCATAGCCTCTACAATCATTTTCTTGGAAAAAAAATATAGACTCAGGTTCTTGCACTTTGTAAAGATTCTCTCAAAGTGAATGATATGAAGGCTCTACCAAAAACATAGGAACTTCTAAAATACCTGGTAACAGTATTATTCCAAAGGATATTTTCCTCAGGAATGCTGATGAAAATATGGTATACATTGGTATATAATAATGGTTCTCACCAGTAACACTGATCACCAATAATAATACAGTTAATGAGGGTACTTTTGATAATATTAATTATGGCAATAATAATAAGAGCTAAAATTTATTGGAAAGCCAGAGCCTATGTCTGACTAAGCATTTCATATTTCCTACATGCCATCTGATTTTTATCATACAGCAGGCTTATCGAAGTAATCACTGTCTCCATTTTCAGATGAAGAAACCATGCTACTGAGAGATTAATGTCTTTCTGTGCATTCGATACCTTGTGTATAGTAATTGTGTATCAGTCTGGACACTGGCAGGAAGGAGATAACTATCCAATATGTTTACTTGAGGAGGAACTATTTATAGCATTTTGAGCATGGTTAAAGAAATCAACTAAGAATTGTGAAACTCCCCTAGACTAGAAAATATGGGAAACCTCAAAGGGTCAAGCTGAGAATGTTTTTCCAAATGCTATAGAAAGCTTGGTGCCAGAAGAGAAGGAACAACCAGTGGGCGTTGTAACCATGTGTGGCAGCTAAGCCAGTACCACAGTGAGGCAGAAAGGAACCCGGGGAGGAACCTGGGGAGGAAGCTGTTCTCTTCTGTCTGTCATGGTAATAGCTCTGATCTTTTATTATAAAATATGGGTTGCTTGGTGTCCATAAGAGCTGGACCTTATAGCAAATCACAAGAAGACAGTTTAATATGAAAGGAGGTTTATCTATGAAAGTCTTTGTAAATGATTTTTTTATGCTTCTTGATGGCAACAAGGCTTTCCTAGTCACTAAAATCCATATTACCCTCTGAATACATTATATTATCTCATAAATAATGTCGTGTTTTATAGAGTCTAGAAGTAGAAAAGTGATCCCCCACAAACATAACACAGATCTTGCCTCTGATTGCGCCAAAGCTGCATTTTTACCAAAATATGACAAGAGCAAAATATAGCCAATGATGATAGCATTAAGAGAATGTTAAATCTGAGGAGGTATATTTTTTTCCCTAATTAGGAGATTGGAAACACAATATTCCAAAAAATGAGTTCATACTTCCAGTGGATTTGTGGTTAGATCTTCATTGTCGTGGACTTCCAGTGAGTTCTTAGAAATGTTCATGACTTCTATAGAGGATCAATAGGTCATTTTTATAACTTATATTTAAAAGTATTTATAATCCTAAATAAAGTATTTTTCTAAAAAATCAAACAACATTATTTGAACATAGACTTAAAGAGCGAAACACAGAATTAAGCTTATTCTGTGCATTGCAAAAAAATGAATGTGATTAACAGCACCTCCCCATATCCTTAGTACATTTTCAAAATCTTATTTAAATGTCTGTGTGGAAAATGTAATGTCAAGAATACAGGGCTGGGGCAAGGTAGGTTTACAGTTGTGAGTACACAAAGCACAGAATTTATGCTTTTATTATTATTTATTAATTATTGTATTATTTTCCATTTGAACAGCTGTAAAATTACTTTTGCCCTACCATCTGCATTCTAACATCTTTCCCTTAAATATACTGCCTTTCCACTGACTGCTGGAAATGCAGTAATTAAAACCACAACCATCATAAAAATTATATGACTCCTTATGAACTTAATACTACATTATTACAACACCATAGGGAATATATATCTTTTCACCTATGGCATAATTTTAGTAAGGTACATGTTTATTTGGGTCAAATGCCTGAATTTCATTCATGTCAGTATTTCCATGACTGATTATGAGCTTCCAGAGATCCAGGATTATGTGGGCTCTCAACCTGCACTCTGTTTTCTGGGCTCAGACACCCATGGCAGCTTTGATCACAGTGATGTTGTCCTCAGTGACCTCATTTCACTAGTGAGGCCAAATTGCTAATGAGACCAAGTTCAGGGCTTTTACAATCATCTCATCTGCCCTCTAGACGTTGGTCATCTTTTTCAGCTAAAGAGAATTCTTGGTAATTGGGAGACAATGTGTAAGTATGTGTGTATGTTCCATTCATCATTGAATTTGTTCAAGTTCTATTATTTCCAAGAAGAATAATAACACAGTATATTCACAATGGTGACTGTGGAATTTCATTTTGGAGGAAATTAGGGGTAGCAACGTGGTTGGGGCAGTGATGTGTACCTTTGTGTAAGCTGACTTTTCATGGGGACAGTATAAATTATACTAATCTTTGGCACAATTATTTCCTATTTATAAATAGCAACAACTAATTAAGAATAGCTATGCATTGTAGCGTTTCCATTAATGTAATCCATTTTCCAACAGAGTCCAAGTTTCCCTGTAAGTTTATTTAAGTCAACCATACATCCAGGAAATTCTTGGATTTTCAGTAAACATAATTGTGTGTGTATGTAGGGGGATTACAGTTATTTCCAAATGTCCTATATAGAAAATGCCCCAGCATATGAGTTCAATTTCCAGTGCAATTAGGAGTGGCAAATTTTGTTGGCAATTTTTCTATCTTCCTTGACTATATTATATTGAAAATAAATAACTATGTCTGGGCACCTCGGGGTCATCATCATGAGTATCAGTTACCCTACTATGCTGCAACAGAATAACACTCCCAGTAACTATGTGTGTCCCAAGGAGAGTCTCTATCTTTTGGTTTTTCTGCATCTGTTCTCTTTTCCCTTACCATTAGTTTTACTGTTCCATCTATTTTACACACACACACACACACACACACACACACACACACACACCTCTCCTTCCTGAAACCTTAACTTTTGATACCCTCTGAATTTTTTTGTAATATAGCCAAAGTTTGGCACTGAGTAGCATAATCATTAAAAGGATGCCCTTGAAAAATTTGCTTGAATTCTCTGAACTTCACTTTGCTTGTTTTCTTTCAAGTTTCTTAACTTCTGTCATAACCAATTTAGTTACTTGTTACTGAAAATTATGAAAGAAAAACTTATATTACAGGATACTTTTAGGATAAAATGAAGTGATAAATATACAGCATTTTGGATAAGCTTATAACATAGTAAAAACTTAATAGTAGCTAATATTGATATTCATCATTAAATGGGACAATGGATCTAAACAACTAGGTATATAGTTATATATTAAGTACTTAATAAATATTAGTTTATTTTCTTTTCTCTAAAACAAAAAGAAGACTAAAAATGATTAACAAGAATAGTTCCCCATCTGTGTATGGGGAACAAAGTACATGGGCTTTGTAATTCTCTTTTTCTTACTGCTGGGGGGCCAACCTTACTTATTTCTGGGTTCAAAGTTATGCTTATATAGTTTAGATGGCTGGACATCTTCCTGTAAGGCAATGGTGTTACTATATATTATACGTAGGAAAGCCAAAGAGTATAATTATCTGCCTTGCTTTCCACAGCAGGTCAAGATTTAGTTAATTGACTCCAGTTCATTTTGCCCAGGGCATCTCCTCGGAGACAGATATCATGGTCACTAGTATTAGCTGATAGGGACTGTGGTCCTATAGAGAGAAAAGAGGGATGAGGCTCTCCCAGTCATAGAATTCCCAGTGACCACGAAACAGCCACTGGCTGGTAATAACTTCTCTCCCCTCTGACTTGGAATGGATTGCAGGCACTGACCTAGAGGGGAAAGGCTTCATCTCCCAACATCAGCCAATCTCATCTCATTGCAAGGGAAAGGCCCCTGGAGACGTGCTCCTATCCATCATGTGGACAGCTTTGGCCAAAGTGCCCACTACATCACTGGCTTTAATAAAAAGTTGCTGGAGGCTGCAGTACTAGTGACAGATGTAAACCGCAGTATGGCCGGAGCCTATGAATTCTCCCAAGGTGGGAGTACACTTGAGGAGGAAGAGGAAGAAAAGGAAAGAGAAGACACAAAGAGGAATGAAAAATGGTAAGGTAACCACTTCAGAATAGCCATTCTAAGTGAATTTAATAAACTGAAATAGACTGGAAAGAGGAAGCCTTCAGCCTGAAAAGACAAAAACTGGGAAGACAAATGGCAAGAGTACAAAAAGTATAATAAAGGAAGTAAATCAAGAAATCATGAAACTTTTCTTTTAAATCCAAGAATGTCAGAATTAAGAAAGCAGTTGAATACCCTAGAAATTTGAAGAAAACCCAGAAAAAGTTTGACAAGTGGTAACCTTATGACAACTGTTACCACACAATTTGATCAATTTGACAATGTAAATATTATTAATGCATTTGCAAAACTTCGATGTTGTGCACACAGTAAGTTTTGATAAGAATTTTTCAAGTGAATAATGATTCACAGTTAGTCAAATACCCATCAAAATTACAATTATTACTATAACATCTTGGGCAAGTCTCAAAGGGCCAGTTTATAATGTTTTGCACCTGAATATTTCTTCTAACTGATTTAATGGGATTTCTTCAGGAGTAAAAATAACTCAGCAATTTTCTCATGAAGCGTATGAATTTGAAAATGAAGAATTCCTGCTAAGGCACATTGTGCACATGCACACACATGGCCATAGACTCAGATAACTATGATAAACACAAGTATGCACTGCATACTATAATGGATGGGTCAGGACTTCACACTGTTAAACAAACCTCTTTCCCCGTGCCTCCTAGGATGGAAATGAATAGCATGGGATTCAGAAGAGACATGGAAGACCTCAGACCAAGGTCCTATGTAGAATGTTCTCACTCACTGATGATAGAGGGCATCCCCACCAGCTCATTGCCTCACACAAAAACTCACATGGTCAGTGGGCAAGAATCTCTGCTTTAAAAAAAAACAAACTATTGAGTGTGTACCATATGCTAGACAAAAAGAATACAAATGTGGAATTCTTCATTGTTGTATCCTCAGCATACTTTATAATTGTGTATTAAATGAGTGAATAAAGCAATCCCTGTCTTCAAATAACTAGAAAATAATAAAGAATCTTGTATAACAAGAGTTGGTAAACAGTGCAACAATGAATCAAAAAATGTAATTCCTTTATTTTCCTTAATCTTCCTTTCTGTTAAAATTCTACCTGCAAGGTAACCTGAAGAATAACTAAACCTTGCTAATTATCTTCATCACTTCTGGTTTAGTCAATCTCTTTCAAATATGAAAGGTCCATGAAATAGTGAACTTTTGTCTGCTTCCTGGTGCAGAGAATGCTGCCAATTATGTTGCAGATACTTGGTATGTTTCTTGGTGGAATGAATTCATCCATCAATGAGTCAATGAATTAACAAATGACTCCCTAAAACCCAGTTTCTTTTGTAACCATGTTCAGTTTTTATATTTTCTCCTCTTCCCATAATTCTCTCCTAGATGGTGTCCAGGTGTATGGAGGGACAGGGGCCCAGGCTTGGATCATGAGCTGTGAAGGTTGTGGCTCAAACCAAAGGTCTGAATTACAGACAAACTGAGTTTTTCTCTTAGTTAAGTGAGGCCCTCCTGGTCTTGTCTCATTGCTTTGGTTCCCTCTCAGCAAACCACTCTGATTCCCAGATTTAACCTTCATTCACATCATAGCCCTGCCACCTACCTCTCACTTATCTGGTGGCCCACTTTGCTTTTTGCCATGTTTGTACCATCAGCATCCTTTCATGTGGAGACATGCAGGAAATGATAGATCCTTCCTACACCACCCAGACGCCAAGAGTTCCAGGACTCTGGGTCCTCCTTCCTCAGCCTAACTGTGTCCTGATGGTAGTTTTCATTTGCTGTGGTCATCTTGTGTAGACAAGACCCCTTGCACCATGTTTTCCACTCAGAGTTCCAAGTGAAAAGTAAGAAACAAACCCTCCCTCCTTTCAGCTTTTTAATAGATGCAAAATAATTAATAAAAGATTTTTAAAAAATCATCCTAAAAAGTCTAACCTATGAAAACCAATTCACTAAAAGATGAATTTGCCAAATGTACAAAATGGAAAAATTGATTTTAACAAACTATTAAACAGATATTTTATAGTATTTAACAAAGCTTTTAAATGCCACTTGTCATTTTTCAAGTGTTAAGAATCTTTAACATTCACCAATCCCTAAAATTAATTGAATCATGCTCAGCTCCAAAATTTTGATTTGATTAGATTTAAGTTGATTTAAATATGATTTAATGTTAATGTTTAAATTCAAAATTATAAGACTTAATCAGCATGTTAAAATCAAATCAAATTTAAATGAATTTTTCTAATTAAAAATGGTGGTTTAAGTATATGTTTTTTCATTAATAAAAATGACAGCAGAGAAATTAAAAATGATATAAACCCATACAAACAAAGATGACATGAGAGGAGATTATAACAGATGAGAGATATCAATATAAATTACGAAGCTGGAATATAAAAGCTGGGTTAGTAATCAGGCAAAGAGCCAAAAACACAGGCATGTGAAAATCTACTTCTTGAGTGATGAAATCTTGTTTTTTCTTTCATTTGGCTCTCAGAGCACCGGTGACCATCATTATTATCCCCTGAACAGCCTCAGGCATTCAACATTTCTGCTTTGGAGAAACAAACACAAATACTGCCATTTGTGGGTTTCCGATAAAACGAACAGTTCTCTGCCCCTGCCAGGTCAGGCCCACAGTGAATAATTCCTACCATCAGCCCCCACACAGGGCTTCCACAGACTTTTGTCTTCCTCTTCAACACAAATATCTCTTTCAATGCCATCAGAAGTTTTTTAAAGAGCATAAAATGATGAGAATGAATAATAATAATAAAAAGGAAAATAATGACTAGAAATTGGGGTGTGGAAGAATACTTCAAAATATAAATTAATGTCTTCTATATCTAAGTAAATATCAAATAGGTATAAAGAAAGAAAGATTTGGGGGGGAAACATAGGTTTTCAAAAATACCTACTAGAAAGTAGTTACTAGAGGGTATTTTATACCAAAATGAGGGAGTCAATGAAGAAAGAGACAAATGTCTTACTCATGGAAAGAGCATAACTTAGCGGACTATGCAGAGCAAGTTTTGATCAGGTTTCAGCCCATACTGGAGCAGAAAACAGCAGGATGGGATGTCTGCAGGAAAAAAAAAAAGTGTAATTTAAAATTTGAATTATTGTTGTATCAGCAGAGTAGTTCATATTGGACTCAACCACTAGAAAATAACAACTATAAATTTTTGGTAAAAAAATTAAAATCGCAGTTTGAATGCACTGGAGAGAGAACAAAATAAGCGGAAACCATAGGGGAGTCAGTCTCTGAAAGATGTAAAACTATATCAGCTGGTATCTATTATATGACTTTTCAACTGAGGGTACTTTCCCATCTGTGAAGTATGGAGCGGCTCGAGGAGACAAAGGGATAAAGTTCAACACTGAAAGTGCATCTGAGAAGGGAAATCAGAGAGCGAGTCACAAAGAGAGGGGCACTAAATCCTTAGACAGCCCCTTAACTATGCTTGTAAAGTGGAGCCTCCAGAAAGCCCAGTTAAAACCAACACCCAAGAGTCTGAAAGATAAAAACTGAAACTTCAGCAGCCGTCTACCACAAAGAATAAAAGTGGTTAGAGTCTGAGTCTAGCCAAGTCATCTCTCTGAGAGAACAAACAATACTTAAACATTACAGAATCCAGAGTCTCTAAATATAATGTGCAAATGCTCAGTACTTATAATACTGGATATGCAAAACAATCAAAATGTAACCCAGAGCCATTAAGAAGGCAGTTGATAGAAACTAACTCTAAGATAGTCCTGGAAAAGACGTTATAGAACCTATTATAAATATATTTAAGTACTTAAAGTAAAATGAGATCTTAATAAGTGAATAATAAACATGAAAACTATAAAAACAACTAAATGAACATTACAGAAGTAAAAATTACATGAAATGGAATGAAAAATCCAGTTGAAGGGTTTAACAGTAGATTAAGATGACAGAAGAAATGGTCAGTGAAATTGAAGCTAGATCAAAAGAAATTATGCAAACCAAAGAATAGAGAGAAAAATAATGATTTAAAAAATGTACAGAATGGGAGCAGCAATGAATGTTCACCGCTTTCATTCAACACAAGACTGTACAGCTCTAACTACGGCATGAGGCAAAGCAGAATGAAATGAAGGTAATAGAGGATATAGAGATTAAACAGAGAGAAATAACACTGTCCCTATTTTCAGGTAATATCATGATTATTTACATAGTAATCCCAAGGATGAATCCCCAGAGAATTATACTGACTGGAAAAAGTCAGTCCCTAAAGGGGAAATATTATATGGTTGAATTTGAGTAACTTTCCTGAAATGACAAAATTATAGAAATGAGAATAAATCAGTGCTTGCCAGACATAAAGGTGAGAGGGGAAGTAGAGGGCAAAATGAGGGTCTTGCAGTGCTAGACTTGTTTCATATTCAATGTCATGTTCTGGTTGTGATTTTGTACTATAGCTTTGCAAGATGTTATCATTGAAGAAAACTGGATAAATTATTTTTCTGCATTAGTTCTTAAAATTGCATGCAAATCTATAATTTTCACAAATTAACTTTTTAATTTAAAAATCAAACAGAACCACAATGACCTTGTAATCTAAATTATATAATGAGGGTTCTAGCAGAAAAAGAGGAGAAATTAGGTGGAAGACATCATGAAATCAAGCTGGCAAACTTGAAGACAGATCGTTAGAAAATATTCACTCTAAAAATGAAAAGAAATTAGGAAATTAGGAAAAATATAGGTGGTGCAATTTTAAACAATCTAGCATGTAACTGAAATCTCAAAGGAAAAGAGAGAGAATGGAACTGGGGGAAAAAAAAAGCACACCCAACAAAATTATAGCTAATCCCACCCTCCCAAATTTGATAGAACATATTGACCTCCACATTAAGAGGTGGAGAAAAACTCAAGAAGGATAAATGCAGAGAAGCCCATCATGACAAACTATTAGAAACCAAAAATAAAGAAAATATCTTGACAGCTGATATAGGAAAGAAAAGACTCATTACTTAGAGGGGCACAAATATGAATTATGGTTCTCTTTATCAGGAAGATTAAGACCAAGATTGAATAACATTTTATTTTAAAAGCTCAAAAAAGAAAAGATAACTATTCTCCCATAATTCCTTATCCAGCAAAATAACCTTTAAAAGCAAGAGTGAAACAAATACATTTTCAAGTAAACAAAAGTGGAAGAATTGGTTGCTAGCAGACGTGCACCACAGTAAAGGTAATAAATGTTCTTTAGGCTGAAGAGAAATGATACCGAATAGAAGCTCTCATCTACAGGAAAGAAAGAAGGGCACCAGAAATATGAGATATAAAAACAGATATAAATACATTTTATTTTATTTCTCATAATTTCCTAAAAAGACAACTAGTATGTGGAGCAAGAATAACAACATTGTAAGGTGGTGCTTATAACACATGTAGAAGTAAATAATATGACATTGGGCACATAAAGGGCTTCTTGTAAAGGGGAGGCAGGTAAATAGAAACTTCTTATAGTCAGATTATTGCATTTGTGAACTGAGATGCAGCAAATGGAAAGTGGGCACTATTAAGTATGAAGTGGTACAATCTTGACTATAAATTGCTTTTGTAAGTTAATAATGTATGTTTTTATGACAGTCTAAATCTGGCCTGTCACCTGCTTTTGTATGGTTTATGAGATAAGAATGATACTTAAAAATTTTTTTAAGTGGCCAGAAAATAAACCATTAAACAAAGGAATATGTCAGAGACCATATGCGGTCTCAAAAAATCTAAAATATTTACTGCCTGCCCTATGAAGAAAGTTTTCCAATCTCTGATTTAAAGCTACCAGCTAAAAATTCAATAAGGGAAAAATGAATATTAATACCAAATCAATTAACCATAAAGAATTAACCAAAAATCAATTCATCTAAAAAAAATCCACAAACAAGTAGCAAATAACTAAAAACAACAACAGAAAAGTCCAAAAGGGATAAAATGACATAAAATCTTACATATCAATCAGCATATTAAATGTAATGGTACTAAACACTCTAATGAAAAGGCAAGACCCAATTACATGCTATTTACAAGAAACCTACTTTATTTTTTTTTGATTAGCAAATCTTCAGCTTTTATTTATTTTTATGTTTTCAGTTGTTCCAATTATTTCCCCCTTCTCTCCTCCACCCAGCCCACACCCACTTCCATAGTCAATCCCGACCCTGTTGTCCATGTCCATAGGTCCTTCACATATGTTTTGACTAGTCCCTTCCCCTTCTTTCAGACATGCCCTCCTCCCCACTTATCACTGTCAGTCTATTCCAGGATTCTATGCCTCTGAATATAATTTGTTCATTAAATTCCTTTTATAAATGAGATTGCATGGTATTTGTCTTTCTCCAACTGGCTTGTTTCACTTAGCATGATAACCTCTGGTTCTATTTATGCTGTCACAAAAGATAGGAGTTCTTTCTTTTTGTTGCATGGCATTACATTGCGTAAATGTACCACAGTTTTTTAATCCACTCATCTACTGATGGACACTTAGGCTGTTTCTCACACTTGGCTATTGTAAATAGCAGTGCTGTGAACATAGGGGTGCCTAAGTTCTTTTGAATTGGTGTTAAGGGATTCTTAGGGTATATTCCCAGCATTGGAATTGCTGGATCAAAAGGCAGTTACATTTTTAATTTTTTAAGGAAATTCCATACTGTTTTCCACAGTGGTTGCACCAGTCTGTATTTCCACCAATAGTGTGCTACAATTCCCATTTCTCTACATCCTTGCCAGCGTTTATTGTTTGTTAATTTATTAATGATAGCCATTTTGGCAGGTGTGAAGTAGTATCTCATTGTGGTTTTAGTTTGCATCTCTCTGATGGTTAGTGATGCTGAGAATCCTTTCATAAGTCTCTGGGCCCTCTGTATGTACTCCTTGGAGAAGTGTCTATTCAGGTCCCTTACCCATTTTTTCATTGGATTATTTGTCCTTTTGGTGTTGTCATATGAGTTCTTTATACATTTTAGATATTAAACCCTCCCCAATGTATCATTGGCAAATACATTCTCCCATACAGTTGGTTCCCTTTTCATTTTGCTGATGGTTTCTTTAGCTGTGCAGAAGCTTTTTAATTTGATGTAGTCCCACTTGTTATTGTTTTCCTTTATTTCCTTTGTCCTAGGATATATATTGTCAAAAATATTACTATGAGAGATATCTAAAATTTTACTACCTGTGTTTTCAACTAAAATATTTATGGTATCACAACTTACATTTAAGTCTTTTATCCATTTTGAGTTCTGGTCAAGAGACCTACTATAAATACAAAGTTGAAATAAGTAAAAGACAAATATGCTAAAAGAGAAAGGATGAAAAAATACATACCATGCAAAGAGTAATCATAATTAAGTTGACAAGAATTACTTGACTAAATTAATATCAGGCAAAGTAAACCACAAGACAATTTGAAGACACAAGGAGGGACATTTTTAATGATAAATGAACAATTCATCAGAATGAGATAGCAATCACAAATGTGTGTGTGTGTGTGTGTGTGTGTATATACTTGATAACAAAGCTTTAAAAATCATGAAGCAAACCTGGTGATATAAACAGAATAACTTAACACTATAACATTCCTTTTATTAGAAATTGGTAGAAAATATAGACAAAATATCAATAAAAATATAGATCTTAACAGTACCATGAAAAAATTATGCTAATTAACATTTACAAAGCATTACACACCGCAACTGCAATATACACATACTTTAAGTGTACAGAGAATGTTCCCTGAGGAAAAACATAGGTTTAGTCTTAAGGTTAGTACCTATAAACTTCAAAAAAATTAAAACATTAGTCTGTATTCTTTTAATTAAATTAGAATTCAAAAACAGTAAAATATTTAGATAATCCCAAATACTTAGAATCTAAATACTTGAAAATACCACAATATTTTTTTTTAAATACAAGGCAAATTAAAAAAATGAAAGTCAGACACAAAGACCTTATGGAACATGACTTTATTTACATGTCATTCTCAAACAGGTAAAACTAACCTATAGTAACAGAACAGGGCCTTCCTGAGATATAAGGTGGAAGAAGTTAAGTACAAAGTGGTGCACAGCAGGTTTTGGAATGATGGAACTGTTTTGTCTTGACTGGGGAGGTGGCCATATGGTTTATACATTTGTCAAATTTAACTGAGCTATATACAATCAAATGTGTGAATTTAATTTTGTTGTATATAAAGCTGATATTTCAAATCAGAATAAATACAGAGTACTATAGACTGGAATAATGACATTTGAATGTAAAATGTTTAAGTTATTAAGCAGACCAAACAAACCACTTTTATGGGCCTAATTCAGGCCATTAGTGACTTCTGAGTCTAGTCACAGTGACATTATTATTGTTCCTCAAGTGACTATTTAATTCACTTTCTTGGCCCTTCAGCTGCTGTTGAATGACCATTCCTACTTGATTTTGTTCATTGGCATCCCACTCGCTCTTTAAAGTCCAGAAGATGTCTAAGCAATCTTTAGGCCTTTTCTTGCTAAAGCAGTCCCAAGTGACCATCTTTCTCCTGAGTTCCTGTAGATGTTATCTGTGTGCTTTTTAGCTTGAAATACAGATTTAGTGATACAGGTTTAACAAGCAACTTTTGATGGTGCCTCCCAGAGAGCTAGCTAGCTTTCTTTCTTTCTTTTTTTTTTCCTAGAAAGAATCCCTTTGGATTACCAAAAAGAACCACTGTCATTTAGCTGGTGCCAGTCAAAATTTTCAAGAAGTCATAAGGAAATAAATGATTCAGTTATGTAGCATCCCCCCCCACACTTCTTGGGGGGATATACTCAAATAACATAGGTAAGTTGAAAGAAGAGTATAATATATAATAGACATATATCTACTGCTTGGATTCTACAGTTATTATTGTGGTCATATTTGTGCTTTTTCCCTTTCTTTTTATAAACAATGTTGAAGTACATTTCAAAAATCCTAACAATGTACTAATACATGTTTTTCACACCTCTCCAAAAACTAAAGGCATTCTCTTAAATAATCATAATACCATAATTACTTATTAATAACAATATCCTCAGATACTCTAATACTCAGTTTATATTCAAATTTTCCCTACTGTCCCAAAAATGTCTTTCATTTTACAGCTGTTTGTTTTTTCAGATCAGAACCAGTCAAAAATCATTTGATTAACCATATTTTTAAATGGTTTAAAATATATGGCTTACATATATTTATACAATCTAACACAATCATTATGTATGATATATTATAATATAAAAGAGAATCAAGAGAGGACTTACAGTCAAGAGAAAGCAGGGTAGATAAAGAGAAAAGGCGGATATATGGAAGGAGAGATAGGACCTAAGGAAGGGCCCATGGACCATAAGTTCCTGCAGGAAGATGTGGCTACCAGAGTCTCAGAATTCACATTTGGAAATAATACAACCATTAAACTGGGCTAAGAATAGAAGCATTGACAAATAAATATTCCATGAAAGTGGCACCAAGGTTACATGTGTGACGGTTTCTCACTTTATTGTCAAGCATTTGAATCTTTTGAATGAGAACAGACAGTTTTATAGCACTTTCTGTTTAATATTGGACATCTGAAGTGGCATGCAATGCAAAAAAAGGAGACTTTTAGCTATAAATTGTGTTTTTCAAAGCAAAAGCTGCATAGTAATGAGCATTAAGGGTTTTTTTTTTCTATTTTCATTTTTTCCTTTTTGCTGAAGAAAAAAATCTCAATATCATTGTGGGAATGCATTAGACTCAATGACACAGTAATAGAAAAGGCTGGCATGTGGCAGTCCCTTCACAACAGAATGAATCTAATGTCTAGTGCTTTGAGTTAGTTCTAACATTAGGCCAGGGATGGACAAGAGAGCTTCCAAAAGCCCATTCTGCCTGCAAGAACCATTAGGGTGGAGAAGGTACATGGGTGTGAAAGAAGCTACTGTAATAATGATCTTGTTCAGTCAGAAATCTTTTCTCAGGGCAGTGAAATGGCAAGGTCACATTAGCACGTGGGACAGAGTATAAATTGACTTACTGCGCAGAGCAGTTCTTATGTTCCATTCCTCAATGCAAGACTTGGACACCAGGGTTGGAGAAAGGAGTTGTTAAGGCAAGCTGAAACCTAGAGCCCTTTGCATAAAACAAACCTGTCAAAAACAAGCCAGCAGGTCAGCAAAGCCAAAGTAGTAATCTGCATTTTGAAATCAGAATCCCAATGATGTGCCCTTGCCACTGGTGAGTGAAGAAATACAAAACAGATCAAAGGATCTGTTCCACTGTATAAAGGACACGTGGACAAAACCAAAGGGGGCAGGTTTAAGGGTGGGAGGCAGGGATGAGTGGGATGGGGTGGGGCATTGTGGGTGAGAATGGAGACAGCTGTGCTTGAACAACAATTAAAAAAAAAGAATCCATTTCGGTCTTCTGTGTAACCTCACAGACCCTAATGCAAACATGTCTTAAGAGACAAAGCCTCATAGGAGGGAAATAGAATTGCTTAGTACCTTGAAGCATACAAATAAATACCTAATGAAGGTGGGGATAAATATCCAGTCATATCTGATGGGAACTTCAAGACTAAACATAAACTTTCCCCTGTTGAATTAAAGGGAGTTGGGAATTGAGGCACAAACATTCTTGACCTGAAAAAGAGTAGAAGTATTGACAGTATCTAACAGATTATAAAACCAAATCTTTCAGTCTGGTAGATGTTTTCTAGCCATCTTAGACACGGCATACTCAGACTTATTTATATTGTTTTTGTTTTTGTTAAACAAAACATATATTTCACATGCTTGCGTTGGCAGATGTGTAGTGATTCACTTGTCTGTCTTATTAGGCAATCATACTTTTCTAGATTATAACAAAGTATTTACATGATTAGCAAGTAAGAACTGCAATTCACTAAATATATACCAGAAATCATTTCCTCACCAAAATCCACTGATTTTACAGGCAAGAAAGCCATTCAGAGCTGAAACTTGCTCACCTAAATTCCCATGCTTAGGCTGCTCTTCCCCACTCCATCACAGATCAAGAACAACAAATTAAAATGCAGGACAGTGTCTTAATATCAATAAATAGTTACAAGTGAGAGTATTATATATCTGAGTATGCCTGTAGTATCACAGTACTACAACATAATACACAATTCTTTTTTAAAAATATTTTTTATTGAGATAACTTTTTCTTATACTTCCAGGAATAGCTTTAAGTATAAAACTCAATGAATTTTGATAAATGTATAAACCCATACAAGTAATGCTACAATCAAGATAATAGAACACTTCCATCATGGGCAACCTTGCTTTGATTCCTATCACCACAGATTAGTTTAGCTTATTCTTGAACTTCACATGAATGAAACTACACATATTTATTCTGTTTTGTAGAGCTTCTTTCATTCAACTTCATTTATCTGAGATTCATCCATGTTGTTGCATGTATCAGTAGTTTATTCTTTTTATGCTAACTAATAGTCCATTGTGTGAATATAGCAGGATATGCATATTGAATCTTCTTTTTATAGGCATTAGAATTGTTTTCAGTTTTTGGCTATGATGAATAATGCCTCAAATCCATTGATATAAAAGAAAAAATATTATAAGTTATTGAGTTAAGCATTCATCTCAAGAAATTATAAGGAGGATGATAAAACAACTTAAATAAACTTGAACAAAATATATAAAACTAATAGCAGATTGATGCAATAGAAAAAAATCATGAACATACTGCATTAACAGAGTAGAAGTTGGTTCTCTGCAAAGACAAAATTGACAAACTTTAAGGGGGAAAAACAGAAGGTGGAAAAATATATGTATCAGGACTGGAAATGTCACCACAGATTCTGCTGCTAAAAATAATGAAGATATATTATATTGTGAATAAATATTTATGTCAAAACATTTAGAAATCCAGTTAAAATGGATACATTTTTAGAAAAATAAATAGCATGTCTGAACAATAGATAGTTATATGAATAGTCCTATGACCATTAACACAGTTGATTCAGTAATGCAAAACATTTTCCCAAAGAAAACAATATCTAGATGGCTTCACACTTAATTCCAGCAGAAAATTAGAAAAGAAATAATTCCAATCTTAATGCATGTTCTTCAGAATATAAGAAAAAGACGAATGCTTCCCAACTTATTATGTGACTCTAGCATAATCTTGATAATAAAACTGGATGGGGACAATGTAAAAGAGGGATATTATAGGAAAATTATATGAACAGAGATGTGGAAATTCTAGGTATGGTGTACCTAGCAAACTGAATGCAGCAAGAGAAAGAATGACACATATCATTCAGATGGGTTTAATGAAGAAGCTAAGTGTGATATAACATTAAATGATCAATTGATGTTATTCCCTACTTAACAGGTTATGGGAGAAAAAAACATCTATGTCAATAATTCCTACTAAAATGTGGGAAGATTTTCTCTCGAGATGGAGGTTAAGAAAAGTGTGTCTATTTTTATCACCTTCATTCAATACAACTCTAGGGAGACCCCAGATAATACATATAGCAGTACATCAATAAACATATAAACCTATAATAGATAGGTATACTAAAAATTGTGTTTTGGGGGAAGAAAATATCATTATTCAGAAATAATATTCACAGATAACATGTCATATGTAGAAGATCCAAAAGAATTTATATATAAATATCAAAATTAACAGATAATATGTCATGGTTACTGAATACAAACTCAATACAAAAGTAATTATATTCCTAAAACATCAATGAAAATATTTAGAAAAATAAATATCTACACCTATTTCTCATTTTCATAGATCAGAATACTCAATTACCTAGAATTAAGTCTAATGAAATATGTGCAAGATCTCTGATGAGAATACCTAAAAATGAGAGACATTAGCAAAAACCTAAATAAATGGAGAAATGTAATCATGGAATGGATGACTAATGTTGTCCAGATGATAATTTTCTTCAAATTCAATGCAATCTTCAATATATGTTTCAACATGACTTTTTAAATTTTTTGGAACACAAAAATTATTGATTTTTGAAATTCACATAAAAATGCAAAGAGCCAAGACATGCTAGGAGAATAATATGGGAACACTTAATGCATAGTAATTAAGATAGTGTGGTGTTGTGCAGACAGATAAGTAGCATGCCCCTGTGCATTGTAGACCTAACCATGCGAGGGGCAACAATGAAGCTTTTAGAAAATACTGCAGGAAAGGGCTTACAAAGAGCTCACACAAAATGTTAAAAGAATGCCTACAGATCAATAAAAAAGAGATGAGCAAAGCAATAGAAAAATAGGCGAAACTTAAACATTCAACAAAGAGATCTGAGTGTCTAATAAATATATGAACGGCTGTTCCAATGTAATAATAATAATGAGAGTGCAATTGAAATCACAATGAGACAGCCCATACACCATCCAGATTAGCTAAAATGAAGAAATATGAAAATACCAAATGTTGGCTAGAATGTGTTATAATGGAAAACTCATACTCTGTTAGAGTGAAAATTGCTGTTGTCTCTTTGCAAAGTCATTTGTCAGTCTCCAACCTGTGAACCAGCAATTCCACCCATAGGTGTATGAGGTCTATCTGGAAAAATTCTAACCATTGTTAATATAATGAGAATGGTTTGTGTGACATCGATGTAACCTGGCAGCCTAGAAGAGTGTGCTGGAATGCACAGACGTGAACAATGATGATTTCACTGTGAGAGTCAGTGGGGGCGGTAGATTACACTGAGTGAGCATGTGTACTGTGTGGCCATTGCATTCAAAATGACTGAGTGAGCAGAGCAACAAATCTGCATCAAATTTTGTGTTAAGCTTTAACATTCCTCTGCAGAAAATAATCAGGTGATTCAGAGGGCCACAGCTATGGGCAACTGGTGATTGGCAGCTTCATGATGACAGCTTGACTGCTCATGCATCGTATCTCGTGCAGAGTTTTTTAGTGAAACATCAAGTCACCCTGGTGACTCAGTCCCCCTACAGCCTGTGACTTCTGGCTTTTCACCAAACTAAAATCATCTCTAAAAGAGAAGAGATTTCAGACTGTTGATAAGATTCAGGAAATACAATGGAGTCACTGATGGTGACTGGGAGAACTGTGTGAGGTCCCAAGGTGCCTACTTTGAAGGGAACTTAGGCATCATTGTCCTATGAACAATGTTCCTTGTATCTTGTATCTTCTTCAGTAAATGTGTCTATTGGGCATAGTGTGTGGCTGGATACTTTCTGGACAGACCTTGTAATATCCCAGAATAGCACATATGCATGTATAGCAGGTACATAAACAAGAGTGTTCCTTAAGAACCAAGTTTATTATTTATAGGACTTGGAAACAATCAAAATATTTATCAGTGGTCCCATAAATTAATAAATTATATTTATGTGTACACTATATGTATCCATACTACACAGCCATGAAAAAGAATGGAATAGTTATATAAAACAGTAAGAATGAATTCTAAAAATCACAATGTTGATTTTTAAAGAAGTTAGGCACAAAGGAATACTTAATCTCTAAATACTTTTATAAAATATTAAAGAAATGGAAAAACTCTATCATGTTTTTTTTGAAGTGTATAACTAAGTGGCTAAAATAAAACAACAATAAGGAAGTGATTACCTTAAACATCAGTGTAGTGATTATTTTCAGGAGCTTTGCTGGCATTGCTCTAAGTCCTGGACGGTGGGAAAAGGGGCTTGTTAGAGGAGAATATGTTTATAGTATTTTATTGAACTGTACACTTGTTTTATTTCAGAAAAAAAATAAGTGAGTAAAAATATAGAGGAAACAGGTAGTATGCTATTATATATAGTTTGAGTATTCCCATTCAAATAAATTAACTGAGAAAAGATGCTTCCTTTTTCTAACACCATTTATCTCTTAGCATTATCTTCCCTAATGATACCAGATAAATGAGGCTCCTGTCTGTTCCATTTTCACATATATTATATATTCTTGTCAATGTTGGGGAAAGAGAAGGTTTTTCATTCTTTCTTGGGTTTTATTTGAAAGTTAAGTTGCACATAAAGTAGTCAAGAGACATTTGTAAACTGATCTCAGAAGGTAGGTCGTCATTCAGACTCTTGGAGCCTTGATGGCTGTCTTTAATTAACAAAGCAGAGGCTCTAATGGAGAGTCCTTTCAGTGCTACTGCAGTTAATGGTCTGTTAGCATTTCATTTTAAAGGTCTGGGGGTGGAGGGCTTAACCCAGAAAAGGGGCCTGGGAAAAGAAATTAGCAACCACCAAATGATTAGGCTCCTTAAAAATAATTCTATGTAAACAAACAAACAAACAAAAAGCAAGAGAATCTAAAGGTCTTCATTTACTAAGTTTGCACTCAGAAATATAGCATACTCTGTAATATTCTGTTCTCCCTGACTAACATGGTCAGTTCTTAAAAATAAAGTCTCTAAAGCAAATCAGTTTTGGCAATGCAGTCATTTTAACACCTAATAATAACAAGCCCCTTTGTATGAATGATATTTAATTTCTTGAAGATTCTTATAATCTTTTTGATCAAATAATATTTTATTATATCTGTATTTGAGTTTGCCTTTTCTTTTCTATTTTAGAGAGTTTTTTTTAGTGGGTAGAAAAAATTAAAGATCAAAAGCTATGATTCCAGTGTGGAATGGCCAACAGCTAAGAAACTTTTTTCCAATGTAGTATAATCAATGAGGAAAGAAGAAAGCCTCACCAAAGCAAAGCTTATTTTGTTTCCTAGAGAAATGGTTCTCTTTTAAGTGTGCATGTAAGTGTGTATAAAAGGAGGAAGTAGCAACCTCACCAATAAAGCATTTCTTTATTTAAACTAAAATAAGGCCCGGCTGATGTAGATCAGTAGAGTGAGCATGGGCTGCAAATTAAAGAGTCACCAGTTCAATTCCTAGTCAGGGCACATGCCTGGGTTGTGGGCCAGGTCCCCAGTCCAAGGTGTGAGAAGCAATCACACATTGATGTTTCTCTTCACCTCTCTCTAAAAATGAATAAATGAAATCTTTTAAGAAATAAATAAAAAATAAAAAAAAGGAAGAAAAATGGCTTCCTAGGAAAAAAAGACAAGTTGAAATTATCCTATCGGAGTTTGCTATCCTGTAGCTACTCCATATCCCTGAACACATCTTTAGTGGTAATGCCACATGTGACTTGTACCCCACCCCTTTCTTTAACTAGTTGAGCCCGAGATCAGACAGCAAGTCTGAAAAGATTGCCTGACAAATCATTTTAACTCTTCAGAGGCAGACATTTCTCAAACAGTATGTATAATGGGTAAGATCTGCCGGAACTGGGAGTAATCTCTCTATAGTGAGATCAGAATCCTCACCTTTGACTGTGTGGGTGTAGGTCACTTGTACTTCTCATGTTTATTTTCTGTATGCCATTCGTCAGCAGTTGGTAGTCTTTTTTGAATGTCTTAACTTAGGTAAGGGTGACCCAAGAGAAAATTGGCTTTTTACCATCTTCTGTAATTTGCTATAATGATCATAGAACTCCTTCCATAATTTGATGTGATGATCACACAGAGCAAGTGATGATTACTTGAAGGTGATACTCAGACACATAGTGAAAATGGCTCTGTCCTATGGTCTTCCCTTATATAAACACTCTCTGTCTAGTGTACAACCAGCAGATTCTGGATTCGTTTTTGATAAGAAATACAAATTTCTTTAAAGGGGCTTTTTCTAGTTGTGTGTTTCATGTCTTACAACTGCACATATAGTACCTTGGTTTGGTGTCATTAGATTATTTTATCGATGTCAGACTTACCTGAATAATCTAAAATGCAAGGTTTGTGGGTACTCTCCCTAGACTGGTTGCTTAAATTGTCTTGAATCCATGTCTCCTTTTATCAGTGATGTCGTTAGACAAACTGGGGCCTTGAAATTGAAGTTTGTGGGACATCAACTCAGGAAAAGAGAGCAAAACATTGACTTATGAGTTTGTGCAGAAATTTTTCCTGTGGGTAGCTGGAGCAGAAAAGGTCATGTTGTGGGGGAAGAGTGTTCTCTAAGTCTGAGGGGTAGATAAACCTCTAGGCTGTGATTTGAAGCCTTTGGCGGCACCTTTTATCACAGAGCATCATCACAATAGTGGGTTTAAAAACAACATTAAGGAAAAAAAGCACAGCAAGGGATGTATATTTACATATTTTAATGAAAACAAATTATCTCTCCTGAAAGTAATTAATTGTGAAATTATTTAATTATGTAGCAGTAGTAGGGGAGAACAGTATTTGAGATTTTTCAGTAAATTCCAGTTTTAAGTAAACAATTATTTGAGTCTGGATTCTTTATTAAGTAATTCTTTACTGAAATATCAGGATGTCAAGCCATTTTTTTTCTACTAGTGCTACACCAAAAATGCAGCAATTATGCAATTAGAAGAAATTGCTCTTGTGGATTTCTTTCAATTTTGAAACAGGCATTTGGAAAGTGGTAGAGAATAGAGACACAATAGAATTCCTGAGAAACAAGGGCTTGACTTTGAAATATTTATTCAAGCAAAAACTCTCATTGATTGCCATGTCAATTCCTCAGCATGCCTGCAGAAAAATAAACATAGAAATATAGAGCCTAATATCTCAGAAAAGAACCTACAGATTACCTAATCCAGCTTCCTACCCGATGCAGAAAATTTTCCCACTACAATTTTGTTAGTAGGCCACCAATTTTTACTAACATAAAATGTGTGGCTCAGAATTCACTGACTTATAATATTTGTGGGAGAGACCTACTGGTTACAATCTCCTTAGATTTTTTCCCATCAGATTAATTTTTTGCTTTCTCATATCACAGGAAGTGTCTAATTACTGATCCACCTTTAGTCCATCAAATATTTTCACATGTTTTTTTTTTTTGCATTGCACATCTTTTCTGACTTAGTCTTAACATTTTTAGTAGTCTCAGAATCCCAAGATACAGCATGGTTTACTTGTCAGCCACTGTTCTGGATGCTCTTATTTGAAAGAACTTCAGTGGGTGAACAGCTCCCGTGAAGTTTCGTTTCCCAGACTTGACAATATGTTTCAGAGTGGAGGTGGTACCATGATCACCACAGATCTGCTCATCAGGTACTAAAATGTCAAGTATTCTCTTTTCTGCTCTCTAAAACACATTTAGAACTTAGCAAAGGGAACTGATTAACCACAGCCACGTGATTCAAGTCAGCACACCAGTGGTGCGACTATAGACAAGGAAGGTACTTCAGTTCTCTGTGTAGGTTCCCTCATCAGTAAAATGAGAGTAATTACAGCACCAACCTGGTATGATTGACTAGAAGCTTAAATAAATTGATAGTGGTAAAGTCCTTAGAACAATGTCTGGCACATAAGTGTTTTGTATGTGTTGGTTCATAAATTGATCCCAGACCACAGAGGACAAAGAGAGACCAAGAAAAGGGGAAGGCCAGTCAAGATTGGTAGGTGGCAATTTTTCTTTTAAGATTTTATTTATTTATTTTTTAGAAAGGGGAAGGGATGGAGAGAGAGAAACATCAATGTGTGGTTGTCTCTTGTGTGACCCCTACTGGAGAACTGACCTGCAACTCAGGCATGTGCCCTAGATGGGAATCAAACTGGTGACCCTTTGATTCACAGGTTGGCACTCAACCGCTGAGCCACACCAGCCAGGGCATTGTAAGTGGCAGTTTCAGTAAGCAAGGGGCTTATATATGAGGTATGTTTCTGGGTGACTGCAAGATGAGTAGGTATCTTAAATCTTAAGAGTTTATATAGTAGTCTTCACTGGGTTCATTCATGTATACTGGCCATGTAGTCTAAAGAACACATTGCTCTCTCAATGCTGCGTCCTTGAAAATGGTTCCCAATGCAGGAACAATGGGCAGGACTCACATTCCAAGGACAGAAAAGGGCTGAGGAGCCTCTGATCGCCCAGGTCCAGCTCTCAAGTCAATCAGCAGCCATATCCCTTAATGGTCTCCACCAACAGTGTTCATTAAATAAATGGCTGAATCTAGGTCTTCATAGTTATATTAAATTAAGTTTGCTTTGGGTCAATTGTTTTGAACTTTAATTTTTATACATATTTGCTTAACAGAGTGAGCCTTTTTGCTAGAAGGAGTACCATGCAGCACCAGAAAATAATAAATAAAGGAAGAGCTGTTCTGCATGTGGCTGGGGCGAAAGCCCACAGGGCTCTCTGTGGCTGGAGTGAGCCTCACTCACAGACACCATGTGAGGCCTGGAAGGCACATCAGCAGGGTTCTGTAAAAGTGATAGGGACATACTCTTTCAATCTGCTAACATATTTTGGTCTAGTACATGTGCTAATTGTTCTGTTCTCCATCAATTTCATAAACAGAAATATTTCAATCTACTTTTAATCACCCAATATGGTGGAAGAAGATAAATTCAAAGTATAAGACAGTAGCATCTTTGAAGTTTCCTTCCTTTCTTGCCATTGAACGATTAATCAACACTTTCATTTTTTATGAATCACATAGTGCTACTCTCCTCCAGTTCACCATTCTGCATTTTTCCCCAAACAGTATTGTGACTTTATCAAATTCAATGTCAAAATCAAGATATATCCTTTCTATAGCATCCCATGACCTTAGTGCCTACCAATCCTCTCAAGAAAAATAAAAAAGTAAAGCTTATAAATATTTTATTTGCACTTATGCTGGCTCCTAAGAATCCCTTCTTTTATTCCGTGCTGAGATTCTTTCTGGTCTTTTAACCTTTTAAAATATTTATCAATAATCTATGTTCAGATAAAAATAAAAATCAATAAATTTACCATCATTGCCTGGTAAGTTTATATTCTGAATATCGAGAACGTTTTTGCTCCTTGGTTTAAACGGATACGTTACCTAATCATCCAAACTTCCTATAGAAAATCAAAAGTGATTACTTAATGATGTATTTAATTATTTCTATCTCCTAGCTTTTGGATTTTAAGGCTAGTATTTGTTTTAAAGTGCTGTCATAACAAATTATCACAAACTCTCTGGTAAAATCATGAATATTTATCCTTTCAAAGTTCTGGAGGCCAAAACTCAGAAATCAAGAAGTTGTGGAAGAAACTCTGGAAAAATCTTTTCTTTGTTTTTTCCAGCTTCTGGTGGCTCTTGGTTATTCGTGGCTTGTTGCTGCATCACTCTAGTCTCTGCCTTCCTCTTCACACAGTCTGTTCCTTTTTAGAGCATCTTTTGTAAGGACACTTATCAATGGACTCTGTGCCCATCCAGTCCACACCAGGATGCTGTCCTTATCTCATGATCTTTAAACTTAATTACATCTGCAAAGACCCCTTTTCTGAATAAGGTCACATTCACAGATTCTGGGGTTTAGAATGTCACAGATCTTTTCAGAGTCTGTATTCATCCCACTACAAGTCTGAAAGACTTAAATACATATATAAATATTAACCCCCTTTATTTTTTTCCTCTGCTATCCAAGAAGGCTGGCTTGAGCACAAAACAAACTTGGAAGTTTGGAGAATGAAGATGGGAGTGATGGATGGAAAAGACCCCTGAAACCATGATGTAAACAGTGAAGGAAACAGAATTGTTTCTTCTGAAGAAGACAAGACTTAAGGGGGGCATAATAGTTCTCTTTACATCTTTGAAAGGATGGCAGATCTTTGGAAGGTGGAATTAACATCTATGTAGTTCCCAAGGGGTAGAATTAAAATTGATAGTCAATGGTTACCAGAAGATAAATTACAGGCTCAATTCAAAACAAATGTTTCTGAAATAACTATATGCAGCTGGGGTGGATAATTTCAAAAGAGAAAATTACCTGTTACTGAGGGTATTCACATACATATAGTTAGGTATAGAAGTTGTAAAGCTTATTAAAATTTCTAAATGCTTTTAAAATGGATTCTTCTGTGATTTTTAAAACCAAAGTGCACAGTAGAATCACTTGGGAATCTTTTTATATTTTTACATATTCTCTAAGTAAGTGTGGAATCTGAGCATGTGTGTTTGATAACCTACTCAACTTAATTCCTATTGGTTAATATCTATTGGCTCAGATGAATGGATTCCAAAGTGTGATCCCAAACCAGATTGAGAAGCACTGGGTTAGTCAATCTTTAAAATCCCTTCCAAATCTGAGATGTTGGTTCCAAGAGATGGAAGAGAAGGACAAGGTACTGACTTGACAAGTCTGAAATTGAACTGAAAATGCGAACAGAGATTTGAGGGCTAGATTGCCAGCCAGTTCCACAGAGGCCATATTGTTCTGTGTATTGTTCCTCTAAGCTTGGATAATCATGCTCAATGATGTATATTCACTGTAGGAAGATTCTTCAAGTGGAAAATGTTCCTGAAAGGTTTAAACACCGTGAATGATCCCAAACACATCACCGTGTTGTGGGAGCAGGGGCCACTAAGAATATGCAACTACAGACGGAAAATGAAAAGAGTAAAGAAGAGCTTGGCAATTTGATAGAGGTAAGGCCGAGGTTCATACAGTTGGGGCTACCTATCTAGTCTGGAGGAAAGAAGGACATTTTGCTATGGGCCAATGTATGTTATTAACATTTGAGCAACAAACTTTAAAAATTGAATTCAAGTGTATACAGAAAGGGCAAAGGAAGGAATACAGATTTAGGAACCAGGTTCCAGAAAAAAAGCAGGTGTAATCATTATCCTCTCAGTGAACATTCTGGCATAGATGTGGCATGTCCATCATATAGAAAAACATGTGCCTGCTGTTATTGTTCATGTTAAAACATTTAGTTTGGATATAGAAGATACTTCAACTGGTAGACCAGCACATGTTTATTGAATAGATATTTTTTTAAAGATTTTATTTATTTTTAGAGAGAGGGGAAGAGAGGGAGAAAGAGAGGGAGAGAAACATCAGTGTGTGGTTGCCTCTCACGTGCCCCACACCGGGTAACCTGCAACCCAGGCATGTGCCCTGACTGGAAATCAAACCAGCGACCCTTTGGTTTGCAGGCCAGTGCACAATCCACTGAGCCACACCAGCCAGGGCTATTGAATAGATCTTGGGTGGGCAACAATACCTTATGGCTCTTTTGCTTGCAAAGTATGAAAACACTAAAACCTCAAACTAATTTAAAAGCAAAGCAAACAAACCAAAAACCTATTTTTGATTGATATACTGTGAAATACAGTTTTTCAGGTTTCAAGAAAAAGTTTGTCTAACAGCTAATTGATGATGTATCTAAACAAGTTGTTTTGTTTCATTTTGTTTTTATAGGCTCTCTGCTCCAAGCTCCCAAGATTCTGGCTTCGGCTCAGAGCTGGCTCTGCTTATGGTCGCATCGGAATTTCTTCTACAAGCTAAGATACTCTCTTATGTTTGTGTCAGTGAGAGAAGTGACTTCTCTTTCCCTTAATCCTCTTGGACTTCTCTCTAACTGGATTGTCTTAGGTCATGTGTCCATCTGTGAACCAGTAACCCTGGCAAGGGGCATGGGATTGGCTTAGGCTACTTAGAGCCAATGTTCAGAGTAAGGGGAATATATGTATCCCCCTTTAATCACCAAACGTCCTCTTTGGAAGGAGAAAAAAAAATGTGTGGATTTGATGCTGGGCAATCAATGGGCAATGGAAGAGAGAACTTAACACAAGTTTGCAATTTTTCCTGGAGATATACCATTGATAAGTTTTTGTTTAAGTCTATGAACACAAAGCTGTACGTGATATCTCTACCTATAAAATGTTTTTACATTTATCATTTCTTCTTATTTTTATTTATACTTTAAAAATGAAAACTCAATTAGCAAGCAGGAAAGCCATTTTTAATCTTATCAAAATGTGAATTCTCAGAGCATATAACTTCAACCCGGACATCACAGTGTATGCATATGTGCAAATAGTCCCAAAAGAATACCATTGCTTTGCAGCTTAAAAAGAAAAAGGAAGGCCATGAGCATGTAGTATGGAAGGGCATTGGAAGAACAGTCATGTTCAAACTCTACGTCTGTGCAAACCTGAGCCAAATACAAAGTCTTCCTGAGTCCTTAATTTACCTGCTCATTTAAAATATGAATTTATGAAAAAATGACCATTCTCTTTTATGTCCTAGCCAGCTGACACGGATGGTCCTTTCAACTATACTGAAAAAGTTCTTACCATCTTGCTTTGGGAGCTGAAACCTACTGTGCAGAAACCTGAGAACCAGAAAAAAAATGTATGTTGGGGGCCAGAGGGTTCTGAATAACGAGAGATAATTGTTGGGTCAGCCTCTGGGCAGGGACATTCAATACAAGCAGTTTTTCCTACAGTACCTACAGCTTGTTTACCCTTGGTAGGTAGATGCTCAGAAAAGCTACCATGTGGTTAGCAAAACAAGCCACTACAAGGGTTTTCTTTCAGGAGATGATCTTTCCATACCAGTTTATCTGTTTTTCCAGGTAAATAAATACATGTATTATCAAAATAAAGCATCAAAATAATTTTACATTTTACTCTCCAATTTCTCTCTCTTATGAAAGTAAAGAAAAAGTCAGCTAGTGCTCTAGATCCCTCTTTCTTTTTTAAGTTTTTTCTTTTCTTTTTTATTGTTATTCTATTACAGTTGTCCCAATTTTCCCCCTTTGCCCTCTTCTGCCCAGCCCAACCCCGCTCCCACAGTCAATTCCCACACCATTGTCTATGGGTCATTCATACATGTTCTTGACTAGTGCCTTCCCCTTCTTTCCACCATTTTTCTCCTCCCCACTCCCCTCTGGCCACTGTGAGTCTGTTTTATGTTTCCATGCCTCTGGTTCTATTTTGCTCATTAGTTTATTTTGTTCATTAGATTCCTCTTATAAGCAAGGTTATATGCTATTTGTCTTTCACCAACTGGCTTATTTCACTTAGCACGATAGCCTCCAGTACCATGTATGCTGCTGCAAAAGTAGGAATTCTCTCTTTCTGTTGTGTGGTATTCCATTGTGTAAATACCACAGTTTTTTTGACCCACTCATCTATTGATGGGCACTTATGCTGTTTCCAGCACTTGGTTATTGTAAATAATGCTGCTACGAACATAAGTCTTTTTTAATTGGTATTTCAGGATTCTTAGGGTAAATTCCCAGCAGTGGAATTGTTGGACTAAAAGGCATTTCCATTTTTAGTTTTTAAGGAAATTCCATATAGTTTTCCACAGTGGCTGTGTCAGTCTGCATTCCCACCAACAGTGCACTAGGGTTCCCTTTTCTCTACATCCTCACCAGCACTTGTTGTCTGTTGTTTATTTATTTATTAATGATAAATGATAGCCATTTTGGCAGGTTTGAAGTGGTATCTCATTGTGGTTTTAATTTGCATCTCTCTGATTGTGTCTCTCTGGTGATGTTGAGCATCTTTTCATATGTCTATTGGTTTATCTATTATTTAAAGTAGAAGGTGAGTGGTAGAGGAGGCAGGGCAAAGCAAAGGATGGCTGGGGATAGACCCCACACTGTGGGCTCCATCAGAAAAACAAACTCTTGCCCTTTTTCTAAGCCACCTGTTTTGAAAGCCAGTCTAGGCACCTCTAAGTATGGGAGTACGCTACACAAGTATCTCCCTTTCCTGTACACACATTTAGACTGCTTATCAAAATGTCTTTTGAGATTGCATTCAGCCCTTTCCCTGGTAAATATAATTTTCTCCATTGGTTACATTTATAGTGGTGATTTAGGACCTTTAAAGATAGGCACTTGGGGCAAATGGCCCGATGGCTGGCTCCTTAATCATCTTCTGCAGTGAGCAGTTTACACTGTGCCTGCGTTGGCTTCCTGCCTTGGCTCTGAAATGCATTCCTACTAACGCGAGCATGATTTATATGTGATCTCTCTTTAATAGGAGGGAGAATGTGGTGTAATTGAGAGGACCCTGGACTGACAGTCAGAGGAGGTCACTTTGCTTCCAAACCTGCTACAAATTAGCTTTGTGGCTGTTAGATCAGTTATGATAACAACACTCAGCCTCAGTTTCCTTATCTGTATTGTAAGGTGAGGAGGTTGGAAAAGTGTTTAAGTCATCCATGAGTTCTAATATCCACCTTTCCATTTATTTACATCTCCCTTGCTCATTTGTCATGACCCTCCCCTATTCTCCCCAAAGGCCATTATTTCTTACCTGCTAAAAGAGAAAGACTATGAATGTTTCTCAACTCCCTAGCTAACTGTAAAAAAAAAAGCATATTTTATAAAACATATATGCTAAGGGCCGTGTGAATGTATGTGTTTTTTTCTAATTATTTTATTCCAGCTACTGTTTCTAATTATGGATATAAATTTGAAATAGAAGTCTTTCTCTTCAGCAAATGGTCATTCTACACATTCATATCTTTGCAGCTGTAGAGTTAAGTCCTTCGGCAGCAAGACCCAAATACCTACGGTACAGTATCTGGCATGACAACACCCATATGATAGCAATAGCTATCTGTCAATCTCTATTTTTAATGGAAAGTACTTATATGCAAGTGATTTTTAAACACTCTATTGTTTGTAGAGAGAATCGTGAGGTGTTATGAATTCATCTTCATATGCATTATAATGAATATTACATAAAGTCAGGAATTATTATCTGTTGTGGTGATTGTTCATCCTCAGCCCCTGAAATGGTGCCTGGCACATAGAAGGAGTTCTCCAAATATTGCTCTTTTGAGAACTCTTCCTGAGGACATAGAGATGTTGTTTGGAAAAGCACCGGGATGTGATGAAAAAGACTAAAGTTCAAAATTTGAGCGCTCCAACCACTTTGTACTGCACAAGACTGTTGAGAGAAGAATGTGGGATCGTGGCAAATACTTGTTCTTCCTTTTTTACAAAAATGTTCCAGGTTTCATGTTTTTGTTTTAACTTTTGTGTCACCTTTCAGAATCAGAATGGAGTCTATTAATGATATTTAAAGATTCTCTAACTGTATATTTCCATCCTAAATTGAATCTTAACCTTCTAATTATGAACATAATAACCTGCATCTACACCACATGTGTTTTTCCGCAGCACCTGCTCCTTTGCCAGCCCTTGCAGCTCTTGCCTCTCCGAGTCTTGCACGCCTCGATAATGCTAATGGGATACATCCATCTTGGCAGACAGGAGAAAGAGCAGCAGCCTATAGGCCATCCTTGGGTCTGAAATGTCAGGCTGTCCCCCAGTCCCAAAAGGCTGGGGTGCACCCTGACGGGCAATGCTCCTATGTAATTTTTATCCCCTGAGAGTCCTTCGGAGGCAGCCAGGTCCAGGAGTTGAAGTCCACTCACATGCCTCAGCTCCTGTGAACTCCCACCCCAAGTCATCTTTGCTGCCCACCAGACTGCTAATGGGTCTTGGATGAAGTGTGGTTTATTTAGAAGTAGGTTCTGGTAGAATCCCAGCTCTCATTTCTCTCCCTGATGCTCCCAGCTTTCTCTCAGATTAGAGTCCTCTGCTGAAACCTAGCTGAGTACTGAGTTCTTTAGAATTCCACCCTGTTCCATACAGCACTCCTTCCTTGGTGTAGGTTAACAACTCAAATGCTGTAATTATGAGCATGGGCCCTGGAGCAAAGTCACCTGGGATTGAGCCATACTCCACTGTTTCCTCCCGTGAGACCTTGATGAGTGACCCTATGTGTGTGTCTTTGTTTCTTTATTTGTGTAATGGAATGATCACAGTCTCTGCTTCATGAGTTTACTGTGAGAGCCAAATAAAAATATCTACCACATGTATGTAGTCTGTAAATATTAGTAATAGAATGTTACATGAAGGAGAGAGAGCCACCCTGTCCAGTTCTGGCAGCAGAAAAGAACTTGCATGTTCTTTGAGGAATATAAGCCATTTGAGGGAAAATAAAGTATGCATTATTTATTAGAGACAAAGGACCATACAATGTGTCTTCTCAATGACTATTTACTGAGTTTGGAACTCATGTTATACTTAATAGTGACTCTCTATAAGTACATGAAAGAGGCACCCTTTCAAATGGCATAAAAATTAATTTAAACATTTAAAATCTCCTGAGCATGATTTAAACCTTTGATGGTGCTACAGTCACTAGATGATGCCCAAGTTACTTCAGGAGCATTATTATAAACATTTCACCAAACACCTTCTTTTACACATGCCATGTGGTCAGTATGTATTTGTTGGTAGAGTGGTTAGATATGAATAGACATCAATCATCATTGCATTATCACAGGATAACATGCCTGTAAAGAGGTTGTCAGATATTCCACTGCCTAGAATATTACTACAAAAAGTTTTTAGATCCCAAAGAATACTTTTTTAAAAGAGATGGTGGAGTGCTTGCTTGTCAATACAAAGCTAAAAGAAGCTGGGCAAGAACATGAGCCCTCATATGTTAAGCTACAAAATCAGGTTATCAGATAAAATACAGATATCCAATTAAATCTGAACTTCAGATGAACAATGAAAATTTTTAGAGCAAGTATGTATCAAACATTGACTAGTTTCAGAATAAGTATATTCCAAATATTAAATATTTTAAGACAAGCATGTCTCAAATATTGAATGGGATATAATTATCCTAAAATGGTATTCATTATCCAAAATTCAAATTTAACTGAGCCTTCTGTATTTTTATTTGATAAATCTTGCAAGCCCCCTCTAAAGCCCAATGGCTGTTCGGGACATGATTTCTGTGTGACCTTCCTCTGTGTCCTGGTGTGGTCTGGGAGGTTTGGGGACATGCTGGGCAGCTAATTATGTTAGGGTTTGTGCTTCCTTCTGCTCCCCATGATTGGAAAAAATAAAATCTGTGCCACATTGGTCTCCTATCTCATTCTTCTTTGCGTAGCTCTTAAATTTGCTTGAAAATCTTTGACCCTTCTCCCAAATTCTACTCCTTCAATTTTAATTGTCATCAAGATGACTCAGTATTACCTCAAACTCATCTCACTTGTAAAATAAACTCCTTTCCTACAATTCTTGTTCATCCTCTGAATTGCCTATTTTTAAAATGCAATAACCAATTTTCAAAATATCATACTTGAGAAAGCCACAAAATAACTGTAATTCTTCCCCACCCTTCCAAACTGCAGCCATATGCAATCAGTTCCTTGGTCTTATTGCTCCTTCCACCCACCCCCCAAACATTTCTCTAGCCCATCCTTTACATTTCCAAGGACTTGAGTCCAGAGGGGCTCACATCACCTCATTGTCAGACCAATGTGATTGTGTGCTGATGGCTCCATCTCTCCCTCCTCCAAGCGATTATGCTAAGCACATGCCCAGGTTAATGTCTCTAAAGTACAAGGTTTTCTGACAAGAGCAAGACAAATAATGCAACAGAAAATGAACAATGTGTATGCTCAAGCAATTGGCAGTAGAGAAATTACAAATGACTGAGAAACATATGAAAAGATGTTCAAATTCACTAGTGGTTCAAGGAAATACAAATTAATAACGAGACATCACTTTATGACCAGAAAAGAGAAATAAAAAGAACAATAACAACTAACCTGAGAAGGATGTAGGTAAAGGTGTCCTTTCACATACAGCATGTTGAAATATGAATGGCAACTTTTTAAAGCAATCTTGCATAATCCTTCAAAATTAGAAATATGGACATATTTTGACCTACTAATACCACTTATAGGAATCTATCTGATAAAAAGAAACCCTCTAGTACTTAAATACATATGCCCAAGGATATTTGCTGAAGAGGGTTTTGAAATAGAATAACAATTCTAGGAACAAAAAAAAATCTTTGAAAGGAAAAAACGAGTACCAGGAAATAAGAAATGGTTGAATAACTTATGGTCTATCCACACCACAGAATATTATGTAGTCAATAGAATAGATGAGTGCATTAGCAGTGTAGGAGTTGAGTAAGAGGGATTTCCATGAGGGAGGAAATATGCAGAAATGTGCACATATGACCCCCTATTTTAATAGTGACCCAGCCCATGTACTTACTTATATGTATATAATTCGTACATGTCTCTATACACACAAACACTTACATTTATGTGTTCATATAAACATGAAAAACATGGAAGGGTACATCTCATAAAGTTGTTAACGTAACTTACATTGGGTGGAGAGTAAAGGGGTCTAATGTGAATGGGGTGCTTTTAAAAGTACCCCATTGTCTATACAATAATAATAAATCTTTAGCCTTGGCTGGTGAGGCTCAGTGGATTGAGTGCCTACGTGTGAACTGAAATATCACAAGTTCGATTCCCTGTCAGGGCACATGCCAGGGTTGCAGGCCGGGTCCCCGGTTGGGGTATGCGAGAGGCAACCAACTGATGTTTCTCTTGCACGTGTTTCTTCCCTTCTCTTTCTTCTTCCCTTCCTCTCTCTCTGAAAATAAATAAAATATTTTAAAAATAGTAAATATTTAGTCTCCTCTAACTGCCCATAGTCTATTTTCCTGGGCGTGTTTCTTATAAAAACTTCCATCCCAACCAAACTGATCCTTTTCTTGATCTTTTGATTCACCTTGGCTTCTCTCCTGCTCCTGGCCTGTGCTTACCCCCACAGTCACTCGAACAAGTATCTCCACTTTTTCAACTATTCTGTCAAGGAGGAATCCCTCAAATTTCTCTATTTTCTTTATGAAGAGTTTTCTATCCACCATCCCCTCAGTATTTGCCTGATCATCCTCCAGCTCAGCTGTGCAGAGAGCATGGCCTTGGAGCCCAACCAGGACATGCTAGCAAGAGGTAGGCAGTGTCCTTAGTCTTGTCCTTCCAACTCATTTAAATCCACTTTCTCACCCCAAACACTGTGTTATTTTCATTAACCCATACTTGCTATCTTTTCTTGTTTTGTATGTGACAGAATGTCATCTGCTGCCCCATCTTTTGGAGACCAGTATTACCCCGCCTCAGGATCTTGCTTTCAGCCTCTGGTTTCCTGGACTCCTGACCTTACTGTTCTTCAGCTGTGTAGTAAAGGCAGTGTTCTATAGCTCCTGTGAATTCTCATCTATGCAGGGGTTAGCTATATGCCATTGTTATTAGTGAAGACCTGCCCCTGCTAGGCACCATACTCAGCATATTGTATACAGTGACCGTGCAGGCAGTATTTCATGATTAGCCCTTTACAGATGATGTAGAAAGGTTAGGCAAGTTGTTCTGGGTCTGGAAGTTTAGTGACAAAGACAAGACTCTCAGCTTCCAAAACCTGTGTTCCCTTTCATGTGCTTCAGAGTCAGGACCTAGACAGGGTACAACAGCAGGCTAGCATGGAAGGAAGAGCCATGTCCAAACAGAAGGAGCACAGGACTCTGCAATATAGTCACAGCTGGCAGGAGTCTGCATAGGGCAAACATGGGAGCCAGGAGCCTGGGAATCATTACAGGAGGTCTTCCTTTTGCCCAACAGGTGATATACTATGCTATCAGCTCAAGACCTACCTGAAAATCTTTGTATGCATTTACGTTGTATATATTCACCACCTATCTCTAACCTCTCATTATGCCTCAGTATTTACACAATCAAATCCTTTTCTGGATGTTGTCCTGTTGCTTCCCAAGTCTAGTTGCTGCCCCAAGAGTGACAGTAAACTCATCCTGGGGACTATTTATTAGCTTGTGTCTGTCTGGTGCTCCAGGAGTGTGCAACATGATCTGCTCTTCACTCAGTCAAATAAGTCAAAAATAATACTCTCAACTGGAAGGGGTACATCTCAACCTGTTTGGAGTGCACCCCTGATTTTTAACTCCTCTCCCCAGAGAGGAAAACGTGTCGCTGACAGGCCCAGGTTGCCTTTCACTTTCCTGTAGCTACAGAATCTATGAGCTGCGGTGTTCACACATGCCCAGCATGCTGCCAGCAGGGATCAAAGACAGAGTCAAAAGAGGCAGACAGAGCAAAAATCCAATTCAGATGCCTTTGCAGCTTGCAGTCATTTAACATTTCATCTCCATGAATTTCCCAGGGTGCACAGAGGAGTTGTGTGTACTTGAGTTTTGACCCTTAGCAGCCCATTGTCCCATTCCCTTTCTGAGTATCTAGAAAGTCACACTGTTAGTCAAAGGGAGTCAAAGTTAGCAAAGGGAGCACACATGTAGCCATAGGAAGGCAATCAACTCAGGGACCTGACCAAGCTGTTTTAAATAATTTCTGACTCAAAATGGCCATATCTCTGCCCTTTTGCTGCCCTCCATTCCTCCTCTTCAGCAATTGCTGCTGGGGTCAAAATATTATAAAATAGTCCATTCTAACATGAGTCTTACTCTTTTTTTCTTGAAATATCAAATAAGTCAGTATGTGCTCAGAAACATGGGTATATCAAGAGACTGGGTTCTTCGCTTTGCATTTGAACTTTCTGAGGTTCCTGCAACACTAGTTTAAAGTTCCCTCAGTTTGATGTTATATCTTTGAGCTTGGCGTTTAAGGTGCTATGAAATAAACATCAGTACAATGCTGTCTCTTGTTTCATTTGAAATATTTAACCCTCAAGGGCAGACTCAGGCAAATCCAGAAATTTGAGTTTCACTGATTACTGAACTTTAAAAAAGAACTAAAATTATGGATTAAGAGAGTCTGACTTTCAAAAACTGCTTCTACCTTGAAATAAACAGCTCGGGCTCCTCATCAGCATTTCCTGAGCCATCTCTGGCTAAAAGTTGGCCCTATTGGATGTCAGTCAACAGCCTATCTCTATTCTTCTAGAATTACAGGTTGCCATGGTTACAGTGGTTTCTGGAAATGAACTTCATAATTGCTGCATATTGCATATAAACAGCTGGATTCCCTCTTTCAATTTCACTCTGAAACAATGAAGGCCCAAGAAAATGCCCTTGTATTTGAATCATTGACATGCTAAAGACCATTATGCCAGGAGTGAGGCATCATGGCATAGGAAAACTTGAGGAAATGATAAAGTCAAATTCCCCAGGCTCTATATATGTAGATTAATGTAAAGTGCATGTGTGTGATTCACATATACAGAGTCAAAATACTTGAAAAGCTGAAATAGTCCTACCTTTTGAAGACCCATTAATCCAGTTCCTGTTTTACAGGGGTTGAAACAGAAACCCATAGACCGAGCAGCGTTATTTTGTGGAAGCTTTCACAGGAAGTCAGTACAGAGTGGGATTTACAGAACAACCTGGTGCTTTGAGTATGACTCCAGTCTGAGATTCAGAACCTGGGCTTGAGTTTTGGCTCTGCAGCCGATCAGCTGCGTGGCCTCCAAATGTCATTTAACCTGGCACTCAGTTTATGTATGTACATTAAGGGAGTTGGTTACAAAGTTTTGGAACATGTACCTGCCAGAATTGCCTCTCTATCAATGTTGGTTGCTGAGAAGCCATGATTAGTGGATGTTTCTACCCTAAGTACCTGCTATAATGGCCCTCCGAGGGCTTTTAAGATTCCCACACTGTATTCCCTTTTAGATAAACATATTGATGTGATTTTTAAAACAAAATTGCTGTGAGGAAAGTGAAATATTAATGGCTGTTATTACCCTAGTTAAGAACAGTTGATCAAGTTAGTAAATCATGTAGTGCGGTGTTGAGGGCATGAGGTCCAGATGAATAATGAGGAAGGGGCTCATTTTGGAGAGGAAAGTTGCTTGAAGGAGACAAATGTCCCAGAGGCCTGTGGGGAGTCCAGGTCAACAATGAGAATTCACCTGGTTGACAGAGTAGAAGAAGGAGGGAGCAGAGGGAGTGCAAAAAACAGATGAGGCGATATATCTCACAAAATGAGGGTTTTTTTTCTTGTCTTTTTATCGATTCATGTAATTGCCCCTCTGTGTGAAAAAGCCTCATAATGTTCCAAAAGAAAATTAGACAGAAAATAGCAATGATCCTAAGTTAATAATTAAAAAGAAATAAAGTAAGAGCAATTGACCACACAGACTTCTTAATAGATAACTATGTATTTATCTGTCCTACCTTGCTGGCCCTGGTAACATCCTGCTTCTGCATGTACAATCTCGCAGGCTGGTCTTACTGCTCACAAAGGCTAATGCAGACAGCCTTCCCCCTCTGCCCTGTTTACGCCTGATCTTCCACAAGTTGAGTCTGCTGTGGATAGAGTAAAGAGAAGTTTCCATCTTCTTCCTTGGAGCTGGACTTTTGTTTTAGGCAGGAACTGGCTATAGTGTTTCAGGAGTCTTAAGAAGAGGAATATGAAACATTCCTATCAACTCCTCTGGGGATCTTTATCTCCTTTATAGGGGCTACAATATACTCTGTTTATGAAAACAACAGCATCAAACAAACAAAAAACACACAAACTAATTAAAAAAAATAAAAACCTTTGTCTAATTCCCAGGGCCACAGGTGAGGCTCAGAAAGACCACCAGGGTCCCCTCTCTTTTCCCTTGGTTGGAGGCACTCGTCCTGACAATTGGGTATGCCAGACAAGTGGGTATAGCCTGATGCACCTCGGATCCTAAGAAATCTGATATAAACAGAGTCATTTCAAAGTGGAGTTGGAGCTGTCATCCCAGAGGAAAGGTCTTGCATGTCTTCATGCTTGAACTTGGGCACATTTGAAGTGGACAAAATAACCTTTGGACTTGGCTAAACCATTATTGTATTCAATGCAAAGCTAACAGGAAGGCAGGCATCCTGACTAGGCAGAATGGAAATTAAGGGCATTTTTTAGAATTAGTACCATCTTCTATAGCTAAAGAATAACTTAGCTTATTAGCACCAATAGAAATTCCTTCCTCCTATTATTATTATTTCCCTCCAACTTGGAACACTATTTGGGTTTCTGCCTGAATCATTGATTCCCAGAATTGCAATTCTTTTTGACCTCATATGCTTGTTTCCTCTCACTTTGGCTTTTTATTTTTAGGTTGTTAATCCCCTCTCAAATATCACCTGGTCACTTGTACACTGAAGTCCTTCCTAGATCCTTACTTGCTGTATATCTTGCCCCTAAATTTTTTCACCTTTCCTTACTTATGTTTCCTGCTATCTCTGTCACTGATAACCACTTTTATCCATCCAACATTCCTCAAAAACAACAACAACAACAACTTTCCCTTTGTGCAAATTCTTCCTCGTGCTTCAAGCTTCAGCATGTTTCATCAACTTTTCGAGTCATGTCTCCCCTGAAATACAGGATGTCCTTTGCAGTGAGCAATTAGGCCCTTCATATTTGGGTTTCTTTCAAAGGACCTAATGTTTAATAGCTACTTATTGTTTGTTCATTTATTTTTTTTATATTTTGATATACATTAGAATTCTGATTCCCAGGCTGACTAAATGCTCTCATTCATCATTTTTTAGTTGAGTATCTACTACATATTAGGAATTTTCATAAACAATATCTCATTTCTTCAGAAATTTTTTTGATTCAAGAACAAAGGTAATCTAAAAATGAGATACATAAAGATGAATGATTTTGCTAACAGAAGAAATTTAAATTTCTGCCACTATTGTTTGAGATCCCAGGGTTACTAATTCTCTCTTTATTTTTTTATTTCTGTTCCAGTGTAGGAAAATCTAGAGGGAAGTTTCTGGGTATTTGGGAGAAAAGATAGAGAGATGTTAAAGATGCGTTAGAGATGTTAAAATAAGTTTTTCTAGCCTGTACCTCCAAAGCTATGCTAAGGACTAGGAAGATCTATGGATATAGAGCCTCTGGCTAAAACTCTTTTGCACAGTTCATTTTAGGAAAATAAAGCTCGCCTCAAGAGCAAATGTAGCCAGTGCAGTGACATTTTAATAATAATACTTTGTACTTATACAGCACCTGTCAGCCAATGATCTCAAAGTACTTCCCTTGAGATTAACTCATTAATCCTCACAAGGATAAGTGACTTTCCCAAGGTCACAGAACAGTGAATGTCAGAGGCTGGCAAGAGCCTTGAGTTCCCTGGCTCACATCAAGACTCTGAAGGCTGTCCACCTGTCTGCCTGTCACAAAGCTGCCTGTGATATAACCCAGGCTCACAAAGTCACCAAGAGTCTGTCATTGCACGCTTGGGTCTTTCATTTAAATTGTTTTGCTCAATCAGTCCAGTTGTCAGACCATCTCCATTTAGAACTCCTATCACCCTCCTTCCATAGGAAGAAGTGTAAAAGAACTTAGGAGGAGGCAAAAATCTACCACTTTGTAGAATGCACCACTCTGTGTCTTGAATTCGGTGTTTTGCTGTACACGGTTCATTCACCCCAGCAGAGGGAAGCAGGTGGGGAGTGGCACCTACAACCAGATCTGCCTAGTCAAGAGCACTAAGGGAAAGCTGGCTAGGAGTGAGGCTCAGAACTCAAAGGTAGGTACATGCTTTTGATGCAGGTGTTCCAGGGGGTTCGGGGACCTGAGGGTCCATGATCCACTGTAGGTTGTTGGCTTCACACAGGAAATAATTCAAAAACAAGCCAGCACATCATTTAAAGTAAAAGAGAGTTTATTAGTGAGACATAGAGAGGGCTACTCCACAGACAAAGTAGCCCTTTCATGGTGGTATTTACTTCTTTTATTGAGACTCATTTAATCAGGAGGTAAGGTATTCAATAAGGGAGAGGATTATTCAGGATTTTTCTGGGAAAAGAGTGGTGACTTCTCAGAAGAGCACTGCCCAGCCATCTTGTGTCCTTCTATGGGCTTCATTTCCCATTACGTCAGCACGGGGCGTGTTGTTTAGAGTGCTAATGTATTACACTCAGGTCATAATGAGGCTGGGGCTACTGCAAGGTGAAATTATTTGCTATGTTGATAGAGCTGCTCTTCTGCAGATTTATGGTTCTAAGCCATAAATCCACTGGGGGTTTGTCTTGTTATTTCTGTGATGGACCTTATACCCCTTAATATTTACAACTGTTTCACCACATACCCTCTCTTCCTCTCTTTCCAGTAAAGATAAACACCAGAAGGCAGGGTTGAGGCTGGCACAGAAGGGATGCAGAAGTTGGTAAGAGCACAGAAATGAGGATCCTAGGCAGCTGTTGAAATTTGAATATTTAGACAACCCCTGGGAGGAGAGTCTTCCTACATGGCTCAGCCCAGGTTATTGCTGAGGTTAACACACTGGACCTCATTCCTGTACAACAACTGTACTACCAGGCAGCTGCCCAAAACGAAGAGTCATACATAAGTGCTTTGACTGAAGCTCGTATTTGCAAGAATTGGGGGATGTTAAATCTGAAAACTCAAATTCAAACTAATTGAAAACAGAGCCCTGTGACAGTGAAAGAAAGGAATTGGGGAGCCTCTGGTTTAACCTGCCATGTGCTAGGTTAGGGCCAGACTTTCAGGCAGCTTACCAGAAAACACTGAGGACATCTTCTGGGCCATGTGAACACAGAACGTAAGGTCATTACTACATGCAGAGTCAGAGCATTTTAACTATTTCCTAAACCATTGAAGACTGGCTCAAGAACCAGTGCAGGAAAGGACTCCTAGGTGGGATGGGAGAGGAAGACAGGAATGGGAGATAGTCACTCTGTTTCCTGTTGCATCTACAGGCTGTATGTCTATGGAAAGCTAATTAATACAAAGAAGTAAGTGCTCAGTGAGTATTTTTTAAAATAGACTAAAAGATTTCAGAAGAAATGAAAGAATCAGTGCTATCAGAAAAATTCAATGCTATGAGTAAGATTTAAATGAGGCTCCCAAGGATGGGTTGGCTGTATTAAAGGGAATGTACAAGAGTAGAAGCATGATAATAATTGCTGTGTAGTAAGCCCCTACTAAGATGCCAGATACTTTATATTCTTTAGTTTCTGAATCCACATGCAACCTAATAACAAAGGAACAATTGCCCCCAGGTTAAAGTTAAGGAAGCAGGCTCAGAAAAATCAAACTAAATAATTAAATGAAGATTTTAGAGCAAGGATTAGCAAGGAAAGTATTCAAGTTCATCTGTCTCACACCTGTCTGGTGCTCATTCCCCTATATCATGCCTTCTCTCTCTTACTACACAATGCTGAATACAAGTCAGAGGAATGCCAGCAGCAAGGCATGAGGTGGTACCCCTAGAATGGTGCCTCATCAGGGACATGCAGTAGAATAAAGACAATAAGGTTAGGGGTAGAGTTTGAGGCCTTGAATGCCTACTTCAGAATTTGTACTCCATCCAATAGACACAGGGATCATGAAAGTGTTTTAAGAAAGGAAGTCTCCAGAGTGCTATTGTAGGAGCATTGATCCAGCAGCATCATGGACTGTGGCTGGGAGGTAGGCAATAAGCAATGCCAAGCATTAGAACAACCCAGGGGGACACTGTCAATGTATTGTAGCATTGTATTTAAAAACAGTCTTGGCCCTGACCGGGTAGCTTAGTTGGTTAGAGTGTCGTCCCATATGCCGAAGTTGCTGGTTTGATCCCCCATCAGGGCACAAGCAAGAATCAACCAATGAATGTAGCAATAAGTGGAACAACAAATTGATGTTTCTCTTTCTCCTTTCCTTTCTTTCCCTCCCTTCTTCTCTCTTTAAAATTAACAAAGTATTTTTTAAGTTTAAAAAAAGAAAAACTGTCTCATGACCAAAAGGTGGCACCCTATTTTTATTCTCATATAACTGCTGTCCCCCATCTTCAAATAGAAGATTGACAAGTGGGTGGCTCATTGTAAATTTCTGATTAAGTAAATGTTGTATTTCTAATAAGTAAGTCCTAGAAATAATGCTCCCTACCATAAGAACTGCCTAACTCATTATGAACACAAAAGTTAAGAATTTCAAGTGATTCTTAGGCCAGTGGAAGAGATATTGGAGACGCTAGTGACACAGGAAGCCCAGACCAGATCATAGGATGCGTAGTGCCGACATTTTCTCCCCTCTCCTTTCACTAAGACAGCAGCTTCTCTGGCGGCTGAGGAGCTGTCACCCAAGTATGCAACTGCCTCATTACAAGAGAGAGGAGCTGGCACCCTGGGAGCCCTCCCAGCCCCCTGAGACACAGAGACCCAGGAAAACAGCAGGGCAACGCACCCCCTGCTGGCTTTTATTGTATGCTAATGTAATGGGGCCATCAGTTTGAAGGCTGTCTGTGCATGGAAACAGGATTTCTTTTTGTCTAGTTGTTAGTCATTTGAAATTCCAGCAAGTAGCAAGTAGAAACGAGTGTTAGTGTTGCAGGAGGGAGGGAACAAGGACACAGAACAGAAAGGAAGAATGAAGGGAAGTGAGTAAAACAGATTCCAAAAGAGCAAATGAGAGAAACTCAGAGAGCTTTCTGCTTTGGGGGAGTACTGTAAGTTCAACAAAATGCAGGGTAGTGGACCAGCACTGGCGGTACTTCTCACTGCGGATGAGCAAAACAAATCCACGGTGGCAGGGTTGCACACAGCAGGAAAGCCCAACGTCACCCTACTTCTGAAGAATGAGACATTGAACACAGGCACATCATCAGGTCTCTTTTTCCTTGTGAGAGATTTGTCCCTTACTGTGTGTCTTTCTTTCCAGAAAGGACATCATTCTCCTCATGTAATTAAAAAGTTTCTGTGCTCCTTTGGAATACCTTTCTTTCATAGAGGCATCTATTTCTAGGAGTGACTTTGCAGACACTGTTATCAAATATGTGGAAAGAACAGGGAAAAAAAGGAGGGAAGAAAGGGAAGACAATGAAAAAAGTAGGAAGGGAGCAATGGAGAAAGGGAGGGAAGGGAGAAGGAAGAACAGAAGGGAGGAGGGGAGAAAGGTCAGCCTAGCTGATCACATGCCATATGGCAGGCTCAGTGTCACTTGCTCCTGGCTGTTTTATGTAGACTCTCACCTCACCCCCAGATCATCCTTGAGCAGAGGCCCACAAAGGGGGTTTCATAAACTCACCCCCAGAGGCCCCACATACACTCTGTTCATCCTTTCTCTCTCTGGTCTTCTTTAGCTCCCAGGCCATGAGACACCCAGACCGACACCTCTGCTGCCATATGGCTGGGTCCTTCGTCTCCTCCTCCAGCTGAACACAGGGTCCTTAAAGCAGGAAGCAGAGGCTGTCTTACCTCCTTTTTTTGTACACCTCATGAGTAGCATGAACAAGACTGAGACTTACAGACACATCAGGTTTCCCATACACATCTATGGAGTAATCATTTCCTCTAATACAGATGTTTTTTAAACACAGCTCCATGCAATATCTAAGTTTTAGCTCTATCGTGGAAGAAAAAGGTGTCCCATTGCATAATCTTTGTAATGACTGAAAAATGTCCAGTGGCATTGTGTCACTGGTGACAATATCTTGTGTCAAATAGTACCAAAGCCATTTGGTGTCTGAGGAACAGAGGTAGGAAATGGGCTCACAGTGTTGTGGGAAGGAGGAGCCACCAACAAGCCCCTTTCTGGCTTCATTGAAAACCCAAGTACATTGCCTATGAGTGCACATGTACATTTGGCTGAATTTGAGATTCCTGTTCTTTTGAAGCACCACCTCAATCATACCTCCTGATGCATGGGCCACACAGAGGTGGCATATGAAGAAGTAAGTGAGGTCGGCTGAAAAACATCTGTGGGATGTACATTCTGACTCTAATCTGGCTGTGTGATCAATAGCAAGCAAGCATTACCCCTGACCTGTGTCTCAGTTTCCGTCTGCAAAACCAGGAAACCGAAGTAGCCAAAATCTAATAATGTCCAGCCTTCACTCCCTAGGTTTACTCTTCCAGCTCTACACCAGGAATTCAGTAGCACCTTCAGTCTCTGGACACTTCCAGGGGCTTTATGTATTAGCACAAATGCATACTAGCTCTACCTCTCTTAAAACTACCTTGTCTTACATAAGATTTTAATCCTAATGTCCAACAAGGTCAAAGAGAGTCAGCTTCTGAAATGAAAAGATTAATGTTGCCGCGGATGGGAGAGAAACCAGAGAGAGATTGCTGCCTGAGCATGAGAATTCTATCGTGTAGGATTTTTTTTCCACTGCAAATAAGGTTTATGGATGGCAATGAGGAGTCTGTCGCATTAAAATAAGTCTTTTTACAGTATTTTCCCATTTAAGCCTCACATGGGCAGCATGCTGGATTGGGCCCGGAAAGGCAGACTCACTAGTTTTTCAATTTAGTTTGTTAATAGCCTGCCTTTCATAAAAGCATCAGGCACAATCACACCAATCCCTAAATCAATAGGATGATGCAGCAATGCCTCACAGAAATGATATTTTTGAAATAAATATATACCATTCAGCCAGTCCTGTTTGGCATCAAATTTATATACTCAATAAGAAAGCACAATTAATGGTCCCGAACTGTATTTTCCTTCACCTATTTCACATTTCAAGAAGCACGGGATTTCTTAAGGAAAAAAAAAATAATAAAAGAAGGAAAGAAAAAGAGCAAAAAAGCATTCCATTCATAAATGGAATGAAGGTATTAGAGAACAATGCTGGCTTGTTGGTGCCTCCCTGAAACCCATTTATCTTGCCACCAATCTCATTTCTCCTTCCTGGTCTTTGCACAGATGTTACCTTTTTGCAGAAGACTTCTCTGGCACCTGGTGTGAAACAGTTTACCACTTCCTCTCTGTCCATTTACCCTATTCTTTATAACATTGCATTGCGTTATATTTGCTTATTGTCACCTTTCTCCCCCAAATCGTAAGCTTTATGGGGACAGGGGCTTTATTCAACACTATATGCCCAGAGCCCAGGAAAGTGTCCAGCATCTGGCACAGGCCCACACCAAAACTTATTTAATGAGTAAGTGAATAAACAAATAGATGAACTGAGGAATGAATAAGTAACTATCCCATTTCCTCTCTAAGATGTATTGATCATCAAGTTTTATGATCACATTTATACAGTGCAATAGCCAGGGAAGATATATATGCCTTCTGCTAACTCACCAAACTAGTCAGTCAGTGAGAACTTAATAACTTTTCTATTTTCCATCTGGAATGTGTGTGTGTGTGTGTGTGTGTACACATGTGGGGAGAGTATTCTCTGTTATTATAAATAATATAATAAAAGTACGCTAACTGGGAAATATCACCAGTATTACCAGGCTTACCTCTCTCCATCCCTCTGCTGTCTCCAACCCATTAGGGAACACTTTTATCTGCACCTTCACAGCTTTTCTGGTTTCTTACCCCTGTAATCAACATTTCCACTCATTTATCAGTTTAGTTTATGGTAGAAGTGGAAGAAAAGAAATTTTATAAAATGTTGCTATGGATATTAGCGAGGAAATACAGAGTCCGGCAGAAGTAACATCATTGAGTGTGGTTGGTAGGATACACAAACGTCTTGCAGAAGATGGACAGTGATTTGAACATTTCACCTAAATGTGCTTGAGTGTGATATTGTTATCTTAAAGAATTACATGCTTATGATTTTGTAACAAAAGATTTGGTATAGGTTATCAAAGGGGCATTATTTGTGCCAGACCTTGTACTTTATGGTCTTTGAGAAATTTAATTGAAGACAGAAAATGTATTTTAATTATTCTTTGTTGCTGAGCTCTGTTTCATTGAATGTAACATATGTTAAGATTGGACTCCATGCGCCCACAGGTAAAACTTTGGTTTTGTTTGATGACCTCTTCAGGAGATTGTCAATGTGCCATCTCCAATTATACCTCAGGTAGCATCATCTTCCCAGACTTCTATTAAGGGCATTTTTACCATGATGACTACATCTATTGTACTTGTATTCTTAAGGAGCTTGAGTTGATCCAACAAAACCATCACTGCTGGACAGCAACAACTAGTACACATTACAAAGAATTTCAGAGCACTGTGATGACAATTTCAAAGTTGGGGTGGGGAGGAAATCTACGTATGGTCCAGGAATAAATATTTCAGGCAAGAACCAGCCATAAGTGATGTTTAACCAATTGCACAAGGAAAAAAAAAAACACTTGAGGTGTCTGAAGAATCCTACTTCTCACATGTGCCTTTTCCATGCACCACTGAAAAGTTATTGTGATCATAACTAAAAGAAGAGAACTGTTTAATCATGTTTAGAGCATGCCACTGAAACAGGAGCAGAATAAGGAGCTATGGAAGAGGAAAATTAACAGCATCTAAGGGATAATTTAAAGGACTATATCTGTCTACTTTGTTTTAGGATTGTCTGCCAAATGGTAGGGCAAAGTATATATGAGGGTCTCTTCCTTCTAGAAGATATAAACTGGATGCAAACAAATGCACCGTAAGTCAATGTGGAAAATTCACAACCAGGGTTATGGGAGACCAGGGTTGTTTGGTAAAGCGGGCTACAGAAAGGAGTGCATTTGCACCAGACTTTGAAATGTGTCATTACCACAGGTCTTTATGACAGTAACCACATACATGGAATGATGCTGAATGTCTTGAAGGTAGATGTTGTGTTCACCAAAGAACATCCATCTAGTTCATTAATAATTGCATGTCACTCATTCTGTTTATATATTCTGTGCTAAACAATGTGTTAAGTAATGTAGAGTGTTTAATTTAATCACTGTGACTTCCCTACAGAGGTGATGGGTGTCATTATTATTGCTTTTTGACAGATTAGGAAACTGAGGCATAGGGAGGTTAATAACTTGTTCATGGCCCCACAGGTGAAGGAGCCAAAGCTCAAATCCCAGTGTATTGTATGTTAAATACATTGGACTGAAACCTGAATTAATAAAACTAGTCTAATTGAGTATTTATCATAAACCAGGTGATTGAACACCATGCAAGTACAACTCAATTAGCACAACAAGTAATAGTTGCCAAGTAAGTGCAACTATTTCCCATTTTACATATAAAGAAACAGAAGCAAAGAGAGGTCAAGCAACTTGTCCAAGGTCCTATGGCTAGGAAATTACAGGGCTTGGATTGTAACCCTGGTAGATAGTTCTGGAGTCAAGTGCATAAACCCTATACTTTAATGCCTCTCAAGTTTTACATTATGCAAAATGTCCTTTACACATCAACTTGCCCATTCCCCTCCACAGTGTAGTTTAAAGGTGTGCAGATGATGTTGACATTTCAACCCCGATTAGTTTTTTACCTCTTGTCAGACTAGTTATTTCCATTTACAACCAGAACCAGCTATCTTGACTATGCGAGCACATTTAGTGAATGATCACAGTGATGTAAAAGGTCCCATCATTTCCAAAACTTCTCTGCAGACCTATGGCAAGGTTTTAAATTTCCAGTGTTTAGATTAAAATCTTTCTCAAGGGGAGAATGAAAAAAATGTGTTGGTGGTGAGAAGAGAGACCTTTACTAAAAATAAAACCCCAGTTGTGTTTAGCTTGAATGACCATCCTCGAAAGAATGGACCAGAAGACTGATCAGTTAGGAGGGGAAGAGGAGAATGGAAAGGCATTAAAGGGACAAAAGAAGTGGGCTGCTGAGGTATCCAACTGGCAATGCTCTGGGCACCAGGCACTGTGGAGAGAAGGGGTCTCTGCTAGAAAGAGAAAAATCTGATGAGAGAATAAATGGAGAACAAAAATTCTCCTTGTTTTCTGCATCATTTCCCATGCGCTGAACTTTGTGTCAGGAGCTATGGCCTGGACCCATAAGGCAACAAGGGAATACCAGCCCTAATGCAGCCATGTCTCATATCTGAGTGGGCACAGGCATAGAGAGAAGCTGGCACTGAATGAAGCATGAGGTCTGAAATGGTGAATGAGATGGGCCAGTATCAGTCACTTCTACTTTAACATGAATGCAAACCACTCCTTTCACTCTGCATGGGGATTATCTGTTGTAACCAGCTCTTCCTCACAGGCTTTGCCTGGTCAGGGGATCTAGATTTAAGGCTATACTTTCTCAACAATGAGCCTAGTGTTTAGAGCAACACACTTCACCTCTTGGGTCATTATATCTTCACATGTGCTATTGTTATAGCATCTATTTTTTGAATATATAAATTATGGGTGTGCATACAGAAATTCCCTTTCCTGCTCTGGCTAAAATAACATGCCGACTAGCAGCACTACAAGGCAAATACCTTTAATCCCATTTGATGGGTGGGAAAATGGACACTCAGACCCTCTATAACTTACTCATGATTAAGAGCTTTGAGACCAGGCTAGGATTTGAACTCCGTTCTCTTGTTTTCCAGAAATGATCTGTTTCAACACTGCTGCCTTCCTATTTTCTTATATTATGCCCAATCTTTTGTTGTGCAATCAAAAAGCAAAAGAAAGAAAGAAAGAAAGAAAGAAAGAAAGAAAGAAAGAAAGAAAGAAAGAAAGAAAGAAAGAGAAAGAGAAACTTTTTTCTCCTTTCAAAGTTATATTTTAGGCATCAACATGCCAGAGGCCTGGAGCTTTGATGCAGAAGGGGGTTTGAAAAGATCCCCAGCATCCTGCCTAGTAAGCAGACTACAGTCTCTAGTCCATGGCCCCATATGCCTGACTCTTCTCAACACCTGAAGCTTTGATTGTGTCTCTGATTTTATTTGCTGCTATTTCAAGTGTGACTGCTTTCTGGCCTGCAGATGTGAGTTCAGGGATGGTAGGGTGTAGTGGGGGAGAAATGTAATTTAATTTAAATTGCATTTTTGAGCAACGTAGACACTTGGATATCATTCTTTATTACTGGAATACGCCACTCAGCATATTCATCTGGGCATATTTAAACCTAAAATTCCCCACCTCCTGAGGCTGTGCTTGCAGTAAATAGCATAAAAATTTGGATGGAGGATACAAATCTGAGATTTGTGAGTCCTGGGTGTTCTTTGGAAGACAACAGAGGCCACAGATCAACCCAGAATGAATGGCACGTGCTCTGTGCAGTGATGCCTGTGAGTCGGGGAAAACAGTCAAAAGGTCAGCTGGTCCACTGACCACACGCGTCTACCTGCCAACACACTGCAGCAGACCCTATCACCAGGAGAGGGAGGAGAATCTGCCACACAGAGGGATGTACAGGAATGCTGGCTTTAATTCTGAAAAAGAGTTCAAAAAGCATTTATTAAAATTGCCCATCATTTAGTCATTTAAGGGGCTGATTGCGATTCCATTTACTTAGTGGGTAAGATGCTGCGTTTTCAAAACTATGGAGTTGATTTTCAGCAGGATCTCTTTCCTCTGAGGACACTTTAGCTAAAATTAGGATTGAAAAACTGACTTAATTTGGTAGATAGTGAAAGAGAAAGAATGATTTGTAACAACACCTTTGACCCCAAAATCTTTCCTGTACTGACTATTATAAAACCTAAAGTTCTACAATTAGTCATTTATTCCTTTAGGTTACACATTTCTCTCCCAATATATCTCTTTTAAAGTGGAAAATGGACTGAGAGCGAGATTTCGTTAAGCTATTTTCTATGTCTAATACTTCATGGTGAATGAGGTAATCAGATATGTTCCTCATCAGAAGAAAAGCCATTGCACAGACCTGACAAACGATAAGCACGCGATGACTATAACTATAGTCATTTTATTATCATGAGAATCGGGACCAAAGATCACATATGCATTTTGGGCCACTATTAACGTAGGGGTATCAATGGCTGGTGCTTTATTTTTGACTGTGTAATCAAGGATAGAATATTTAATAACACTGAGCCTCAATTTTCCCATTTGAAATAATACTAATAATGTAGACTTCATGATTGTAAAGATTAAGTAAAATAAAAAGCAGTGGATAGAATGAAAAGTACATTGATCTAAAATGTAAGATAGTTATTAAAAATAAAGGCATCCTCTATGGACCCAACTACTCTGACATCCAAGTGCCAGGAATAACCTAAATCCAGCTGCCCAGGCCACCGTGCCCTTTGAGCCCCCTGCTCTGGCTTAGCCTGGGGGCTAAAGCAAGATCACCGTGCCCAATAGCCTGGCCAAGCACTTACCGAATTGTCTCATAGGTTTTGTCAGGGACAGCTAACTTATAGAGTTCCCCCATTGATGGTTGAAATTTGAAAAACACATGTGAGAAGTTCTCTTCCAGCCCTATAAGTTATGGGTAGATCTGTGCCTAGATTCCAGATAACCCCACTGGATTACCAGCTGAGTCTCACCAGGGAGTAAAGTCCACCCTGTCTCTACCTTCCCCATGGCATTTAGCTTTTTAGTACAAAAGTCGTTCATCTAAAGGTTACTGCCCTGTCTCAATGCCATTTTTGTTTTTGATCTTTTATATTTTTAATAAAAGTATATATAGCTAATATATAAAACATGATGTTTAAAATACATAGACATAATGAAATAATGACTAAGTCAACCACTTAACATATTCATTTCCTCTCATAGCTTCCATTTGTGTGTGTGTGTGTGTGTGTGTGTGTGTGTGTGTGGTGAGAAAACTTGAAATCCATTCTCTTAGCAAACTTCCAGTATTTGCTACAGTATTAGCTACAGCTATCATGCCATACATTAGATCTCTGGACTTCTTTATCCTACATAACTACAACAAATCCCCATCTTACCTCCCTTTCTGCCCCTTGTAACCGCTGTTCTACTCTCTGTTTCTATGATCCATCTCTGGTGGTTAAAAGTGGGAGGCAGCCTTCCAGGCATTCCTGGATGTTATAAATAGCTGGAGATACCATCATTTAGCATTTCTTTGACCACTGGACTAGGTAGTCTTGATCTACCTGGATGGTATCTCAATATAGTCCCTTGAGCTAATTTTTCACAATTCTGCAGGCCAGGAAATTTTAAACTGCTTACTACAACAGTTATATCTCTTGGCCGACTCTGGAAAGTACATGTTGGGTTGGGCACCTGGGGTGGAGTCCTTGACTCACATAGTTACCATAAGTGGGGCCCACATAATGCTGAGTATGGGGTCAGCAGTTCTAGAGAGGGAACCTCCTTTGTCTATCAAATCACCCCATAATCTATGGGATTAGTGTTTGATTACTATGAGCAGTATCATGTTTCAATATTTCACTGTTTTAATACATGTCTTCTAAATGAAAAATATAACAGCAACAAAACCAAAAGTAAGACTTAACGTGAATTTGTTTGGACCTTAGAAACTTGGGTAAAGTCTCGAAAACTAGATTCTTCCCTAGAATACTAGTTCTGTGTATCAAAACTGAGGCCTCTATTGCTACTTTAGGGACTTATGTCTGGAATAAGAACAACTTGAGACTTCTCAAAGTTGGTCCCATTGAACATCTACTATTCCACTGGGGACAGAAAACAATGGTTTCCTTAGACCATTTTTCAGGTTCACAAGTGTGTTAGCAAGGGTGAGAGTATCTATCTAGTGGGAATGTGTCTGGAACCTACTTCTTTCAGAACGTGCCTAAGATGGTCAGACAAATGTCAACCATGACAGCAACCCTGGTCCCTCCCATCCCAGGAACAACATCCCAGAAGGCAGTGTCTGGGATGTTCTCACCTCTAATGACAGCTTCCCCATGGCAAGACCAAAGGTATCTGAAGAAAAACACTTAGAACTATGTTCTTTGCACAGATGGTGTCTCTTATTTCTTAGGATTTGAAACTCTCATGTGACATCCCCAATCTCTGTCCATATTCTTCATACCTGGATTCTGTCCTTGTGCCTTATGTCTTGCATGGAACTTTCTTCTGCATTTCTGGATTGGCTTCTGATATCATTATCACCGCTGCCAGCTCTCACATGGACTGCTCTTGGCACCACACTCTCCGGCCATGTGTTACATCTAGCCACACTCTTACAACCTCAGCCTGCACTAGCTCTCAAGTGGAAGTGTTTGGATAATTTTAAGGTAACCACACAACTCTCTCTCAAAATAGCAAACTCTTTACCCACCATATCTTAAATTTCTTCTGTTATATTCCTGTGGCCTTGACTGAAGGTTCTGATTGCTTTTAAAATATACGCATCCCTGGAAAAGGTAAATTTTACACATCATCAAACATGTACACCTCCATGTGAGTAAAACCTTCACATCTTTTTAAAAATATGGTAGGAGTGTGAGGCAGGAAAAAGAATGAGGATCTCAACCTCTAGGCTGCAGTTGAGATGGTAAAAGTGCCTCTGGACAGGAAATGAAACCTTAGTTTCTAAAGATGACACTTGCCACCCTCCCAATGTTGTGAAGCACTGGCCCTGGGTAGCTCTTTTCTCCATGAACTACAACTGCTTGTCACAAAATTTTTTGATAGGCACTCTCCCCTGTCTGGATTTGGGCTGTAAATATTTGCCCAGACTCTAAAACTGATGCCTGAACTTTACAATGCACATATTGCATAAATATATGTTGATAAATAAACTTGTAAGCTGGTGTATGCATTGCATGTAAACTCTCGTTTTTTTTAAGTAAAGATTTGAATTTTATAGACTGTAAAATATGGATATTGCTCTATTTATCTCTATGTACCTCTGTGAAAAGGTGACTGCTGTAATTGAAAAGTCATGCCATATAACTAAAATAAGGTACTTTATTTGGAATTTTAAGATATCTCCTGCCCAATATGTATAACCATAACTATCTTGAAAAATTAGTTGTTTATTGCATATATATTTTCTAGTGCTCTGGTTATAATCCTGAAGCACTTTAGAAGTAGTATGAGAGGTATGGAGCTGGCCACTGCTATAAACACAGGGTTCAAGGGTTCTGGTTGGCCAGTGTGGGTCAACAAGGCTAGTTTGAGAGACATGTGCCAGCCGTGGTGCTGTGGAGGAACAATGCCATCAGCTATGCACAACAGTGACAAACCCTGGCCACACTGTTAGGAAAAATTATTTATATTCTTGAACTACTTATACTAAGAAAACTTGCTCTTTAAAGGATCATATTACAACTGTTGTAGACTTTGTGGGCGAGGTCTGGCCTTAGTGCATGTATTTCTTATATACTTCTTTCTTTAAATCCATGCTTTACAAAAGGTAAAAGCCATTATTTAGTTCATGCATCATAGTTTCCTCACGCTAGCTCTGGAGCAAAAGTTTTGATACACTTAAATAGCAAAAAACTTGTATTCAAGGCAGAGTTTATGTTCACCACAATAATCAACCTCAGTCCAAGAGTGGTGGCTGGGACTTCGTTGGTGGTCCTAGGACCCTGCCTCCTCTGCTCCCAGACAGTCCCAAGGAAACCAACCAGAGTGTGAGAGCTCTTGGGAACACAGCTGAGATATCCGGATATCTGTGCCCCAGAGAATCCCAACAACTTCCCACTAGTAACAAAAATGTGTAATTATCAAAACAGCTCAGACCTCATATCAACAAGGAAGGAAGCACCTAACAGATTGACAGTTACCATCTGCACATTCTGTCTATGGCAGTACCATGTTTGTGTCACAAGTAAAATTCTCCTTTTTTTAAATCTCCTACATGTCTCGGATACAAATGTCTTTGCAATTTACTCATTTCCTTTCTGTCTCAGTTCTATTAGAGAGAGTATACTTTTATGTCCGTACACCAGGATAACTGTGCACATCTCTTAACTGGTTCCCGTGCGAGGTCCTTTTAAACTCTCCACTCTCTGCCTTAGCCAAGCCACCCCTCATAGGCTAAGTTTTGTAATTACATTGCTTTGATTTGGCCTCCTCATTCTCTCAATGACCTTAATTCATTTCAGTTCACTTTGTCTTTAATCAGATATTTATGATGCTCAGTCTTCAATGTAATGGAAACTACAGGATCCCCAGACACATGTTAGAATCTCTGCCTTCTATTAGAAGAGATAAGACAATGACAAAATACCTTTGATAGAAGGCAGAACACAATAAAAGCCATTTGAGTAGTGCAAGTTCAGTTTAGTAGAGTCACTACAGAAATTTTCTGGCTGGTGAAATTGGGATGCACTCGAGAAATTATTGGAGATTTACTAGAAAGTCACTACATGAAGGAAGAAGGGGGCAGAGCATTGTGGTAGAGATAAAGACATAGATGGGGCATGGAGGAAGGAAAGAATAGAGGTTATTGTGCGAATTAGGGCCATATAATTTTAGTAGTTGAATGAGGGAACAAATTTAGAGAATGAGTTAAGCCGAATTTGGGGAAGGCCTGGAGTGCTGGTCCATGTTGCTTGAGCTGTATTTAGTAGACTATGGAGGAAAGCCAATATTTTTGAAGTCCATATGCCTCAACCAGGTGAGTGTGTGCTGGGTTTGCACAGCCATGATGTATCGAAAGGGCTTCGGACGGAGAGTAAGGGAACTCATAGATTTTAATTTCTGCTTCATCTTTCTAGGTTATCAGTATATCAATGTAAAATGAACAACATGATCATTTACATTTATATTTTTAAATGTTTGTACAGGCTACGAAATGCTGATACTATACGCACAGTGAGGAAAGGGTTTTAGAAAATAGCAAGACAGATTGGTTGTGGGATTTCCAAGAACAAATGATATACAGTGGAATTGTGTTTGGTAAAGTTGGAAAATAAGAAAATATTTGTCTCGAACCTTTTCAACCTAATATTGCAGATCATGGCTCCCCTCAACCCTCACATTAGATCATAAAATCCTTAGAGAAGGAAGTGTATTTGCTTTGATTCCTCTTTGCATTCTCAGCACATAGAGGAGAGCCGACCTCAGAACAACCACTCAGTAAATGTTGCTTGAACGAATGATCTCTCCAAACTGTGTCAGAGCCTCCACTCTAGAGGAAAATCTGTAACCAAACACATGCTAACAAGTAAGTGATTATCCATATGTTAAAAAGAATTTCTCTAATAAAAATAAAATAGCCCATTGCTAAGTAAGTCCAATTTTAATAGCAGCACTCAGAGAAAAGGACAAATATCGTACAAGGGCTATAGTGGTCCAGGCTGCTGGGGTCCCAATCAACTACTTCCTGTTTTCCTTCATCTGGGGCTCCTGGAAACCTTAGCTTTTCAAGTAGAACTGTCTTTGGCTGAACTTACTCTGTTTTACCCTGGCATATGGCAAGGAAGGGACTATGGAGAACCCCTGAGACAGAGCCTATAGATAATTTCAACTTTTCTTCAGATTGTGAAAGAAGCTCTGTGCTACTCTCTGCCTGTGGGAGTCCCCAGGCTCTAAATGCAGTGTCCTGATTTCCTGACCATCCTGTCTAAAAACAAACAAACAAACAAACAAGCACATCACTTTCTCTTCCACAGTTATATTGGGCTGTGTTTGTGTTAAATTCCTCTCCTTCAGCATGTAGGAGATTTGGCATGTCTTTGATCAGGGTTTCCAACTTAGCTTCTCTGATTACATGCCTACTGCATGCAGCTTAGATAAACTGAGTTCATTGGTTGAGGAGGCTACATATCTACTCAGAGTGGGAAGAGCCACAATGGTGCAATTTCAGGTATGTGAGCGTCTATACCTAACTGTGTCTTCTGTATTGATGTTAAGTATGACATCATTACTTCCATTGAAGCCTGGTACACAGTCTGTACCCTAAATTCTGAAGCACTCAGAGCAGTTTTGGAGAAAAGACAGAGAGAATGCAAGAACTGCAATAAATACAAATACCATTTGCCAACTTAATTCAACTGTATCAACCTGTATATCATGACAAAATTTTACTGCAACACCATGAATTAATCTAATGGAAAACTCTGTGTATGTTGTGTTTATCATTTGTTCCAAAAATATTAAGGGAGTACATTAAGTAACACTTTTAGTCTCCAGTGAGAGAAATCCACTGACAAGAGGATAATAAAAATATTTTTGAAGAATGTATTGCCTCGCATGACTGGGAAGTGCAGTAGTGTGTTGCTTAAGGCCCAGCTGACCAAAAGCCTCAAAAAGCACCATCAGGAACCCTTATCTCTTTCTCCAGTTCTCAGATAGCTCCTTTCCCTGTAATAGGTGTAATGGTTTCCAGAACATCAAGATCCCAGCTGAGAGACAGTATTTCTTGGATAGGTATTTTAGTGTCACATTGTTGTTATAACAAATTACCATGACATTGGTGACTTAAAACAACACAGATTTATTATCTTACAGTCTTGGAGGTCAGCCATCTGAAATAGGCAAAATCAAGGTGTAGTCAGAGATGAATTCCTTTCTTCAGACTCAGAGAGAATTCATTTTCTCACCTTTTCCTGCTTCTGGAGGTTGCCTTCATTCATTGGCTCCTGGCCACTTACTCAAAGTTAGCAGACTCATCACTCTGACTTCTACTCCATCGCTGCATCTTCTCTAACTCTCCTGCCTCACTCTTTCACTTACAGGATGCTTGTGATTACATTAGACCCACCTATATAATTCAGCATAATCTTCCCATCTCAAGATCTTAATCACATCTGCAAAATCCCCTTTGCCTTATAAGAGAACACATTCACTAGTTCCGGGAATTAAGATGTGTATCCACTGCAGAGTGAGGGGAGGTTATTATTCTGCCTACCACAATAGGTTTTGCACACACACAAAAAAGAAGAAAAGATCGATGAATAAATAAAACTCCTAAGGAGGACTTTGAGTAGTCCTACTTCTGTGATGTGCTTACCTTCAAATAATCTCTGTGCTTAGGAGAACTGGATACTCTGATTGGCTAACGTGGGTCACATTAGGCCAAACTTGATGGTGAGAGGGCAGGGGGGATGTTTTAGCTTCTACCATATCACAGAGAATGGTTTCTCTGCAGGAAAAAAAAAGTGGGGGGGGGGATTTCTTATTAGAAGAAGGTGAAAGGTTGCTGAAAAAAAACAAAAAACAAAAACAAAACACCGATACCCACTGAACGAGACTGGCAGACAAACGAGCAGGTTTGTCTAGCTCCCAGACCTAAGGAGGGTACCATGATTTAAACATCAGCCATTCAAGAGTCCTCTTTTAAAACATAAATATTTAAGTTTGGTAGGGATAAATATTCATGTTGAGTCACATATCAGAGTGAAAGTGTTTATCAAAAATCTTATACTTCATGCTGGAATTGGCTGAGGCAATAGATTACATTGGGGGAGAAAATCAGGGACTTCAAAATGAGAAGTCCCAAGGAGGGTATGGAGAGAAGATCAAAAACACGAAGCTTGTGTCTTGCCTCTCGAGCCTGATCATGGGCCAGCTCTGGCTCTCACTGTGTCAACATGTAAATGAACCCTTGATAAGCGGGCCTATCTCGTATGTGGGGTCTCTTCTTCCCAATTCATCTACTCCCCTATCTCTCAGCACCTTCCCAACCTAGACACTATTCACACTTTTTTTTTTCCCTCAGAACTCCTATCCCTTATGCCTGCAATATGGCAAGGCCTGTGCTGTCCCAGACCTCCAGAGGAGGGGCAATTGTTCATGGGCAGAAATATCCCTCCAAGGGCAGCAGCTCTTCAGCATTTGGGCATTAATTCATAACCAAACATTGACGAATCATGCCATTTTACTGAAAAGCACAGTCCTTAAGTCAACCACCTAATCTAAGGGAAGAAATTAAACTCTAAACCAACATAAACACATTACAAGTCATTAGTGTAATTAAAAAGGAATGTATAATTAAAACATTTGTGTATTTTAGCTTAAATTCATCTGTGGTCGGAAATTTTAATGAACTGTTCATCAAAGAAGTCTCAGGAGTCTGGGGATAAGTTTAGCATAACAAGAATCTCAATGTTTTCTCCCCTCTGCTTCAGGAGCCCCATTCCCTCTGGTTTCTAAACAGCAACCTGTCATTGGTTCCACCAAACTAATAATGATTCTAAGTGGTTATGATTGCTTTCGTGTTTTAAACTGATGTTATCTTTTTATCCCTTAAGAATCATGTTTTTCATAATTACTTCTCTTTTGTCCTTTTCTTAAGACAAATGATTTTGTAATTAGCGATGAAGGAAGGAGTCGTCACTCCAAGACATCTGTCAAGTTGTCAGGAAGGATGTCTCCCTGTAGCTATATTTAAACTTTCTGTTTAATAGCCTCTTGCTTTATTTCACAAGAACATCTCTGCGGAATCATGCCCCGGATCCCCTAATGATCAGGTTCTATAAAACATAGAGCAATTAGACTGTAAAAAAATATTGCTCCCCAGAATGTCCTTCCTATTCATAATGTGCGCCTCTCCTTAACAGTCCCTTCCCTGGACATCCCCACCCACATGGTTGACTCCTCCCCCATGCTCTGTAGATTCCAGTTCTAGATTCATACAGATGAGATGGTAGAATTTGTCAAAACTAGGCTAACACTTTCCCCAACTCCACCATTTAGTTGTAACAATGTTGTCTGTCTCCAAGTGAATGGCAAGTTATTGTGAGAAACTGACTACTTTTCCCTTGGAGGGGGCACAGGAGGGCACACCTATGCTGTGCTTCCCCTGCACCCTATAGAGAAGTGGTGTGCTTGTCCAGTGTTCGCTGTTCTTCCATTACTTCTGCAGCAAGGAATATAGCTTCAGTGACTCTCAAAGCCTCTTCCTGAGGGACAGAATCCAGATTGACAGAAATATCATGTGGAGTGCCGAGGAACATGGGGAGCTCATTTTACCATGAGATTTAAGATTACTGCTGATCTCCAATTCCAATGCCATTCTGCCAATAGGTAACACCCTAAATCTCAAAGAAATCTCAAGTTGTTCTGATCACTCACTCTTCTTTTTTCTCAATCACTCATTTAACACATGGCTCTGGTTCTTCATAAGAGAAAGCTAGGCACAGGGACCTTAATGATTTCTTTGAGAGGCACACAGAAGTATCAGACAGATCCAAGAAAAACAAAACTTAGTGAAGTGCCATCTGATGCTGACTTTTCAACCTGGCCCTGGCAGAGAACCAGAGACAGGACTGGCCCAAGTTGAACAAATGAACACCTAACACCTTCCCATATTTTAGGAGATCCTTAAAGTTTGTACATTTGCCCCTTATTTTGAGCACCTTTCCAGCTTCCTCCTCTTTCAAAACACTCATACTATACTAGACTGGGTCCCAAGGATGTGCCAGTTTTGAAGTGACATAAAATTGTCTGGGTAAAGTGGGTAGATGGAAAACCATTGCTTAAAGTAATTTTCTTCATGAGAGTATTTATATTTAACAGTCTTTTAAAGGTCAAAAGATGTACCCTGGCCCATCTTTTTGGTTAGAGTACTGTTTCATATACCAAAAGGTTACAGGTTCAATCTCCAGTCACGGCTCATACCTAGGTTGTGGGTTTGAGCCCTGGTCAGGACACATACCTACATTGGTGGTTTCATCTCTAGTCAGGACACGTATGACAGGCAACCAATCAATGTTTCTCTCTCATATTGATGTTTTTCTCTCTCTCAAATCAATAAACTTATCCTCAAGTGAGGATTAAAAAAAAGATCAAAAGCTGTAAGATACACAAAAATGGCACTACATGGTAGAATTAAAGGCATCAGAGAGATTAGAACATCGAGACTTTTATTTCTGATGGGGCAGGCTGACTGATCCTGGGTCCCATCTCACTGCACCATTGAGTGGCTGCTTATTCTCTGTGCCGGAGTACAGTACAAGAACAGAGTGCAGAATGTGGGCAGAGGGGTGACCAACTAAGAGAGGGAATCATAAGAAAAATATGCATCAGTGTGTTTACTTTCCTGGTTAGTTTCCCAACATATTTCTTCATGGAGCTCATGGATCATAATATTGAAGATGGAAGAAAATCACTAGATGCCTCTAAAGTTGTAGTCCTCTTTTTCCCCTAAATTCCAAATGCCACCCCTTCTTTATGGCTATTTTAATGTTCCTTATATCCTTTTCGCTCCCATTCCATCTTTTTGAAAATCATTCTTCACATGGATGTCAGATTTCAAGTACTAGTTACAGCACTCCCTTATCTTTCTGCTGTCAAGAGGCTGAAAGTCTCCCTGCCATCTATGGGTTAACACATGGCTTCATGTCACCTATTCTTACCTCATCCATCCTTATTACTCAACATTTCTCAGCAGCGGACTTGCTGGGCTCATTACATCGGGCACCTCCTTTTGCTCCACCCACTTCATCCAAAATCCTATTGGCTCAAGCTTGTTGGCAATATTGCAGAAAGTAGAAAAACTAAGAAGACCTGAAAATACCAGGTAGCTGCCATATTGGCCCTAGTTTCTCCGCCTCTAGACTTCTTTAACCTAAAAGAAATGAAGCTCTATTGTTTAAGCCTCTGTTATGTTCATTGTTGGTTACTAGCAGCTGAATGCAATTCTTAAGTGACACAAATACATGAAAATAACTAATTTTACCTGTACTCATATTTAGGTATTCACATTCAGGGACAGGTGATACCCCTCTAATTATTTGGTTTTTGGTTTCTTCATTTCTTTGTTTGCTTGAAATGTTGCACTGAAAAATCTGAAATTCTAAAACAATCTAATTAAAATGATAAAACCACTCTCTGACCCTTAATTTGGAAGGTTCTACCCACACAAAAACCCCAATATTCATCCCTGGGCTCTCTTTTCTCTTCTCTAGCTGTGTTCTGCCTGCCAAGTCCCTAAAGAGGAAAACTCATATAAATATACAATCATATCTTCTTCCCATTGTGTTGCTTGCTAATGTGGTCTTGGGTGGTTACCAATCCTTTCTGTGAATTTGTAAATATGTAGAGGCACAGCCTGAGTGCAGAAAGGTAGTCCCCAAACTTGTTTTCTTAATTTTTTTCAGACTATGGAAATTTAAGAATTGTGGGTGGAATAATAAGTGAGTAAATGAATCATAAACAGACAGTGAATTTTTTATATTAAAAAAGAGAGAATAAGGACAGATAAGATACCACAAGAGCATGAGCAGGTGGAAAGATTTGATACGAGGAAGCTCCAAAGTTTCACATATGTTTACATAATGTAAACTGAGGAATCTTTTAAAAATGTTACGTGATTTTTGAAAATACTCTGTCACCTTTGATCCTTACCAGTCCCAGTATTCAAAGCAATAGTTACTGGTATATTGGGGACTACTAGTGTTTATATTTAAGAAGTCTATACCTTTAGGGGGAAAAGGCATTGAGCTCAGAATTTGGGGGCAATATTGTAAAACTGAAAAAAGATCTTTCCCTTCAAGAGAAGGAAATGATGAAAGCAGAGACATTGTGGCTGCAAAGACAAGAACACAGAATGTGTACCCTGCGGAGAAACCTGGAGAGCTAGAAAAATGCCTGATGAGTTTGTGAGATATGATGGAAGACAAGACCCTTGTCTCATTTTCTTGGTAGTTTTCAGACTGTGTCAAAGTAAGAGAATGCTGGAGAGGAGTCACCATGGTCAGCTCACTGTGACATAAAAGCCAAGGGAAACTTTCCATGACCCAAAAGTGTCATGTGGCTGTTGCCTATGTGTATGCAGAGAGAATCCCTGAGCAAAAGGGAGAGACAGAGCAGCAGAGGCCAGTGTCATCTCAGTGGTGCAAGGCTACGAGGGTCATTTGATAGGTGCCCAATAAAGATGTTTTCAAGTAGTACTTCCAGACTGATGTGCAAAAGCCTGTCATGATTGATCCTTGAGGCAAGAAATAATCCTTACATGGCTTTCTCTTAAGTGTGAACTACTCGGGGGGAAGTGACACATTAAGTGCCCAACATTTTATATAAAGACACATATGAGGCTGCCATTCTAAAGGGCTGGGGCAATTTTAGAAAAAAGAGAATTTGAGGGGGACCAAGAAAATCTAAATAGGCAAAGAGGGTTGGGTCTTGCTCTAAGATGACAGTGGAGTCAGTCCTAAGCCATGGACCTTGTTTATATTAATAAATCCAGAATCAATATTAGAACTGTTTGTTAACATCTCTGTCCACAGATCCTACTTATACCTTAGTGTCTCCCAACTTTTTCTGTAACAAAATAAGACCAATGCATTGTACACTCACACGCATATATACACACGTTCATTCCCACAGTCACACACATACTCCCACATAGACATGCACTAAACTTTGCGGTCTCTATGGGCTTACTGAATATTAAAGCAAACCTTAATGAAATAGGTATCCTATAATTCAGATGCTGGGTTTATAGGCCTTTCTTAATTGTCTTTCACCAAGATGCTATCATGGATCTATTTGTGATGCTTCTTTGTTCACAGAAAGATCGATGACTTTTTAATGCTAGTATAAAAATGGAGGAGGTGGCAAAAGAAAGAAGAGAGAAAATAGGCTCACAGGTAATCAGATAGTTTTCAAATTAAATACAAGGAAGATCTTAGCCATGCTGGCTGTTCAATAGAGATATTTACCTCTCAAATGGATGAATGTTGTATCACCCTCCAAACATTGCTGACATCAGGGATGCTCTAGAAAAAAAAGATCCTTTTAAAGGTCCTCAGTTGGTGCCCTCACCAGCATGGTTCATTTGGTTGAGCATTATCACACAAAGCAAAAGTTCGTGGGTTCAATTCCCAGTCAAGGCTCATGCCTGGGTTGCAGGCTGGTCCCCATTTGGGGCACCTGCAAGAAGCAATTGGTCAATGTTTCTCTCACACATTGATATTTCTCTCCCTCTCTTTATCCCTTCCTTTCTTTCTCTCTAAAAACAAATAAAATCTTTTTAAGAAAGATCTTCAGTTGGATGCAAGAACCTTGGGCAAAACCCAAGAGGGTTTTTGTCTAGCTTCCTGGTTTTACTCTTCTACTTCCCATGTGAAGGACACATCCTGAGAAAAACCTCTGGCACATACCACTAGCTCTGCAGCCTTTGCGAAATGCATCCTTTCTCTGGACATGCATGTTTCCAGCCACACACACATTGACATTGAGGTTTTTAGAATATCATTGATGTCAGCAAGACAGGTATTTAGGACAACTGCATTTTTAAGGTGTCTCTGGTGACTACATTTTTCATTAGGGTTTCCAGTTGTACTGGGTATAATTAGCCCTGAGGTTATAATCTTATCAGAAAAATGAAGCATCAGAGGATGCTACTAAATTAATCTTCTGGCTATGAGGATGTCACTCCAGAGACTAGGATGCAAACATCGTGGCTACTATTGTCTTTGTAATGACTCTTAAAAATATGTTAATAAATACTGGGTTTCACAATCCCCAGGCAAATAAATATTTAAGTATAACAGTGGGCATTTATCTAAAAGCCATAGGCTCAGTTTCATATATTGTGATTTGAGGAATTATATGTATAATGATTTACCCTTAAATATTTCCCACAATACATTGCTTTAGAGACTGCTATGCAACCATTAAAATCCTATCCTGATTTCCAGTTAGACATCATAAATTAAACAGACACATTTATCTCTTATTCCCTCTTGAAGCTCCTCTATATTGGGACATCAGAAGAAGCAAAAACCAATAATGAGAGAAAGATAAGAGCCAATTAAAAATGTCAACAAAACTTGAAAAAAATGGAGTATGATAAGCAGGGGTTACTTGCTCAGCATCTCAGAGGAAGTTGACACCTGAGTGCCTTTAAAAAATAGACAAATATTGGCAAGACAATTTATGACAGAGGCCTGGAAAGGTTTAAAATTTAGTGACACTGCCATCTTGGATGATTAAAGTGCCAATTAGGGCTTAAATTTGGAGGACAGGTAGAAAGTCTTTGTGGGAACAACTACAAACCCACCTGTCAGTCCTTACCTTGTGTAGCCTAGGGACTGAATTTGCCAATATGGGTCAGAAGACCTGAGACTCGTTTCCTGAAGCAATGAGACCATAAAAGCTCTGACCTTAAAAAGGATAGTGTTACCTAAAAGTCAAGGTAAAAATGCTGCATCAAAAACAGATTAATGACAGGCTGTATAACAAATTAAACAAATTAGTCAGATTCTGGCCTACTCTTCCTTATCTTCCATCCTGCAGGAAAATCAGGTTTTCACCTTTCAAGTCAATATATGAATGACTCAGGAAACACTCTGTTCTAAATGAAAAAGCTATCATCCCACCTTGGCCAGGTAGCTCAGTTGGTTAGGGTACCATCCTGACACACCAAGACGGCAAGTTCAATCCCCAGTCAGGGCACATAAAAGAATCAAATGAATACATAAATAAGTGGAGCAAGAAATCTCTCCCTCTCTCACTGCCTCAAATCAATAAATAAAAAAAGAAAAAGATGTCACCCCTTGATTAAACCAGAGTGACACCCACCATTTTGCCATTTGACAGCCCCTTATGAACACTAAAAAAACACAGTACTAGACTAGTTTTTAGTTCCTCACTCTTAATTATAAATAGATCACAGTAATCACCAGATGTTTGTGGAAGGCCTAAAAAATAAGAATGAAAGGAAGATCAAAGCAAAAGATAAAAAAAGACCAGAAGAAACACAGACAATGTAAGAATCAAAAGAAAACTTCTAAAAATCTAAAATGGCTTTTTCCAGAGAGAAGACTGAAGACACTATTTATGAAATGAACTTTGGCTGAATTGCAAAAGGAACATTCAGCAAAAAAGGAAGGGCTACTGGAAATGAAAAAATTCAGAGCAGAAATGTAAAAGTTCAACCCAAGGAATAGAAGTTAAAGAAACCTTCGAAAAAGCAGAACAAGAAGACAGAGATAGTGAATAAAAGAGAAAGCTAAGAAAACCAGAACATTAGTCCAGGACTATAGCACAAGGGTAAAAGGAATTACAGAAATGGAGAAGAAATAAAACTGAATCAATGCCATTATCAAGAAATAATGCAAGGAAATTTCCAGATCTAAAGGACATGTTTTCAAATTTTTTAAAAGACCCTGCCAAATATCATGCAAAATAAGTGATAACAGACCTTCAGCAAAAAATATATATATATATATATATATATATATATAATTATGGAGTTCTCAAAGGTGGGGGCTAAAGAGCCTTAATTTCCATAGATAAAAAAGGAAGGAGGTTTGGAAACACATTTTATTCCTAAGGAGGAGATATTTGAAGCTAAAGGAAAATGGAGAAAATTTTTCAGATTCATAAAGAATATAATCTAGCCCTGGCTGGCGTAGCTCAGTGGATTGAGCGCAGGCTGTGAACCAAAGCATCACAGGTTTGATTCCCAGTCAGGGCACATGCCTGGGTTGCGGGCTGGGTCCCTGGTGGGGGCCATGTGGGAGGCAACCACACATTGATTCTTTCTCTTTTTCCCTCCCTCACCCTCTCTAAAAATAAATGAATAAAATCTTTAAAAAAAGAATATAATCTTCTACTTAGAATTTAATATTCAGCCAAACAATCAAATATGAAGGAAAAATAAAGACACATTCAGGCATGCTGAATTTCAGAAAATGTATCTCCCACTCATCCTTTGTCAGAAAGCTACTATAGAATATTTTCTGTCTGAACAAGAAAGATGTAAACCCCAAAATTCATGGGGCTTCAACAGAGGAGGAGGCAATGAAATTCTCCGAATGATGGGAAGAGGAATCCTAACATTATAGATGAGTCTAGAGTGTGTCCGGTTGAGACTGAAGCAAGGAGAAAGAAGACTGCAGGGTAGATGTCTCCAAAGGAAAAAAAAATGCAGCTGGTGTTTATTATATAACACATCACTATATTTAGAGATGATCTGTTCTATCAGAAAATCCTGAGATGAATGATGAAACTAAACAAAGAAAGACAATTATTAACTTAAGAAAGTAGAGAAAGTTTGGCAAGAATTACATTTTAAACATGGTCCATGATTACATAGTCCATTATAATGTTGATAGACTGGTAGCACTTGGTGTGGCTATCGGGTTTCTATTGTTGTGCCACTTATGTTCAAAAACACTCTCTCCAGTCACTTTGTGGGTGTTGTGCTCTGTCATTACATATTGCCATTATGCCTGTGTGTGTGTGTGTGTGTGTGTGTGTGCACCTCTTGTTCTTCCACTTAAACCAGCAGCTTTTTGGGAAAGGCACAGCACCTTCTGCTTCTCTAGATCCCCACAGCTATGGGCCAATGTCTCAGTAAATTTTTTAAAAAGTAAATTAATTTAAAAAACTGAGCAAACTTTTAAATTGCTAACATCTTGATTAGAGCCAACATACAAGGGACCCCATACAATGATGACCACCACAGACAAAATACTTGCAATAATAGTGTGAAATATAATAACTGGTTATTTCTTGGATGCTAAAATTTGCTGGACACTGTTCTAAGAGCTTTATATACCTTAATTTACTTAAACATTAAAAAACCCCAAGTTCAATACCATTATAATTTCCAATCTACAGGTGAGAAAATTGAGGCACAGTGAGGTTAATGTGGCAAAATCAAGTGGGACAAGACATGCGCTCCTCAGCGCCCTCCCTGGCCTTGTGTCTTGATTTTCACCAGTGACACTGTCTAGAATATTCTTATTTATCTCCATGTCTCCCCCTCTGAAATCTATAGTCTAAGGATAAGCCCCTGGTCTCACACATTTCCAAGCAGAGCCTCCTGCATGGAGTGAGCACTCCGCACTTACATATGAGCTGAACAAATGAGAAGGGGGCCATGGATGAGGAGCCCTGCTACGTAATCTCCCACATAACACAGACAGACCTTGTCCTGGGAGATCGGGGCAGACGTGGCTCTATATGCCATTTACCATTAAATAATTCTAAATAACTGTTCAAATATGCAAATGCTAGTCAAAATGTTTTATGTGATGTAGGTGAAAACATATTTGGGACAATTTTAAATTTTCTTCCAGATATTAAATTCAAAGAATAGTCATAGATATCTTTTTGAGTTAATTTGTAGTGTTGATGGCTTATCTTTTGGAGATTTGAGTCAATGTCACTAAAGATGGTTTTAGCTTGTATTTTTATAACAAGTACAACAAATAATGCAGTTTAGGCTAATTTTCAAAAGACAAAGAACATATTGAAAGAAAACAGCTTACTCAAACATTTCATGTAATTTTATGACTTTTTCACTTTGTCACATATGTAAAGAGTTGGGGAAAGCCAGATTTTTAAAAAGGTGGGCCAGATCCTGGTTGTCTTAATTCAAAGCAGAGAAGTGATGCTGTGTACCTGAAAGCTCTGGTTTGTTCTATCCTGATTAAATGGGGTTTCTGGTTTTATTCTGTTTTGTTTGTTTTTTGGTATCAGGGCTTCCCAAGCTTATCCTACAATCAATACATGCTTTTATTTTTGTCTTTACCAAGGTGGGGGACTTTCAAATTATTGTCTGGGTTTCAGTCCCTCTGGTACTAGGCATTTCAATTTGAAGGGACTTCTGAGTTCTTTGCTGTGTGTGTGTTAATTAGAGTTGGTTTCCTGATCTTTGCTGTCAGTTTCCTCTGCTCCACAATTTGAGAGACAGTGATGCTAAACCAATGCTCAAAGGTCCCAGGAGACCATTTCCAGTTGCATTACTGATTTATTTTCGTCTTGACCAGATGGCTCCAGGTTCCTGTGAATGTACTGGGGTCCTTTTGATTACCCTATTTATCTCTCCCAGTGCTCAATTTAAGGGTCAAATCTCATGTAACACATTAGCTAGAAAGATAAACCATTCAAGCCCACTGCTGTTTGGACACCATACTTCTGGCATATGCTCTGTGCCTCATTACACACCAAAGTTATTAGATTTAATACATGTTTTTATAAACTCCATAACAAAAGCAGGCAAGGTATTTGTTGGTCTGTCTGTCGATCCTTCAAAACATGCAGCCAATGAAAGGGCAGGAGCTGGGAGGCATTCGCAGAAAGGAGCGCCGGTGTGGGTCCCTCCGGCTCCCTCACCGAGGCCTTCCTTTTCTTTATGGAGGTGGCCATGAAAAAGATGAGCAGAACATTTTTAATGAAACCAATAAAAATGCAAAGGAAGATTTAATGTTTAAAGAAATAATAAATCAAAACTGACAACTGAAATGCAATATTTCACCATGAGATTGAGGAAATCAATTCATCCAAAGGGCACATTTGGCTTCTGTTAAAAAAAAATCCCACATACTCACACAATAAAAGCTATCATATCAGATGACGCTAAATAAGCTCTAGTTAATGGATTTTTGAAACCTTGGGAAACATGCATGAAGCCAGACAATAGAGAGTCTCATGGCATTGGGAACATGCACACAGACAGCCCCCCACCCAACATCTACAATCCAGGAATCATAAATTACTATGCTCAGGACCCTGAGTGGGGGTTAAAACTTCAAAAAATTATCAATTATTCAAGAGGCTCTGTGGGCTCAGGACTGTCTAATTGTCAGATTATTTATTTTGATTCTTAAATCATTTCCCTTTAAGACTTCTCATGAAATGAAAAATATAGGTGAATCCTAAAAACAGAAATAGTAACGGCCCACCCTTAGGAAGTAAGCAGAGAGTGAATGTTGTGGGCCCTTCTCATCGTGTGTATGTAGTGACCCTGGAGAAAATTACATTTAACAAAAACTATCCCTTCTGCATAAGGGTTTACAAGTCAGTGAGAAATTGTCACCTGTGCTAGAAATGATAATACAATGTAGCTCATAGCTAGGGCTATAATGGAGGTCGAAACATACCATAAAAATGGGCCCAGGCATCTTGGAAAGGCTTTAAGAGCAGATGAAGTTTGATGTAGACCTTGAAGAATGAGATAGAATACAGCAGTTTGATATCCTTGGGATATCAGAGGAACAGAGATGAGAGTGATGGGTAAAGAATAATCTCCATAGTGCAGTTAGATAAAGATAGAAGCAAAGTAGTGCAAGGAATACTGGGTGAGGCAAATGTAGGTCTACAATTGTCTGTATGGAACAAATTCAATAATGAATAAATAACAATACAAGAATAAACCGTGTAAACCTACCTCTGCCACACCCTGTATTTGGAAGCAGTGTGAGAGAATAGAGGGTAGAAGGGTCATATTCACAATAGATAACAATGCAGCTAAGAAAAATGGCTGTATATGGGCTGCGTGGGCTTGGCACCAGGCCGGGTGGTTATTATGTGTTTTCATATCTAATCCTCTCCACAGTTCCTCCAGGCAGGTAGTAACTCCAGTTTATAGCTGAGGAATCTGAGGCACTACAGTGTTATATCAGTTACCCAATATCCCCAGGCTTATGAGCAAAAGTGCCCAGATTCCAAGCCTCTGTGTGACTCTGTGACATGGCACATACAGAATGCTGTACCGGAGCCAGGTAGGAATTAAGCTTCATCTGCTGACTCGGCTCCTCCTCACTCTCGGGCACTCCCTTTCATTCCTCCCACCTGCAAGGGCCCGTGTGCCTTTGCCCAATGCCACTATTGGCATGAAACCTCCCATGACATGTCTGATTCTTTTTCATTAACTCTGATAATTCTAGTTCTATACTTCATCATCTCCTTGGATTATTCTGGTTCATGTGTGTGTTTTACCTTCTGAAAGAAATTTTTATTTAAGGGAAGAAATATTTTTCTTCCTTTTTAAAAATTTTCCACAAAGTTGAGAAGTAAACTCCCCTGTGCCGATCAATTAATTAATTATGGTTTTCCTTAAGATCCTACTCAGCTACACCCCAATGCTTGCCAAATGCCATATTGGGTGCTTCCCTCAACAGCCAAGCCCTGGAATGCAGGTTTTCTGCATGTGAGCCGGGTTTGGATCTCAGGACACACACAGTTTTACTTAACTCTCACAAGGCGTTGCCCACTGTGATTCAGAGATATCGGGGAATATGACCAGAGTCACACAATGCCAGTGCGGAGGTGGAAGGGTTAAGATTTGAGCAAGAATTAGTCTTTTTCTTCCCAGCCAAGTTTTCCTTCTGTGTGGTCCGGTCTTCTTTCAGTGTGCATTTTCACTGGTCACTACTCCAGCAGGTTTTTCTTGAGCCTTGCAAACTTTTCTCAATATTTCTACTTGTTTAATTAAAGCAAACATGTGAGCATTTCCTTAAATGGCTTTTAAAGTAAGTGCATAAATAAAAACTGATTTTAGGACAATATAAACTGAACATTCTCAAGGATAGCACTCAGTTCTATCTGAAGTATTTGAAGTGAGGGGAAGATATACATAAATGCTCTAAATACATAATATCTTTTCCTTCATAAAATAATTTTTTCCACATTGTAGTATCCTTTTCAAGAATGTATGTCTTCTAGCCCTGGCTGGCATAGCTCAGTGGATTGAGCGCAGGCTGCGAACCAAAGTGTCCCAGGTTCAATTCTCATTCAGGGTACATGCCTGGGTTGCAGGCCACAGCCCCCAGCAACCGCACATTGATCTCTCTCTCTCTCTCTCTCTTTCTCCCTCCCTTCCCTCTCTAAAAAATAAATAAAGTCTTAAAAAAAGACTGAGTTTAAAAAAAAGAATATATATCTTCTTTTAATAGCATTTATTGAATATGCTTTAAAGTACATTCTTATAAACAATTTTTGTACTGTAAAGCAATATGTTTGTTCATTGTTTTTGAGGGATTTTTTTCTTTTCTGTTCCTTCCTTCAATTACATGTCAGCTGTCACATACCCTTCTGTCATCAGGCATATATCTAAGAGTCTACTTCTAGGTCACTGCTTCTAATTCCTGTGGGAAGAGATGCTAGAAAAGCAAGCTTGTTAATGAAATCACAATGCCTGAATGAGGCCCGAGGGGATAAACTGTATAGCTTCAGTACCAGGGATTTGTCACAGCTGTTTTAGGAGCTTAAAGGCCTTTTGCAACATCCTCCTGGTCCATGTCTTTGGTTGAGCTGGCCGAAGCCTGATAACTTGGACAGAGGTGGTAAATATAAATTCTGTGCAGAGAGACTCTCCTGCAAGGTAGGCCTTTGTCTAGAGACCACAACAAAGGGACACACAATTATTTTGATGCTTAAATTCACAATCTAATTTTGGAGGGAATAAAAGACACCTCACACATATATTACCTCTGGAGTAGGGAAGCATCAAAAAGATTTTACATCCAGGGAAGTGTGGGGCCAGTGTTTGTTTGAAGAAGCAAAAGGTTCGGTCTGACACACACACTCCTGGATGGGCAGTGTGTGGAGGTAAGAGCGAGGAAGTCACACACAGGGTGGTTAATAACTTAGGTGGGCTTGCTGTCTAACCAGCAGGAGATGCGATGATTTATTTCAGAGTGAGGGAGAGGTTAGATTTCAGTCACTGGATCTTCAATGCACACGGCTCCCTCGTGCTCATGTGTACTCAGAATGTCTTTGGGATTCTTCGCGGCTGCTCCTAATTTAGACCTGCGACTGTCAGCCCTTTCACAGAGCCAGAGCCTTGCTGAAGTCACTTCCTATGAAGCTTTGTGAAAAATGTGGACAGCTTAGGACATGCACACATCTTAGGGGAGGAAAAAAGAAAAAGAGATGAGATAGTAAGTAGATTTTATTTTCCCACAGTTGGCCTTTATTTTTTCAACAACCTTGTATTCCTTTACAATTTCCCCTCAGAACTGCTTTTCCTCTGCTCGTTCCCCTTTTCTTCATTATTTTAATGGCTACATCTTTGCTCTGATGTGTCAATGGGAGTGGAAAATCCTGTGAAGCCAGGGCTTAATGAAATGCCAGCTGGAACAGAGGGATAAAGTTTCTTTGGAACAGCTTCAAAGGGAAGCGGGCTGGGCGAGCTCTGGGACAATGGCACCCAGGCCTGAGGACAGGGACAGCGTGGCCAGCTGGCCCAGCCCGGCCCTAACGAGGCGTGAAGGGATGGGGACCCACGTCACTGAGCAGTCGGGGGTGCAGCAGGGGGATTTAAAACACACAAGCACACGTCGACTACATCCTTCGGTTTCCCAACAAATAATATTCTCATGAAATGAGGGGCCAAACGTGATTCCTGCTGGAAGGAGAACAAACTAATAATTTTGCTCAAGGCTATGGCTTCCTGAATGCTGCCAGTCCCCTCCCCTCTCCACATCTCGTTTTGGAATAAATTTTGCATTTCTTTTTATAGAAGAATTACCACGGAAACCTTAGTTTTGATAGGACTTGAAAGAGATTTATGAACACTCATTGGTCATTTTTGGTCATGTGGCATTTCTCTTTTCTCCTTTGTGGATAAAGCAGGCGAAGTGACTTGGAAATAGGCTGTCAATCTGGAAGGCTCTAATGCTGTGTCTGGTTGTTGGCCCCATTTAGGCTTCGGCTTTGAGGACCCTCCTGTTTTGAATAACATCAAAATACTCAGCTGCAGTTTGTGCTTAGAAAGGGTTATTAGGAAACTTCAAGCAGCCTCAACCTTCCACCTGGTTCATTTATGTGTAGTAATGCACCTTGGATAAAACCTCTGGTATTGTCTTACCACTGGTGTTTTCCATTTGAGGGCATCTGATCAATTACGTGGACTTTCTCATTTAATTAAATTAACTTGCGCATTTCTTAAGACTGTGGAGATGGAGAGCTGTCTTTATAAAATGTGGCTTCTAAAAGCTGAGATAGTTGAAGTCTAGAATAAGCATAGAGAAGATAATTTTAATTTACTTCCCTTGCTTATGAGAAGTAACAAAAAAGGGGTTGAGATATGTTTTATATTCCAAACAACAAATGTTTACTGACAAATCAAGATTGACATGGTCCTCATGGCCTAGACAAAATAAAATATGGACCTTTGTTCAGTCCAGTTCCATAAGCAGGTATAAATCACCCACCATTTGTAGCTATTGAACTACCTGCTGAGTAATACATCCAATAGGAGACTTCCTTATGGGCAAAAGACACAAGGTTCTACATACCAAATTTCATTTTTGCTGGTCAAAAACAGTAGACTAGCAGAAATTTCATATGGCCCAATCTAATTTTAGAATAAATTTTTTAAAAGATATATGTATAAGATTATGTAGCTTTTGGCCAAGGCTTCCCAAAGGAGATACCATTTGAGTTTGATTGGTATAGACAGAGGAAAATATATTCCAGAGGAAATTCCATGCACAAAAGCCTGGAGGAATGAAGTGACATGGTACGTGAGGACAACCACAAAAATACAGTATAATTGATTAAAATCATTCAAGGAGGCAAAGCGTATCTGGGGACAATGCCAGAGAGGTCATTCCGGCAAGGACGTGGAGGACTTTCAGCATCAGGCTTGGGCTTGATTCTGCAGCTTATGGGGAGACAAGGAGCCTTTTCAGGATGTTGGACACATTGTTCTGGCTCTCCTGCAGGGGAGAGATTTGGGGAGGAACGGTTATTGTCCATTTGCTCTCCCCTTTTCCCTGCCTCACATACCTGTTCTCCAGACTTCTCTGTCCTGCAGGGTGACCACTCTGGCCTGCACTGCCCAAGTCCCCTTCCATTTCACTGATGGTGGGGGCTTGACAATGAAAGGCATTGACAAGAGATTGAGGTCAGTTAGAGGAAGGGATAGTTTGTGGTACTTGTTCCCCCAGTTCCTCTCTGCCTCCCCACATGCTTAGTGGCATTTGTACTCTGTGACCACAGCACCTACCAGGCGGCCATCCTCCTTTGTCACCGGCTTTTACCAGACTACTTCTGGGTGGTCACTGCTTTTGTTCTTGCTAGTTGGGGTTCTTCACCCTGTCCTTTTGGTTTCTTTAGCCCACCCATCATCTAGGAAAATGGTCCCTTTATGAAAATCTCTTTAATTAACTCCCTTGAGCTTAGCATCTCCTTTATTTCCAGGCTTCGATAGGTGGTCAAAGATGGAGACAGAAAGTTTAATTGGGAGAATTTTATGATAGTTCATAAAATTCCAGAGAAAAACTGAGAAAAATTCAAAGATAAAATGTCTCAGATGTATTCTAAAGTAATTTAGGATATAAAAACTAGTGACTGATTAGACTGGGCTCTCTAAGACCAATCGGTACTGGGTCAGTTTTTACAGGGATGGTCAGAAAGACTGGGAAAGAGGTTCTAAGGGGCAGAAGTCAGTGCTCCGTGATTCACAGGGCAGGGGCTAGAGGTTCTGAGGTGAGCGCTGATCCTAAAGCAGGAATCATTTGAGTCCAATCTTTTCTACTTCAAAGACTTACAGTGCTCTGAGTATTACAAAGCACTATACTCGGGTAAGGTCTACTATATAATTATAACAATTATTATATTTCATTTGGATATTTTTATACCTAGGTTAACATATTTTGATTTGACAGGAGATGGTATATCTCTCAACTCTTTAGTTTAACTAGAGTCATTGTTTCATTTAATATTTTGTTTCTATTCAAAAGTCTCCTGTTTCTATCTACCCACACTTGGCACTTATTGCTACCTGCACTTAAGGAGGAGAAAATAACACCAAGTATCCTGTGCTATTTTGTCACTGTTTCTGAAGTAGCTTTGACTTTCAGTGGCCCCTATGGGGTGGATGTTTCCTTTGAATTATGGTAATAAGGCCATTTGCCAGTGCACTTAAGAGGGGACACTGGGCACAGCTTGGTCCAAGATGAGAATCAAACAGATGACCAAGAGGAAAATATTTCTGTATAGCTCTTACCATCTCTTCTTTAATCTAGTACATGTGGTTAATAGAGCAAGTAGTACCTGGATAATCAATCAAGCACTGAGTTGACCTCACTTTTGTTAGTGACGTTACCACTCAGCAACATACAAAAAATAATCAGATGCCTACAAGATCCCTACTTAAAAAGGCTTTATTTTCTTGGCTTAGCTCTGAGTGCTTTTGTAGGAGTCTGTGGTCCACTGCTGTGTGCTGAAGTTCCCCTCTGTCTTTGATCAAGCCTGGGAGGCTCTGCTTAAAGGGAAAAGCACCCAAGAGCAGAGCAGTTTCTTCAAGCTGCCACTACAACAACAGCTGCTGACCCATAACCCAAGGTGCCATAAACTGTCGTGTCCTGCCAACGACAAAATACCTTGTGGCCCACTTAAAGGTCTTATACCATGTCCAAAGCACTAAAAGCCCATTTCACAACTCTAAAAGCCCACCTGGCTTAATACAACCTTTTCAAACTTCAAGATAAAAATGCCCTGTGCACCCATTCAAAGCAGGGACCCAAAGCGGAACACTTGGCACCACCAGAATTCTTAGTTGCTACATGGTCATTTGCTTCACCAGATCCAGCCTTTTATTAATCACTATTACCAGACAATGCACAAAGACATTGAGATCCTGAACTTCCTTCACCAGAAGTACAGCAATCCCCACTCCACTGCTACCTTAACTAGTAAGTTCAAAACATCAGATGATTCATGCTGCTTGTACGCATATTCCCACCACTGTAACTGGCATCATTGTTTGATCATGATGCCATAGAAATTTTTGTTCCCACAATAAAACAAGGTGGCCACAGTAAACATGTCAGGAAGACTTAAGTTTCTGCTGTGAAAAAGAAGGCTTGTGTGTATTTCCATTTATTGGGGCACCTATTAGTAAACTCTCCTGGTAACATTGCTGGTGACAAGACATCTCCCATCTCTCAGAGGAGTTAAAGGTTCATTAGAAATCTCTAATCCTCTGCTTGCATCTTGCTGAGATGTATTTTTATAAAGGCATTTTTGTAATTGCTATAATTAAAACTGATTGAATTTCAAAAACCATTTCCAGCCTTTACTTCTGGGTTAATTTTTACAGAGAGAGGTGCTTGTGACTCTGGTTTCAACATGCTCGAGGGGCTTTCATTCTTCCTTCCTGGGAGACCACCACCTACAGTCCTCAAAGGGCACTGCCAACCCGTATTCCCACTGCACCGCTTCTTTTAATTTTGATGGAAATGCATGCCTCCTTACCTGAAAAATTCTTATTGCACATTTTATTTATATAACTTCTCATTCTATAAAGGGAAGCTCAAGTTAGAAGCTTTTCATTTCTTCCTAGATAAAAAGGCAGGTATGGAGATATTTTCTAAGACTGCCATCTTAGTAACCTCAACTATTTTAGGAAGTCCTTAAGAAAAGCTTATTGAAACTGAATTCAGCACATACAACATCTCAGAAGCACTTGAGGATGTATTTGAACATCAAAAATGTAGCCAAAGAGATCATCTTTATGAAATAATAAACATTGTGTTTTCACTACAGTTGGGAAAAACGACTTCAGCTGGATGTATGACGTGATGGCTTCAGATACATTTTTCACTTGCACGGTCGCTGCTGAGTGCCTACAGTTGAGCTGGGCCTGGACCACACACACAAGGAAGGCAGATGAACAGTCAACAGTGTTAAAATATGGTAAACACACACACTTGAAACATATGATGCAAATTAGATGTAATTAATTAGAAAGGTTCCCTAAATGCAATAATAACATGATAAAACGATTCCTCATGTAACAAAGCCGCATACGTGGACTTTCAGGAACTCTTCAGCAGTTTTACGGTGTATACCAACTTAGGCATCTGACAGAAAGTTAAACTCAGCTGTGAAAAACACACTCATACACACAATCGTGCAATCCACATTTGGGGAGAGTATTATAAGTTCCCTAGACCACATCTATAAATCTTCCCCCTGCCTGGGGCTCTGTTAAACCCAGATTAAGATATTTCACATTGCTAGGACTCTTCATAGTTCCAAATTCTAGGAGTCTTTGGTTCTTTCATTCAGTGTTATTCTTAGCTTACCCTTTTTTTCCCTTCAAAAAGTGTTATTGTTTTCATTTGGTTCAATGCATGGGAGAGGGTTCCAGGGTGGTTAAAAGGATGCCTACTGGTTTCAGAGAGGGGTTTAGATTAAAGCCAGACACCAGGGGAATGCAGAGGGGTCCCTCAAAGTCCTCTGGGCTCCAAAGGCTGGAGGGTGAGCCTTTTGAAGAGATACTTGCCCAACCCAGCCTGGTATCCAGCCAGGCTATGGAGGTTAGTCAGGTGTCACCCACATTCTTGATGAATATTACCGCCTCATCCAGGAAGTGGTTCTCCAGGAAGTCATAGAGGTGAGGGTCTATGCGGGCAGAACCCAGGACATGCAGGTCCAAACAGGCCTGGTTCAGGTTCTTCTCCAAGGACCTGGTGGAGAAGAAGGTGGTTTCCATGGAGTCCAGAGTTTTACCCGACTCTTCTTGGGAAGGCATCAGCACATCTTGAAAGAGAACAAGACCACTGTGCTGGTTTTTTATCTTTAAGAAATGTTCGGTTCCCTTGTACTTCTCCTGGCCAACCACAGAAGAAGTGGCTCACACCCTCCAGAGCCATGTTGTTCCCATTGAAATAGAAGCCCAGAGAGAGGTAGGTGTAGGAGGCCTGCAAATGCAGGTTGACTGGGCAGTTGACCGCAGCCTCCACATCAGTGAAGAAATTCTGATGAATTAGGGAGCTCATGGTTGTTTGGCAATGAGGAGTTCAAGTTCAAAAGTGGTGTTGGTTGGTCTCAGAGGCTGAGGTTGGCTAAGGAAGTTCTGAAGATTTTGATTGATTGATTGATTGATTGATGATATATGCTATCTTTTTTAATAATAGCCATCAGAGAAATTGTCATAGGAAAAATCTTGCATTTGTATGGCATTTTAACATTTATATTAACATACTTTCTCCTAGTACATTCTCAGATAAGTAGGGTAATTAATATTATTTCCATTTTAAATGCAGGAGAGTTAAAGGAAATTCAGTGACTTGCTCAAAGTCACAGAGCAAATTAGTCCCCAAACTAAGAGTATATTTGAAGTGTCTTGAGTCCTATCTCGTGCCTAGTTTTGTCCACATTCCATAGTACTCCAGTGCTATAAAACAACCCACCAGAAAGTGCAATCAATACTCTAGGTAGAACACAATGTGGTGCACAAAAACTTTCAATTACTTGTGAGGGGTGGAAGACATACAACTGTGATCGAAATCTGCAGGTAATTCAAAGACTGCCATTTAGTTCAGCATCTTTCTCCACACAATGGAGACAAGTGGCTTAATATGACACACTCCTCCTCTTCTCTATGATCTTACATTTATGTTTGTAGAAGACAGTTCCAATCCTACTGCCCATAGTCAGATCCTATCCTTATGGAGTAGTTTGCTATGTGATTTTGAGCTTGATTGTGAACTTACCTATATGGACTTCAAATTACCTAAAGAGAAAATAGGGATAATAACTTGTTCCCTAATGCCTCACAAAATAATTAGGTTATATTGAAAACGTATGGCATATTTGTTAACCTGAAGTTAAAAGCACCACATAAATGAAATCTCCAATACAAGAACCAGTCCCAAGGGTTATTTCCAACTGTAAATGTAGATATGGATTTTTCCTTCTCTAGATTCACAGGGTACACAATATTCATTCCACAGAGTGGTGCTTACATACAGCCTTGTCCTAATCACAGTCTTGTCTTCTTCCCTTAATAAAAAGATTATAGTAATTCATTCATATAGTCCTTCAATATTTTGAGAGTAATTTCTTTTACATGATCTTACTAGGTTCTAAATAAACCCATTAGTGTTAGTCCAGCTGGATACTACAATTTCCATTCCTCAAGGGCTGTGGTGACTCACCCAGTCAGTTGCTACAAAACCAGGCCAGAAACTTTAGTCCTTTAGTCCTTTAGCATTGATCTTTTCCCAGGGTTGATCCCACTCATTCTTATGGGAAATGCACATCAATGAGAGTCTTTCTACAGCATAACACCATGTTCACATAAGGAGCTTTAAACACTGATTTAATGATGAGTTCATGATTCCTAAGGGCATCATTTATCATTTGATAAAGAAAAATAAGGACTTTGACCTGTCCCATTTGTTTGTTTTCCAACCATCTATTGTCTGTTTTATCTAAATGCGAAGTGTAAGTTTGAGATTGAGGAATATGTGGCATTTAGGTAATAGACATAGTAAAAATTCTCTATATGTGACTACTGTATTATTTAAACAGTTTTGGACTATGATTTCTACACCCAAAAGGGAAGAAATATGTGACTGTAAAGGTTATTATTTCTATTTAAAGCATTGATATGCTTTAGCAGCTATAATGGTTTTCTTTAATGTGTTGAGAGGAGGGGTAGCTTGGAGACCTGGAGGCTGTCTCTCAGCTTCACGATTGAGGAGCTGTGTGACATTTGTCAAACCAATTAACCTCTCTGTGTTTGAGAGTTTCCGTGTTTTGAGGAGGTTAAAATAATACTTGTTTTCTATAGCTGTCTACACCCACAAAGTGAAAGACATGTCTTAGGGGAGCTAAGGCAATTATTCAGATGATTCAGGCCAAAATCAATCCTGCCATGAAGGAAAAGGAAAAAAGAGTGTGCATTTGGACCTCAGCTGTCCAGATTGCCTGTCGACATCAATCAAATTCACAGAATAAATGGTTCAACCCTCTGCTTCCTTTGCTTGTGTTACAAAAGCACCTTTAGGGGCATATTAGCTTGTTAAGACCAATGAGTGAATTGTTAATGGCTTTAGGCCACTTATCATATAACCAAGAATATATGAAACACAGGGAGGCTCTGGGTTACTGGAATGCCTGGGTTATAAAGAATACTCATGTCCCAAAGTCACCTTCAAAATTAGCACCAAAGGGAAAAGGGAGAAAAAAAGGAGCACATATTTGGTTTTGTGTCCAGTATGTGCTGCACATTGTGGCAGATGCTTCATTCATCTTCTTACTTTATTCAATCTTCACTACAATAATATAAGCTGCAGAGTTGCAGAAGAGAAAACTGAGGCTCAAAGTGACTGAGGAGCCCTAAATCACATAATATCTGGCACTCTGGAGCCTGGAACCTCATTGCAAATCCATGAGCTAGACAGCATATCATACTTGCCCCCAGTGCATGCCTGACATGACTCAACAGAATTCAATAAATACCAGTGACTCCCTACAAAGTTCCAAGCATGATGCCAGAAGCCAGACACAGTAATGTGAATGAGGCATGGTCCTACCATCATGGACTCTTATCTGCACAAAGTGACATACATTAAACCTGACAGTATTGCAGCATGAACCATCTGTGTGGCAGTGAATAGAAGGAGCTGAATGAACCACAGATTCCTAAAAAGTACCTTTAAGGGACATAGGAAAATATTCTCCCTCGGGCCCAGAATTCACTCTCCTCTCACATTAGATCACAGGTTAGAAGAAGAGTGTGGCCTAAGTGGGTTCTTTGTGCAGAGTAGAAAGAGACTGACACGTAAAATATGGAGGGCAGGGTTTGAATCCTAACCACATCTTTTACAATGTATTCCACATATCACAAGTTTCTTAACTTCTCTGAGCCTCAGAGCCTGCCTTGGTGATATAAATGGCTGCTTCACAGGGTTGTTGTGATCATAAATCAGAAATTCACGATGTCTTATATATTACCTGTCATGGTCAATGATAAAGAAGATACCACCATCATTAGTCTAATATTTTCCTCTTAAAAAATGTGTCTTGGCCAGTGCAGCTCAGTTGGTTGGAGCATTCTCCCATAACTGAAAGGTTGTTGGTTCAATTCCCATTCAGGACACATACCTAGGTTGTAGGTTCAATCCCTGGTCCAGGTGCGAATGGTAGGCAACCAATCCATGTTTCTTTCACATATATGTTTCTTTCTCTCCCTCCTTCTCTCCCTTCCTGTCTCTCTAAAAAGTGTTGAAGAAGAGTCCTTGGGTAAGGTTAAAAAATGTGATAGGCTGCTTACAGACAGTCCACTAAGATCTATCAGGGCTTAAAATCCTGGGTTCTTTTTCTGTTAGCATTGTTGTACTTGAACTAAATCATTCATGGAACAATCAGCCAACATATACATTTTTTAAGTTAATTAATCATTATGCATGAGCCACCCTATCTGGTACATTGATTATTCATCACCTACCAAATATTCTGACATTCAAGACCATTGCTATTTTGGTCCTGTCTTTCCTTCCAAAAGTGCAACTTGTCATATCACCTCAATTATCATTGAACCTCCTGCAGACTAAAGGCTCTGCTTTTGTTATTCTGAAATTTTTTGTGCCCATGAACCCCATTCTGGCACATAAAGTAGCCTTAAATAATAGTGTTCATCAATTGTAGTATGGTTTTTTTTTAATCAAATAATTGCTATGTTTTCCACCTAAACTAAACAAAGCTATATGGAGTGTCAAGGCCAAGCAAAGCCTCTTCTTTACAGACCACAGTCTTGTCAGGCCTGGGGACTGAAAAATTAAAACTCTAGTCAGTGCCAGAAATATAGTAAGTGCTTCATGTATTAATCAAATAGAATTAGTATTGAGGAAAGAAAATACAAATTCCAGTTAATATAACAATCAGGAGCCAATTTAAGAGGCTCAAAGCTCTACAGAAATAGATTCCTTATAGGGTAATAGGAATGGTTCTCCTTCTTTGCTTTATAGTTTTTGCCAGTGGAAGAGTTTATAAATTGAGATGTACATAGTTATCATATTTTCCTAAGAATTATTAACCAGCTACCAGTAGGGCCCAAAATGGCATATAATTAAACCAACTGCCCCAAGCTTTCTTAACAACAAATCAACCATTCAGATAACTTAGCCCAAGGAGAACCCAATGAGTGGGAAGCTAGACCAGATGTGTTCTGTAACCTCAGTGTAAATGAGATCCCTGGCACAGGGTGCACACTGGCTAAGTAAGCATCATGAAATAAGCCAAAATAAGATCTGCACCAGGTCTTAGCCAGGTTAAATATAAAACTGTCAATGATATTGTTAAGAGAACACAAACAGAAAGGACATTTTATTGGACAATGATAAAACTTGGTTGCAGATGAGGAGATACTAATTTGTGATACTCAAATTGGACAGAGAGGTAAAAAGGAGTTGAAAGGCCTTTCCTGAGGCCATGTTGGAAACTAGGGTAGTGACAAGGCTCTTAGACTAGAGTCATGTTCCCCAAAGACCCTAGGCTGCAATCAGAGGAGACAGATGCTTAACATGCAATGCTGCATCCAGGAAAGAGGCTAATGAGATTCCAGGCTGCTTGTCCACAGGGCCAGGCATCACAGTGTCAGCAGGCAGGGAGGCTGCTGTCCCTCTTATAGCCACTCTTCTGAAACTGCATGTGTGACATGGCATCTGAATCTCAGCAGTTTAATAGTGACACTGTCTACTTAGTCTAGCCAGACTGCAGTAGGGGGACAGGGTGCTGATTAACTGGCTGGAAGGAGATGCCTTTTGAAAGTCTGCAAAGGATTTGTGGGTGGGACAGGAAGCCACAGTCACAGGAGACATGGGAAGGAGGATACACTCAAGCAGGGCTCTGAGGAATGGACCTGGGTTATTCGGTTTGAAATGTCGAGGGTGAGGTAGAGGTCTGAATCATACCCTGCAGATGCTGTCATGAAGTGACAGTATGCTGTCATCCAAGTTTCATGAAGTGACCCAGACTAAAATAAGAGCAAAATGTAGGAGATCTTGTCCCCTTTCCTTCCTGGAGAAATGAACTTTTTTGGTACTTGGTTTAATATTTTAACAAAAAGCAAGCAAAAAATAAGTAACAAATGTATATGTGCTTATTTCTATCTGGCTGATAAAAGGAGTCAGGTAGGGCCAAGAGATAGTGTTGATGAAGGGAAAACAGTAGATTAGGACAGAGGAAGTGTGGCTACCATCGCAGCCCCAGTACTACTCACTAGGGAGCAGAGAGAAGTTTCCTAACCCTCTAGATTCTCAATCCCATGATCTGCCTTGTGAGCAACATTCACCCTTTTGGGGAGTGTCAAGTGAAATAATGGACCTTGAATTGATTTTCAAAATTACAGATATTATACACAAATGAGACCTCTGCAATTAAAACATCCTCATTCACTGTTTTACTTGTCAATAACTTCAACTTGAACACTTCAATAAGTGTTCAAGAGAAAAAAAAACTGTGCAAGAACAGAGGGGAGGATGTCAGTGATAATGAGTACCTTGTCCTCACAGGCATGGTGCCAACTCTGTTCTTGAAAGTATAATATGAAAATTTCCATAATTATTAAAAATGAGATTAAAATCCCATCAAGTTTCAGAGGGCCTATTGATATTCCCAGTATTCACTGACTCTTTAACACACCTACTTAGCTAACCCTTTGAACTGGTTAAAAACATTCTCTTTCAACATCACCCAGGTATGTGAGTCAGTCTCCTTCGAGCCCAGACAGATCTGGATGGGACCTCCAGGTACAGCTGCATAGGCTCTGCATTCTACAACTTTGCTTCAACATTCTTGTGAACGTCAATGAGAATAGCATCCTAGGGTTGTGAAATGCAAAGACCTCAGTTCTGGAAATAATTAAAAAATAATCATTTAGAAATTTTTTAGACTCTATTCACCTCAGGTTGTATTAAAATCAGGTTCCTGGAGGTTACAACGTTTTTGGTTTTTTCTACCTCCAACAAGTGTAAAAAGTAGTTTACTACAAATCCTTTTGCTTTGGAGAAGAACATTTTCATCCTCCCATGGAATTACTTTCTTTCTGTGCCTATTTCACTAACATGGGGCTGGAAAAAGTGACCCTGATGCTTAGAAATTCAGGCACAAGGCAGATAGGTGAGAAATTACTTTGAGTGGGTGGCTTATGCACTATTCTCTTTCCCACAGAATTGCCCTGTAGTGTAAAGGAAACCATTTCTATTTTCAGCTTAAAATTTTTTTAAAAGAATGGGAGTATTTCAATTTTCTTAAATGGCCTCAGTCGTTGCTATCAGTAGTGACAAACTGATGACACTGAAATTATTATGGTGCCAAATTGAAGGTTGGGGATGCACATTTTAGCAGTGCATAAATTATTCTTAGTGAATGAGATGCTTCCCAAAATGAAAACTTAGGAAATACATTTACTATTGTTTCTTGTGTGTACCTGTCATTGAATATCCTTAATTGAGCCTTTATTAGAAAGTATTCTATAGGCTGATATTTTCCTCTCTCTCAATCTCTCTCTGCCTTAACTGTCCTCTACCTCCACAGTTCAGAAGGGGCTGGCTGAATGTTATCTCATGATTTCCACCTTTCCTACCTAAGCCTCATTTCTCCAACCATTGCCAGACCGGAACTGTTGAAGGCCATGGGATTTTAAGGAGTGTTCTGTTCAGTTGAGCTGTATTTCTGTTCTTCACTGCAGAGTTTATGATGTCACATGGGCAAAGAGGTAGCTTTAATTTATCTTTTGAGACTTTGATTGATTATTGGTAATACCAGTTTATAAAATGATTATTTCCCATTAGATGCCATTTTAAACAGATTCGTACATTTCTCTGTGACATTTATAGCTTGGTAGAAGAGAAGGTCAAATAAACACAAGACAAGAGATATATTGTAGAATTAGTTATAAAACTGGGGGACAATATGCTAAGATATATAGAAACTTACTTTGCAAACAATTTTTAGAAAACCAATAATTCTGTCTAGAAAGTTTAATTTTCTACATGTTTTTCCCTTCTCCTCTCATCTCCATTTGGGGTTATTTCCTGAGGTCCTCATTACTGAATGTACATCTATGGACAGCTTTAGTTAAGGATAATAAAGCAGGAACCTATGAACCCCTGTCTTCATTATCCATCTTCATCATCAATGCTACTGTCATTCCTCAGCAGGGGCCAATGAGACAGAGACATATCAGTTATCTTGCTTTATATGAATATCATGGATTTTTCTCCTTTCCTGCCCAACATTCTCACAAATTATGTCCCCATGGTCACTATGGGACTGAGCAAACAGGGTAGATGTATCAGAACAGATGTCTTGCCTTATGTCAGCATTTAAATCAGTAAGTTTAATAGAACTGTACACAAAAAAGGAGCAAATTTTACTATATGTAAATTATAGTCCATTTAAAAAAATAAAGTATGTTTTTTCTTTTTCATAAGTGTTATTAAAGGATCTACTATTTGCTAAGATCTGGGTTTAATTGTCAGGGAATGAGTTGCCAGCTTTGCTCATCTATGTTTTTATATTCTATCCTCAGTAGTTAGGGTTTCCTGAAAGTGATTGTTCTTACCATGACAGAAATAGTATTACTTTCAAATATTCATCAGTATGAGGTCATACTGTTTAGATCTACCTTGAATTTGACCTCTATCATTAAGCCTTCCCTGACCAAACTTTCCAAGAATTCTTCAAAGAGGAGAAGATGGTTTATATTTGGGCAGCCACCCCCTAGTTAGAAGAGTGATTTCTCACATGCTACTACAAGTTTATTACCTTTACTTTTCGTATAAGAAAAGTCAAGCCCAGTATAGTTAAGGAGCTTGTTTTACCCCACACAGCTGGTTAGTAACCTAAAGTTAGTAACCCAAACTCAGGGCAGTTAACTCCACTCTTCTTTCTACCGCATCTCATCGTCTCCCAGATGTCCTCTCCTTAACCTGACTTAGAGTAGACATTTTTGGAAGGCCCCAAGGTACACACTTCCTTCCCATTTGCAGTGCAATCAAGATATGAAATTGTGACACAGGACCTGAAGGAGGGCAGCATGGTTATGAATGTGAGTGTCTCCACCCACTTTCTTCATTTGTCCTGCATCTTCACTTAGCTCTTGTTCAGTTTCTTCAAATCAAGTTCTTTCTAGAACATCCTTACTTCTCTCTATCTTTTCCTCTTCAAGCCCATCTTCCGGAAGCCTTGCAGTCTGATTAAACACTGACATCCCATATTAACAGAAATCTCTCCTCCTCTGAGGAACTGTCACTAATGCAATCAGATTATTGTCCACTGTCCTTTCTTTTACCTTCCATTTATCTTTTCCTTACTCATTGTTTGCCATTTATTCAATATACAGATTTGTGATATCTCTAAAGTCAAAGATTACAGAATTTTTGCTCTGTATACACAATTACAACTTACACTGAAGTACTTTTTGATAACCTGATTGATTATATCTCACTTAGCTCCCCCTTTTGCCATTAGTCTGTGACACTTAAAGCTGAACATTTATTTATAAAGAAATTTCTGCTCAGTCTACAAACAGCTGCGTCTTGAATATCTGTTTTCTTGTTTGTAAAACCTATTGAGTCCCACTGGATGGGTCATAAGGGTCACACACTGAATGTTTGCCAACATATCTAGAGTCAAATATTGATCTACTGGTTCCACAAATCCATATTGAGCTCCAAGTTTGTGAAGCCCCTGTTCTGGGCCCTGCTGCTGTAAAAGATTCAACCCTGCTGAAAGACAAGATGTTGCTTATAAATACTAGGGATAAACTTTGACCAAATGATGTACAATCTTTCTCAGAAACTTCCACCTCCACAGGAAGAGTGTGTGTGTATATGTGTGTGTGTGTATATGTGTATATGTGTGGTGTGTGTATATATATATATATATATATATATGCAAATGTAGTGTTAATGATGTTATCCATTCCATTTCTTTTAATTTTTAACTTAAATATAAATATTAAAATAACTTAAAGTGTCCTGGAGTAATGATGACATCATGGGCAAAACCACTTTTCATTCATTGTGAAAGCATGAGGTTTCCTCCACTGCTATGCTCCACCACCTGCCTTCATCCCAAACAACACAGCTTGTTTGTCTTTACATATAAATGCTCACATCCCCAAGAAACATGAGGAACCAGAGAGGCAGCAGAAGGGAAACATGCCCAGAAAGGCATTGGTGCCCTAAGGGACAATTTTTATCTCAGGAGATGTGACCTTTCACAGAAAACAAATTGAATTATCTTTCTCATCTTTACTTTTGGTGTGACATCATTAAAATGCATGTTACATACCAACACTCATTGTTTTGTATTCATAACCTTAAACTAAAATTAATCAGTTGTCACAAGGACTTAATACTTTTGTTAATGGTTCCTAGACAACAATCTGTATTGTTATTAGAAAAGCAGCTTTATATATGCACCCTTGAGAAAAACAATGGAGGAGAATTAACTGGTGGACACTGACCACTCTTTTCTTCTGTTCAGAAAATACCAGTCTTCATTCCCTTCTCAGGTTAAACCAGTGCTTTGCCTTCGCACATTTGACATGAAGCTTAGAGCCTCAAAAGGAAGAAACTTTTTGTCTAAGTTCAATGAATATAAATTAGATCCTACAGAACTTAATAAATACATGAATTTAGCTAATAAACATATATTAAGCTCCAATTTAGGACCCAGACCCTTACTACTGATTTCTTATTCAACACACATTTTTTGAGAATTGAAAGAATTGGTGAAGGTTTATTTATAACTAACTCAAGCTTTTACCTTTGAAAAACTCAGTCTGGTCAGGCAAAGGATGAATAAACAGTTGACTCATGATACCTGTTTTAATTCTCTAACAAGGAGAAGCATATTCCCCAAACATGGGAGCTTGGGAGACAAAGGAAGGACTTCTCAAGGGGCTCATCAAAGCCGATTCTTGCACAAGCCTGAGAAGCCTACCTATTCTAGGGAGGATGTAAAACGTCTGCTGAACAGAGGGAAGGGAAGAGACTAGACAAGCCCCAGGGAGGTGTACTGGGGTTAGATGGCATTCTGGAGACAATTCAAATCACTGAAGAGTTTTCAGAAAGAGTGTGTGACCTGATCCAGTTTGCATTTTACAATTCTCTCTGGTATCAATGAGGGAAAAAAAAACGTTAAAGGAGACTAAGACCAAAGGAAGGAAGACAACATTAGTTCATTTTTTAGTATTACACTGAAAGATGATGCTTATGTGTGTAGCCTGTGTGAAGGTAGCAAAGTTGAGGGTAGGAAGACGTGCCAAATTCAGTCTGCTTTAAGGAGGACAGAGAATCCACATGATTGCCTGGGTGATGAGATACGAAAGCCTTTCAGGTACGAGAAACAGGTAGCCCCAAACTCCAGTACTTTATAATCTGTTTGATTCTGTTTGAGAAACACAGTTGAAAATTTAAAATTTGATATTTTAAGCAGTTTACTTTGGTAGAAGTAACTGAGCTTTGTACGATAATTTAGTAATATCCTAAAATGTCATTTATTATGCATGTAGCTGGCAATAGTGACTTTCTATGTTATGACCACTAATATATGAGAAATATGTGGTGCTAGTAGATGCCTTAATATACTATTTAATATTGCTGTAACATGACTAATGAATATTAGCAAAATAACATTAATTTTATGTTAAATGGATAAAGCAGAATGGTTAATTAATTTGACTCTTTTTTTCATAAGTCTCTGAGGAGGAAAATAATCATTCTGTTGTGCAATTAGGAAATTGAACGGGCATATTTATGGTTCAGAATATCTCTAAGCAATGGATTACTCACCTCCCTGGATCAATATTTGATCCCTATTTGTCAATAAGTTCTTTCTGATGTCTGACCATGATCCCTCCAATTTATTTAAGCCCTTTTACTGGATCTGCTTAGGTTTCTTTTTGCTCTACCAAATGTAGTTATTCCCTCTGCAGAGTTGCTTATCAGTATGATAAGCAACGTGTATTCTTGTTGTGCTGAGACTTTTGTAATTTTCCCTTTGTTTTTATAGCTCTATTTGAAGAACATGCCAGCATATTTTCTTAATACTTTCATATGTTTTCTAAACATACCTCAGGTAGTCGCTGATAAGTAGGGTGGGAAAAAAACAACTCATCTTTACTATTTTCCTGAAGTTTTCATTTTTCCTTCTAACTTTAAATTTCCTCTCAGAGAAAAATGTATATGGATGTTTGTTCCATTTCACACATTCTCCAAGGAAGCATGGGGCACTTCCATGGAAGTTGCTAAATATCCTTGGTACACAGAAGTGTTGGTCCCCGTGTTCTAGATGAGAACCTGGGGCGAAAGGAAGGGTCTGACTTGCCTGTATCATGCAGCACTTAGCTACTCATATTTAATTCATCAAATAAGCAGAACATGCCTGGCCTAGAAAAAGTGTAAATTCATACGTTTTATTTCTAGTGCCCCAGCCTTTCCTTTAGGGAAGACCTGCAGCTAGCCTACATTTTCTATATTTTTTCTATTCTCTGATCAAACATACTCCCAGGAAGGGATCTTGTCTAATTTAGGTATGTATTCCAGACTGTGTACTACAACTCTCTGGGAGATTTTATTTTAAGCCTTCTCTGTATTTGTAAAATGGAAGGTGTTGTTCCCCATAAGGGAATACAGGTGCTAAAGCAGGGGATGTGGCTCATTGGGAGGATCGTAGGGGTTCTCCCTGGAGCCCTTTAACTGTTGCCATAGAGTCACAGTCTATTCTGTCTCTATATAAAGCAACTGTACATGTGAATAATGACTCAGTTCTTCCCTCCAGCTGTTAATGCTGGCGACTCACAGAGTCTGAATTTAGAAGCCAGTGCAAACTCTGAGGCTACATCCCTCATGGCAGATGACACAAATACTGCTCCTGAAGCTGTGTGGTCAGATCTAGACTTAGAATGTGGGTTTTGGCCTACTTATTGCAGGGGGCTTTGGATGAGCTACTCTGAGTTACCTTCCTCTGTAGTATAGGGAATGTAGTCCATATTTCACAGGGTTCTGTAAGGATCAAATGAGTATATGTGTAAAGTTCCCAGGCCAGCACAGCATGCAGATTAGAGGATCTTATACATCATTTCCACTCTACTTCTTTTGAAGTCCAAATCTGTGAACTTGTGTATGTTTTCACTTTAGTTCCTGCCAAGGGTCTTAGCCTCTGTGAGGGTTATGTAAAAGAAAGTTATCATGGGTGTCTGAAATTTATAATAAATTCAATATTCCATAGCCTTTTTAGTAACCTGTAATTTACATGACTGTGATCAATTACTGAGCTACTGAAAGGAAATATACTTATTCATATACTTACATTTATGTTGCATCCAGAATAAATGTTTACTAGTGCATTCATATCTGCATGTTTATAAAACTTCAGTAGATGCCAAGAATCCCCACAGTCATCTGATCTACCCACCTGGCTCTAGCTGAGTACTGTGTGCTCTGACCACTCTATAGTCTAGAGGACATATAGTAGAGAGAAGGATTACCATGTAACACATCTGTGAATCGGCCTACTTCTTCATATGTGTTATATATACATATATACACACACACACACACACACACACACACACACACACACACACACATATATTCAGCTCTATAAATATCCCCTCAGAAATGCCTAACCCAAGAGCAAAATTAGAAGTATGGTAAATATATTCACTCAGGTACAAGAACCACCAGTTTTCACAAGGCTAAGTAACTGCTGGGGATTTTTGTCTTAGGGCAGAAGATTCCACAAAGTCATTTAGAATAAAATAATATCAAAACTACCTTTTCCCCGTACATTATAGCTATAAAATTAAGTGAAAAGATGAAAGCCATTATGAGGTATACACTGTGTGTGTGTATGTATATATATCTAGAAAAAGTCAGCCATTGTTAATATAATAAAAATGATTTGAGCCCTGGCTTGTATAGCTCAGTGGATTGAGCACGGGCTGTGAACCAAAGTGTTGCAGGTTCAATTCCCAGTCAGGGTACATGCCTGGGTTGCAGACCATGACCCCCAGCAACCACACATGGATGTTTCTCTCTCTCTCTCTATCTCCTTCCCTTCCCTCTCTAAAAATAAATAAATACAATTTTTAAAAAAGAACCATTATTAAAAAATGATTTGCACAACATCGATGTAACCTGGCAGCCAAGGAGAATGGACTGGCATGCACATGCATGAACAACAATGACTTCACTGTACTAATCACTGGGGGTGGTAGATGCTATTGAGTGAACCTGTGTACACTGTGGCTGTCACATTCAAAATGACTGAGCGAGTAGAGCAATGAGTCTGTATCACATTTTGCATTAACCTTGAACATTCCTTCATGGAAACTATTTGGATGCAATACTTCAAAGATGGTCAAGAATCTGTTAAAAGTGATCCATGTTCTGGAAGGCTTGCAACAACAGAACACCTGAGAATGTTGAATGTGTCAGGGCTGCAATCAGCAAATATTGGTGACTGACAGTGTGAGAATTAGAAACTGATCTGAGGATTCCAAAACCTACTGTATCTGAGATTTTGAGGCAGGATCTGAACAGGAAATGTGTCATACGAAATTCATTCCATAGTTTCTGCTATCAGAGCAGAAGGACATAGTGCTGAAGATGCTAATAGTTGATTTAAACCACTACCAATGAACCAGATTTCCTTAAGGTCATAGCCCAAGATGAATCACGTGTCTATGGCTATGATCTGGAAACGAAGGTCCAGTCATCCCAATGGAACTTGCCTGGTTCTCTATGCCCAAAGAAAGGATGACAAAGTCCCAGCAAGATCAAGACCATGTTAACTGTGTTTTTTAATTGGGAAGGTGTTGTCCATCATGAGTATGCCCCTCCAGGCCAAACAGTTAATAAAGAGTACTGCCTCAATGTTCTTTGTTGGTTGAGAGATTCAATACAACAAAAACGGCCACAGCTATGGGCAACTGGTGATTAGTAGCTTCATCAAGACAATGTGCCCACTCACGCATCATGTCTTATGCAGAGTTTTTTTGTGAACCAGAAAATCACCCAGTTGACTCAACCCAAGTTTGGCATCCTGTGACTTCTGGCTTTTCCCAAAACTAAAATTACCTTTGAAGAGGAAGAGGTTTCTGGGCTGGGATGGGAGTAAAGGACAGAAAACTGTACTTGAACAGCAATTAAAATAAAATTTAAAAAAATATGAGAACTCTCCCTAGCTCCAAAAAAAAGAGAGAAAGAAAGAAAAGAAAAAGAAAAAGAAAAAGAAAGGGAAGAGGTTTCAGACTATCGATGATTCAGGAAAATGCAATGGGGCAGCTGATGTCAATTCCAAGAAACGATGTTGCAGACTGTTCTGAGCAGTGGAAGAGATGCTGGGGGAACTGCGTGAGGTCCCAAGGTGCCTACTTTGAAGGGGACTGAGGCATCTGTGTCCCATGTACAACGTTTTTTATACCTGAAATGTTTTTCAATAAATGTCTCTGTTTTTCATGTCACACAGCTGGATACTTTCTGGACAGCACACGCACACGCACACACACACACACACACACACACACACACGCATATCCTTTCTGGACAAATTATACTTTATGGACAGTATATAATAACATATGTACATTTTATGTATTATATAACTTTGTCCAGGATTCACAAATGAAAAGGATTCACAAGTGAAAAGGAAAGGTTGAACTGTCTGGTGCAAACTGCACATGCACTGAAGGAGACAAAGAGTCTTACCCTCTCCCTCCTCTAGCTTTATGTCTGTGTCATCAGGAATGTGTGCGTGTATGTATGCACAAGCACATACCAAGTGACCACCTATCACGACCACCATCCTGTAAACATTTGTTAAGTCCACCTACCTCACTGGAATAAAAATTTTAAAATAATTCAGCATCTTGAAGCACTAAAATGCACATGGGCCCCGCTGGCAGTTATTTTATGCCGATTAGGCCCTACAGCCTACAATAAAGTGGGAGAGAGCTGGGCTTCTTCCAGCATCACAATGACACACTGTTCACACATCAAAAGGTATACACAGAGGCCGTTGATGTTTATGGGTTCCTGTTTGCATGATGCCACTTTGGTAGCTCAGCTCTGAGTTTTCCTTTGAATGGAGAGGAAACGGAATGTGTGGAAATGTTGATAGTAAATTCCATCCTCCCTCCTCAGCAGAGCTAAATGGTATATTTTCCAGAATGGCCTCATCAGAAATTTAGTTAACATTTGACTCTTCTCATGTCTCTGTGAGACCCCTGTCCAGAGGTGGGGTATGTTCACAGAATCTCCTGCATTATTTCTAGTATAGGACTCTAAATAATACTCAACCTGAGGATGCTTGTGTGTAATGCCTTTTCATGAAAGCAAATTTGCTTTGGTAATAACCAGGATATGGATCTGTTATGTAGTTTGCTAACTTTTTTCCACTTAAGGACAGATTTCCAAAATCTCACTAAGAAATAAACTTTGGAAGGAGTGAAAATAAGAGGTAAGCAATCCAAATTTCTCTGCATTTCTCTTTGGGTAAAACCAAGGGCATTTGAATGCTTTTAGGGTTTATAACCTTGGGTATTGAATACATTAAGGTCCAGTGTGTGTGTGGTGGTAGGGTGTATACACACTGTGAATATGTGTTTGAGTATTTACTATCATGTAGCCACTGATGCGTTGCAGTTTATAGAGTCAAATCTGTCATTCATACAAGTAATATATATGTGCAGATTGGACAGAGCACTGAGGGGAGCCACAGAAATGATGGAGGAGATGATGGCCCTAACATATGAGATGGGATTATGTAGTAGGTAGCTCTGTGAAGCTGCTGTATCACAGGCTCTGCCTCAGGGCTGCAAACCCCCAAAGAGGAATTTGCAGGCTAGTAAAAGGGGCATTACTGAGAAGAAAATGAGCAGAGAGGAGTTGTCTGCATATCAGGGAAAAAAGTTTGTTGGACTAGAAGCTATTAGGCAGCAGAATTACCTCCCCAGGGAGACAGTGGAGTCTGTGACCCCATTAAGGGGGACATAAAAGCCTGACGGGATGGTCCAGTTTCCCAATTTGCTATAGGGAGAGCCTCCTCCTGGCCCCTCAGAGACTTGAAGGACGGGAGGATGGCATGTGACTCCTCCATTTCCTACCATTTATGGTTCCAGCTTGGTGCTGAGATGAATACCAAAGGCAGGATGCCCCAGCTACCTGGATCTGATGCCAAGGTTAGAGTTTATAACTCTCTGATACCTATTTAGGTATTATCATCAGACTCTCTTTTCCTAAACCTTTGATATATTTAAATAAAATAAAACCTCTACATTGTTTTGGAAGCAACATCATTTGATGCATGCTTTCATCTGCAAAGATTTCCCTGAATACTTTTAGAAATATCCATGTATGTCCTGTGGGGAGTTGGGTAGGAAATGAACCTGTTTGAGCTGCAATTCTTCTCAAAGTTAACTGTTTTTATGCAGCCGATGTTGTGTTTTGTCTTTGCGTGCCAGATCTGCCATGCTAATGGAATATGGATATATTCTTACTAGGAGGACAGATCGAGGTTTAAAAGGAAATGAGAAAAATAAAAGAAAAAGAAAAGAAGAAATGAAAGAACCTGAAACCAGTTGGACTGTGGGGTCTCAGCAACAACCCCATGGGGAGTGAACGGGGGGAAAGAGAAGTGGTGCTTTCTTTTCATCTTGCAAGCAATTACTGGCAATTTGTTCTGACCAGTAAAACTTCTGATATTATCATGGTTGCTGAGTAATTTATCATCAAAGTTTAATGTGAAAACAGGTGACTGTGTAATCACCAATCTAGGAACAGAAATAGAATCGTTATTATTTCTGCCTGAAGAGAGAGATTTTTTTTTCTGTCAATTGACTTAACGGCCAAAAGGCTGTTCATCATATCACCATGAATTATAAAACCTCTATTAAATATTCATAAAAGTTTTGAAATGAATGTGTGATAGAGATGAAAGCTGGGCTAATTTAAATACCTACCAGACCTATCTTAATTACAGAGGTAAAATGAGATATAAAAATTATAGCAGCAAGGAAAAAAACCTTGAAACAGTTCATTCTATACATTATAGAAAATGTCTCGCCAGCCACCATACACAAAGCCAGGAGCTCGTGGGGCGGCGCTGATTTCCATCTCCCTTCAAGCTTTGCTGAAACGGGCTGGCCATGTCTTTCTTCTACTGAAAACAGAAGGGAAGCATCTTTGGGATTTTAGGCTGAATGATCAGTGCTGGCTCTCCAAAATGTAAATAAAAACCACAACTGTAGACATACATCCATTTGTACTTGCTCAAGTTCTCAGGAAAAAAAATCAAGTGAGACAACAGACGTCAGGATGTGACCAAAAGAAATCCAAATGAAAGTTTTGGCTAATTTTTGAAACGACGATTGTGTAGATCTCATGGACTCGTGAAAATGACACATGATCTGTTTTATTTTATTGTTTTATTTTTTAAAAGATTTTATTTATTCCATTTTAGAGAAAGAGGAAGGGAGGGAGAAACAGAGGGAGAGAAACATCACTGTGTGGTTGCCTCTTATACACCCCAACTGGAGACCTGGCCAGCAACCCAGGCATGAGCCCTGACTGGGAATTAAATTGTCAGACTTTTGGTTTGTAGGCCAATGCTAAATCCATGAGCTACACCAGCCAGGGCTGATGTGTTTTGTTTTAAACATGGGTTACCATAACCTCTTCTGCTATCTTAAGAGGGGGGAATTCTCCAAAGGTGGTAGAACAGTCCTAGAAGGATCTATCAGAAGCCAGGATATATTCACACACCAAAATAACCTGAAACATAATTTGCTAAGCAAAGGCATTTTCTGTTCATCCCCAAATCAGGATAATAGAAATGCAGTTATGACTTTGATCTTTTATTGTTAGGTGAGTATCAAACCTGACATTAAGAGCTATATATAGTATTTTTGAACTTATCATTAGCACAGAATTGGTATACATATGTCAAGGTGATCCTGTATGGTCAAAAATTTTTTTAACTAATCACAGGTGTTTTGATGGGCATAAAGAGGAAAAGAGAAAAGGATACTTTCAATGGCATAGGTCTGTGTTGTAGCACAATGGACTTTCAGGCTAAAAGTCAGGTACCAGCAGGCTTGACCTTGAGCAAGGTGCTTCACCTCGCTGAGTCCCAGCCCCGACATCTGTAAAACGAAGGGATTAATTTGGTGGTGGCTAAAGACCCAACCAACTCTAAAATTCTGTAAGTCTACAATTATAAATAGGATGATAAGATGCTCTCTGGCTCTTAGGCTGCCACCCAGGAGAATGAATTCCAGTTTTAATTTCCTTTTTGGTGATAGGAAATCTGAAGACAGGCAAGGTTAAATGACCCACCCGGAGGCCCAGAGCAATCAGTGATGGAATCACAACCTCAGCTCACAGCCCTAGTTTCTGGCTTTGAGTTTCATCAGCTTATTGAAACTGAGTCTTTTAGGCTGCTTGTTAGCATATTATTGGCTTATTCATATCGACATCTTGGATGATACCATTAATTCAGTGAAAATGTTCTGTTTTTAAAATATTTTATAAATAGATATTGCCTCTTCAATGAAATGCTAGGTTCTTTAGCATGTTCAAGAGATATATGTGTAGCTTTGTGTTTAATGTTATTTAGTGCCCTATTACCACAAATAATTTGGAAATGTTTAAATTAAAAATACAGGAGCAATACCTGTAAAATCCAAGTAGGAAGTGTTCTGCTGGGAAGTTACTGACAAGCATCTTAAAATGAACAGATGGTAAAAGTATATTTTTCTCCCTTTCTCTACTTTCCCTCCCTTCCTTACTCTCTTCCTCACCTTTTTATTTTCACTAAATTTCACCAATTTATTTTTTCTCTTTCTTATTTCTTTCTTGTTAGTCTTCTAGTAGCTTTCCTGAGCATTGCTTAAGCACCTCTGATTCTGTCTCTTAACGGAATGCTCTCTCTCTGAAATCGCCTCAGTGTGCTAGGAGCTAGCATCCTACAGCAGATGCCAAAAGTCAACTAGTAATGGCAGTCAGCTCCCAATGGCTGGGAAAGACAATACACCATTACCCAGCTCAGTCCCGAGCCAGTATTGTATTTGTGGTAGAAGATGAGTAAGTCCAGCTGAGATTTGGTTCCTAGGTCAAGATGTTGTAAGGAGGGGAAGATGAAGGGAAAAGACCAGTGGGGAGGATTAGTGAAAGAAGGAAAAGGGTGCCACAGAGACTCTGGAGGATGGAATTTGTGATGATAATGACTGCAGGTAGGTATGGTGAGTGCAGAATGTGGGTAAGGAAGCACTATCAGTTTTCAAGTCTTATGTTCAGTTGCTCTATATGTGCTTTCATAGATACCAGAAATTTGATCCAATTTTTATTTCAGAACAATGTTTATTTTATACACATTCACATAACTATATAAGATTCCAGGGCCTAACACTATGCTGAAGGATAGAGGTTGCTTGATATATGTACTTTGATAGAATGTTCAGGATACCTATTGTATTAAAAAAAATCTCCAAAGCTTTACACATGAAAATAACAACCAGTTTCTTATTTCTTATGATTATGTTGCTTGGCTGGACTGACCCACTTAAGCAGTTCCTTTGATCTACATGCTGTTGTTGGATCTACAGTCATCTGGGGGTTCAAGTGTGCTGGATCTTATAAGGCACATGACTGGCAGTTGGTGTTGGTTGTCTAGCCAAATGAAAAACTGTTTCTCCTCCATATGGACTTTCCATGTACCTTAAACTTCTCTCAGCATGGCAATGGTTTACCAAGAGCACTAAAACAGAAGTTTCTGTCCGTTTTTAGGCTTAAGCCTTGAACTACCACAGTGCCCATTCCACTACATTCCAGTGGTTAAATCAAGATACAAGCTCAGCTGAACACCAAGTGTGGTGATGGTAGAGAGTATGAGATTTAGTTCATTTGGGTGCGTGAAATTCAATTAGTGACCAACTTCAGGTAGATAATACAAAAGATGAACGTTAAAATATAGTCACAGTGGGATGCATTTAGACAATATTGTAAAAGATATCCATCCCTCTGAGAGGATACCACAAAAACCCAGAATGACAGAAAGTATAGAGGATACTTTTCTCCTGCTTAATAGCATATTGGCTAAAAACACAGTACAGCTAAAAGCAGATCTGCTTCGTGCATTCTTGATTTGCTTTTCTGGTAATTAAATGATGTAAAAGGCAAAAGAAGTGTCTTGGTGTCCTATTACTTTCTGAATTTGTTTCTGATCAATAAAGGCTAACCACTTCGCAATGTTGGAATCAACAGAAGTACACATCTTCTTTGGCTAAGCTAGGTAGTAGTAATATTGCTATCTTAAAATAGCTAGAAGTTATTATACTAAGTGGTATCCAAAGAAACAATGGATAAAATTAATAGGGAGAAAAAGCTGGACTGATTTTCAAAGAATACTTTCTAAAATTTAGATTGCTCCCCAAAGGAATGTGTGGTTTATTATGGTAGTAAGCCCCCCACTACTGGAATTGTTTAATTTTCATTCAGATAGTGAGTGTCATCAGAAATATTTCCAAATCTATTTGTTTTCTAGGTGAGTTAGCAAGGATGTGGGTAGCCTGAGCCCAGATATGGAATCTTCCAGAGGATTTTAATCAGAAGCTAAAGCAAAATTCTCATCTGTTTAATATTTTTGTTTAAGCTTTAAAAAGATGAGATTTACAAATGATATATAAAAAATATTCAGTGCCTGTGTGATAAAAATAAAAAGACTAGAAAAATTGAAGGAGTATAAAATAGAAAAAATAAAGGAAGCTCTGGAAGGGGGTTTAATCTATACATATGATACATGTTCTTCCAAAGGAAATATTTATAGAAGGAAATATTTATAGGAGAAAAGTATTTATAGAAGAAAAATATAACCTGATGGGCAAAAAATCCACATTTCAGTGAAGCAGTTTGATATTTTGGCTGCATGAAACCAAATAATCAGCATGGGTGGGTTGTCATCTAAATTTCCCTAGTAAGCTGAGAAATCCTTTCTTTTTAAACTTTTCTATAAAGGGGTCCCTTACAGGAGTGGGGGGGGGTGCCATGGGCTCCTCTATCATGATTATAGCATGGAATCTGGAAAAGTCATCTCATTCAGCAACTTCTAGGCAAGATAACCACTAGAAGCCATGTCCCCTTCTTAAAGCTCTCCAGAGCAGGTAGGATTCCATTCTTCATGGGCAAGTTATATAATATTTAAACAAAATAGCTTTTACTCATGGCCCATTTCCATTATTTTTTCCTGCTGTGGAGATGAAAAAGTTTGGCTAATGCCCTTCTTATAATAGCTCTCCCTGCATTGAAAAAAACAGGCTGCATCTATATGTATAATTTGGTATAGGAAAATATAGGCGAAATTACATTTAGAAACAGGTTAGTAATTGTTTTGAAAATAATGACAAACTGTTTTTTTAAAAAAACTAAACTTTTAAGATAACAATCTCTGAGAATATAAAAATTTGGCTTGTTATTTAAATAACTTCTGGGTGTCTATTTAAAATTATTCAGTAACATTACTTTGTCACCTCTGAGTCAATCCTTTATTTTATCCACGAATTTCTAAAATGTGTACAATATAAAGCAGCAGGTTGCCCTTTCCTGGTAAAAAGCAGTTCTAGGGTCTACTTTGAAACAGTAGCTAGGGTCACTTTATCACAGAAATGATGACAGCTAAGGGCTCCGAACAGTAGGATGTCAGAATTTCTGGCCACTTATTTTAACTACCTACTCCATCCTCGGAGGTTTTTTTTTATCAGCATCCCTGATGGGTAGCAGTCTGGCCTCAGCTCAGATGGCACCTGACATTCCCAGGGAAAGAGAAGGATGATGTTGGGGAACTTGATGTGAGCCCACACTACACTATGTGCTTGGACACAATGATTTGTTTAAGCTGCACAACAACCAGGTTCACATGCCACGTGCAAGGTGAGGAAGCTGAGACATGCTTCAGTAACTTGTCCAAGGTCACATGGATGCTAGAGAACATAATCTTTTTTACACTCTTTTGACTATTACATTGTTTTATCACTGAGTCCAAATCACTCTTGCTATGATTTTCTCTTATTGTTCTTCATTCTACCACTTACAGAGATACATTTCATTTTTTCACCTTTATACTTACAGTCCCCCATTTATTCTTGTGCATGACTTCATTTTATATTTAATAAAGAAATCAGAAAATTATCAGACAGCAACTTCTTCAGCTGTCAAGGAACAAGTCTCCCACCAGGTGCAGTTAAACCCATATTTATTGCCTACTGTCCTGGGTAAATGGTGCAGCCTTGAGCCCACAGCCCAGTCCAGGTATCACCTCACGTTTCTGCTCCCCTGTAAGTAAAACTACTCAATTTTTCTACATTTATTTTACTGGATTTCTCAGTTCTCAATCTGTCTTCAATCTACTCTAATTGAGCTCAATCTTTCACTTCACCAAAATCAACTAGCCAATCTCACTAACAGACTCCACTGTGACAAATTCAAGGACCACATCTCTGTCCTTATTCAAAATTGTAGCAGCCTCTGATATGGTTACCCATTTCTCTCTTCTTGGAAGATTTTTTTTTGTCCCAGTCTTGTTGACATTGTATTCTCCTGGATATTTCCCTGCTCCATTGGCGATCACTTCTTGTTCCTGTTTGTTGGTTCTTTCTTTATTGCCTGACCTCTAAATACTGGCTTTCTCCAGGGATCAGCCCCAGAACCACTTCTCTTTTTAAACATTTAATTTTTATTTCCAGCAAAACATGAAGCTAGATTTTAAAAACCAAATTGTACTAAAAAAAGTAATATTTTTTTCTCCTGTGCCTCCCCAGCTCCCAGTTCTACTCTCCAGAGTCATCTACTTTCAACTCTTAACAGTCTCTTCTGGTAATTACTTCCTTATTTTCTAACACTCATATTGCAGTTTTTTAATTCACCAATTTTATATGTTATGCATTCCTGTGTTCTCCGTGGAAGACAGTATTTCTGGCATGGCTTTGACATTCTCATTGTACGATGTGTTATGTAGACTCAGGGAGTCTCAGGGAGTCTGAATAAACAAAACAAATGAATTTATGGATAGTTTTCTGAACAGAAATAAGTTGAATCTTGGTGTCTTCCAAGAAAAGAACGATGGGACCACTGCATAGAGGAGAAGCAAGTGTGCCCTCACTGCACATTAGTTTTGTTGGAGAAAAATCAGGGCAGTCACAGCCCCTCCCTCTATCCCTGTTCCAACCCAGAGTGAAGCAATACCTTGATCATGTTTAGTTATATTATAGAGAGGACCAAGAAAGTGAGATGGTATCTTTTTAATGTGTTCATTTTTTTCTGAATATGTGTAATATGCCAAGTAAACCAAGCTTTTCTGAGTTCTTGGGAAATGAACTATAAGAACATTAGCTTATGCTATTACATATTTATATGTACTATAAATTACAGAGAATATTAACAAATATTATAAAACATAAAAGCATATAAGCAATGACCTTTACCTAATAATTACTTTTATATGATCCTCCTGAATTTCTTTGTGAACTCACTTTGGCAGGACTAGGGCCCATGTGCTAGAATGTAAAAGATTTGTTTTATTAGCAACTGGGGACACTCCAGCGCCACTGAAATTCATGGTCATGGCCCACATCGAAGGCTGGGAAGAGGATGGGCTATCAAGCACAGATTCTTGAACTCCCCTTCCTTCTCCCTCTCCCTCTCCCTCACCACCCAGTGATATGACCAGCTGTATTGTTTCTTGGTTATAGTGAGATCATTCCTTTTCACTCTGGTGAGGCATTGAACAAAAAAAAAAATAAAGGGATTCCTATTGCTACCATAATTTGACACCCAAAACAAGAGGTAAACTCTGAAAGCAGCAATATTCAGACGTAGTCAGAATGAATTATAATTCACCACAATGACTTAAAGTTTATGAAACACACATGAACATTTATAAACAAATTCTCTGTGCTGGAGTCAGGTTTGGGGAGGGGGAGATGCTGAACACCATGGGAAGACTAAACGGCAGCGCTCGTTAGTATATAAATGATAATGTAATGTTAGTATATGAATGGTATTTTCCAAAGACAGAGATGATGAGGACAGAACCAGCTGAGCTGGTGTTACCAGGAAGAGGAAAAAAGCATAACTTGTGAGAGGAAGAATGACTGAAGTTGGGTCTTGGAGGGGGAATATTCCAGCCCAAGGGATCTGGAAATGAAGATTTAAGCAGGGAGTAGAAGCAATATTTGAAGAAGAGATGGTGGCAGAGTTTGAACACAGTCAAAGGCACATCAGGAAGTAAGTAATTGTATGTCAAATGAATTCCAACCAAATCACATCCCACAGTTTATATTTCAGTTTTGGTGCTAACAAGGTACCTAGAACCCACTCAGTGGGTGCCAGCCTTGATGGGGAGAGAATGCAGGTCCTACCTAGCTTGTATCCTATCAGTGATCCATGGAAAATGACCTGTGCCCTATGGTCACAATATCTATACCCCTCCCTATACTCCTCAACCTTCACCTGGAGTCCATAGATTTATGGATGGTGAGAGTGAGGAGGAGTGAGGATGTCAGAAGACAAAATAAATGGGAAGTGAGCATGCCTGAATTTCTGAAAGGATAGAGAGAGTCTTTATTCTGCAGGATGTGCATGGAGAAAATGTTCACTCTAGTTTTGGAGCATCTGAAAGAACATAATACTTTATTTCCAATGTCAAACTTCTGACTCCCTACACTTAACTTTTTCTCTGCTCATAGACTTTCTTAGAAGCAGAAAATTTCCTTTGATGAAGGGTTGGCAATGCCAAGGGTCTCTGTGAGGAAAGAATCCACTTAGGGAAAATTCCTTCTTGTTGTACATTTGTTATTGTGTTGCTCTTCTTTCATTCTTTAAAAAATGATGCAAGGTAAAGACTCCCCTTTCCAGAGTCCACTGGGCCATCTTTAGCAATCAGCTAGCTATTGTTCATTGAGTATCCATTACCTGCATTGCATTGGGTCAGGCACTTTGGAGAGATATATAAAAACCCTATGCTCTCAAATGCCTTACTAATTTTGGGAAACTGAGACCATTAATTTAGATAATAAATTTTGTGACATCATTTGAAAAGTGTGTCTATTGGAGAGAAATGTTACCAGGGTTTGTAGTGAGGGAAAAAAGATTCTTTGTATTTGAGGAAGTCAGAAAAAGCACCATGAAAATGATTTTGAAGATGAGTGATAAAGGCTGTATGATGCAGTAAACTTAGAAAGGGCTGCATTTTAGGCAGCAGGCACAGCAGGTACAGGTGGGACCTACGGGAATGGGCAGTGAGGTTGCTGACATTGGTAGAGTGGGTGGATATGTTGATTAGGGATGGAAATTAATTACATTGCGGGAGCTTCCATTTTTTTAAGCATTTACTATTGCCAAGTCCCATGATATATGCTTTTAATATACTGTCAATTTAATTTTCCAAATAAATATATTCATTAAAAATAATATTATTTTCCAACACTCATTATACCTTTAGATCCTCAAGTCCCAGTCCTAAGTAGTCTTTCATTTATAGTGGACATGGATGTAGACTCTCATCCCAGTTAATTTGCATAAACTGATGGTGATACTCCCTTTTCACCCTTGCCAGTAATTGGTTTGAGGATGCAAAGGCCTAAGCTAATTTGGACCAATAAGAAGAAGAGCATCACATTTGGAAGCTTCCAGCAACAAAGGAAAAAGCAAGGGAAGTTTGCCTCTTTCCTAGACACATGAACAAGAATGTGTGGTACCCAGGTGATGCTAACAGTATCTTGGGATGGGATAGAAAGTTAGTGTGAGATCAAAGTCTACACATATTGATAAGATACAAATAATACAAAAAACAGGAAGTGAGTCCTAGTTTCAGCAGGTAGGCAGCATATATTCAACTACCCATCAGAGGATCAAACAATGTTGTTCACAACTTAAGGCCATTGAAGCCAGATTTCTGAAACCTAAAGCTGAAAGCTTACTAATACATAATTGTCATGGCAACTCCATGAAATACACATTAACATAATCCCTCACTGTGCAGATGGAGAAATTGAGGCACAAAGAGATTGAAGAACTTGCCAAAAGGCTAATAAATGTTGGAGCCAGTATTTTAACCAAGAACATGTGAATCCAGAGGATATGCTCACATTCTCTGTCCTCTCCTGCCTCAGGAGGTAAATACACACTGTCCTTCTGGAGAGGAGAAAGTAGAGATCCAAAACACCACCTACCCAATATAAACCCAGTGGTGTCGAAAACTCATAATCTTAGGCCTAACTTCTAGACTGACACAATAGTATCAGTAACGATGGTACAAGCTGACTTGCTGGGATTTTACAATTTTGCTACGTATTGATCAAATAACTTTACAAGCATTAGCTTATTTGGTCTTTCTCGAAACCTTATAAGGTGTTTTCTATTATTATCTTTATTTTAAAAATAAATATACTAAGGGACAGCAAAATTAATGCCTGCTTTCATTGGTGTCCAGAACAACCACATCCTGAACACTGTATCCAGAGTTTTGCAGTTCTTATCTTGAATTACCCCTCTAGCCCAATGGCAAAGAAAAAAAATAACAGCATTTTGCAGATGAGGAAACTGAAGTACAAGGTTTGGTAACTTGTGGAGTAACACACAGCTCGTACACATGAGAGTTAAATTCAAACCAGTCTGCTTGTCTCCAAACTCCTCTGTCACAGCCTCTAGTTACTATGGATGTGGAGCATGAAGTACAGGCATCTTGGAGGCCTGGGCTTTGGTGTTTTCAACTCTGTCTTGGAGAAAACCCCACATTCCAGCTTCAGTGGGACTGCAACCACTCTGCTACAGAGAGTGCATCTTCTGCAACCCTGCTGAGATCCCTTGGGGCCTGGAGCTCAGAGGAAGAGCCCTGGGCATGTACCTCAGTTTTACTCAACTTGGACATAGAGGGAGAGGAGCTTTCCTCGTGGTGTTTCTATATTTCTTCATCTGGCCCCAGGTTGAACACAGAATCACAATGGAGCATTGCTGCAGAGGAAAGAAAAAAAGGTCAATGGAATTTCCTCTGCATTTACAAAGGTCTGTGGCTTGGGCGAATTTTTATTCTGGTGCTCATCTGATCCGTGTCAGCTCACCTTCTCTGTGAATGTGCACTGGCAGGTTGGTGGCCAATATTTGCTTTGACAAGACTCGGTTTCCCAGGGAGCACAGTGGTTTAGTGCAGCAACAGAAATGTGCACTGCTAACCTCGAGCTGATATAATTTTCCATCCATAAAGCTTTCCAGTCTGGCAGAATCTGGGGGATAAACCTCAAGATATATCTGTTGTGACTGACAAAGCACAACTGTCAATGTGCATCATTCTGTGATCTTAATTATTCTTTTATGGTTTGGGAAGATTTCATATTACAAGGGAAGATTGTATCTCAAAGTATAGAATCCTAGAATATTAGTGCTGGAAGGGACTTTAGAGATGCTTCAGACTTTTGCTCCAGACAAAACGGATCTGAGAGAAGTGAAATGTCTTGTTTGAAGTTACACAGGCTATTTTTATAAGATTCTAGCTAAGACTCAAGGTCTGGTCATTGGTCATCCTCCTTTCAAGTACATTATGTGGTACTTTCCTTTATATTTTCCTTTGTTTCACAAATAATTATGTTTGTAATCCAATTACCTGCTTGCTTGTTCACTAAATAAAAGGCAGGGCCCAGGCAGCATGTGAAAGAAGCACATCATAGGAGCGAACTGGGCAGAAAAAAGGGCAGACATGGGAACAGTAGGGCATGTACGATAGAAATGTGGTCAACCACTATTTTGTGCTCTTTTTCTCTCATGCTCTCTGTCTCTCTTTTGTAAGTAATTACTTTTATAAGCAATCCTTCAATTATCTATAAATTACAAATTCTAAAGCTTTAACCATAAGAAATCATTGAATATTTAGAAATGTAGCAATAATCATAAACTGGATAAACTAAAAATCAAACTTCCACTTTTACGTATTTAATTTTATGAGACCAACATAAAATTAAAAATAAATTTAAAAAAATAAATTAATAAAATTAAAATAAATAAGGCAACTATCTTGGGTATCCCATCTGCTTATCAAAGGCCATTAGAGGTTCCTCATTTAACCAGAAGGTTGGGGAAATGCACTGTGGTATAGGCTATTATCAAGAAGAGAAAAAGAGATCTGAAGTAGTAGTGGGCAATTTGACACTTGCAAATGAGCTGAACATTGGGCCAAATTACCCTAAAGTATAACTGCTTATTTCATGGACTATGTAGCAATAGACAATCCCTTTATTGGTAATAGATACTAAAGGCATTTTATCATTACACAAAATTTTATGCTTGTAACATCAATCATGCATCACCAAGAGTTAAACTTTGATGTTTGGGTTATATTTAGGAAGGCACAAAAGTAGATAGTTCTTTTCCCCTCCTCTGTTAAAAAAAAATGAAGGCAATTTAAAGAGGTTAGTGTCATTTATCTGGAAAATGCTCAATTTTTTTTTCAGATTGCTCTATTTTTCACTACTACGGCAACTAGAATAACACTAAACACTGTCAAGTCACCAGAGAAATCAGAGTATCCGGTGAGAAGCTTTGTCTCTTGGATACTGGGGACAATATACGTAAAGGCTCTTTTTTTGGCTAAACTTAAGACAGAGTGTGGTTTATTTCCTTTGGTCTCCTATTTCCTCCTCCAGTGCAATTCTGTTTCCATCAAGTCCCCACCTCTAATGCCCTTCTCTGCTCATTATGTGTGGAGACCCTGACTTGCCCAAACCAGTGGTAGGAGTCTGAGAATACTGCCCTAGAAAGATGCCTTTTTTGGAACAAGATTCTTTGATCTTTGGTAGATCGAGATTTCCATTCTCCTATTGTAAGATGCCAAAGATGCATCACATTCTCATTTTGGAAAAGGGTGAGCATATAGCTTGAGTGAATGTAAATTAAGTACTCATCATTTCATTACTTATTATGTGAAATACAAGGATGCCCTTTTGATAAAATATTAAACCTATAGTGTTTGTATTGGATTCTCTTGGAGTTTCTTGAATTTGCCTCCCCAAATGTAACTTTGGGAAATGTAACTTTCTCAACCACAATTTAATTTTTGTGGGTAGACAGAAAGTAGCCTTTAGTTTTCTGGAGAAGCTCATGAAGACATTCAATTGCTCCAATTCATGCCAATGAATTGTCTAAAGGTTAACATTTCCCCTAAAAAAATAGCTTAAGAATTTAAGAGGATCCTGGGAAGATGGTGGAGCAGGAAGCACCAGGAATCTACTTGACCACTTAGACAGTAATTACACTGGCAAAATCTGTCTGATATAATTATGTTGGAATTTTAGAGTCTATTGAAGCCTCAATTTCCAAGAGAAGGCTCCAGTGGTAAATTGTGTCTATTTTCAGTCAGTTTCAGCTCTTAGCTCAGAAGCAACTACATACCCTCCGCCATCCAGCCCCATGGCAGGCACAATGCATGTGTTCTTGGAGCAGCCTGCACACAGCTTACAAGAGCCAGGGTGTGCGAAAAGGAGACTGTCCTCCAATTATCAGGAATTTGTCATCTCGTTACTGACTGCTGTTCCTGTTGATAAATGTGTAGACAAAGGTGTGGGCAGATATTGTTGCACCCCACTTCCATTGTAGCATGTCCATCCTCCTCTGGCTGAAGCAATTTTCAGGGGATTAAGAGGACTAGTGCCTTTTTTTCTTTCCTCATTCACTTTTCTCTTTTTGGGTGCTACACATTGAATAAGAACACATTCAAAAACAACCACATATATCAGGAAAATTAGAAAGCTACCACACATATCCAGGGCTTGGGCTCAGAGAAGACCTTAAGTGTATACTTTAGGCTCACCCTCCCCAGAGAGAGAGCCTGGAACCATAAAAACAAACAAAAGAGAACAGCAGATCCTGGAGAAGGAGAGAATATGACTTGCAGAGTTACACATTATGAAATTCAAACACTTAGTTTTCAACAAAAAGATCACAAGAGACATATAGAAACAAGGAAGTATGGCTCATTGAAAGGAAAAATAAACCAACAGAAGGTGTCACTGGGAAAGACCAAATAGTGGACCTACCAGACAAAGGCTTTAAAATGCCTTTCCTAAAAATGCTCAAATAACTAAAGAAAGATGTGGAGAAAATCAAGAAATTATCTATAAACATAATTTAAATATTAATAAAAAGATAAATTTAAATGAAACCAAAGAGAAATTTTAATGTTGAAAAATACAATAATACAAGTAAATTTTTAAAAAATGACTACAGGGAACCAATGTTGGATTTGAGCATGCAGAAGAAGAAACCAGTGAACTTGAAATTACAACATTTAAAATTATTGAGTCTGAGGAACAAAAAGAATAAAAGGTGAAATAAAAGTGGACAAAGGAACTTGTGGTCCATCTTCAAGTGGACTAACATTTATTTTGTGAGTTCCAGAGGAACAGAGAGAGAAAGGGGTAGAGAGATTCTTTGAAGAAATGATAGCTGAAAGTTTTCTAAATTTAATAAATGATTTAAATGTAACTGTCCAAAAACTTCAACAAACTTCCAGTGATGTGAACTCAAAGAGAGCCACACAGAGACATTATAGTCAAACGGTACAAAGCCAAAGACTGAGGGAGAAATGAATGACTCACTGCATGTGAGGGGTCCTCAATAAGATTGTTATCAGATTTCTCAACAGGAAATGTGGAGACCAGAAGAGGCTGATATTTTCAAATTGTTAAAAACATAAATTGTCAATTGTATATTTGACAAACTTATCCTTCATGAGTGGCGGGGAAGTTAAGATATTCCCACATAAGCAAAAGCTAAGAGAGTTCTTTGTCAGTAGACCAAAGCTTCTCGAAAAGCCAAAGGAAGGACCTGAAGATTGAAATAAAAGGACATTCAGAAAGTAACTCAAAGTTGTATAAGACATAAAGATCTTCATAAAGATAAATATATGGGTGATTATAAAAGCTACTATAATTACAGCATGGTTAGTAATTTCAATTTTGTTTTCTATGTGCTAAGGGAATAATATATTTTAAAAAAATTATAAATAATCTAAAACAGCCATTTTCAACCTTTTTATCTCATGGCACACATTAGCTAATTACAAAAATTCCATAGCACACTAAAAATGTGTAGTTTTTGCGGAGCTGACAAAAGTAGGTATAATTTTGACTTACAAAAACCAATAATAGTAATCACCTACACATTTGCTCCAAAGTAACTTTTTTAAAAAGTCAGGTGCCTGTACTTGTATATAAGGATTTCTGGTACCAAGGATTAACCAATCAGACCCAAACGTATTATGCTATGTGACCAATAAGAAGCAACTCTATTATATGACTTGTATGTTTATGGTTCAAGACTTGGCATTCACACTGGACAACTATTGTTATGTTGGCTGTTGTAATATTTTTATTCGACAATTGAAGGGAAAAGATGTCAGTTCCCCTGACTAAATAGTCGTGTATTGCATGTTTTAAAAATTCTTGCAGCATAGTATTTGAAAATCATTGCTCTAAAAGGTAGTATTATTTATTGTAACTTTGGTTTATAACTCCACATCTTGATCTCTACATAGCTTAAGAATCATTAAAAAACAATTGTTAGTTTATGTTTTGGAACACACAATGCATAAAGATGTAGTTTTATGATGTCAGTAATTGAAAGGTTTGGGAATGAAGTTGTAAAGGAGCAGGGTCTTTGCATATTATTAAAGTTAAGCAGGCCATGGCCAGGTAACTCAGTTGGTTAGAGTATTGTCTGTATATGCAAAGGTTGAAGGTTCAATCCCCAGTCAGGGCACATACTAGAATCAACCAATGAATGCATAAATAATTGGAACAATAAGTCAATCTCTCTCTCCTTCTCCCTCCCTCTCCCTCCCTCTCTCTCTTTCAATCAACCAATAACTTAAAGTTAAGCTGGTATAAATTAAAGTTAGAGTACTATAACTTCAGGATGTTAAATATAAGGCAACCACAAAGAAATAGTTATACAATATACAAAGGCAATTAGAAGGAAATGAAAACTTATTACTATAAAAAACAAATAAACACAAAAGGAGAGAATTAAGTGACACATGGAAAATGAAGGCAAGAAAGAAACAAAGAAAGAAAAAACTATAAGCCATGTGAAAACAAATAAATTATCAGAAGGCCCTCCTTATCAGTAGAGATTGGCAGAAAATATTAAAGTGAGTCAACTCTATGTTGTCTCCATGAGACCCAGTTTAGATCCCAAAATACAAATAGGTTGAAAATGAAAGGGTGGAAGGAATTATTCTATAAAAATAGTAACCAAAATAGAGCTAGGATGGCCTATAACAATAACAGGCAAAATAAAAACTTAAATTAAAAAAAAAGGCTACAGCTCTGGCTGGTGTAGCTCAGTGGATTGAGCATGGGCTGCGAACCAAAGCATCGCAGGTTCGATTCCCAGTCAGGGCACATGCCTGGGCTCTTGGCCAGGTCCCAGTAGGGGTCACATAAGAGGTAACCACACATTGATGTTTCTATCCCTCTCTCTTTCTCCCTCCTTTCCCTCTCTAAAAATAAATAAATAAAATCTAAAAAAAAGGCTACAAAAGACATTGAAGGACATTATATATTAATAAACATTTAATACACCAAAATACATAACAATTATAAATGTTTATGTATCTAAAGTAAAAATATATGAAACACTAAACTATAATACTATGAAAATATATGAAGCAAAGAGTGGTATAATTAAAGGGAGAAATACATAATTCTATAGTAATAGCTGGGGACTTTAATACCCCACTCAATAACAAAACAATTGACAGAAGACGAGTAAGGAGAAAGAAAACTTGAATAATAAAATAAATTAATTTGATTTGATAGACATATACAGAATACTTAACTGAATAATATAATATACAAGTGTGGACAAAAGTATGTTCACAGTTATGAGTACATGAAACAGTATATTCTTGTATTATTGTTTGTTAATTATTATATTATTTTCCTTACAATCAACTGCAAACCTACTTTTGCCCATTTCTGTCCAGTCTTCTCATGTGCCAGTAGGACAGAGTACATGGTATGTCACAGATGAAACCTTAATAGATTTTTTTTTAAGACAGGCTGAGTTCAAAGTGTACTTGGCAATCACAAGGGGATGAAACTGGAAATAATAACAGAAAGAAAGCTGGAACATTTTTAAATTTGTGGAAATTAAACACTACACACTAAAACATTTAATAAATAAAAGAATAAATCATGAGGAAAATTTTAGAATACTTTGAGAGAAATAAAAATTAAAATGCAACATGCTAAAATTTATGGGATAAAAGGAAGGCATTGCTGAAGGGAAATGTTATAGCCATAAATGCTTACATTAAAAAGCAAAAAAAAAAAATCTCAGATCAACAAAAACTTTACAATTTAAGAGACTCAAAAAGAAGAACAAACAAAATCTGAGACTAGCAAGAGGAAGGAAATAATAAAGATTAGAGCAGAGATATATTAGATAGAAAATCAGCAAAGAAAATCACTGAAACCAAAAATTGATTTGAAAAAAATTGATGGAATTGATAAATCTTTATCTACATAGTTTGACTAAGAAAAAAAAGAGAAGACTCAAATTACTAAAATTAGAAATGGTGTTTCTTCCAATCTATGAAAACAGAATGTCTTTCCATTTCATTGTGTGTTTTTCAATCTATTTTAATAATGCTTTGTAGTTTTCAAGATATAGGTTCTTCACATCCTTTGTTAAGTTTATGCCTAGGTAATTTATTTTTTTGTTGCAGTTGCAAAATAATTTTTTTCATTTCTTCTTCTGAAATTTCATTGTTAGTATATAGGAAAGCAGTGGATTTTCATACATTGATTTTTCAAACTGCAACTTCATTGTATTTGTTTATTTCCAAGTTTTTGATGGAGTCTTTAGGGTTTTCTGTATAAAGAATCATGTCATGTGCAAAAAGTGGCACTTTTGCATCTTCATTCTCAGTTTAGATTCATGTTATTTCTTTCTCTTGCCTGATTGCTCTGGCTGGGAATTCTACTACTATTCAATAAGAGCGGTGAGAATGAACATCCTTGTCTTGTTCCTGATCTTAGAGGACAACTTTCAGTTTTTCACCATTGAGTATATTATTAGCTGACAGTATGTCATATGCAGCCTTTATTATGTTGAGGTACTTTTCTTGTATATACATTTTGTTGAGTGTTTTAATCATAAGTAGATGTTGTAGTTTATCAAATGCTTTTTCTGCAGCTATTGATAAAATAATATGATTTTACCTGTTTTGTTAATGTGGTATATTACACTGATTGATTTATGTGTGTTAAATCATTTTGCACCCCTGGAATAAACCTTACTTGATTGTAATGTATTATTTTTTAATATATTGTTGTATCTGATTTGCTAGCATTTTGTTCAGGATTTTTATATCTGTATTCATAAGAGATATTGGTCTGTACTGTTCTTTTTTTGTGTTATCCCCACCAGGTTTTGGTATCAGAGTTATGTTGCAACAACTCCAACAAAGGTTAATATCCAAAGTATAGAAAAAAACTCATAAAACTCAACACCAGACAATCCAATTAAAGAATGATGAGCAGAGGACTTGAACAGACACTTCTCCCAAGAAGACATACAAATGACTAGCAGATATATGAAAAGATGCTAGACTTCATTAGCAGTAAGAGAAATGCAAATCAAAACTATATTGTGACACCACTTCATAACTGTTAGAGTGGCTATTACCAACAAGACAAGTAATAACAAATGTTGGATAGATTGTAGAGAAAATGGAACCCTCCAAATGAATCAGAGACCAACAGGTAAAAGCTAAAACTATAAAACTCTTAGAAAACAACACATAACAAAAATTTTTATGACACCAAAGGCACAAGCAATAACAACAACATAGACAAATTAGACTTCATGAAAATTTAAAATTTTGTCATCTAAAGACGCTATAATCAGAGTGAAAAGGCTAGCTTTAAAATGGGAGACAGTATTTGTAAATCACATATCTAATATGTGATTAATATATAAAATATAGAGAGAACTCCTACAATTCAATAACAAAGAATAGTCTGATTAAAAAATGGCCAAAAGACCATTTTTCCAAAGATGATAAACAAATGGTCAGTAAGAACATGGAAAGGTGCTCAACGTCACTATCATTAGGGAAGTGCAAATCGAGCCACAATGAGATACCACTTGATACCTATTAGGATGACAACTATCAAAAAATAAAATGAAATAACAACTATTGGCAAGAATGTAGAGAAATTGAATTCCTTGTGCATTGTAGGTGGAAATGTAAAATGGTGCTGTGGTAAAAAGTATGGCGATTCCTTAGAAAATTAAAAATAGAATTACCATATAATCCAGTAATTATACTTCTGCACATATACCCCAGCATAACTGAAAGCAGGGACTTGAAGAGATATTTTATACCCATGTTCACAATATTGGCATTATTCACTATAGCTAAATCACAGAAACAAATCAATTGTCCATTGATAGATGAATGGATAAGCAAAAAGTGGTGCATACATAAAGTGGAATATTATTTAACCTAAGAAAGGAAGGAAATTTTTACATATGTAATACATAGATGAACATTGAGAAATTATAGTAAGTGAAATAAGCCAGTCACAAAAATACAAATGCTGTATGATTTCATTTATAGAATGCACCTAGACAAGTCAAAATCATAGAGATGGAAAGTAGAATAGTGATTTCCAGGGACTGAATGGGGACAGAGGAATGAATGAAGAGTCATTGTTTAATGGGCCTAGGTAGAACTTTAGTTTTGCAAGATGAAAAACATTCTGGAATTGACTCGAGTGATGTTTACGTAACAATGTACTTAAAACACACTTAAAATGGTTAAGATGGTACATATTATGTGTATTGCACTATAATATTGTTTTTAAAAATATTTTATTTTTATTTATTTTTAGAGAGAGGGGAAGGGAGGGAGAAGCAAAGAGAGAGAAACATCAGTCGGTTGCCTCTCTCATGCTGCTAGCCAGGGTCTCGGCCCACAACCCAGGTATGTGCCCCAACCAGGAATCAAACAGGTGACCTTTCAGTTTGCAGGACAACGTCCAACTCACTGAGCCACACCAGTCGGGAACCATAATATTGTTTTTAAAGTAAATAAAAACCATTATAATTTTTAATTAAAATTAAAAAATTTATTTTAATTAAAATTTAAAAAGCTTAAGGCTTTTTAGCTCTATCCAATGCCAGAGTAGAGGAAATCTGAATTCAAACCTGCCATTTTACAGACAAGATCATTGAGGGCAGTGAGTAAAAAATAACCAACTACTCAACAATGAAATCTATATTAGCTATAACCTAGATGCTTAATCCTATGCTTACTAATATAAAAGATGAGTAGGTTTATAAGACATAAGCCCTACCCTTATAAAACTTGAAAGTCTAGTTTGAGAGTCACTACTATTCCACTTAATTCAATAAATAACAGAGTATCATGGTATTGGTAGTAAGTGTTGTATAAGATCATAGTATTGATGCTAAGTATCATACCACCTGTTTTTGTAAATAGTTTTATTAGAACGTGGAAAAAAACATTTATTTATTGTCTGTTGTTGTTTTCACATTACAAGCAGAGGGTAGAGTACTTGCCACAGAGATCATATATTCCCCAGAGCCTAAAGTATATACTTTGTGCCTTTACAGAAAAAGTCTGTGAACTCTGGTGTGGAAAATAACTTCAGTAAAGGCTTGAAAGGCCTTAGAAAAGAGGTGCAAATTGAGATAGGTATTTAAAGAGTGGCATCATTTGGAGAGAAAAGGGAGAAAGAAAGCATCCCTAGAGAAGGGGACAATGCAAATAAAGGCTTGGAGGGCAAAATCAATACAGGGCAGGGATTTCCAAAGGCCAGGAGAGGTAGAGAATGAACAGATAGCATGAAGCCAGGCCATGGCGTGTCCAGGGCCAGGCAGAATGGTATCAATTATATAGGATATGGAAAGATTTGGGATATGTGAATGACATGAGGAAAGTCGTGTTTAAGGAAGTTTAATCTGACTGAGACAGGAAGTGGGGTATGGAGCTGAAAGCCACTCTGATGACTACAATGGTGATTGCTGCTGGCTGCCAGAAGGCCTTTTTCACATGTTTTTCATGTGTTCTGAGTCTCCCAAACTCAGCACCAGCTCACCGTGGACTGCTAGGGAGAACAAGAAGTCGGGCAGAAAGGGGAAACTGCTACTCGGGACCAAAGCAAGACACAATTCAGACCACAGAGAAGAGACAATCCCTGGTTGCCCTCAATTGGTTACCTTTCCCTGGTTACCTTTCAATTTTTAAGAGTGTTGGACTATATTTTTAAGCATTTATAATGAGCTAGGTATTGATTTTTATGCATTAGTTCATATAATCTATTCTTTTGTTCCTTTACAGATGAGGAAACTGAGGCTTATAAGCTAAAGAAACTTGCAACATTGCCAAAGGTCACAAGCTAGTAGAGTGGAAATTTCCAACTAGATTGACTGACTCTCTGAACCACCTTGTTGCCCTGGCAGCCTACCCATGGATGCATATTTCTTCTCTACCAGAACTAGAGGGACCTGTGACTTCTAGTACAAACCCTCATCTTAATCATGAAAAGGCAATGCTCCAGACACAGGAAAAGGTAAGCTGATATGCCACCATTTGCTCTTCTGCACTTCCTTGGCAGTTCCATAGTCTAAGTTTGGGTGGTTGGTCCTCAACTAAGAAGCCATTTCTGTGATCCTGTGAAAACTCACTCTATAAATGTTGGTTAATTCTCTCCAGGGAGGGCCTTTTGTAGGAGATGAAATCATTATCATTTTACCATGTCTGTAATGAAATTCCTTTTTAAACAGATTAGTAAGGGAAGAGGAGGGGAAAAAAAGGAACAAAAGAAAATGACAGTTTACTGTAGTGGTTGCAAGAGAGAAGCTGTCTCTCATATGCTGATGTTGACCTCAAGCCAGCTCTTCAGGGAGTGGGGAGAATAAATTACCAGGATATGATTTTAGAAGTGATATCCCAGTTGAGCCAGGAGGTCTTTGCAATTAGAAGGTCATTTGTGTGGTTAACAATGTTACCACAGACTCAATACTGCTTTCTCTTGAGCCACAGTAGAGAAAACCATACAAATAAGTGTGGGTTATTACTTTTTTAAAGGAAAGCTGAAAAGCATTTACTTAGTCCTTAGTGGTACAGCAGGCAATGTGGGATATCTTCCACCTAAATGAAAAATTGGAAACATAACTTTTATGCCTAGATACTATCAGGGAAATCAAGATATTAATATACAAACTGAGAGAAAGTGAAGCTAAAATAAATTTTCTCCTTTTATTTAATGGCTGAAGTTGGGATTTTTTTTCTGGTGGAAAGAACCAAATACCACTTCTTTTGACTAATTGTAAGCTATTTTTGGCCCAGACCATCATAGGGTTCTATTGAGTTTTAGAGCACCTATCATTGGGTTGGGATGTAAGTGCTTTGGAATGCCAGCGCTTTGCCAGATAGTTTACAATCGTGACTCTGTAAGATGGTGGGTCAAACTAATGGTGCCTGCTATAGAAAAGTGTCTTTTCCCCATGTGTTATTTATTAGGGGTGCTCAAACACATTTTAAACAATGTGAGTTTTGCTAAAATGGGAAGATGTTGGGCCAGACCCCCTGATCCTTTACTGGCCATCTGACACCAGTATGGGTTTGAGAGGGTGAGATGCTGAGCATATTTGGGCAAATTTATGTCTTGTTTACTTCCATAAGGCTCTGTACAAATAGCCTACCATGCTCCCCTCCACTCATTCCCTCCTTGGCTCCTCCGTGTCTGTAATGTCTGGTACAGAAGAAAGGCAAAAAAGGATAGTACGTCCAGTGAGTGAAGGGGGTGGGGTCACAGCTGAGAGATGGGAGAATTATATACTACACTTAGAGTATGACTTACAAAAAGTATTTAATGGGATGGGATGATACATCTGTTGAACAGCCTCAGTGACCTTTAGATTTCAAAGTCAGTCTCCCAATCTTCACACAGAGAACCAATTTTGAGCATTGTGGCAGCACTGCCTGGAACCATGCAGGCTTTCTCATTTGGCAATGAATTTGGCTAAGGGAATAGCTAGTGTCCAATGAGATTGTGACTGAGTATTATATATGAATATAAAGGAGAAGGTCTCATCAGTGTCCTTGAGGAGTATATTGGAAAATGGTTCAGAAACTTCCAAGCCTAGAGATTCACATGGCCAAACCTGAAATGAAAAAGTAAATTAATATATATTATTCATTTAAGTAATGGCATGAGTCTAGGGCTCACTAAATTCAGAATCATTACAAAACTCAGTGGCTTCTCTACCCTTCATGTCATGACTGGAAATCCAGTGCAGCAATGATCGGGAAGAAGGGCCTTTGAAGACCAAGGATACGGTTACACATGATAGTACACCTACCAACCTGGGACTGGGATACGAGCAGTGAAGGAGGGCATGGGTATGTACAGATGCTATATTCGCCCATCCTATTTTGATTCACATCCTTCACAGCATTTCTACCAAGTGTCTTCTAGAACATTGTAAAGCCTGTCTATCCATGCTTTATCTCTATGGTGAGTGAGTTGGAACTTGTGCTGTCTTTCAGGGACATCTGGGTTCAAACTCAGTTTTGCTGCTTCCTCACTGTATAACTTTGGACCTTTCTGAACTTAAGTATTCTCACCTGTCAAGTGACACTGTAATAATACTTAATATTAGAGCTGTGGGTGTGAAAGTGAAATAGGTTAAGTATACTCAAGAATGTTAATTCTTAAAGTGAGAGTTGGTGAGTGTTAATTCTTCCCTTTCAATACCTTGGCAGGATAAGAAGCAGATGGTAGAGTGGCAACATCATTTGATCTGGTGTCAGTAGACCTTCATGCTGCATGCAGCAGCGAACTTGTGTGTGGCCTTGGATAAAAGCTGAGAGCATCTCTGTGTCTCGATCTCCTGGCTGAAAAAATGAGAGGGTTCCTTTTCAAAAGATCATATAAATATCTTCAGGAAGGTACATGCCACACAAAGCTATGGGGGAAGCTTTACAGAAAATAAAAAAGAGTTGCTTAGAAGGGAGGAGGCATCTTTCAAATTCCACCTGAAATTTTTACTAAGATAAGGCCTTTGTATCAGAGATTTTAAAAATATATATAAAATATATGTATATATGTAAAATATATATATATTATATATATATAACATGTATAATTTCATGGAGAACATGGCCTAATAAAAATGTGATTACAAACAAATAGCCTAAACAAATGTACCTTAATATTTAGGACGCCTATCATTTGCAAGTGCATGTTATCAGAACTGAGCTGGTACTTTATACAATGTATTTTCTCCCTAAAGAGCCTTTGTTAGGGCAGGGGAGCCTTGAGTTTCAAGGTCCCACAGATCAGAAATAGTGTAAATGAAATTCCAACCCAGGTTTCTTTGGCCCTAATTGGAGTCTTCCCTAACCCAGGCATTTCTTGGATCCAAATCAGTGTTGGCTTCTGATTTGATACTACCAAGACACAACACCTATTCAGCTCCTGCAGCCAGAATCTAAATCTCTCTTGGTGTGCCGCTTCAGAGTTTACTTCCAGAAGAATGCAAAGAAATCCTTCTTACTTTTTTTGACCACAGCCTGTTTAAGGTCCAAATGTTTTCCTAACTTTTGGTTTTACATTTACTAACCAGACTTGATTCCAATTATCATTTTAACTGTGAAAAACCAGAATCATGCTAAAAGACACATCTTTGCCTGGACTGACAGTAGCTGAAACTGTATGCTGTGGGTTTTGAAGGCAATTCCAAATAGCAGTTCCAGTAATGGCTCAGGTCATTGTATGGCCTCTTGGAGTGAATGTTTTGATTAGGAAAGGCCTTCTTTAAAGTTTACATACTGGCATGAATTTTAATTGATTCTCAGTGCCTCATTAAATTCTTTGTGATCCCCACACCTAAACTAGTCTGAAAGTAAAGTGTGGGAGCTCCAGGTTGGTGGGACAGATACGCCAACAGAGAGAAGAGTAGAATAGAGTCTGTCTGTCCCTTATGGCACTTTTCTGAGTTACTTACCTTGGGATTAATGTTTTTGATCAGCAGTCTGTTTTCCTTCTAGGGACTCTAATCCAGAATCCCATTTTTGTTTTCAGAACAAATAAAGCAACTGCTGTAGCTGCTGTGCAATTGTGGGACTCTCAGCACTGGCCCCATTAGTCTTTCTTTTTTAGTTGGGAGAGAAAGGCCAAAGAAAATATTCAAGGTACGCAGGAGGTTTTGTGGACATAGTTGAAAAACATTGCTAAGATCATTCATGGATTTTTCTTAAAGATGTTTGTTTAATGATGACTTCCTAGTATAAACTATTCCAAACTGTTAGACTTCAATTTCTTTACTCAAGAGGAAGTGGCTGGACTATGTGTCTTATCTGGAAGGTCTCTTCCGAGTCTAATAATTTGGGATCCAGGTTCCACTGATGACCCCAATCGGAAAGTGAGGTGAGAAATCTTTAGTGATGGGCTTCCATTGTATGGATTTTTTTTATTAGAATTCTGCTGAGGTATATATCTTAAGGACATAGGGATTCAGGTAATATTCCTCCTCACTCTATCTGTGCCAGCTCATTCTAATGATGAATTCGTGTAAGAGTCTCCAGGAACATCTATCATTGTGTTTTACTGATATTGAACGGCTGAATATCTGTACATATGTCTCCTATCTTGGCTCATTCCATTCATTGACATAAAAATATTACAATTCCTATCAGTCCACAAAATGCATCCAACACATTTTGCAAATAATGCAAGTAATTCAACAAATATTTTTGTCTAGATTATATGTTTAGGAGCTAGAAGGAAAATTTCTTCAAATACATTGATGATTAACCTTCTGTATGACCTAGAACACTTCCCAGCACCAGTGTTTTATTTTAAATGACCTGGTTTGAAAAGGTGAGCTTTAACAACTTTTCTGGCTTTAAAACCCTATTAATCTCTTCATTGTGCTAAGCAGGGAAGTATATACTGAGTAACCAAAAACATAGGCCTGCCCCAAAGAGATGTGAAAAATCAGATTGAAGAAGCTAATTAGGGCTCCCTCGTAGGAAGTCTTTCATGGTCATTTAGGCCATTCAGACTTTGCCTGTTGCCAGTGGAAAATCTGGGAAGGCTTTTGAACAGGACAGTACTGCTGAGAAAACTTAAGGTGGAATAACAAAATTCTACCGGAGGCAGAGTAATGGAATACAGATATAGTAAGTCCCTCCTTATCCATGGGAAAGTATCAAATTATGTATGTACTATTTTTCTCATACATACATACATACATACATACATATGATAAACTTTAATTTATAAGTTAGGTACAGAAATTTATAAATGAACAATAATAATAATAAAATAATATAATTTTAACTATACTGTATGATCTCTCAGCAAACTACCATGAATTTCTTTTTCCTTCTTCACCATTTCATGAATAGATTTGTTCCTACCATAGATCTAAGCAACTTCAGCATACATTTTTTTTTCTTTCCTTAAGTCAAGAACTTTTACCTACACTTAAAAGGTGCACTTCACAGTTTCCCCCAGCAAATCTGAATTGCCAGCATCACTACTCTTGTGCATTAGGGCCATTAGTAAGTAAACAAGTTTACTTGAACACAGCACAGTGATACTGCAATAGTTAATCTCATAATCATGACAGCTATTCAATGACTAGCATATCCAGCATGTATTTGCTGGATAAAGGGATTGCACCAGGCAGGATGGAGCAGGATGATGAAAGATGTCATGCTACTCAGAACAGTGTGCAGTGTAAAACTTATGATTTTTTCTGGAATTTTCCATTTAATATTTTTGGACAATGGTTGGCTGCAGGTAACTTAAACCAAAGATACTCAAACTGTAGATAAGAGGGAACTACTGTACTAGGTACTAACATCTAAACTCTATGGTAGAGAAGAAAGTTGGACCAACTTGTGAAGAGAAAGTAAGCAGTTACATTTCACCTTTTCACTGTTTCAACAGATTAGTTTGTTCACATCTTGTTAAGACTGTAGCATTGAGTATTATTTGCTAATTTATACTAAAAATAAATCATTGACAAAAGGTATATTTTTGTGGGTTTTGTTATATTTTTAAATATATACATATTTCTTAAATATATTCCAAAAGAAGACAGAGTATACCCACACCTGCATTGTTTTCATAAGGAAAAGCAGAAATTTAGAGGCAAAATTCTCTAGAAGTATCAGTGGAAATCAATAAAGTTTGAAAGATGAAATTAAACAATCTGGTTAGAATTTTTATGAGTAGGAGTGAATTTTTCTTATCCTCATGTGAGGACATTGTATTCATTGCTCTTAGGGAGGAAGGGAGATAGAAAGGGAGAGAGAGAGAAACATCAATGTGAGAGAGAAGCATTGATTGCTTGCCTCCCATAGGCACACAGACTGGGGATCACACACATCTGGACCAGGGGGCGCATCTGCCTGCACCCAGCTTGGGGCTCAAACCCATAACCTAGATGTGTGCCCTGACCAGAAATTGAACCGGCAACCTTCCGGTTACAGGGTGATACTCCAACAAACTGAGCCACACTGGCCTGGACAGGAGTGAATTTTTGGTGAAAAATTCTACACATTACAACTTCGGTCTTTATTACTTACTGTCTTGCCATTTCTTTGCCCCCTTTTCTCACATGTAAATTTGAGACGATAACACTAACTTCATTGATTCATGAGCATTATATACAACAAACACGAATTAATCAGAAGAAATAAAATTTAAAAGAACAAATGTTGTCTAAAGTGATTGTTTGTATTGTGATTGCTCCAATTCATGTTAGGGTTTCACCACTTAAAAGAGTTACCTATTTAATCTTTCAATTCTCAGTTCCCTCATCTATAAAAAGAGAACATCAATAGCAACTCCTTCTTGGGATAGTTGTGAGGAGCAATGAGATCACAAGCATAAAAAGAAAACAATGGCAGACACATGGTCAGCCCCCCAGAGATAAGAGCAGTTATTGTATCTATAACTTATACACATTAAAATTCATGGTGAATGAAAGAGGCAGCAATCAAGCTTTGATTTATTTTAGATTGTTAGCTTGGCTTGTAGAACACAAAATACTATTACTGGAAATAAAATGACCTTATTACTGGATTTCTTAAGAAATACAAAAGCAACAGAAGGTGAAAAGATAAGTATATTATCCATTCTTTGTCAGAAGGATATATGTACATACATACACAGAGAGACAATGAATATTTGACATATTACTCTAAATCATTTTGAAAAACTTTCTAGCATATGTTAAGGAAGATAATTTGGAGAGTAGCATAAACTACAAAAGTTGAGTTTAAAGGTTACATAGAAGCTTCCTATCAAGAGTTAAAAGACTGTTATTATATTAGCACATCTCTTTCTAATCTTCTTTTATAGTTTCATTAGTTAAATTCATACTCTCTATGAACTATTTTAGCCCTGATTTTACTTCAAATCACATCAATAGCACATTCAGACTTTGTAAAAAAATGTAAAAAACGTTAAGTATATAATTTCCTTCATAACAGTCTAAAATTTAAAAAATCAAGGTAATAGATGTCCTCTTCACACGACTCATTCTCAGAGAGGTTAAGGAGTTGGGGAGTTAACTAAGTAACTGTATAATGAGAACCAAATGAGAGTCTCTACATTGTACCAGCCCTATGGGATGAAAAAATACAGTATATTTGGAAAAAAATACAAATTCAATGATTATGAAGAATACATTTGAAATTTACGGTAGAGATGCTTGAGGAAAAAGAGAAAGGGAGGGAGGAAGGGTGATAAAGGGGAGGAAAAGACAAGGAAGGGAACAAGAAAATCAAAGAGCCATAAAACTGTTTTTCAAGCTGTGGGTTGCATTCCACCAGCAGTCATGGTCAACATTTATAAAGAAAACAAAAATAAATAAAAGAGAAAGTACTGGAGAGCATTGTACATAATACTGGTGACTGTTATTTATAAAATTTTGTTTCTGTCATTTTATGCACTCTGTCATGACAGAAACTTTATTTCTGGCTATAGATCTTGGGAGAAAAATGTTTAAGAAACACTGTGTTAGACTACTAAAACTTTAGTCTTTGCATGATTACTGTCATCCATTGAATCTATTTCTTAACTTCATAGAAACTTAAGATCCACAGAAGAAAAATGGTTTGCTCAAGGTTCTAGGACACATAGAATCGGAGTCTTATTCTATTCTGCTGCCCTTTCTACACTGCACCAAATATTAAGTTGTGCATTGTTTTTCCTTCTGTCAAACTCAAAGTTATTCCATAGCCAGTCCTTGTTCAGTTTGCTTTCATATTATTTCTAGTTCTGGTGCAAGACTGATGACTAATTAGAACCATCTATGTTCTGTCTGCTACACTAAATGGAGGACTTTGACAAAGCCGTGGTATCGAGACAGAACTAAAATTACAGTTCCCGATTCAATGCCATTTGTGCTTCTCGCCCTACGGTGTTTTGTAATCTTGTTGTAAATGTAGTCAATGTCAAATTGTATAGCGATTATACAAAAGAACACTCTATGTGCCAACAGAATATTCTCAGGTATTATGCCTTTAAGTTAAAATTTATCGAAATAAAATGAGCAGGGCTGGGGAGGGGGAATAGAAGTACAATGCAGTGTGCATTCTTCAGAAGCCTTGCTCAATAAGTACTGAGTTTTGATCGATTGATGCAGTGTCATATTTGACTAAAGAGGTGGGGAAGTTGCTACTGTCGCTTTGTGCTGGATGGCAGCAGAATGCACTATTGATTTTATATGTTGGATGGGTTGTCAGTGTATAGTGCATTGTTGATTTTGACTTTTATAGCCAACATGTTTCCTTTAATTGGATCATTTGTAAAAGAGAGGAGGGGACCTGTTCTCCTTTGACAGTGACTGATTACAATCATTTCATGTTTGTCAATATTTGATAAACCCACTGTTACCCAACAACATGGCTGCCTTTCTGCATTTGTTCATTCTGGTTCCACTTCTCTATTTACCCCAGTGTCACTTGCAACTGATCTGCCCCAATTTCCACTCACAATTCACTGCTATGTTTACTCTTACAGCAACAGATACTCAATTTTTTCTTAAGTTTGCCAAGGAAGTTTCTTCTCACAATAACAACCGATCTACTTCCCAACCATCTCTTTAGTCTTTAGCTCCTACTGATCCCCTTCCTTTTGACAACTGTTACAAACTGTCAAGTTGTGCCAAGTGTTACAGATACCCACCATGCATCTGCAGTTGTCATCCACGTTGGGCTCTCAGACCCTAAGAGTTCCTAGAGGAAAGAACAGCCCGCTGTTATTGACCATCTTTGTTCTCTCGCATTCAGGTTATTCCATGCCTGTGGACTAAGCCTGTAACTTCACTTTGGGTGGAAATCATGATTCTTAGAACATTTTAGTTTTTCCAGGAAAGAGCTATTATACATAATTAAGAGGAATTATGTTTTAACTGTATCCTAGGTGCCCATTAGTTTGACAGTTGCTAATTTTATCTTTTGTACTCTATAGTCCTTTAGTTTCTCTCCAGTGGGAGAGGAAGTTTCCCGGTTTAGTTGCTGTCCTCCGTCTTCCATGCAATAAAAGAGAATTTTCCCAGCCCCCCTCAGTTCCTTAGACTCACACTCAGAAATGTTTCTGAGGTAAGTTTATTAGGAATAAGTATCTTGGTGGAAAAGGACTAGGCTGCAATTAGGAGATATGAATCATGATCCTCTGGACCTTGGGAGAGTCATTTAGCTAACCTGTACCAGGATTTTGTTACCTATAAATGATGAAGGTTAGACTAAATAGCTTTGGAGATCACTCCTACAATTCCATTGTTCTCACTTACTAAGCTGCAGTGCTTTCTGAGAGACGCTTGTAAGGCAACCTGTGTGAATTTCAGAAAGAGAGTTCCTAATGAAGGTAGATGATTGAGGAAACTTGAGGGATGCTAGTGTTCACAAAGCAGACAAGTGTTCTCTTGATATTCTTTAAGTAATGATAGATGATGATACCATTCTTCTCTTTTTTTCTGTATTCTACAAGTCACATGCTTTGTTGACAGGTTCTCCTATTGGTCCCAAGAACGAGTGTTTCAGAGACCAATTCATTTTAATTAGAGAATTCTGACAGCGTATGGTTAAATATAGCATATTGGTTATTTGCAGGTACACACATTCACTGAAAAAAAGAAACTAATACAACTGGAATTAGTGAGATTCAAGGAAGCTATTATTGGCTGTATGGAAAGCAATAAATACCATAATGTGGCTTTGTAGGCATTCCTCACTTAGCATTATGCACAAGGAGACATTTTTTTTTACTTAAAATTATTTGTGAATCTGGTATAATAATATTTTTAAAAATGTTTTGTGAATTTGGGATTTGAGACACAATGTAATTATTATTATATTTAAGAACTAAATTTACTTTCCTAAGAAAGAAAGCCTGAGGTCTGTACTGAGTAGGGCAACCAATTTGAAATACTGTTCTTTTTTCTGATTATTACTTTCAACTGTGCTCTGTTAAATTTTTCTTCCTCTCCCAAAGGGACTGAGGCAGCTCCTAGAGCTAACTGGTCACTTTTTGGTAGATAAAACTCAATTCTCTCCATTAGGGACTTTGGTGGTGGTGAGTGGGGCCTGCTCTTCAGTAGGCTCTCCCCTTCTGCCTCCTCCTTTTCTCTTATGGTGCGTTGATTCCTGCGAAACTAATGAAAAAGTCACCCATTTCTGACTTAATCATGAACCTGTATAGAGCCTCAGTGTGGCGGGCATTCCAGTTGTGTCTCAGAAGGACACATGCTGCTAAGTCCTGAAAGAGGCAAGTTCTCTCATGTGAAAAATGTTGTCTATGGCTTAGCTTCTCATCACTTCCTCTCAGTTCCAATTTTTGATAATATACAAGGTATTTTACATTGGGTGCCCTCTATATCAAAGGCAGCTTTTGGGTGAGATATGTTATATGCGCAAGTCATTTCATGCCTGCCCAAGCTTGATGCATCCTGTTGGCTGAAGGAAAACTCACTCTATGCACTTTTGCTCCTGCAGTGAATATGACTGCACAGATGCCCCCTCTTCTTGTCCAAAACTTATCTCCAATTCTTTTTCTCCTGCTCAAATAGGCCCAAAGTCAGATCAGTTAGAATGATGTCTCAGCATATATTAACCAGGGGATAAAAATCAATTTTATGGTAGATACCACCCACATTTACAAAGAATTGGATATTGAAGCACTCCCTTCCTAACAAGAAAAGAAAAAAAGTTATAATATTTTCTCCCAAGTTGACATCTTATAGTTAAATAAATTCTCTTGAATTCTTTATTTCTTCTTTAGATAGGCTGAAGTTCTAAAGAACAGACCTGGGTTCTATGGGAATGTTCATTGCATGTGACTTACTTTAGCATGGTGTATACTTGGGACTTGTTTTCAGCTTTAGTGATTTTGAATTTAAGTTAATCTGAGTGAAAAATGTTATTTAATATTGTTCTACATAATCTGAGTTTATACCATATCAATATGCATGTATTGAAAACTTCTCTTTGTTCTTGAAATGGCCAAATCACAGATACATGAATAATTTGAGATTTAAACTGATTAGATAGTGTCAAAACAACAACAACAACAACAAAAACATTTGGTTAGGAATCAGCAGTTTCATCCACTCCTGGTTTAGTGCCATCAGTGCGAATGTGAAGACAATAAAAAGGGCAGATAGTACCTTAATGTTATAGTAATAAAATAGGTGTCTCCCATCCACACTTTGAAGACAGCTGCTTTAGACATTGTCATAACTACACTTGGCCAGGTCAGGCAAGTCTAAAGATTTGCAACTTGAACATTTAATTTTTCCACATTATATTTACCACTCCATTGTACTTGAGTGGGTTGAAGAAAGCTAGATCGGGTGCCATGCCAATGTTTAACACTATGGTGCATAGGTCAGGCTGCATACTCACAAGGAAAAACAATTAAAAACATCCAAAAGAAGTATCAGAAATAGTCCCAACATTTCAGATGGCTAGGCCCATCAAAATGTTCCTAGTACCATGTATGACAAAGTTAAAAAAGGAATGTTATAGACAGTGTGTACCATACACTCTTAGGCCAAGGAGGAAGAACACGGACAGGTATGAGTCAGGGAAGTCCAGTGCATAAGTAAAATAGTACCAAAGAGTGGGGAATTATCCCCAGGCAGGTCAGCTCCCACACCTGGGTCACTCTGCACTGTTGCTATCAGATCTGTAAGCCTAGTAATTAAAACACAAGGCCGGCAGGGAAATCTCTCCAGCCTTATTGTACAGCTTGTTGGCTTTATTTCTCCCCTTCCTCTTTTTTTCTGCTTTTGAGGGTTTCAGTCAATTTTATTCATTTCAACAGCAGGTGTGAAATAGTAGGCTGTCATCTCCCTTTCTGTAGTGCTCCAGGCCAAAATTATAAATGGGTTGACATTAATGGCAGTTAAGAATTTAGTGCTGTATTGGTAGATGGTATTGAAAATGTTTGGATATGACAGTTGAAATGCCTGCTGCTGAAACTTCAGTTAGACTTCAGCGGGCTACATCTGGCAGGATTTTTTTTTCTTTTTCTTATGCTTTTGTTTCTAATGTTATCCAGTTTTTAAAGCATTTCTTCATCTTTATACTCCATTCTTCTTCCTCTCTTTTCTCTGATGTTGAATTTTTTAAAATCTTTTTTTGTTGTTATTCCCTAACACATTTGGCATGATTAAGAGGTAATGAAATGTAAGGATGGCCTCACTCAGTTGAAGAGAGTACAGCTTGAGTAAGAAGTCAAAGACCTTATCCTTTATAAAACATCCTGAAGAAGGAAATGCCCAAGGCATGCAGAGGTCTTTGGCAGTGCAGGCATCTATCCTGCTCTATACACACTCACACAATCTAGTTAAAGTAAACATCCGGAGAGCCCTGGCAGGAAGAATTCTCTAAAGTTGCCTAATATAGGTTACTCTGCAGAAAAATAACAGTGTTCCATGTTTAAATAAGTTTTTGAAATGCTAGTTAAACAAAGATGAATGAATTTCTTTTCTGAAGAACTCCTCAGAGTCTTTGAAGAGTGATTTTCAATGTATGCTTTCTTGCGGTCACTGTGGTCCCTAGGTTGTTACTTCTTAGGGTCTCTTAATTAATTTTACTTATCTATGGAAAGACTTGCTCTGTTCAACCAGACAAATGTTGACCTTAACTACTATATGTGAATGACTACCTTCCCGTATTACTTTTCTCAAGAGTTTCAGAGATAAAAATATTTTCCCCTCCTTGTGAACTCCGTGCTTGTTCATACACATTTTTCTCAATTGTAGAAGGTGGGCCATGGTACCAGATTGCCTTAAGTGCAGGTTTCCCATTGTTTAAGTTTAGAAACTTCAATCTGAAGCATCACAATATAGATCTCATCTCTGAAAATGTAAGAAAGCCCATCCCATCCTTAAAAATGAGAAATATCTTGATGTGTTTTCACTTTTTGAAATGTCCATTTAAAGACTGACTCTATGATTTCTCTTGAAAATATCTGAGGATTTTCTTTTTTCCAAGACAGTTAACAGCAGGTATCTTTACATGGAGAATATCACAATCTTTTAAAGTTTTTCTAGAACTCATTATAAAAAACATGAGGAAATTGTTCAGACAATCTCAATGTTCATATTCAATCTAGATAAGATAAGTAACATGGAATAGAATAAGACTTTATTCTACAGGAGGAGAAAACAGCATACAGATTGTTAGACAAGAAATCCAGCATGTGCCTCCCTGAGAGAGAGAGCACCGCAGGTAGGGTGGAAGGGATGGAGACTCTATGAAAATGGCAGCTAGCATATCACCTGAGGAGAAAAATGAAGAGCTCTGCATAATGTGTGTGGCAATTTGTTATGTTGCCTATGAAAGGAGTGAAGAACTCTTGGAGATGGAATTTGGGTTGGGCCCTGAGAATGAATAGATGTGGTCTGGCAGTGGGAAGGCTACTTTATTCAGGTAGCAGAAATAGCCAGAATAAAATGAAATGCAAATGAATGAAGATATATGATATGTTTGGAAAGCTTCAAGGAGCCCCGTTAGGGTAAAGTATTATGAATACAGGTAGAATTGGGTTGAGCTATGGGATCCCAAGTTCTGAAAGCTGGGTTCTTGTCACAATGTAAAGGAAATGGATTGCTGAAGGAATTGGACTGTATTCTGTGGGTGAAGTTAAGCCAAAATGAGTGTGGAAGCAGGCAGTTCTCATGTTTAGATTCATGTTTGTCTGAGGAGTTCTGAAATGCAGGCAATAAAAAACAAATTGATATTAATTTATTGGCACAAGAACAGGAGATTGAAGTCCTTTGGATTACTGTAAAACTTGAACTTACTTATTTTTGACTAGAATAGCTCTGTTAAATTACATTGTATCCTCTTTTGTCTTGATATATTTTCCTATATTTAATATGTAGTTTCTATGAAACTTTAGTTCTAATATGACATATTCCTATTGGATATTTAGAAAGGTTTGCATGAATCCAAGCTATATCAGGAAGTCTATGATTTCACAAACATCTAGTATACCTCTGAATTTCCCAGGGCAGATGGTTTATGTCATAAAACACACAAACACCATAGGATGAAGGTAAAATATCTGGATGGAATCTCTGAGAATAAGCATTTCTCAGTTGGGAGTGACTATCCCATTTCTCATGCACATTGCCTTTGAGGGTTATATAATGTTCACTCCAATTATTATGGAGCAAGGGAGTACAGAATTGGAAGAAGGAAGGAAAATGAACTAATGTTGCAACAGAAAACTTTGACATAAGATTTTTATTATCGAAAGGTATATTGTGAAGATGGGCATCTTGCAATTAATCAAGTTTTCTGTGAATCTGAAAGCCAGTCTAGTATAGTCCTCCTTGCTGGAATATACTGTCTTGGTGTCACAGATAGTAAAGGGGGACCATAGTGCATTACCTGCTTTATGGAGGGAAACACTGGAGGCAATGGAGGCACTAAAGACAGAGAAGAGATGAGAGGCTGGAAGATCACTTGAGAATCTGGGCTAAAGTTATCGTCTACTTCTGTTACCTGATGATCAGTACTTAGTCAGTGATGATATATTATCATTGTTGCTTTTTTTTTAACTTTTAGAGACTGGTTGCATGAAAGTGTAACACAGTGTGAGAAGTATACATTCAGTGAATATTCAGAGTGCTTTGGGAAAATAATGGAAAGACTAACTGCCTTGCATCATCCTAAAGCTTCACAGAATATATGATACATGCAGTGGATTTTAGAATACGAACTGAGTTTCCTATAGAGAAATAGGTAAGGTATGCTGCAATTTTTGAAGATTTAATGTAGTATGTTCTACTAAAGGTGCATGGCAAGGAAGGGTTAGAAAATTAGGTAGGGGCCATTTTACGACCAGCCACGTCTCCTACTACAGAGTCTTGGAATGCTTCTCTGGAAGCCATAAGATGGTCTTGGAGATTTCAACTGATGTGACATGGAAGCAAATTTTATAAAGAATGTGGAACATTTGCACATGACAATAGGAATCCTAACTTTTCATATACACAACTATAAATGCAGTACCATTATTTGCTTAGTGAAATCTTCCCTCATTCCAGAACTACTGCCTGGTAAAACAATAAGAACACCTCTTGACAATAACAGAACAAATAAATCATGATGCCAATCATCAGAGTCTATGGGTTCTTGAAGGCAAAATGATGATTTCAGAGTATCTCTCTAAAAATCTACATATCAATTTTCCCATACATTAAATTTTCTCAAATGTAACAATTTTTTATTGAATACATAGCCATCCAAGGGGAACTGTGCTGCATACCAGCAATAAAATAGTGAACAGACACAGCTCTTGCTGGCAACCAGCTTCATTCGATGGGTGAAACCAGATGAGTGACTAAGAAATCTTCAACCTGGTGTGGTAAGTGCTGCAACAGGTGTGCAAAGGAGACCCAAGAAGAGCTGCATATTTCTGTGTCATTTACTTTTGGGGAAAGAGGACTGAAAAAAGGATACTTGTGAAGAAAGTGTTATTCTGAAGGTTGGTAATACCTGTTTTGAAAATAAAATTAAAAGGTACATTAGTTTGCTAGGGCTTCAATCACAAAATGCAGTAGTTGGGTGGCTTAAAAAATAAAAATGTATCTTCTCACAGTTTGGGAAGCTGGAAGTCCATGATCAAGATAGCCACCAGTTTCATTTCTCCTGAGTCCTCTCTCTTTGGCGTCTAGATGGCCACCCTCTCATGGTGTCCTTGCACAGGTTTTCTCTGTGAACTCTCGGTGTCTCCTTCTCTTCTTCTAAGACATCAGTCCTATTGCATTAGAACCCCACCTTTATGTTCTCATTTAACCCTAATTACCTCTTTAAAGGCCATATGTTTGTATATAGTCACATTGGGGGTCAGAGCTTCAAAATATGAATTTTACAGGAATACAGTTTAATTTATAACAAAAGGAACCAGATGTTTGTGTACTTTATCTCCCATTTTACTAAAGTTTAGCTAAGTGAGTATAGCTAAGTTGATAAACTAATTTAGGCAAAGATGTTAACAGGTAAAAAACAAATACAATGCATAACCTCTCCTGGTATTATTTTCTAAATAAGGGGGTCCTTTGTAAACTGATGTCTAATGTAAGAGTTCTCAGCTTTAGGACAAGCTGAGGCAGGAGGCAGTTTAAAGCAATGAAGGGATACTGATGATACCCCAAGTCACACACACCATATGAGCAATCACTTCCACAGTCTATGCAAGGGGCAGGTCCAACAGTACTGAACTCTTCTGGCAGAAAAGAGAATTACAATGCATGGGCTCTGTGTTTGCCATGTTCTGTGGTGTCATGAATGCCTATATACTATTTATTCAGAGATCTGAATTGGAAAAACACATACACAATTGCAGACACACATGAACAACAGCATCTGTAGGCAAATTTTCTGTGCTTTCTTTCCAGGTGTTGAGTTGTCATGTACTCACAGAAAACAGACCTAGGTTAAAGATCTGGGTAGAAGCCTGGCTAGGTGTGCATGGAAAGATATGGGAAAGGAGAAGAGTGGAGAGTTAGAACCAGAGTCCCTCACCTGTCTCCAGGTGGCAGGTGTCCTCGATCCTGGGAAAGGGCCTTAGAGGGCCAGAGTTCAGACTGCTCCTGGAAAGTCTTTGAGTTTGGGGAACCTGTAGGGTAAACTGCAAATGCTCCCTAGTTTGTTTCAGTGAGAGCATCAGGTTCCCACTGAGCTGGGTTTCTGTCTATGATTTTTATTTGGAAAAAATCTTTTCAATCATAAGTTATAAAATCAAGTTTTAGGGATCGTACATTAGTTGGGTAAACCCAAAGATGGGGGTATGTTCAGAGAAGCAGTTAAGGGGACAAGTGGAAGAGGAGTGATCTTTTCCATGGATGTCCCCTCTCCTCCTCTGGAGATTCAAAGTTTGCCTTTCAACCCTGGATGCACTTCGTACCCACCTCCATGAATATCACACCTCATTCAATAGCCTCACAGTCGGCTCTTAAGCCCTGATCATTTCAGACCTCTTAGTCTTCAGTATGAATCTTGTCTCCTCAATCAGACAGTTTTCTCTGGGGCAGAAGTCGTGTGTTTCTTTTGTTAGCATTCCCACTGGGCATGACATTGTGCCTAACATGTGGCAATCCAGACATTTAACATGCATTTATCAGGCACCTACTATTTGTCAGTGTTTCAACTCTGCATGTATAGGGTTGAATAAAATGTCCAATTTCCCCACTTTCATGGAACGTAACAGTAATGTTCAAGTAATTGATATGAGATTTTGTGTGATAATGTCAGTGATGCATTTCATAAGATCTAAACTTTCAATTTATAGTTAAGAAAGTAAGCAAAGGATAGCAACAGACTCACTTTCTGATCTTTGGACAAATCCAATTCCTGTTTCTTTCCTCTAGCACATGACAAAACTACAGGGCCTCCCAGGGGCAGAGAGAATCCATCACAAGGGACCTGGAGTTATATTGGAAAGAATTCCGACCAAAGAGATTTATGAGGCAGTATAGTCACTGCTCAGGGGAGGGGAAGGTAGTGCTATTGCTTAAGATGTTTAAAACCTGGCTGCAAGAGAAGCAGGGAAATGCACCACAGGGAACAATTCCCTGCCAATTTCTGAAGGATGGAAAAATGACTTAATGGCACTTTCACTGTCTTAACTTAGGTGATTTTTTCCCTAGTAAGCAGACATCTTCTATAATTCCCTTTGTAAATAGGCTCATAAGATATAGATGTGCCTTTCTTTTATGTGACTTATACAAACCACAATTGTTGTTGTTGTCAGCTTACAAGGAGTTGGAAATTCGTGATTAAGTGACGAAATGCACTGGTTGGCTAAACTAAAAATCATTTCTTCACCCAAGTCCTGAGTCAAATCATGCTCAATTCCAGTGGCCAAATGGCAGTAAGGGGCTCTAGGAACTCAAAAGCTCATAGGGTCAAAAAATCAGGAGGAAGTTGCAGGTTATGTATCAATACTTGAACCTTTGACATTAGATGTCAGTGGGCTCGAGGTGTTTATTAAAGCATCCATGGATGGAAAGTTTAGGTAGCCGAGGATGGAAGAATTACATGTATTAGAAGTTCCCTGGGCACCTGACTCCAATCTTTCCTTCTAACATTATATTCCTAATGTGCCTTCTCAATTCTGCCGGAATGCCCTCCAGTACCTCCAGAACACAAGTCAATATCCCAAACGGTAGTTCATATTTATAGCTAAAGTGCTCTCAGCAACTCTCAGCTAGGCTATCCTGAAATTCAGCTCAAATTCCTTCTGTTTTCAGAGAAAATGGAAAAGCTAAACAACAAAAACAACAGTTTCCAAGCCAAGTAGGTCAAGACTATTTGCTCATCATTTTGAATTCCAATGAAATGCAATGTGTGTTCCACCCACTGGAGCTTAGAATGAGTGGCTTTGTATCGTAGACCATCTTTTTGATGTGGACCTATTGTGACAATTTTCTCAGTCTCCCTGCTGCATCCAATGTGGTTGAGGAGGCTTGACAGGTACTTAGTGGATTATAGGGAGAAAGTCGTATTTAATGCTGGAGAAACTGACTGGAAACATTGCACAAAGTAACGTGGGTGAAAGCACTATGGGACAATCTATCAAATCTTCAAGGGACAGCTACATTTTCATGCAATCTAAATAGTTCCAGGTCATAAAAAGATAAAGCATTTCAACTCATTTTATGTAGTGAGCATAAACCTGATACCAAGCTTGGTTAAGAGCTTGCATGAATGCAACCGCATATATATATGCACACACAAAGAATAATCACAGCTATCAATATAACTACAAAAATGTTAAGCAAAATATTAGCAAATTAAATAATGTACCATATATCAGAATAATGATATACTATTACTATGGACAAATAAAGTTTACACCAGGTATGCAAGATGGACTCACCATAAGGTAAACAATAAATATAATTTATCCCAATAATAGGTCAAAGGAAAGGGAAAAAATATGGACTTAGATGCCAAAATACATTACACTATGTTCAAACTTATTTGTTATTAAAATATACCGACTACAGTGAAAGAAACTTCAGAATGAACTGTGCACTGTGAATAAAACCTCATTTTCCAAACTGACTATTACACCTTATTTGACTACAGAACTCCACAGGCAGTCACAATAAATTCTGGAACGAAACAGAGATGCCCCTCGCACTGCTATTATTCAACAAGTTTCTGGTTCTAACTGATGAAATTGGATAATAAAAACAGAGATATCAATATTGTTAAGAAAGTGACAAAATACACTTATTACAGATTATAAGATTGTCAACTCCAAAAACTCAGTGAATTAAAATAAAAATTATGTTGAGCTAGCAATGAAATGCAGTGAGGTTTCTAGTCACAAAGTAAGTACAGAGCTCAGCCCTTTTCTATAGAGCAGCAATAACGACTTAGAATCTGTGAAGGAAAGAAAGCAGATCTTATTTGCCATAGCAACCAAAATAAAAAATACCAAGAAGTAAGCAGAAATATATTAGTCATAGAAGTCTATAAAACTTTACCTAGATATATAGTTACACAAATATATATATATAACACAAGTACATATATATATATTTGTGGCATGTGTGGTATGTGCTATGTGGTATGTATAGGCACATGTGTATGTGTAGTATGTGTATGAAAATAAGCAGAGCAATGTATGACCCTGGATGAAAAAATAAGATACCGTGAAAATATATATTCTAACTTAAACTTCAAATTTTGTACAATTTCAATGAATTGTCCAAATAGTTAATTCAAAAATGCATTTCTTCTAAAAAATTAAATGATTAACTCATTTTGGAAATAATAAAAAGGCTTATAAATGAGGAGTTCCTGTCTTGTTGTATTTTATAGCTTCAAAAATTAACATGGCATGCTTTGGTTACAGAAGTAATCAAATAGATCAATAAATAAGGAGAGAAAGCCTAAACACCAGCCACAATTCATATCAGAATTTACTATACAATATGATAGCTATGTCAACAAGTAGGAATACATTTTTAAATAAGCACAGATTAAAAATGCAAAATACTGGATTATACTTCAAATATTATACCAAAATCAGTCACCAATAATGTAAACGCAGACATATTTTTAAACTTCAAGTAGAAGATATATTAGTGAATATTCATATAATTTTAGGTATGGGAGTGGTTTTTATATAATATTAACACCAAAGAAGAAAATCAAATGAAAAGTATTGGTAAACTTTACCAAATAAAATTTTAGAACATCTATAGAGAGGTTTGAAGAAAATTACTTCAAAAATATATAAACTAGTACAAGTATTTGTAATATGTACAACAATCAAAGAGTTAACATTTTTGTTATGCAAAGTATGCTTTGTAATCAACAGAGAAAGCCATAGGAAAATGGGATATGGATACAGACAGATACAGTCAAATATGTGAAGTATGTTACAATTATCTCAGCACTTCCACTTCTACTAATTCCTGCTGAGGAAACACAGATATGTTAAGCTGTGCTTACAGGCTGTCTAAGTTTAGGACAGCACTGTCTGTGTTAGCTAGCAAGCAAGGAAAACTTGAACTCTATAGGCAGGAGGCCCATTAAACAAATGATGAATCATCCTATCATGGATTAAGAATTCTATTCTATATGAAAAAATTAGTAATAGGAAATTTGTCTATGACATATTTTTGAGTAAAGGGCAAGATAGCAGAACAATCTGTATAAAAATATACCATTTTTTGTTGAGTTGTATGTGCTCATATATACATATATGCATAATCTTAAAGATTACTGGCTAAATATCTGTGGAATTACTAGAATTGTGAATGTTCTTTTTATTTATCTACACTTATTATTGTTTTATAAATCTATATTATTTAATAAGGTATATTTCTTTCTTCCCTTGGAAATTCATCCTGGACAAAATGTTGAAAACAGAGAATATTGTAGTTTTTGTTAAATTTTCTGAATCCCTTCTCTAAACTACTACTCCCCTCCACCAGTCAAATTCTTTATAAGCTTTCAAAGGCTTAGCTTTAACTCTAGGCATACATTAGTCCCTAGCCCAAGTCCTAAAGAGTCCTGCTACATATCACCACTATGATATTCCTAAAAATAAGCAACCACATTTGTACTATGAACTAAGAAGTGGATATAACCACACAAACTAATCTTTATTTTAAAAAACAATTAGTTGGAACATGTTTTCTACTCAAAAGAGAGACAGACTTTCATCTTTGAATCACTAATTACATCTGCATTAAAATTTTGGGATTCTAGACAAACTATCAAGGTGATCGGCACAGTACTCAGGCCCTGTGCACTTAGGAGTTTATGAAATGTTGCAGGAGGTCATTGACAGGGACCTGGGCAACTGGTGGCTCCTCAACCCCCTTTCCTGTCCTTGGAATGTCCATTCCACCCACTATTCGCACACTAGAAACTGTTTCAAGGCCACAGCCTTGAAAGAGTATGGTACTGTTGAGACCACCTGGACCGAATATGTGACTGAACCCTGATTCTGGCAGGCAGATGAGAACTTCTCATCTTTCTGCTGCCTAAGATGAGCCTCATATGAAAGTGACCTTGTTATTAAAATGGCCACCTACCAATCTGGAAGGTCTAGCTCTTTCTTCAGTCTCTCCTTGTTCCCCCTGTATGGAGGGGCCATACAGGGGGAAACAAAATGAAAATATTTCAATTTTAATACTTTTGAAATCAAAACAAAAAAGCAAATATAATAATAAATAATATTGCATTCTAAATCCTTTTAGATTATATTTGTCTTTATACCAACACAGTCATAAAAAATAACATTTTAATTGAGGGAGGGGCCCTTGAATGAAAGTGGTAGAGTCCCTGAAAGTCATGAATAATCACAGTATGAGTAAAATGCTGAGCTTCTAAAAGACTTAAAACCCATATGAAGGCCAAACAATGTCACTCCTTCCAGAAGGCTCTGTGGCTACTTCCTTGGCAGACCTGAGTAACCCACTCCTAAATGCTTAGCACTGAAGCCGGTGCTCAGCCTTGGAATGCTTCTCAGAACTTACTGCTGCAGCCAGTGACATCCTCCGCTTCCATCCACCGAGCAGGGGCTCAGCCTGCCTCTTATAAGCCATTAGTGATGGAAGTTAATTTAGTGTTTCTTAAGTGGAAAAAATTACCAGGGAATATGACTCTAATTAGGCCAGGTTTTATTTGGTTTTGTTTTTGTTCAATGTTATTGTTGTTTTAGTGGTAGCTACTTAAGTTTTTGAGAAGTCAGAGGTGAAAATGCTGTATTTTGAATTAAATAAAAGGAGTTGAAAAATCAGAAAAAGTGAATCCTTATTGAATGAAATATATATGCAGCATGATTCCACACCAAAAAAAAATCTACTGCTAAAAGCCATGTATCAGGAGATAGCTTCAAATTTAAAAATTTGGAAGTTTGAGGAGTCCAAAGGAAAAAAAATGTATAAATTGTCCAGTAAATACACAAATTTTTGTCAAAAGATGAGTGTACGTGTGTGCTTCTGTTTACATGCTGAGTCTCCATGTAAAATGTATTTTATACTGCGGACCATGGTCAGACAAAGTCCTAAAGCCCTTGCCAAAATCACAGTCAGGAGAGGACCCCATTCAATCTCAGGCTTTTTTCCTACCCCAGAGGGAAAAACAAGGCTGGCAAGAGGTATGGGGAAGGAGAAAGGAGAGGAGAGATAAATGGCAAATGGCAGGGCTTCTTCTGAGTGAAACATCTGTTTACAAAGAAAAAATTAATCCAATGTCATTTTTCTTGAGAATAAAACCAAAGCAGACCCTGGAATGGCACTGACATTGGTGGTCCAAGCGTCCCCTACTGCTTTCTATTAAGTCTGAAAGAAGAGGAATAAAAGCTCCATGAGACACTTCAGTTTCATTATGTTCCCTGCAGTCTAAAAAGCAATGGTAAGTGGCGTCAAGGTCTTTAAAGAAATCTGAACAATCACAACAGCTTCCAAATGTTTACTTTGAAGGAAGGAACACGTATTTTTTTTCTCCACATGAAAACAACAACAACAAAAATGCCATCATTCCCAAATCTGAGTGCACGGATGAGGAAATGTGGGAACTGTGCTGGGCAGGCCTTGACTCCCTGGCCAAGTCCCCTCGGGAGGACTGTGTTGGCGGTAAAGTAGATAAGCCCTCACCTTCTCTGCAAACACCTGCCTTGTTTCACACCAGCTCCCATGTCACACGTGAAAGCTGAAGGGGTGTGTGTGTGTGTGACTTTAATTCACCTACTTGAAATACATCTGTGAAAATCCCTTTGGAATTCTTGTTCATGGTTTATAGTTTTTTTTAATAAGATAATGTGGTTTCCCCATCCAGATTGTGCACACCCAAAGCGACAAGGCTAGTTAAGTCTGGCTCTTTTCAGTGAATGACGCTATAACGCAGGGGCTCAGGAAGACAGTATTAAATGAATGAATGAGAACTTCATTAAAAACCACCATAAGAATTCTTGTTGGTCCTAATTCCGTATGTTGATTAACTCTAGTCACACTCTATTTCCTGAATAAACTAGAGAATAATATTTGATAACCTCTAGTCTTTCCATTCTGTGGAATGTTGTCTCATTCCATACTGCGTGGAAACATTTGCAATTCCTATATGACTAAATAGAGTATATCTATCCTAAACACCTTTGAACTTGACTGTCCATAGCATTATTTATCAAAGTATGACCTGTGGACAGGTTTCATCAATATCACCTGGAACTCCTGTTACAAATAAGGGCAGGTATCTGCATTTGTAACAGGCAGTCTAGAATATTGTTAAAGAAAAAGGTTAATTAATGCATTAGGGCAAACCCTTGGGGAAATTCTGACAGCACTAGATATGGGGGAAGAATAGCAGCACAGGAAACAGGGTGTTGGGGTTCAAAATAAATGTGTCTGATTCGTTGAGGGTGAAGCTATTTAGTTCCATACACCAAAACGATGGGGGCATGGGCCCACGGTAGGTCTAGGGAAGTGTTGTCCCTATGTCTGGTTTCACAAATTTCTCCTGTTATTTAGGACAGTCCAAGGAACAAATTCCGAGTGTTGGAGAAAAATCATAGGCTTTCCAGTCAAACTGGCCTGCCCGGCCTCACCTACACAGTTGATATTCTAATACAGGCCTTAAAAGGTTTTAGTGAAAATTTTATTGAACAATCTATGAAAAGTGCCAGACAATGAGTTGGTACTCCAACTTTAGTATCCACTTACATGTACTACAAACTTCATTCATTTATTTACACATTTGGATATATTATCAATTGTAAAAATTAAATAATATAAATTATAGCTAATACTTAGAGCTCTACACAGTTTTACAAATAATGTCTTCTTTATTCTTTATAATATCCTGAAAGAGAGAGAGAGAGAGATCAGCATTGTCACTTTATGGGACATAGATAGGTGACAGAACTTGACAAAATTACCTGGATTTACTTCTTACCACTTACAATGTACTAGTTTGGGGCTAGACACGAAAATGTATAAGACAAAGGTCTCAATTTTTAACATTCTTTTAGACCAGAAGCAGAATATACACCTATAAGTAATACAAAGTAATATTAATAAGTTCCAAGGGTTATGAATCAAAAGCCATAAAAAATTTAGGAAAGAAGTGGTCATTTTCAAGGACAGTAATAGGGAAGATTTCAAGAAAGAGACACCTTTGAAATTTAACCTTGAAAGATAAGTGGGTCTGCTAGGAAGAGACATACGTTGGCCTGTTCAAGAAAAGGGCAGGGCCAGAATCAAGTTGCAGAAGTGGAAAACCACTGAGTATGAAGGGAGGAGAATGAATAAAGCAAAAGTAGAAAATGAATAGACAACAGGTGAGGAAAAGGAAAAATGACTGGTACCCATTAGACACCCAGTAAATGGTTATGAAACGAATACAAAGTCAGTTTGGGGCTACTTGAGAAAGTTCTGAGTATGCGGCTGGGTTTTGGACTTTTGTGGCAGGCACTGGGGTAACCATTTCAGTTTTTTGATTCAGAAATGGCATGCCGAGAACACACTATAACTTTGGAAGCAGTTTTACAATCGTCCAAGAAGGTAAGAGACAGGAGCCATGATAAATCAGAAAGCCATTGTAAAATCGTGGGCAAAGATAAGGTTCAGACACATGATGATACCAGCATTCATGGAGAGTAAAGAATGGAAGGTGATGAAAGATTGTTCTCACTTTTAGCACATAACCTTATTCATATACATAGACAAGCATGTATGCGCGCACACACACCCCTGCTGTATAGCCTCTTAACATGGGACCATACATATTCACCCAAGAAGGCTAGATATTCTCCCCTTGGGAAAGAGGACCAGTGCACAGCATTTATTTTGCATTTTCCTATTAATTTTAATTACAGAATTGGAATGCATTATGCTATCTTGAAAACTGTGTTTCATGGATGCATGCTGAGAGCCCTTTCAAACTTCATTTCAAACAATTTAATTTCTAAGGTCTGTGTTAAAAGAGATAGGGAGAAACTGACATTGTATCATTTATATATCTGCATTTTAATATGAGGTTTTTTTGAATGCCCTCCCCTCTAACAAATGACATCTTTTCGATCCTATAATAAATACCTTTGGGGTTTGTGTCCTAGGGGAGGACCCTGCTTAGCTAGAAAGACAATAGACTCAAAGCACCAGGCCTTACTGTCAGCTTTCTAACCTTCCCCAGTGTTTGCAGAGCGTTGAGCTATTTCTGAGCCAATATTTTGGTCGGTTCCGGCTGTCATCAGCTGGGAAATGTGTTGTTCACCTTCCCTTCCCTGTTTCCGAACACCTTGTCCTGCAGCACAGGTTTCTCCAGCACAGAGTGGAAATACAGAATGCCTAAGTCTTGGTAATCATACAGAGGAAGAGCTCCATTTGCATACCCTTCATAATTCAATTTAATTTTTTTTGTCAAGAGTTCTGAATGCTTTGTGTTTGCTTTAATCAGAATGTTGACATTTACACTGAAGCCAATTTCTCTTTTTCTCCTCCGTGTTTTGTTTAACCACGACAAGTGACAGCAAACTGGAAAGAACAGACTTTTTAAATTGGCTCCTTGCCCGGAATGCATCATTTCTCTTGTAGTTTTTCCCCCCTTCCTATGCATCGCAAGAGGAAATGTGAAAACATACTCTGCGAACACAAGAGTGAGGTGTTAGTGCTTTTAGATAAAGATTTGTGTTGTATTTTAAAACTAGATTGCTGTACAGTTTCAAGCTATTAGTAGGAGCCTATTACACCGTGGCTCTGGGTCCTTGGAGAGATATGCTTAGTGTATTTCAGTAATTCAAGGCAAATAGAAAACTACATATGAAAATATTTAATGGCAACAACGTTAAACACTGAAGGCTGCAGGAAGCAGGAAGCAGGAAGCAAGCATGGCACCTGCCATTAACTCTTTCCAACAATATTTTCTCTGATTTTTCTCTGTCATGCCCCAAATGGTGGCGGGAAGCACTGATGTGAAAACAAACCTGCAGATATTGGCCATTCAGAACAGCCTCCGTGCAGCAAATTCCCTGCCTTCTTTAAAACAACAGGCTATTGTTGGGTTTCACGCTTGAGGTCAAGCAGTTCTATGGGAATGTAGCTTATATCTGCATTAGAATTTGTCCATATATTTGATTCAATTATAGAAACCAAAAATAAGTTTGCAAATGGCTTTTCTGAAACACAGAAGGAAAACACAGCACCAAAGACCCACTTTGTTAAAATAAAATATATTCTTTAGTGGAATTTAATTCCACCTTAACAGAAGGACAACACACAGGAAAAGACTGGTTTCAAATAAACCAGATACTGAAACAATAGAGTCCTCTGACAGAATAGGATTTGAGGAGTCACTGGGAAACCATCGGCTGCCTTCAGGCATAAAGTCCATCAATAGCACATTGAGACTATGTCTTCCTGTGCATCAGAAATTTACAGTAAACAAACTTAAGAGAATTATCTGAAAGGAATCAGGAGAAATATATAATGAGAGAGTTATGTACTCTTCCTGATCTTTCTATTGCTTAACTACTGTGAAACCCCACATGATGGTCATCAGAAAGTGTAGTCATGCAGAAAACAAGTCACCTGGACAACATCTTCAAACTCTGGGTCATGATTTATTACTGTGAATTCATTTTCAGTTGCTTATGAATAGAATTTTGTTAACTATAAAAGCGTTGAATAGAATAAAATAAAACAAATTATTTGTGCCTGAGCAAGCTAAATTTGTAGCATGAAACTTTTTAAAAAATGCAATCTGTGTGTGTATATGAATTTAGTCATGATATAAATAGATATTTCTTATTGTTGGTCAGCAGTCAAAAAATTTTCAAAAATACTGAATGGGTAAATGTACCCAATTTATACCTGAACTGTACACTTGCTCCTGTGCCTCAAAACTTGCCAAAGCAGTCAACGAGCCTCTGTTCCCTAGAACAGCATACAGATTTCTGGTCAAGATGGCAGCATAGGTAAACACAGCTCACCTCCTTGCACAACCACATCAAAATCACAACTAAAATATAGAACTACCATCACTCAGAAACATCAGAAGTCAACTTGAAGAGAAGTCCGACAACTACGGAATTAAAGAAACCCCATCCATCCAGACTGATAGGAGTGGCAGAAGCACAGAAGGGTTTGGTCCCATGTCCATATGTGGTAGATAAAAATTCAGAAGGGATATCTCAGGAGTGTGGAGTCACAGCCCCACACCAGGGCCCCCAGCCCAGGGTTCCAGGGCCAGGGATATAAGTACCCATAACTTTTGGCTAAAAAGAAAAACCCAGCAGGGTTTAAGTCAATAGAAGATACCCCCAGAGTTCCAAGCAGTTCCCCTTAAAGAACCCACACATGGACTTACTCAGACTCACTCCCTCTGAGATTGAGCACTGGGGTAGCAGCTTGAAAGGCAACAGTGAAAGACAGAGAAGAACTAAAGTTTCTGACTTTAGAGAGAGAGCAGGAAGACAGCATTCCCTCAGATACAAAGGTAGGCAGAGGCCATTGTCCCTTCACTGAACCCTCCCCTCACAGAGCCACAGCCAGCATGCAAGTGCCATATCTGAGATTCCATCAAACTGGCTAAAACTGTTTGCCCCACCCTCAGATCCCCTGAGACTCTGTCTCACCCAACTTATGTCCAACCAAGCTATTAACAGTGACTTTTTAATATGAATGCTTGGTCTTGGCTCATGCTTCATAACTTCCTAAATCTTATTAAATAAGCAATAGCAGGCCTCAGTAACCCCTTAGCCCCCATACCATTTGCTAAGTGGCCTTGGGTCTGGAACTAGCAGCAGCTAGCCTAGGTTCATAGCTTGACTTTGACTGGGAATCTCTAAGCCCAATACAAGTAGCAGCCATCTCAGATTGCTTTGTAGATCATGTAGGGTAGCCCCAAGCAGAACACAGGTAGGAGCTGACCTTCGCCTGTACCACTCAGGAAACTCCAGAGCCTACACACAAACTGAACAGCTACAGACCACATCAAAGCACCACCACCCTGCACCTGGAGAGCTGATCTTCTACTGAGGCCAGAGGTTTGAGGTCAGTGGTCACAGCCAATCCTTGCAGCTGACTGGTCCGGGTAAATCCCTTCCATTGATCTGCCAATAGCAATCAAGGCCACCTACAAGAAGAAGATGTACTCAGCCCACATGAAGGGCACACTTTGAGTATTCAGCTTGGGTGAAAGTGTAGGCTGTGCCATTGGATCCTACAGGACACCTATTACTTAGGCCACACTACCAAGACAGGGAGTTATAGCACCTCTACCTAATATATAGAAACAAACACAGGGAGGCTGATAAAATGAGGAGAGAAAGAAACATGTCCCAAATGAAAGAACAGATCAAAACTCCAGATAAAGAACTAAACAAAATGGAGATAAGCAATTTATCAGATGCAAAGTTCAAAACACTGGTTATAAGGATGCTCAAGGAACTTAGTGAGAACCTCAACAACATAAAAAAGATCCAGTCAGAAATGAAGGATACACTAATTGAAATAAAGAATGATTTACAGGGATACAACAGTAGAGTGGATGAAGCTGAGAATCAAATCAATGACTGGAACATAAGGAAGTAAAAAACAACCAGTCAGAACAACAAAAAGAAAAAGGAATAAAAAAATGAGGATGGTATAAGCAGCTTCTGGGAAAACTTCAAGAGGCCTAACATTTGTATCATAGGAGGACCAAAAGGAGAAGAGAAAGAACAAGAAATTGGAACTCTATTTGAAAAAATAGGAAACTTCCTTCATTTGGTGAAAGAAATAGACATGCAAGTCCAGGAAGCACAGAGTATCCCAAACAAGATGGATGCAAAGAGACCCACTCGAAAACACATCATAATTAAAAGGCCAAAGGTTAAAGATAAAGAAAGAATCTTAAAAGCAACAAGAGAAAAGCAATCAGTTATCTATAGAACGGTTCCCAAAAGACTGTCAGCTGATTTCTCAAAAGAAACTCTACAGACTAGAAGAGATTGGCAAGAAATATTCAAAGTCAGGAAAAGCAGGTACCTACATCAAAGATTGCTATACCCAGCAAAGATATCATTTAGAATTGAAGAGCAGATAAAGATCTTCCCAGATAAGAAAAACTAAAGGAGTTCATCATCACCAAACCATTATTGTAAGAAATATTAAAGGAACTTGTTTAAGTAAAAGAAGATCAAAACTATGAACAACAAAATGGCATAAGTACGTATCTGTCAACAATTGAATCTAAAAAACAAACTAAGCAAACAAGAAGAACAGAGATAGAATCATGGACATGAAGAGCATTTTGATGGTTGCCAGAATGGGAGTGGGGTGTGAATAAATAGATGAAGATGTGAGGGGATTAAGAAGTACAAATATGTAGGTACAGAATAGCCATGGGGATGTAAAGTACAGTATAGGAAATGGTGTATCCAAAGAACTTATGCGCATGATCCATGGACACAAGTAAGGATTGGTGTAGGGATTGCCTGAAGTAATCAGGGGTGCTGGGTGGAGAGAGGCAAAGGGGGAACAATTGGGACAACTGTAACAGCATAATCAGTAAAGTATAATTAATAAAACTCATCAGTGTAATTTGTTGAAATAGAAGGATATTGATCCCTTAAAAGTAAGTGTGAGTTTACAAATACTTCCCTTACCATCAGAGGCCCCAGGAAGAACATAAGAGTACTTGGTACTATAGCAAAAAGATGAAACATTCCCTGAAACAAAAAAACAAGTACATTTTTATTGAAAAAATTAATGAGTAAAGACTTTTAGTATGGAGGACAAGCAGAAAAGGAAGGTAATAGAAAGTAAAAGAAAATCATCACAAATGTTAGCAGTTGCTGACATGAAATCCATTAATGTCTGTGAAAGGGCTGAGGATAGAATGACTGGAAAGAGAAAGGCCGTTGTCAGTTTAGAAACCTAGAATTTTGAAAAATCATTTGAGGCTAACGGTGGAGTGCTTTAGATTCCTAGGGCTGTCGTAACAAAGTACCACAGACTGGGTGGCTTAAAACAACAGAAACTTAATTCTCTTACAGTTTGGAGGCCAGAAGTAAAATATCTGGATGCCCACAGGCCATGTTATCCCTGAAGTCTGAAGGGAAGAATCTGTTCAATGACTTTCTCCTAGCTTCTGGTATTCCTAACAAGCCTTGGCTTACAGATGCATCACTTCAATCCCTGCCTCCATTGCCACCTGGCATTCTCCCTGTTTGGTGCTGTGTCTATGTCTTTCTCCCCCTTTCAAAGGGACACTAATCATACCTTATTAGGGCATGCCATAATGGTATTATTTTTATTTTCTTACATCTGCAAAGACCTTCTTTCCTAATGAGGTCACATTCAAAGGTATCAACATATGGGTTAGGATTTCAGCATACATTGTCAGAGACACAATTCAACCCATAACAGAGGGGTTAATTAAAATATTTTCATACCAAACTACTTTTTGAGATGATGATGAGGAGGAAGAGAAGCAGAAGTTAGAATGAGGTGTGTATTTATAATGACAATTATCTGTCAATGTGAAAGCCATATCCAAGTCTGTAAAAAACTAATAAAATATTCTACACATGGAACTCTGTGCAATGCAGACCAAAACCAAGTAAGCCTGAAGAAACTATTTTAAATAAAATGTTTGATATTTTCTGACTACTTACAAGGAAATGAAGAGTTATCAAGACAAGATCTGAAAGGAGAAAGAAACCCAGAGAGGTGAGGCTGATGTTTGGAGCTGTTTTCCCCCTCAAGGTATCTACCAATTCTAGAAGACGAGCTGAGAGGCTGAGGGGCTAAAATGTTGAAAGTTGTCTATGACAGATTCACAGAACTAAGAAAAATGGGAATTCAAATCCTGCCAGCGAAGCCCCTGTTAGGTTGTACTCAACAAAACTTTTGGTTGCATTCCCAAGAGCTATAGACGAGGAATAGCATTTCCTTGTTTGTAGCATAGCATTTGCAAGTCTTAGAGTTCAGTTTTCAATCACCTTAATGCCTGGTTGGATTAAGGGGTTGTAGGATTTTTACTTCTACTACCACTTGTCAGAAGGAAAGATAACACTTCACGGAACAAAAAAAAGTTTCAATAATCTCTAAATTTCATAGGCATAACATTCAGCACTCAATGGAAAATAACCAGGTATAAAAGAACATGTGAAAATGTGATTGAAAATTGGAAGAAACAATATACAATAGGTGAACCATAAATAATCAACACATAAACTTTAAAATGGTTTAAATATAATAGGCTTAAATAAATACAAGGAAAGATAAAATTCTCAATAAAAATAAGAAACTATAAAAAGACACAGACATTTTAATTAAAAGAAATAAAAGTGAAATTAAGTACTGTATGGATGGAAGAGAGAATAGAGAACTGAATAGATAAGAAGAAAATACTCAGAAATACAGCGGTATGAAATATTTTCACAAAAATGTAAAAGGCTTTAAAGCCATAGAGAATACAGCAAAATGTTTTAACAAAAGTGTAATTTGAGACCCATAAAAGAAGGGTTAGGAAATTTAAAAAAATGTTTAAATAGATAATAGTTGAGAATGTTCCAAAATCATGAAAAACACTATTCCACCTATTTTAAAAGTGCAACAAACACTAAGTTGGATTCATAAAACAAAATCTTACTGAGATGCATCACAGTAAGATGGATTAAAGCCAAACATGACAAGAAAATCTTAAAAAAGAACAAATTTCCTCCACAAAAGCAACAATGAGACAACACTAGAATGCATTTTGGCTGACCACAAAATTATGCTGAGTTATACCTACAAAGCCAAGCTTAAAAATAAAAATAAGGGGGGAAAAAGGAGAGACATTGGTGATAGTATGCTCTGGAGTAAATAGATTCTACAAAAGTAGTCCACATAAGTCATTAAGCAAAGAAAAAAGCAGCAACAATAAAATTCTGTGAAGGGAAATCAGAATCTATAATATATTAATAAAATGTCCAATTTTCAGGAAAATATTATAAGACATGTGAAGAAACTGGTCTTCATGTAGATCTCAATTTCTGACCTATATCCTTTCTCTTCTCTGAAGATGTTCTTTTAATACTTCTTGCAAAGCAGGTATACTGGTGATAAATTCCTTTTATCTTAGGAAGTCTTTACTTTTCCTGAACTTTTAAAGGATAATTTCACTGAATACAGAATTCTAAATGGTCCTCTTTTCTTTTTTTTCATTTTAAATATTTCATTTCAAGGTCTTCTTGCTTGCATGGTTTCTGGTGTAAATTCCAATGTAATTCATATTCTTGTTCTCTAGGCAAGGTGTTTACTTTTCCCCCTCTGGCTTTATTCAAGATTTTCTTTGTCCTGTTCTAATTGTTTACTTAGTTTGCTTTTGTTTTTGTTTTAGGTGTGGTTGTTAATAACTGTGAGTTTGCTGTCATTTTACTGTTCATATTTTTTATCTTCTTTTTGTTCGATAAATCCCTGTAACATTTCATATAATAAGGGCTTGGTGTTGATGAATTCCTTTAACTTGACCTTATCTGCCCTTCCATTCTAAATGAAAGCTTTGCTGAATAGAACAATCTTGGATGTAGGTAGAACATAGAAAGGGGGAGGGTAAGAATAATATAGGAAATGTGGAACCCAAAGAACTTATGTATATGACCCATGGACGTGAACTAAGGGGGGGGAGCTGTGGGTGGGAAGACGTGTGCAGGGCAGAGGGGAGTGACGGGGGTAATGGGACAACTGTAATAGCATAATCAATAAAATCTATTAAAAAAGATTTTCTCGGTCAATTCCTTTTTTTGTACTTTGAATAGGATATGCCTAGATGTTGAATTTTTTAAATTTATCCTGTTGCTTGGTGTTCATTCTACCTAGACTTGTGGCTTCATTTTTGTCATTGATTTTGGAAAATTCTCAGCCATTATTACTTTAAATATAAGTCTTCTACTCCTCTTTCTCTTTCTTCTCCTCCTGGTATTTCCATGATGCCTGTGTTGCATCTTTTGTAATTGTCCCACTGTTATTGAATATTCTGTCCCATATTAATTATTTTCTTTTTGTTTTCAGTTTGGGAAGTTTTTATTCACATACCTTCAAGTTTACTGGTTCTTTCTCTGGTCATATTCAGTTCAATGACAAGCTTATCAAGACATTCTTCATTTCTGTCAGATTTTTTTTTATTTCTAGCATTTCATTTTGATTCTTCCTTAATTTCTATCTCTGTGTTTACATTATCCATCTGTTCTTTCATGTCGCCCATGTCTTCTATTAGAGCTCTAAGCATATTAACCACATTTGTTTTTACAATTTTTGTTTGATAATTCCAATAGCCCTGCCATATAAGAGCCTACTTCTGATATTTGATTTATCTCTTCAGATTGTGGGGTGTTTATTTTCCTGTCTTTTAATATGCCTTGTAATTTTTGTTGAAAGCTAGACAAGATGCACTGGATGACAGAAACTGAAATAGATAAGCTTTTGTGTAAGGTCTATGTTTATCTGGACAGGAGTCATCTTTCGTTAATTGTGTGTTGTAGCTGTGTATGTTAGAGACTTCAATTTCCTCTAATGTCCTTGCTCTTGTCCCCCATGTAGTTCTGGGATTCCCCCTAGAGTCTGAGATTTGAAGGTTTTCAGTGTTAGTACAGTGTTATACAAAGGCCCTATTTATATGGTGGTAAGGAGTAAGGGGAGGGGAAGTAATCAATAATGCTACAATTAGGCCTCAGTCTTTTAGTGGGCTTGTGCCTCTGAACTATAATTTTCACAGGTCCTTTCTTATATTTTGTTTCCCTCTTTAGGCAAAACAGAAAGACTAGAGGTGACAGAAGTGGTCATTTCCCTTTCTTCATTCCAAATAAGGCTTTGGTGAAGTATTTTCTGTTGCTGTATTGACCTTTGTTGTGAAGAATTATCTGGGCTTAATTCAAAATGGTTATTTGGGAGGGTATATTTCAAAATGGTTATTTTCCCCTCCCCCTGGCCACAAAGATGGAGTTCCCTCTACTCTTCATATGGATGGGATTCCTGGGGGTAAAACCCATTAACATGTGGGGGCCTCTCAGTGCACTGAACCTCTAGGAGTTTTTAACTCTCGAGCTAGTCTATGTTCACCCTCGAGTGGGTTGTTGAAGTTGCTATTTAAATGTTCCTGCCAGTACTGGCTCTGGCATCTTCTGCTTCAGGTAAGCTCATCTGTATCTTTGTATTCAACTGTCTCTCCACTTCTTAGGGCATTTGGTTATCCTGTGACCGCAATTATCTGAAGGACCTTTAAAAAGTCATTGTTTTTCAGTTCTCAGCTTTTTTCTTGTTGAGAGTGTTACAGTGATGACTTGCAAGCTTTTGACACATTGCACAAGAAACTGGGAGCCTGTACAGCTTTGTAATGATTGCTCTAGATATTATATTATATCTTATTCTTTATTGTATGTATTATATTACATTATACATAACATTTTATTATTTATATGTATATAACTTACCAAAGTTTACTGGTATCATCATTTTACAAAAGTGAGTGAAGCTTAACTCCCTTTATATTTCTTTATACTCTTCCATTTATAGTTTTCTTAAATATTTCCTCTGTGTGAATTTAGAACCACAGTGGAAAGTATAATGATAGTTAATTTAACCATTTAACAAAACTCAGAAAACTCAGGAAGAGTAGAAAAGTCTATTGTATTTACCCATAGTTTTACTTACAGAGTTCTTTCATTATCCCAGTATTCCAAGTTTTCTTCTTTTATTTCCTTTCTTTTTGAAAAATTCTCTTAGCTATTCTTTAGGGAAGATCTTCTTACTATCAACTGTCTTAATTTTTGTTCATTTGAGAATGCCTTGACTTTCTCTTAGTTCCTGAAGGATATTTCAATGGATGTAGGATTTGGGGTTTACAAGTCATTTTTGAAGACTTGAGAAATGTTGCATTACTTCTTTTGGTCTCTCTAATTTCTGATGAGAAATCCATTGCATTTCCCTTCTAGGTAAGAGGGGAAACATTAAATCCTTTGTGGTAGTTTCATAGGTCTTAGAGTCTCTGTTCCTTTTTTCTGATCTATTTTTTCCTCTTGTTCTAATTAGGTAATTTCTATTGTCCTATTCTTCATTTATTTGATTATTTCCTCTCTTCCCAACACTCTACTACTGAGTCCATCCACTGAGCTTATTCTGTTTTTGTACTTTTCAGTTCCAAAATTTCCACTTGCATTTAAACCTTTCTGTTTTATTAGGGTTTTGTTTGTTTGTTTGTTTTGTTTTTTGACACCACTGCAACAGGGGAAGAGTGGTGTTGCCTCCCAGAGGAGGAAAGTCTACATTCCCCACTCAGGGAACACTGATAACTGAGCTTGGCGGTGGGAGGGGGGATTCCTCTTTACTTGCTGCTAAGTTGGGTGGGAGTTCCAGTCCCTGCGTGGTCTCCACTGATAATGCATGTACAGGTGAGTATGGGCTTGTTATTACTCAGTGATAGTAGTATCCTAACTCTTTGCTAGCTTTTCTTTGACTTCATCCTACAATGAAAAGAGAGGGGCATACTATTAGTTCTGAGTGGAGGTAAAAGTCCAGCCTCCTCATGTGGCCCCCACTGACACTGCCAGCTAGGGTGTGGAGATACCTCAAAAAATTAAAAATGCATCTACCTTTCAACCCAGCAATCCCACTTCTGGGACTATATCTGAAGGAACCCAAAACACTAATTTGAAAGAGCATAAGCACTCCTATGTTCATTGCAGCATTATTTATAATTGTCAAGATATGGAAGCAGCCCAAGTGACCGTCATTAGATGAATGGATAAAACAACTATGGGACTTTTACACAATGGAATACTACTCAGCCATACAAAGAAGAAAATTTTATCCTTTATCCAGAGAAAGACAAATACCATATGATTTCACTCATATATGGAATCTAATGAATAAACTGAACTAACAAGGAAAATGGGGACAGGCTCATAGATATATGACAGCTGCAGGGGGCTAGGGGGTAGAAGGATGGAGCAAGAAGGAGAAAGGACTCATGGACATGGACAACAGTGTGGTGTCTGCCATGGGGAAAGGGATATAAGGGGACTAAATAGTAATGAAAAATAATAAAAATCAATAAAAACAAAAAATAAAAAATATAAGTATGCCAATTAAAAATATTGGAATTATTTATTTAAAAAGTCCAGCCTCAGACCACCACAGCATGATTTGGGGTGCCTCATTACAGTTTCAGGAGGTTAAAAATACAGGTTTCCTACTTAGCCTTTGCTGACTTGGGTGGAGTCTTTTATTGTTTGTTTTCTGCAGTGTTGGTTGGAGTAGGGCTGTTACTGTCTAAAAGTTTTCTCTCTTGCTAGGCTTTCCTTTTCCTGGTCCTTTGGCTAGAGAGAGCAGCCTTTTGTTGTAACTTTTCGTTGCTGTTGTTGTAACACCTATTCGTGTTTTGGGTCTGGTAGCTTTGTCAGCTCCAAGTCAGGGATGTATGAGGCAAAAATAGAAACCTAAGGCACTCACTCTTCTATTGTTACTCTAGTCCTGATGTCACAAGCTTTAGTCTTATTCTCTCACATTTCAGAACCATCTTACGTTTACTGTATTTTAAATGTCCATAGCTATTAGTTATACTTAGTAGACATAAAAGGAAGAAGTATGTCTACTCATCTTCCCAAAAGTAGAAATTTTCATAATTTTTTTTGGGGGGGGGGATTTCCTCAAATAAACCACTGTTATGCCTATCTCTTAGATTTCTATTTGATACTTTCTCTACCTCAGACTCCCTTTTCCACATCTGTATAAGGATGGTCTTTTATGTCAGCTTAAGTGTTACCTTCCTGGATGGTCATACCAGACCAAGTAATCAAATTTTCCCTTTTACTATGTCATTCTGCATGATGTCGCATTGTTTAATTTTGTTCATAGTGATTAACGTAATACTTTTTGTTAGGTTTCTTTTTCTATTTTGTATCTATATTTTTTGTCACTGGAATATAACATCCATGAAGGCACAGACCTGGTCTATTTTTATTAATTATTATTGTTGATTTTAGAGAGAGGGAGAAAGACAGATCAATTTGCTGTTCCACTTATTTATGCATTCACTGGGTGACACTTATATGTGCCCTAACAGGGGACCCAACTTAAACAATGGCATATCAGGATGATGCTCTAACCAACTGAACTACCCAGCCAGGGCCAAACCTGGTTTATCTAAATGACTACTTTACATATTTCTAGAATAGTTCCTGGCACAGACAACAAAGATACACAATATTTGAATAAATAGAATATTTTCATCTTATATTTTCCTAGTTTAGTACCTCATTACCCTGAAGAAGAAACATATTTTATCATATCGATAATATGAGCTTCTGTTTGCCTTTCTTGGTAATCCAAAGTTACTGGCAAGCTGGAGCAAAGGTCCCAGTAACAGGCTTATGTTTTTGTGGTTACATCCTGAGGATAATTAACTCTCCTAGGCCAGCTGTGACCCCTGCTGGGAGTCAGCCAGTAACCAGCATGATGACAGAATTGGTACCAAATGAGGCCACTACACTTGAGGCTCTACAGTGACCTCTGAGATTTTAATGAATCTAAAGCTCTGCCAAATATGAAAACCAAGGGAGAATTTAGGGACCAGTTTGATTCCCTAAAGAGCCCTGCAAATGATTTGAGAATTTTAGAGAGCAGGTCTGGTGGTCCCTCTTGCCAGTTGGAATGATTCCAGCAGTGATAACATAGCCTCTTCATATTTCCTTGCATCTGTTTTGTATACTGCACTGCCTTCTCTGTGTCTGCGTCCAACAAAAAGAAACTTAGTGTCTCTATTTTAGGCCTTTCTCTCACCTTTTAACATGCAAATATGTTGGGGAAGGGAAACAGCTGGTCAGTCATTTTGATCCTAGTGTAATGAGTTTATTAGGGTCAGTCTGGACAGGTAATTCTGACACTGTGCATACTACCCCACAAACATGGCTGCCTTTTGAAGCCTGCCACTACTGGAAATGTACCCACAGGAGAATTTCTCATCCATGCAGCAACACAGTGACTCTAATACTTACAGATGGAAAGCACCGCATGGAAAACGAGGAAGTGGATCTTGAGAGAAAGTGCCACTATGGAATATTGAGTTATTTTGGGGGAGGTGTAGGACTCGTATATCCTAATCTCATTGGTTTTCACATAATGAATGACCAATGTATCCAATTAAAAGTCAGCTGAAAGTCATAGTATCATATTGGGTAGCAGAGTCTTATTTAAATATCAGATTAATTTTTATAAATAAAATAAAATTGAACCATCTAGTTGGAAATGACATGAGACATGAAAATATTAGGTGGTTTACGCTGAGATGGCCACCCAGAAAGGTGATGTTTGAATTGAGATCCAAGGCCATTTCTTCCTATCAAGATATGAAAAAGAGATTTATAGGCAGAGAAAATAGCAAAAAGAAATCCATGAGGTGGAAACGAGTTTAATTCATTCAAGAAATTTTAAAAAATACAAGAATATAGAGGGAAAGACTTTTTAGAGTTGTATGATCCTTAAACTATATTATCTAAAAATAATTAGTCAGTACAAATGAATATTTAGCAGGATAACCAAATAGAAGATGACAGGAAATTAAAATCTTGCCTATATGGAATCCCAGTTTGGGGTTTTGTGAGAGTCATTTCTGATATAAATATTGCAAATTTTAGTGCTTAAAAATGACTAATTATTTTAAAAACTGCTGAATAGAATATCCAGAATGACAGCAGAGGTCAGGAACCATGTCTATGACTTTCTGGCGCTAGAAACTTAAAACAGATTATATGTCTCTGCTTTCATCAATGAAAATGGACAAGCCTAGGTTTTGTGGGGAAGAAATTATTAAAAACAATAATAACCTTGATTTAAAATTAACTCCCTTGTCTTTAAGTCTTATTTCTTTGACAAAGGACCAGCTAAATGCTCCCATAATCCACTTACCCCGGAAGTCTGTCATAGGTACAAGCCATGGCCGGTGTTCCATCTGACAGCACTATAGGTACACTTGCTTCCAAGCTTTTAAATGGGCCACAAAAATGTAACTACATAAGGCACTTGAGTTTATGAAGCAGCATGTGAGATAACACTGGGAAAACTTCTCCATAATTAGCCTAACCAGTTGATGGATGGCTGCTAAAGGATTTAAATATCATTTTTCATTTGCCTAGCATGGGATAGAGAATAAACGTTTGTCTAAATACCATTTGTCTGACTGTCCGATGGAGCTATTCCAACTCAATAAAAATACTGAAGTTCAAAAAAATGGCAATATTTGGGTAGACAAAAATATACTTCTCAAAATGTGATTATTGTAAGATTTATGTTAGAATCTGGAAGATAACATGGAATAAGGCCCATGTTACCCTCCTATTGCCCCCTCCATTAAAGGCGTTGGTTGAGTGGGAGGATCAACCCAGCCTGGTCCTTAAGAGGCCCAAGCCTCTTATAAGAGTGACTATGGAGATGTAATCACAGGGTAGGAGACTGCTTGGAGGCAATTTAGGGAGGTCTTCCCAACTAGGTGTCATATCTTGAGGTCTGTGGTAGGTACTGGGATCCAGAGAGCAGAGCCCAGAGACTGAAGAGCAAAGATAGTAATTCAAAAGTGATGGGCCACAGAAGAGTAGCGAAGCCAGTGTCAGGCCATTGTTTCTTCTGGAAGCTTTGCCATGATGTGTAAGCTAAGTCATAATGTACAATATAGGAGCCAAACTAGTATTCCCTTCTGTCTTACTCCAGCTTTTCTCCACCCCTCGCCTCAGTCACAATGCATTCTGAGAGTTTTTTAGAGTTGGCAGGAATGAAGAGATCGTATATCCAGTGAAGACAGTAGTAAGCCAAATAGCTAAATTATTGTTCTTTGATCAGTAGGTCTTTCACAAAGTACTCAGCAACCTGAAGAGAGTAGAGGATATAGGGGTGGGCTGGAGGCACACAAAGCAGGGGCTTGAGCAAAATCTGTGATATCAAAAACAAGAACAACTATGTTTAGTAGAGACATGACATTATTTTCTTTACCTGTGGGTGTCTGTGTCTGTGCACAAGAGTCACTGCATCCAGAAGAAGGAGATACCTGTCTGTGGTTCCTGCTGCACAGAAAAAGCCACCAATCAGATAGATTTCTGCATATATATATATATATATATATATATATATATATATCCAGGCCCCCTCCCCTCCCCACAGGTTTAACTAGCTCAAAACCCCAACCCTCTAATCATATGTTTGGTCCTTCTGGTGACCACCCCCATCCTGGGTCATCTCACCTCTTAGCATAAACTCAGGTGTGATCCAAGGGGATCAGGAATAACAAAAAACACTTCTGTCACTCAAGAAATTCAAAGGATTTAGAGTTCCCCTCCCAGGAGCCAGGGGAAAAGGCCAAATTGTTTATTATATAATGAAATGAAAGAAAGAAAGAAAGAAAGAAAGAAAGAAAGAAAGAAAGAAAGAAAGAAAGAAAATTCTTAGACTTGCTGATTATAGATGCACTTCCAGAGAAGGTATTAGGAGAGGTCTAAGTGAATCTTGGCCTAATTACAATTTTACCAAACATTTCAAGAGACAAACAGGTAAATATGAGTTCTGGTATAGTTTCCTTTGGAAGAGCCCATGAATTTGAATTTGCCACCATTCCCATTTCATTAGACCTGTTTTAATAACAGCCCGTTATTTGTGCTGACTTCTTTTTTTGTTCCTCTTATGTTCTCACAATTAATAAATGTTTCTTCACATTTTTATAATCATCCTAAAAAGTTAGTGCAGTAGAGTGGGTAAATAATAATTTGTGGCATTCTGTTGCCTGTCTAAAATCACATGGGTGGTGAATAGAAAATTTAGACTGTAAGATTATTAAAAGTTCAGGATTTGTTTCCTGAAAGACTTGAGATTGTGGCCCAGTTCCATGATTTCAGGTCAAATTTATATAACATTTATATGCTTTCATTTCTCATCTTGAAAGTTGAATGCAATAATATATCCAACCTTTCTTACCACTGTTAAGATCTCCAATGGTGTGTAAAGCATTCGGAACATTTTGCATGGAGATTGGCACAAAATAAATCTTCAATAATCACTACAAACTAACAATATACACTGATATTTAATATCACCACAGCACCTGATACTAAGGATCTAACCCATTGTATTCCATTGCTGTTAAAAATAATTTTATTTTTGAAGAATTGCTGAGTTGATAGGTTCTGGTTATGTTAGCTCTTTAAAAAGGTAAGGAAATGTGAACATTCTTCTTGTTTGATCCCACAGCTCCTCCACCTTGGAGAACTACATCAGAGAAAGAATTAGAAAATACTTCCTCCCCTTAGACATTAGATTTGCTGAATGAAATAACTCAAAAACATCTCAGACACATGGGATCTTCATTTTGAAGCTTTTTAAGTCTCTTAATTTTCAGATTATTCCATGTCTTCACAGGAACTAATTCTGAGTCCTTATGAGCTGTCATAAAGTCAGGAAGACTTATATTTTTATTCCTGCTTAAGTACTACTTTCAATTTGGAAGTTCGGGTATCTAGCCCCCCAGTTTGGGGTTTTCTTTTCTGTTTAAATATCTTATAAACCTTTGTCCTGTGCCCTGCTAGATAGAAACTTTTTTCTTGAACTCAATTAACCTTTTATCTTTGTAAATGTGTTTTCATTGAACTTTAAAAATATCCTTGAGGAGGTGTTTGTCCTGCATCCAGTACATGCACAGTCTTTGAAACAATTAGCAAATGGACCAGAATCCTTGTGAATGAAACTGTATGAATGAGGTTGTTCCTTCAGAAAGGCAGTAACAACTATTTTAAGTAAAGGAAATGAGGGAAAAGTATGGATGAATTTTTTTAAGCACAGTGAGAAATTCTGAACTTGTAAAATCCAAAACTCCATAAAGCATGAATAAATTTGAAGATCTGAATGTTAGAAAAACAAATGTCATGATGAAAAGCATGATAAGCAAAATCAAAGACTAGAAAAAAATACAACATATAATATTCAAATCACAAAAGGCTGATTGCCATAACACATATAAACATTCTCAATAAACAAAAGACCAGTAGAAAAATGGACAACACATGTATTCTCAGAAAATACATGGAAGCAGCTTTTAATGTATGATATAATTAAAAACATGACTTATACTAGAGAAATGCAAACTAGCAGCTTTGAGATACTGGGTTCTATCTATCAGATTAGTAATAATGTAAACAATGTCATGACATGCTGCCTTGTTAATGGTGTGGGGGAATTCTAATACACTGCTCATGAGAATATAAGTTGCTATAGCTTGTATGGGGAGAAATTGGCAACAGTTGTCAAAATTACAAATACAGTTACTCTTTAAGGAAGCACATCTACTGCTAGAATTATTTCCTGATGATGTTTATTATCAGTTGCCATTTGCTTCTGATAGCAAACACTTGCGACACCTTTAATGTGCATCAGTAGGAGACAAATTAAAACACATCCTTACGGTAGATCCATACAAGGGAATACTATTCATCAGCACAAATGGAAGTAGAAAGTCTGTCTGTGTTGATGAGAATGATCTCTAAAATACCCTGCTCATTGAAGAAAAGAAGGTACAGAAGTGTGTGAGAGCTATTACAGTCAGCTGCTTCTGTGTAACAAGGATGGGCTAGGAGATATTTATCCACATTTCTGTATAACTTACTTGAATATGCCTGGCAGACTTCTGGAAGGAAGGCTGTGACCTGAGATCATATGTTTTTGTGATGAAGGGAACTGATGTCTGGCACATGATTTCACATGGAAACTATTTACCTTTATTTGTATATTTGATTTTTGAGTCATTTTAATTTCTTGACTATACAAAATATACTTTAATTAAATTTAAGAGTAAGCAATAAAGATGTTTGTACTGATTACTTTTGATATTTTTAGTTAAAAAGTAGTTTACTATATTATTTTGAAGAATAGAATGAAGAATGAATAAAATATTGGACACAGATAGAGAAAGAGGAGCAAAAAGGACCATAAATCAGCCCTGTAAGACAATCCTTTGAGAGTTAGCCGAAACAAATATTTATCAAAAGGTTATCTAAATTAAAATTAGAATTCCGTTCGCCCACCTTCTGAGAAACAGAGCTCCAGTGCACACTGAGGAGGCCCGGTTGTCCACGGCAGAGCATCTGGGAAGGCAGGGCCTGGCTTGGTTGCGAGCTGGTATCTGAGTGTCTCTCAGTCAGCCAGGTGACCTTGAGTAATTTACTGGATTTTCCTAATTACTCTCTGTGGGTTCCTAATGGGAACCTTGCATATGGGGAATTTCAATAGGAGAAAAATCACATCACATTTCAGGAAAAACGACCTCTTCCTCATTTCCTTTTGTTTAAAGAGGGACTTCACCCATAAGGATAATAGGCTAGAACTCTCTATAATAATCCATTCATTCATTTACAAGTGTATTTGTCCATTTCAGGCATTTTTCTCCTTCCCTGGGCTTCTGAGGGCTGGGAAAATGATGCGTGTAAGTCCTGACACAGGCATGCAGAGAACTCGGCCTTCTTCCCTTATTTTCCTTGTGAGCAGCACAGCAATGCCAATAACATCTTCCCTGTCCTCCTGCATTTTTTATTTCCCAGGTACCACATGCAGGAGAACCAGGTGCAGCCTTCTATGGCCTCATGCATTACACCTAAACAATCAGTTAAGTATTTTTGTTCTTTTTTTAACTTTATTGAGAAAATGTTGACAAGTATAATTGTACAGATTTAGAGCTATTTTCCGCCCTTAGTGTCATTATTCATGAAGTAGGAGGGCAAATAACATACAACCTAGAGCAATATTTTAGGAGCAAAAAATTGTATAAAATTGGAGGAGCAGGTAACAGTGCAGAAAGACAGGACAGTAGATGTGCAAGGGGACTGTTCAGTTTATCCAGGGAAGTGAGGAGCATAGTCAAGATGCACAACTCGTGAGTTTTAGGGGCCACTATGGCATTCTCTGACTCTGGAGATGGTGCTAGTAAGACACTGGATAGGAAAATAGTTTGCAGAAATTATGCAGAATATGTCTCAGCAGTTTAGGAGTATCTGGAAAGATGGGTATTCCTTGGGAAACCTACTCCAACAGGAATTAACACAAATCTCACTGGAGAGTGCTCTACAGAGTGACACCTACAGGAAGGGGTACATAAAGGATATGGGATCAGGCAGAAGTTGGGCTTGAATACAGTAGCAAGAGAGATCTAACATGATTCTGTTGGAGGTTGGGGGTTATCCCTGAAGACTGACCCCATATTAGGGCAAAATGCCAGGTTTTTATTCACTTCAGCACTTCACTATTACTCCACATAATAAGAGCTAGCCCCTAGGAAGTGGGTATCATCTTAGACAAAGCTGCCAAAAGTCAATTTTGGAAAAGGATAGACTGGGCAGAGGGCTGTCCACACTAATAATTCACAGCACCTGGGGAAATTAATATTTCAGTCCTGATGGTGGGCATCTGGTCAACTACCACAGCATCTAGTACAATGGGAATGATGGGGTTGCAGATGGGATTTTACTCACAAAATGCTACATATACCAAAGAATCAATTTAGACTAATCAATTAATCACCTTTCACTAAAAATGGTGTGGATGAACCCACTGATTCTCTTCTCAGAAAAGAACACCCTGTGATTGCTGTGAGTTATTCTGACAGCCACTTCCAGAATTTCTCCAGAATCAGATAAAGGAGGATTTGTGTTTGGCACTGGCATTAACCTATATTCCTGGCACAGGTCTTAATCCCCTCAAACACACACCTGAGAACTCAAATAGCTCACAGTCGGAACTGCCTGCAATCTTACTTGTGATAACAAAATGGAAAGGTTCAAGCCAAGGAAATTTTAAAAAGACATACGGCATGACAGATGATGCCTCACACCAAGAAAGCCAAGGGCAAGTTAATCCACCCTTACCTGAGGGCATTCAGATATGAAGAAAACTATACAAATCGCAGCTGAGCCCTTCCCCGTCTGTAGGAGCAGAAGCAGGGCTGGCCATATGTGTAGGTGGAGGAAGTGACTGCCTACACAGTATGATTTTGAGGGGCCAGCAAAGCCCTAAGTTTCCAAAATACTTCCTCCAGATGTAGTTTATTTCCTGAAATTTCACCATGCCTTACTCATGCCTCTGATTCTTGTTAAAAATGTAACTCCATTTGCAGTCATCAATTCTAAAATGGGAGGGACAGGGAGTCATGAGAAATAGGTTTATCCTAATCATGCCAGAAAGTAGCTTGGGATCTTGGAAAAGACTCTTTTTTTTTGGAACTTAGATTCTGTGGTTTGGTGCAGAGTCTGCAATTCCGGTGCCTTTTGCTATTCCCTAGTGCACAGGTGGCTTCTGGATAGTGCTCATTCAGACCATCTCCATCATTATCAGTACTTACTTTGAAAGTTTTAGTCTAGTTTCATTGCTGCTATTGCATATCTGGTGGCATTTATATATTAAATATGCCAAAATTATTAGATCTTAGAACCTGTATCCTCAGATCAGGAAAAGTTCCAGGAACCTTCCCATTAGATTTAGTGTATGCGTGTGTATGGAAGGAAAGGGAGTAGGATATGCAGATCCTGCCTCTAAGTATGAGGTTTTTTTTAAAGATTTTATTTATTTATTTTTAGAGAGGGAATAGGGGGGAGAGAGAGAGAGTGAAAGAGATATCTATGTGCGGTTGCTAGGGGCAGTGGCCTACAACCCAGGCATGTGCCCTGACTGGGAATTGAACCTGTGATGCTTTGGTTCGCAGCCTGCGCTCAATCCACTGAGCTACGCCAGCCAGGGTTTAAGTACGAGCTCTAATCCCATTTTCTGCAATCTCTCTGTGTTTCCTAATAGCTTCATCAAGGCAAGTAATCAAGTAGCCCTCAGGCAAACCCCAGTGTTGGTAGTCTCTTTGGATGCTCTGCAGTTCCAGGGTAGGTTGCAGACTTGGCCCCAGAACAATCCTTCCAATTCCCCTTCTTATTTTGCTTCCAGTGTCCTAACACAGTGACTGGTATGTTTCAGTTTAAGTGGATGGTTAAATAAATGGATTGATAGGGGGAAAAAAAGACAATTATAGGACAATGAATATAGATAATTAGCCAGCTTCCCAGCAGGAAACGACAGGGATGAGATTCTAAAGAAAATCATTTATAGGGCAGGATTAAGGAAATCAGCAAAGGGCATCAAGACTCCTGGGACTAATAGCAAGACGCCACTATCACCCCTCAGGCTAAAGGGCAAGGAAGAGAGCCCTCTGTCAGGGTCTGTGGAGAGAGAGAGGGACCACTGCCAGATCATGACAGTAAAACAGGGAGAAAGCAGAGAATCTCTCTGGAGACTCTTTCCTTCCTTTCTTTCATCTCTTACTGGTGCCCCCCACTATCCAAACCCTACTGGAAGCCAGAAGCAAAATGAGATACACAGAATGCAATCTGTAAAGGCCAGCACCTGGAGTCCTACTACACAGAGAAAGGTGTTGTAAATGAGAAATATAAATGGAGAATAACAGTACAAAGGATATGACAGCAATTTTTCTTGGAGGGGAAAATGAATGCAGGCATAAGATTCTAGTACAAGAGTGAATATTCATCAAGAGAAGGAGCAAAAAGTCATGTGAAGATGGTGGAGAGTGACAGCTAATTCCAGTTATGTAGGGTTTGGAAAAGAATGGTCCTGGCAATGCCTTTAAAGATCTTGGTTCTCTAATATAAGACTCTCTCAAGTCATGTTCTTGAATGCCTGGTGTGTCCTCAAAGGGCACTTAGCAGAGTTTGTAGAATAAAATAATTAAAAGAATTATAATACTCATTTCCAAACTACTTTATTGGTACAGACGCTGTGCTAAAAGCTTTATCAAATTGATCTGATTTCATTCTCACAAACTCTGTGAGGGATATATTTTACTTTCAACCTCACAGTTGAAGAAATTGAAGATAATAGTGGCAGAGAGACTGGCCCAAAATTGTATCGCTAGGAGGTAAGAGAGGCGGGTTTCTATGACTGCAAAGCCCATTCTCCTAAGCAGTGGTTAATGGCTTAGCCATACTGATTTGTGTGTGTGTAGTATGTCTGTAGACTTTTCTTAAACTTGCATTTGAGCTAGAGGATTCAACTAGGCTTGCTGGCTACTACAGGCAATTAACAAGTGGTATTTGATACCTCCATTAGAGGGACATGGAAGGAACTTAAGGGATTCACATAACTGTTGAGAAGATCAATTAATTAGGAAAGCCAAATTTGTTATCTACCATCTATATAAGACTATATAGAGATAGTGGTGTGCCAAAGAAATATACCAGATACTTTAGGATTCCAGGTTGTATGTGAACTTAATTAGAACCTAAATTACACTATAGCTTCAGAGCAAGGCGGTATAAACACAGTGAATTATCTTAGTAAGACATACAACCTTTGCTTTCCAGGTAGATGGCCCATAAGGTAAAAAAGTAAAGTAAAATAAAAAATAAACAAATCTTCCACAATTTGTTGTCAAAAGCACACCAATAGTCCAACAAAAATTTGGCTTTTAACAAGGAGAAAAACAAATTCTAAGTCTGTACTAGTGTACTTTTGATATTAAAACTCATTATTTAAAAACTTAAATAAACCTATTTTAATCTTAGCTGGACCACACATACGATTCCTTTCCCAAGATTTTTTCCCACGAACCTTCTACAAAGGTTTTAAATCTACTCAGATTTTGTTCTGTTTTTTCTTCTCTCTCATTCTGGAGCACTCAGTTGTTTTACTGTCTTTACCTACTTTTCATACAGAGTTGGTTTTTTGTTTGTTTGTTTGTTTGTTTGTTTTCCCATATTATTTCTATGTAGTTTTGGTTAGATTTATATTGATTAGAATTCTTAAACCTTAGAATCCTTAATTCCTAGTGGAAACAAAGAAGTAAGCAATTGTGGACTGTTCCACTAGCATTCTGTGGCTTAGCAAATTTATAAAAACATTTCATAATTTCTAGAAGTATATTTTTCTCATAGTAAATTTTTCAATGTGGCACAAAATAGACGCAAACATCTTTAGTTTCTCTATAAAAGGAAGCCAAAAGTGAGTAAACCTATGTTCCATAATTAATGTTTCAGTATTTTATCTTATTTGGAAAAGAGCTAGATATTCAATGAATATCCATCATTTAACTTATCTCTCTATAACTTTAACATTTTGGGTTACCAAAGTTATTTTAGAAACTATTTTAAATAGTTTATGCCATAAAGCTTAATTATTGTTAAAACTTTGTGTTTATGAACTTTTATCTTACATCTATTTAATTTATTGCTCTTAATAATTATGTTTAGATTGCTCATGGTAATTTCATGAGACATTTCACAGTTGACCATCATCTTATCTTTCTTGCTGAGAATTTCAGTAACAGAGATATTAATAACATGAGCTTAGTTGACTTTTAGTAAACCTAGGTAGAATAAAAATATAATATTTAAGCTGATAACTATAATCAAGCTGTTTTAATTAAACCAATACACTTAACTGTGATAGAAAAGTCCAGCCATATCTAACCACAAATAGGGTACAATATACATTTCTGTACAGCTGTATTTTGGGGGCTCCCAACCTGGTGGTTGCCAAACCAGCTTCTCAGGACACAAAATAGATTCCTGTCCCTGCGATAGAAAAGATTTATAACTCCCCTGTCTGGTATGGCTCAGTGGATTGAGCACTGGTCAGTGAACCAAAGGGTCACCAGTTTTATTCCCTATCAGGGCACATGCCTGGGTTGCTGGCCAGGCTCCCAGTAGGGGGTGCATGAGAGGCAACCACACATTAATGCTTCTCTCCTTCTTGTTCTCCTTCCCTTCCACTCTGTCTAAAAATAAGTAAATTATTTTTTTTAAAGAAAGGACTGATGACCAATAGGTATTCAAAGGCGAACTCGGGAGTTTCAATGACTACATCTTACAATGTTTTCTCCTGCTAATCTGAATTTGGAAAGGAAGGGACAACATGCAAGTTTACCTTCCTCACTGGACTAGACCATCATAGATCAAGATACAGGAAAGCTGCTTTGATAAGAATGGTTACCCTTTGCCAGCTTCTGTCACTTTTCTTAGGATCCCAGCTACAGGTTCTGGTGTCCCAGCAGGTCTCATCCTAGTCACCAGAAACTTAAAAGAGGAAAAAGAAATATTTTTTCTCTACCTTTTATAATGAGTGTTTGGATGAGATCCCTTTATCTCTAGGGCACTTCATAAATGGATAAGCTTATCAAAGTTAAGTTATCCGATGTGGTCTCTACAATCCAAGATTACTGTTGGTAAGGTTAACCTGCCTTAAAACAAAATTTTATCCACCAGAGGCCTCACATGGGACACACTCCAGTTTAAGTCACACCCAGTTCCACCCAAGGTTCAGCCCAGTTTCTAAGTCGGACCCAGTTAGACTTCAGATCTAGTCTGATGCGGTTCGGTTTCCCAGTCGGACCCAATTTGATTCCGGCCAGTTTCCGGATGGATGCAACCCAGGGGGGAAAGAAAACACGCTCAAAGTCGGAAGGCCTAGGATGCAAAAGCTGCGAACCTGGGATCTGAGAGGCACTTACACACCCCTGGGCAGAAGCAGCCGTACTGGAGGGGCCCAGCAGGTAATACACCTGGTTCCTGGGGGACTGTCAGGGGTCTCCTTTGCTTTCCTCTTCTCACCTCAGACCTGTTAAAAGATAAATGGAGGCATATTAAAGTTTTCAGAGTTTATTTGAGGAAAAATCGATTTGAATCAGGCAACATCTAATCTAGCAGACAGAAAAGGAGCTCCAAGGAGCTGTAGGAAATGAAAGACTTTTATAGCCAGAAGGACAAAGGAACACGAAAGTTATACCAGGCAGAAAAGCAGGTTGGATATTGCCACGTTACCTGCCTTTATGGCAGGGATATATAAGGCAGATTACCTAACGAGTACTGATCAGTCGATCTCTGAATGACTGGTTTAAAATTTCATTTCTGCCAGAGATGCAGTGGTAATTAAGATTAGTTTAGTGATGTGAAGTTTGCCATAAGCAATTCCATTTGGGGCTGGTTGTCTTGTTTTTAACCTGGGAGACATCACACGGTATTCTAAATCTTTACCTAGGTCTCTCTGTAATTAGAACATATTCTTCTCGAAAGAATGTCTTTTATTATCTTTGAACCCTTAGCCCTAGCAACCTATTTTATCTCGAGAAGTCACTATTTTTTAATTGGATTGTGATGATTTATTACAAGACTTTGGAAAATAGAAATCACTATTCATGAGTAAGTTACTGTCCTTGTGTCATTTCAAAGCACAGTTGAACTCCTTCAACTTTCTTTGTGGACTGAATTTTTGTATGCCATATTATCATTTAAATGCAGAGGAGGAACTAGCTATTTCTCAGGAACGTTTTGGTGAATACTCTTATAAAGGGAAGAATCACCTTGGAGTTTAAGAGAATTCTGATTTCCATATATCAGGTTTGCTTCAAGCAGTGAGGATCTGTATGTGGCAGGATGGAGAAAGCTGGGAAGCATTGCTTTGGGGAGCGGAATGGAATTTAATATGTATTTTAAAATACAAATTGCATCTTCACATGGTGAAGTCCATGTTGTGATGATGGAAAGCAACTCTGTATTTCCATAGCCAGGTTTCCACTACACAAAAGTCTTAAAAGCACTGTAAATAGAGGTACTGATAACCATGTGGAAATTACAGAAAGAAAAAATCACACATAACTTCTCATTTTCTTAACAGTGACTTCCTTATTTTTCTGAGTTTATTTCACCTCAACTTGGCTATAATAATAATAAGATATGAATGTTTTAGGAATGAGGGGTGTTTTTGTTTGTTTTTCTTGTTCCCTCTACCATCCAGCAGAAGTGGGTTGATAGAAAGCGGAGGGCTAGTTAAAAGGGAAAGAGAGACAGAATGTGTGGGAGTAGGGAGTAGAGAGGGGGACAGTTAGAAGACCAGGCATAACAACATTTGTGTCCAATGTCTAGTGGAACAGACATTTAATAATAGTAAAAAATGTCTGCATCAATTTTTGTTTGGTTTTGTTTTTTATTTTGTGTTTTTTGTTTGTTTTAGAGTGAGGAGTTTGATACATGAGATAGGTATGCATTCCCTGATTCATTCATTGCACAAATAATCAATTATTGAATAATCACTAATCACTTGTTCTGGACACTAGGAATACAGAAACAAGCAACACTCAGGCATGGTCTTGTAGCAATTACCAGCAGCCTGTAAAGGGAAACTCCTCCTTTCTCATAGGTGCTGGACGTAATTCTACAACATTGTCTGATTAATTTATTCAGTACATTTCATTTACCTCATGAAGAGTGGTGTGAAGTGAGACATGAGCTGCCACTGGGATAAGTCCTGGAAGAGAGGGCACATGCACCTGGTCAGGCACCACAGCAGGAGTTCCCTCCATTCAAGACATGACGCAGGGACTTCTTGGGGAACACACACATCCTGACTGATGTGCCAGATTCTCTGCCTGATCCATCTTCTCCATCCCTCTTCTCACATTGGATAGGTAGGGAAACTGTCATTATCTTCTTGTAATATAAAGTAGTATCGATATTATTGTACAAACCTTTGTAAATATTAATGATTGGTACATTTGACTAACTTCTGTTTGATTACAGAAATTACTGTCTCATACACCTTTATCGCAGTTATAAAGATACAAGAAAACCACCACATCCCTTTTCTCTCTCCTGTGGCTTGACCTGTAGTCTCAATCAAAAGAAAATTTTCTGAAAGGACGTGCACTTCTAAGGTTTGAGAGTACCTGATGTGCTGCTTGCAGTGACAAGCTTTAGTTTGCAGTTGCTCTTCACACAAGCAGCTAAGCCCACTGCCCTCTTTTCTAAAGCCTGCCCCAGGTAGTGTCCTGGTGAGTGTTTCCCCCCTTAGCGCTCACAGCATCCACAGCCCTCCTTCCCAGGCTCTCGGACAAGCAGCTCAGACACGGGAGCGGATCTGACCCTTTCCTGCCCCTTCAGGGCTTGTTCCCATTTCTCCAAAGTGTAGTCACTCTGAGCATAGACAGAGCTGGTGCCGGCCACACCAACAAACATTTCTTCTACTGCTGTAAGAGGCCCCAGCCCTGCATTCTCTCCAGCTGGTGACAAACGTTATGATGATAAGGCCATTCTGTTCACTCCATTTGATTTTACCTCGACTCTTAAAATATCTATCAGAATGCTTTTATTTTTTTAAATGAAAGTGACTTAATGCCTTGTTGTTTTTAAAGGTGAGTAGTTCCTGAGCCCATGGGAACCGAGTAATGGTGGGGAGGTAAAGGTAGAGTTGGAGCTCATTAAAATTATTATGCATTTGAAACAATTTTTCTGAGAGTGATTGGATACTTCCCGTTGACAAGGAGTCAGTACAGGGTTCATTTTCTTGCTGTCTTTGTCTGGCTGTTCCTAGTCTCCTGACACTTCTGCAGGGGGATATAATTCCAAAGCTGTTATGTTTGATCATGTTTGTTCCTATATATATCCAATTCTTAAATTCCCCCAGAGAGGTTGATCTGAGTTTAAAGTGAAATATGGATGACTCTATCCTTTAACCATATTCCCTATTGCTCTCAAATTCATGCTGCTGGCTGCCAAACAACACAGGGCTTTTCTGGTGGTATTATAGTATCACAGATTGTATTCTGTAGGAGACCATAAGAGTTACTGATGCAACAGCAGCATTTTCTTATGATGAAAAAACTGAGGTCCAGCAATGCTGGAGTATTACACCAAGGTCATACAGCTATTTAGTGGTATTCCCAGGAAGCCATGCCTCCTGACCTCTAAACCAGGGGTTGGCCTGTCTTATAGCTCTATCTCTCTTTCAATTCAAACTGTCTCATCACTTTCACCCACTGGGATGACAGTGGAGGGAAGGGGAAAATGGACACTTAGGATCCAGCTGAGAAATATTAACTATGCTTCACCTGACTCACATATGAAAAGAGTAGTTATTTATTATGTGTCTAGTGCAATGTGATTAAGACCACAGTCTGTCCCATCAGGCTATCTGGGATTGCAGCCCAGCTCCACCAATTACTAGCTATGTAACCTTGGCTGAGGTGCTCACCTTCCCTGTTTCCTCATCTGTAAAATGGGGCAATAATAATATCTTCTTCGTGCATTATTGTTGGGCTGAGTTGACCCATGTAAAGAGTAAGAACAATGTTTGGCATCTGATAAGAGCTAGATAAGAATGGATTATTATTATTTGATGAAGACTTCTACATTGAGGAAACTCTAAGTGGAAAAAGAAGGAACTGAAAATAACAGAATTTCACTTAATTTCTATCTCTGTTTAGGTGCTAATCCGACCAGTGCTCTTCAGCTGTTTTTTCTCTTTAACTAGATTTGCACCTTGGACTGCAGGTTTGTTTTACTTTTACCTGCTTTTTTAGTTCAAGAGCAAGCACTACTCTGCCATAAAGTGAGTGCTTGGGAAATGTGTGGTGAATCAGAAACTATGGCTGGAGAGAGGCTAGATACATGTGAATGGTTTAACATCAGCAGAACAGACCACTGGGTTGGAAATAAGGCACTCATCCTGTTTTACCCTTCTGTTACAATGATATTGGAAATTTATTCATTCAACAAATATTGTGTCTAGAATGTGCTAGGCACTTTTCCACCTCAATGAACAATACTGATCAAAATCTCTGCTTTCATAGTGCTTATAGTCTATTAAGGGATGATGTGCAACAAAATAAATTAGACAATCAGATGTATGTTACAGAGTGAAATGTGCTATGGAAGAAAATAGAGGTGTGGAGGGTACTGGGGGACGTTTGTGTAGCCTGGATAGGGAGGGAGGGACTCACTGCAGAGGTAGCATTTGGGCAAATTTTTGCATGAAGCCTAAGGTGAGAGCAAATAAGAAGGCCTGTGTGGAAAAGGGCTTTGTGTGTCTAGGGACAGCAAGCAATGGGAGTGACTGGGACTTCAGCAAGTGAGGGTAAGAGTGATCAGTGGTCTGAGTGAGGTCCAATAGGTGCCAGGAGCCCATGTCCTGTTCACACTCGCAGGACATTGCCAGGCAAATGGGATATTTTGACCAGAGTGTGCCTTACATGTAATAGAATCACTCTGGTGGCTATTTTGAAAATGTACTGTGCTCAGGATTTTGTGAGCATTAGCCCATTTAATTACGTACCCTACAGTTGGGTTATTTTTTCCAAGGTGAAAATTGAGTTTTATAGAGTGGCAAATTAGGGATTCAAAATCAGATATGCCTATCTCCAAACTATATTCTTAACCATTAATTCTTTTTAGCTCCTATATTCTTTTAAACCTTAGGCACATTATGGCTTTAGAAGAACTTTTACTCTTTATTTTCCAGAAATTTCCTTCTCTTGTGTTCATTTACTATTTGTAAACTAGAGAAGATCTGCAAGTCTGTTCCACGCTTGAACAAACTTGGGGAAAAAGTGTGTGGAAATCAGATGTCAATTCCATGCATATGTGTTAGCCTAACAAACTGATGTGAATCACATGGGTTGGTGTGGGCTATGCTGAGACTATCCCAAATATAATATGGATTGATGTTGTGAGGACAGACTGAGGCAAAGTGAGGGCTTAGGGACATAGCAAATCCATCCTCTCTGGAGGGGACAGCCCCATTTTAGAAATAGGTTGTACTCCAAAATCAATTATTTGCTTAAAACCCAGAGGAGAGTATCCCATAGACAAGATGTTAGGTGCATGGACTGGCACATAAAATCAATTTAACTAACAGCATCCCCGTGCTGTAACAGCCCTCACCGTAGCTTCTTGAGACATCCTCTCTTCCTCACCCCAGTGACGTATTGTCAGGTCAAGTAAACTGTTTTGCTCTTTCATATTCTTCAAATGTATTTCCTACTTTTCTTTTCTCCTATCTCCATTCTTCTATAGATGTTATTATTGTTACCTAGACTCTTTTTAAAAATATTCAATTTTTTGCCAGTCTCTTCTCACTTTAATTTTTCTTCTTAATGTGTACCTCCCTACACTAGATGATTATCTGTTGCCAAAAGGATTGAGTATAAATCCAGTGCTAACATTCTAATCTATGTCCTCTGGCTTATTATGTACGTCTCACTACACTTTTGTCAAATTTAATGGTTTATTTTGTCCCCAGTGTAAACTATACTTGTCTACTTTTTATTTTTATTCATTTTTTTCTTTAAAAATTTTCCTACTTCTACTACCTGCTATTAAAATCGCTTTGCAAACAATACCCCACAACACCTCTTCTGTTGTTTCTGTCAGGGAAGGCTTAGACTGGAAGCAAAACATTTCAATGGCTAAACACATCAATTTATTCTTTACTCATGAGAAGTCTGCCGTAGGCCTGGGCCACTCTCGCAGCACTGTCCTTCTTGTGGTGGACCAGGATCCAGGGAAAAACCTGTGGAAACAGCACTTGCATATCAACAAGCACTTCCATAATGGTCTTGGCGAAAAGGATCTCTCATGCGCAATTCACAGACTCTGGCCCAGAAGTGACACATCAGCTCCACACACAACGCCCTGACCAGAGCTGGCTACATGGATCCACCCACATAATAAAGTGGACCGGTCTCAGAAATGATTCCCCTCGTGTGTTTGGAAGAAGACCAGGATGGGTGAGCATGAAATTTCTACTCCATCCACAGATAGTTTTGAAATCTCCTTAAATGATAATAATGGAGTTATTTGTGAATGCGTCCCCTACTAACAGGAAGGCAGTACCTTCTAACTGCATTTAAGTGAATGTCAAGGAGGCATCTCCAAGATCATTAGGAAGGCCTGAGTCTGTCTCTGACTTGACCAGATATGCAGTAACAGCCCCAGAGATGGCAGTGTCTGCTTCTAAACTTCATTCTTACACCTGTTGCCTGAATAGGCTTAATAGCTTTAGAAGCCGATGAGGGAAATTTGACCCATGATGGGTCTTCAGGGATTCTCAAGTACATTTTATTAATCAGAGAGCTTCTTTATAGCATCTCATGTAAAGTCCATACTATGCTTTTTCCTGATTTTTGCTTTGATTGTAAATTGTGAAAGCGCCTAATTCTTGATGACATGCTGGAGAGAGCCTTTTCTAATATAGAATCCCAAATATTCCCAGAAATAACATAGAAAATGAGAAATGCACCATAAATAACAACCTAAGAGGCAACATTTCTAATTTCAGAGCCCTTCCCTGTATGAAGGGCACTGAGGAGATGCGAATTTTCTCCGACTGTTCTAGAAGTTATACATTGGGCCAGGCCAGCTACGTGTATATTTCTGGAACCCACTGTTCTGAGGATATTTCTGACAGCAGGGGTTTTTGAATGTGAGAGAACAATGAGGCAATATTGAGCCCAATTACTCTAGATGATGTCTAATGGAAGCTGTCTTGCCTTTGTAACATCTTGAACAGAAGTCCAGATAAGGAGATGTGGTTTTGAGAGCACAAAATGTTTCAGACCTATATTGGGTTTGGGCCATTAGGCCTAAGTTATAACTACTTGTCCTGGGCCTCTTCCCAATTAACTAAACAATGAATCCTGAAATCAACTTTGCATTTTGAGAGAAATCTTTAAGCAAACTGTCAATAGGATATACATAGCAAGTACTCATTCAATAAGATTTCTCCAAGATGCTCTAGAAGCAGTTAATGTAGGGTTTGAGTCCACCCTGTTTTTGCAGTGCTCTGATGTAATAAAGGAACACATAATTCTCAGGGGGGAAAGGGTATGGTCACAGACTCTTCATTTAATACTAATACACATATCTTCATGTGTCACTTAACTCTTATATCTCATAAGAAACAGTGGGTATGATTTCTAGAAACCAAATAAGACTCAGGGAGTCTACCCTAGTATATTTGAAACATTTTGGGATCATAGCTTTAAAGAACCGATATCTTTTTGAATATTGTGGATCTTCTGATAAGATCTAATGGATCTTTTGCATAAAAATAAGAAGACAATTTGAATGCATATTAAAAGGTTTATGATCCTCTGAAGTACCAACTGAGGTTCATGGAACTGAGATTAAAGATGTTAATATCAATAGCCAGTTCCTGCAATCACTCTGATGACAATGTATGCAGAAATCAATCTATATTGAACATAGTTGTGATGGGTAGCATGAGGTCCTGATCTTCTCTAGCCTCCTCTAGAGATCCCAGAGGAATAGACAGTTTCATCCCCAAATCTATACCTTCCCTAACTTGTCAAAACTAATGCACAAAATCTGTGGACTCAGACCAATTTCCAATCGCTCCCTCAAACTTAAGGACATCGGGAAATTCTCTAATGGGACTTAGTTAAGTTCCCTTGCTCTAGTAATGACTTGTGATCTTCTATATCTTTGCTTTAAATCTGCTTCTTTGTCTATCAGGTCTGGAACTTGTACCCTGAGGACTTGAGACTATAACTTCTATATCCCTCTTAAGCCATTATTTTGTTCTGGCTCAGTTTTTAAGATCAGACTTTTGCTTTGGGCTCAACTTCTTTTACCTTGAACCCTATATTTAGCTTCAGTTATTCTCTAGGTGTGCAGGGCAGTGGTGAGATCCAGCTAATTGGTCCCCCAACAAGGATGTGCTGGCCAAGATCTAATAATACCAAGCATTTATTGTGTCCTAAACACACCTCTGTGCCTTTGCCTACATTGTAACTCTGTCTGGAATGCCCTTCTCAGCACCCTTGTCTTCAGAATCATTCTTTCCACCTTAATCACATTCAGGAGTAGCTAGAGGATTTAATCCAAAAAATGTCCCTGAGATTAACTCATCAAAATCATTTTGGGTATACTTCTCTATTCTTATATGATCAGTGCATACTCTGTTATAGCAGTTGCTATGTTATATCTAAATGACCTTTTTATGTGTCCGTCATTTTCCTAGGTGATGACCTTCTGTGTGTAGGAATTATGACTTATTTTCCCTTCTGTCCCATGCACTTATCACAATACTGGGCACTTCTTAGTACCCATAGGCCTCTAGTTACTTTCAGGAATCTGTCTCCTATAGCCCAGTTTTAGTTCCTTATCTACCAATATATGCTTCCTAATAGTGATGTCTCAGTTAATAATGGTGATATTATGATCCTTTATACTTTGTGACTTCCTTCAGAGAACATCTTTATAACTTGAGAATGTACTTCAGTCATGAATAATTGAAATTGGCCTCCTTCAGAATTTGATGGAAAAGGCTTAGAAGAAAGAAGAGTTGTGATTGGTCAGCAGTGTCATCTGGGGCCTCTAAAGTGTAAACCAACGAGCCACATGTCCACAGCCATCTTCCCGTAAACTAAAATAGTTTTATGATCATTTCACCATGTTTCTGTGTTCATTCTGTTTTGCTGCTCTGAGTAGCTGAAACTACCCCATGTAAGAATTATCCTAAGTCAGAGTATCAATGGAAAAACATGGTAAAGCCATGTAGGTGTGGAAAAACCTCCATATTTCCTCCTGATATCCACATGCAAGCACTAGGCTTATCTCCATAAACTTTGACCGTCCTTAGGAAAGTATGTTGGGTAGATAGGGCCATCCATCCCTGCACTGCACAGTTCTAGGAGGGTCCATTTACAAATGCAGTAGTTAAAAAATGAGATGTTCCCAAGTAGCTGCTTTAATATAAGATGGATAAGAGAATTAGAGCCTTCTCAAATGCCCTAGAAAAGAAACCTCTTGTGGGGCCTGTTTTTCTTCTTTCTTCTTCTCTCCAAACATTTCCGGAGATCCGGTCTAATCCCAACATATCTAATAAATTCTCAGAACATCAAGGATTCACTATGTATTTATTTTGTGTGAATCTCTAGTTCCAAGTATATGTTTAAAGACAAGGCATGTAGTTCTTTGCCTGAAACAGCCTACAGTAAGTCTCATTATAAAATTGGCAGATACAAATAAAACCACCACTATAACATAGTGTCGATGTATAGTGAGATCACAATTTTTGTAGCATAAATTCATTGCTATGGGAATTACAAAGAAGAAGGAAACCATGTAGTTGAGAAGGTTCCAGAAAACTAGGTGGAACTTGACCTACAAATGGAATACAAGAGTATTGTCCTAATAAGGAGACCCATATTCCATAGTGAGATTGCAAAGATAAATGGGTCCAAATTCTGTTTTGGCTCTGAATCTTTATGTAAACAACGAAGTTTGAGTTTTTAAAATGGTTCTAATAATAATATAGAATGCTGTACTATAAAAATAAATGGGCTAATATATGTAAAGTTTATAGCATAATTTCTGACAAATCACTGATTTAATCAAATTAGTGTTATTTCTCCTCTTTACCTGTTTTTTTTCCTTTTAAACCTGTTTTTTTAAGTCTATAATTAGCCTGAGGATATACCTAGAAATAGGAAAAAATTAACTTACATTGACAATGAAGTGTAATTATTGATATTAGATCTTTTCTTCATAGCAGAAGATATACTGGCTGAGCACCAAAGGGGCTGGGACACAACAGAGAGACAAAATAATATGGACAAGGGGAGAACAGTAACTTTCCAGTCTTGCCTGGCCAACATTTCTCAGAGAATAGATTTTGGTTAAAGAGAAACAAAAAGAGATTAGGAGCATTTTTACAAGGAACAGAACCCACAATGCTTAGAAGTAGGCAGTTAGGAGAATAGTTTGGTTGAAGTAGTTTGTTGTTGGGAAGCATATTTTGAGCAAAAATATTTAAATAGAAATAAAAATACAAAATAGCCCTAATTGCAGGCAAGACAGAAGATGCTAAAGTGAATAGTTACCCACTAAAGCCAAGGTCGGGGGAGGGCCAAGGTTGGGAAGGTGGGGCGGATAGAGTAAGGAGATTTACAATCTCACTGGAAGGTTGAATCCTCTGACCAATATATTTACAAAGCCAGGTCATACAAAGTTCCTAAAATTAAGGACCCAAACTCCAGAAAGCAACCTGTATCAGGAAAATCAAAAAGAGAATCATGGTCCTTGAAGGGGGTTGGGGTGGGGAGAGGAGAAAGAGAGAAAAAGAAGGAAGGAGGGAAAGAGAAAAGAAAAGAGAAAAGTTTTCCAGTCAAGGAAACTTGCCAGCATAGTTCTAAGTTTTTCTCTCAAGAAACTTTTTTCCTTCTCTAGCATCTGAGGATTATGCAGAAGCCAATAAGCAACTCCCATTATGAAAGGATTTCTTGCTCTCACTCCTCCAGAGCCACAGACTAATTTTACATATAACTGGGAAGAGAAACATGGAGAAAGTGTCTCCATATCACACAACTTGTCCTGCTGTCATCCACCAGCAGCCACAGAGGTCTTCCCATAAGACCTTATTAGAGGTCTTATGGGAGTTCCCTGACAGGTCAGAGGTATGGAAGAATGCAATCATGTACAGACAAGCAAAGGGGAATCAGCTCTTGTTAGAAGATTTTACCTGGCTTTAACCACCAAGGTACTGTTAGATTATGATGTTTCCCTTTCAGGCTGTGGCAATAGTGGAATTCCTCAATCACAGCATGGCAATTGTGCAGGAATTATTGGGAGATGATTTTGAGTGCCATGCCCATTGATAACACAAACAGTGACACCAAAGGAACAAAGGCATGTGTCTAGGTCAGCCTGCATCTATATGTATAGCAGGTGCAAAGGCTGGGCTAGAACAGAAACCTTTGGTCCTTGCATGAGATCATGCTGCAACAGTGAGGTGATTGATCTTGCTGGTCTTCTGTTTTGGATTGCCTGTCTTAGCTGTTTCATAGGACTCTTCCATCTCTAGATACTTTATGGGTGCCTGCTCTAGGGTGAGCACACTGTAAGACTTTAAGGTTACAGAATAAGACAAATGGAAGAGCTCCTTTTCCTTTATGACTTCATCATCTTCACAGTTTGGTTTATTTGTTGCTTATAATTAGTAGAGTATAAGCAACTACCCCTTCTGAAATGTTTTGTTATCTAAAACTTAATTTTATCCCTGGTGCTTTTCTGCATAGCACTATTCACATTTTGAATTAAATAGTCAGGAAAGTAAGTATGTGTGAAGTGCCTGCATCTCTGGTATATCTCATATTTCCTGAGGGCAAGGCTGAGTCTTTTTTGTATCCCCAAGCCTGGCACATGCAAATTTGCTTCTTTAATTACATAAGGGACCATTTGACTGATTGGTTGTGTCTCTAATTAAAACTCGGCCATCCCCCGTACAGAATGTGTGCAGCTGTGGTTAAGGAGCACAAAGTCTGGAGCAGGAGGGTCTGGATTTCAAAGTCTGGGTGACTTGGAGCAGCTATCTCACTCCTCTGTGCCTCAGTTTCCTCATCGGTTAAGCAGGAATAAAATTAGTACCTACTTCATAAGCTGCTCCCAACATGCAGTTAGCTAATAGTTAAAGAACTTGGAAGAGCAGGTGACATCTGGTCCCATATAAGTGATTGCTACTACTTTTTTTTTTTTGCCTCCTGAAGGAATCCAGATGTACACCAAATCCTGAAAAGGGGATAGGCTCTAGATTCGGGAAGAGTGAGGAGTGAGAGAGCGTGCTGAGCAAATGGGAGAGATCCCAGATCTGCAGACCACTCTCCCTGGACACTTAATAACAATGAGGCTGCTGAAGCCCGTGGCCACTATTGAAAAGCAGTGGGTAACTGTAGCCCAGTGATTTCAACCCGTATGCCATGGCCACTGGTGTGCCACGGGATTTTTAAAACATGTAGTACCTGACCGTTTGTTTGGTCAGGGCTACTGAGCTCATTTCTCTTAGACTGTCAAATAAAAAAAATGACAACAGCTAAAACAACAATAGCTGTCTGGTATGAATAAATCAAAATTATCACTATTTTTCTGTGAGATCAGCAAAAATATATATTTTTGGTGTGCTGTGGAATTTCAGTAATTAGTTTATGTGTGTCATAAAGGTTGAAAATCACTGCTTTAGCCTATACTATTCCTCACATTCTTTAAGCTACTGTTTCTCATCACAACATAATCGAGAAGCTTATAAGGCATGCACTTGTTTACCTAGAGTTGCCTTGCATTATAGCCCCAACAACATTGTTAACCTAGGCCAAGGCCTAGTTCTCTACTGTAAATACATAAGTCTGTAAATTCTGGATTACGGGAACTGGAGAGCTTCTGCACACTGGGCCAAGCATTGCAGGGATACTTTTGAATTGCTGTGGGCATGGGCAGTACCAGTAGGGAACCCATGCTTGGCTCATAGTGGCAATCAAAGCTCACATCTCTGGATTCTGAGATACATGGGTGACTGCAGTAGGCAGAGACTGACAAAATGTAGAATGCAGACAGGGAAATCCTGTTTTCTCTATTACAGACAATCCTTGAGTTATCCTGAAGTCAGAGCCACATGCTGGATGATTTTCTGGAACATTCCCTTGGCATGTGGGTGTTTCTGTGGTCCATTCTTTGTCCCTGGATTTGGATTGGGGTCCTTTTAGATTCTCTGAGTGCTGAGAGTAAAGGAAGTTGACAGCTTAATTCATTATAATAAGTTGTGTGTTTAATCTTTCTTTTTAAAATGAGCCCCGTAATTCTGCGTGTTTTGCATAGAATATTTATAAATATAATCATTATGGTGTCCAGTTTCTGCAGTGGACAAAGAAAAATATCATGAAGTCAACCAAAAGTGGCCAACTGCACTCTGCAGTCAACTGTTTGTGAGCACTTGTGGCTTTGTTGCCCTGATTCAGTGGATGTGTGGAGTCAGAAAAGCATACAGTTCTGGAGTTCAAGGGACCTTGGGCCTCAGCTGGCTGAGGTCTGTAGTTTTAGACAGGTGAATATCAATCCAAGAGAAATACTCTGGAGTTCCAGCCACACAAATATGATCAGATCTTAGAGCTGATACTCCTTCAGACATCAATGGGTATTTGGTACTTTATATGTGAATGGGATTAAGTGAGTGCTGTGAGCGCTGTGGTGGATAAATGGAATTACATATGTATTCATTATCCTTTCTTTTGAGATGCTTAAAATGTAAGGTGTGAGATGTGAGAATGGAGTATATACTCCCCTGTGTCATCCAAAACCAAAAGGATGAAGTAGCAACATGAGTTGTTCCCAGAATGAGTAGGAAGGTCTTCACATATTGAAAGGGCTATGGATGCTTACCTGTATAAGGAGTCACACAGCAGGTGAGGGAGAGCTGTTATCAAATCTCAGTTGGGGTACAATATAAATGAAGCCCAGGCCTCTGCCTACTAGCTTGCCAAACATGGTCAGGCATCTTTTGGCCTGAACCAGAAGCATCTATTTCAAAATTACCTGAGTTAACACAAGCTGAGTTTTAAGCCCCACGAAGAGTAAGAGGACCATTGCAGGGAAGAAGGTGTGGGAAGAGCGGAACAAGGAGAGAGGGGGCAGCGATGACAGCTGGGCAAATCACACTCCTGATCTCCATCAATCCGATTCCCTCCAGTGCTTGGTCATCTTCAAGGGAAAACACTTCATAAAAATCCTTGAAGTATGCGTAATCAAATGTCAACATGCAGCTAAAGCTTCACAAGGTGTTTTTAGTAGATAAAAAGAAAACTTTTAATGCCATCCCAGATAATAACAAGAAATACATCCATAGCCTTGAAATAAATAAATATTTTTTATAAATAAGCTATACTGACTTTTGTTAAGCAGATAGACATAAATGTAAGCATTTTAGCCTGATAGCCACCATTTCAGCAATAAGAAACATCTATATTTAACAGTTGAATTTTTTAGAATAAAGATGTAGATTAAGTGGCCACTATAAATGTGAATCTTGGGAGGAAGGTAGTGAATAACCGACAATCAAACATGTAAAACTTTAGTTATAAGGCAAGTAGCAATTTTTTTTTCTTGATCGATGAACTTTACCACAATGATGAGCTATGAAGATTTACATGGGGATTTAATGAAACAAGAATAATTTGACCTGGAAAGTGAGAGGGAGTGGCAAGACTTTATAATGGATATTGACTTATTCTCTTTAAAATTATTAAGAAATAGCCCTTCATTACAGTAAGAAAAATTTGATCAGGTAGAAGGAAGTGGTTGCTGGGAGTGAGAATTTGCAGTAAGCATATGCCACAGGAATACATTTTACATAACAGAAATGGGTCTCTCTAAGGCCATGAAATCTAGTCTTGTCTAAAAACAAGGTGAACAACTGGTTGAACTTTCAAGGTCCTATCCAGTTCTGTGAGATTGAACTGGAAAGAGTGAAAACATATGACCTTCATGAAAAACCCTGTTTCTTTTCCCACATTTTATTGACAATGGGACCCCAGGGGACTGGGGCACATGTTGTTCCAGCAGAGGTCATGCTGATGACATTTCTATAGATTTTTTTCTTCCTTCTCAAAGAACGATAGATACAAGCACTGGAAAAGACCTATTGCTCCCTTCTTCTGGTCCCCAGAGGCCTTGCAGAATTGCTTCCAAAGTCCTTTCTTGCTATGTCCAGTCAAGTTTCAAATAAACCAAGAAATGAACTATCCCTCAGGGCCTTTGGGAGCTCTTTTGTAATCTAATAGATCTTTTATTTAGAATATGTTCTTCAAAACAAACTCATTCCGAAAGAAAACCATCCCATTCTCCTTATCAATTTCCCCTGAATTGTTCACGAATTTCTTCCTCTGTGTCTTTGGTTACTGCTACCAAAAAACATAATCATGTTGATGGCTTTGTCAACCATCCAGCTGACAAATGGAGTTGCCCATTTAAAATTTTCAACTGTTCCGTTCAGGTGCCTCCTTTGTCACCATTTCTCTGAGGCATTTGAATTCCTACAACATAGCAAATGTCACAAGGCAACCCCGGGCTATAACCAGGATGGGTAACCATCAGTGAGAGAGGAGAGTTGCTGTACCTGGCATCAGCCCAATTCTCAGGTTTCACGTAGGTAACACCCTGAAGACTCCACCTTTTAGTCCATCCTCAGGGACTTCAGCTGTTGCTGAAAACCTGTATCCCTTAAAATAAATACTGTGTATTAAGTAAGAGAAAAAATCAGTTCTGTTAATTTCTTTGTGCTTAAATGAACCTGGCTGATCATCACAGCCTGTGTGCATGTGTGTATGTGTGTGTAGTTATAGTGGTATAGTTATATATTTTGTTTCTTACTAAAGGAACGGTTGAATAGAACTATCTGGTTTAAAGGATGAGCCTGACTGATTACTGTAATTCATAGGGCCTTAATTAGCTGCACAAACCATTAGCTACAATTAGACTATTATAAAACACTTGATGCGCTATGTCAACCATGGGGCCTCATTTATTCTTGTGCCAGGGATCAGGAGGGGGGAGAGCAGGCACACTATACCGCCAAGCATGTTAATAAAGAATGATTTTTGATTTAAGATGTTGCCGATAGTGCCTCAAAATTAATCTCAATAGCTGTCTAATTTGTGTCGGTGGATGGTATATTTATTGTAAAATGACACCAAAGCTAAATGAGTTACCTGAAGCAGGAGTGTTAATGTCAGTGCCTGAAGATTCAACTCCATATGCTGGGATACTGTGAGATGCTGGTGCCAAGTGTTCCCGGTGGACCGCTTGGCCTCATCCGTCTCAGAAAGCTCAGCAATCTGACTTCCACTTTATGATCCTTAAATAATAATAATAAAAGAGAAAGAGGGTGAAATGGACAGACACGACCTAGGAGAGCAAGAGATAAAGAGAGTTGAGAGAACGAGAGAGAGAGGGAGATAAGGGGAGAGAAAGAAACCTGCAGAGAGGCATTGTTGCAGCATGAGTCTCTCAGGGCAAAGCTTAGGTCTAGGTAAGTATGGAAGTTAAGAAGACAGCAGAGTCCAAGGTGTCCTTCAGAAGGTTTTTCATTAAAGAAGAAATGAAAGAGACATGCTCATGGGTAATGGTCTCCCATGGGGCAAAAGTAGAGCAAGAAACATCTTCTTCCACTCCGAGGCCATTTGATAGTAATATTTCACATTTACAAGAGCTTTGACGCTTTAAACCTCATTCATGTTCATTAGAGCTACTCACCAAGTGTGGGAGTCCGCAGTGGTAGGGAAGAAGCTTTGATTCAGGAGACCGGAGAGAAGCGCATAGCCCCCATCACACGGTCAGTTACGCAGTGACAGGACTAGAACTCAGATTTCCTAAGTCAGCATTCTTTGCAGAACTTAATTCCAAGGTGGTCTCCAAATCCGGCAGTGCTTTAGCTTTCTCAAAAATAATTACATAAGTAAAATGCTTTCTTGGCCATGGCCCAGAAATGGTACCTAAATCACACACTTCTATTTATGTTCCATCCTCCATCTCAGACCACCCTCAACTACAATAGGGTCCAGGAATATCATATCATATTGTGTCCAAGAAGATGAGGAAATAGATTTTTATGAATAGCTTTTAGTTTTGATGGACAGCCATAGCCAGACACTTGAAAGACATCATGTGCAGTTGGAGCGAATGAGGCAAAAGTAGAAGAGAAAAGAAATAACTCTCACATAATCTTTTGACTTCTAGAAACAGCCATGCCTGAAGCAAGCTCTACCTTCAAACTTCACAGTCACATGAACAATTATTTCTTTTTTCATGTAAGCTAGATTGAGTTACTCTTCTGTCACTTAAATGATAACTAGTAATGTAGGGGTAATCAATATTTAGTTTTCTGAGATGTCACACAATATGTCACTGATATAAATAATAGTCAATTAAAAATTTTTTCCTTTTCCTGTTATTCTGCTGCTTATTTGACGGATGCTCATTTTGGCAAGACTGTTGACTATACAGTGAAATCTCTTGAAAATCTGTGTCAATGCAAAGTCAAAATGTCCTCTACTCTTGTGGAAGCCCAGAAAAGATAAGCCCCATAGCCAAGATGTGCTGAATCTTCTGGAATCTGACATGTAGTTGTGGTCAGAATGAATGTAGCAAAACAGGAGAGGTTTCAGGAGAAGGACATGCAGATGACTAAGAGGAGTTTGAAGGAATCATTGCTTGATAATGACTGAGATATTTAAGGAATGCTTACACAGGAAAGAGAGGGGCATATGGGAAAGGGCGTTATGCTTAGAGGCCATAAAGTCATGAAACGAGTGCCCAGCACTTTACCTACATTCAAAAATACTCTATGGACAGTACTGCATGCCAGACACCAGGCCGAGAGCTGGAGGTTACAATGAATGACTTCATCCTGTACCCTGGCCTCACACCCTCCCTTTTCCTAGGGAAGATGTCATGCTGTGTCAGAGTGCAGAATGTGGTAATTTTCAGACATTTGGACATAAATATGAAATCTTAGGTCTAACCCCTATTGGTTAATAAACTTAAGAATTTATTTAACTGCCAAGAGAAGACTTTTTTTACCCATAAAATGGGGATAAAATTATACATATCATATGGGACATGCCTCAAACAGTGTTATGGATATTGATCTTTACAGTAGGATTACATTCTGTTTTAAGGGTGACAGTAACTCTTGAAGCCTGGGATTTAAGTTTGATATAAAGTAACCAATTAAACAAAAGTAAAGACACACTGATGAAATGTGGTATTCAAATAAGTTGAGAGGCAAGAAACATACCAACATTACTTTTTACATTATACCAATAAATGGATTCTTAAGAAAATAATTTGTTGCCCTGGCTGGTGTCACTCAGTAGATTGAATGCCAACCTGCAAACCTGAAGGTCACCAGTTCGATTCCTGGTCAGGACACATGCCTGAGTTGCAGGCTAAGTCCCCCACGGGGTCCGTGCAAGAGGCAACCTTCTCTAGCACTTCAATGTTTCTTTCCCCCCACTCCCTTCCTCTCTGTATAAAATAAATAAACAAACAAATAAATAAACAAAATCTAATTTTTTAAAAAGAAATAATTTGTCTTGTCCTACCATGACACTTTAATGGTAATCCTTGATAAAAGATACATTTTTTTAAATGATAATCAATAAGGCTCACAAAAAATTAGATATTAATAATATATAGTAAACCTTAGGCATTCATAAACCTTATTCAAATCCCCTTTTCTCTCAAGTTATTTTTTAAAAAGGCTGTGATAGAGGTAAGAGGAGACGGGCCCTTCCGATGGCTTTAACCTCAGCAGGTCCAATGGAAACTCACAGGACATGTAAATAGCAATCTGCTTCTTCTAATCCACTTCACAGATGTATTGGACATAACCTGCCTCTTCCTCTCTGATTATATTTTGTTATATCATGTAATAAATAGCATGCATATATCATGTAATAAATAGCATGCATATAGGAAATGTGCATTATATCTTAACCACTGGTTAATCTGTATGACCAACAGTTATAAAAACCGTCACTGGAAATGCAGTTTTGTGATTGGCACCTTGGCCTGGCTCAGGAAGAGCTCTGTGCTGTGGGAGGGTGGGATGGCTCCATGCCTGTGCATCTCTAAAGGCAGTTTTCATGAAGAGAGTCCAAAGAGTGAGTTGAGGGAATAGAGTGAATTGAGAAAAATAAACTATATGTAATCACCTTGATCATTATATGTGGGGGTGAATATGAGTTTGAGACACAGACTTGTTGCTGGGAGGGGACTTGGAAGTATCCTTGAGGAGATGATCCAAAGAAAGCCAAATTGGAGAGGACTTTAGAGGCTGTCTAGTCTCTTTCCGTATTCCAAAGCGGAGTAAAGTGATGCCTAGAAAGAACACTAAGAGGCCTTGAGCCTTCCTTCCTCTGCAGTCAAACAACGTAGTAACTTAATCCTGCGGTACCGATGATTTATAATGAGAGTGAGTTAGATGGGACACCTCATTTATGTGTGTGTGTGTGTGTGTGTATGTATATATATACATATATACATATATATATACCAATTTTCACTTATGTCACAGAAGCTTAGTGATGCTCACATGAATCAAAATTAATATTGGTAAACCACAATTCATAAAAACAAATAAAAGTATAATTTTTATTGTCTTACAAATTGATGCATGACACAATTTCTTTAAACAGCACACTCACCACATGTATGCAGAAAACTTAGTTACACAAAACCTTTGAAGATTGTAGCAATTCTGTAAATTTAGATCGTCTCAGGAATGTAGGAAGCAATTTATATTCTGTGAGGCTAACAAGAAGAAACTCATAACACAAAATAGTCACTCTCTTACTAATCTTTTAAATATGAAAGTCGCCATACTTAAAGAAATCCCAGTTCTATAATATTTCCTTTCTTCTTTCACCTCTGCAAATGAAAAAAACACTAAACAAGATAGTGGAACGTGTCAAATGAGCCTTAATTTTTGGCCTCTGCTCAGGAACAATGGCACCACTGTATAATTACAGCTAAGAACATAATCCCAACTTCAAAAGATAACATTTAGAAATAATACTCCATTGGAAGAGGCTGTCTCAGCTGTAAATCCAGGTTTAGCGAAGGCCACCCCACAACCATCACACAACGTGGGAGCCTCTGGCGATGAACTACAGAGATATCACCCGAGATGTGGAATTACCGGTTTCTCCAGCGCAGTGCCCGTTGATCTGCCACTTTCAAGTTCTAATACCTGCAGCCACCAAGCAAAGAAAGGGCAGGTAAAAAGGCTGCAGGAGGAAAATACCAGGCCCTCTTTGTTTGTGAGACTGGGCTCAATCCTCCTAAGTTCCTTTAATGCGATATTTTTGCTCGTTCTTGTTCTGAGAGAAAAAAGATCACTTGGATCCAAATTTATCACAATTGAAATAAAAAATGTAAAAGATCAGTATAAAACATTTAACAGCAACAGTTAATAATGTATATGGTAACATATTGCACTAATATATTGACAAATGTGGCAATAAAGTATTAATGTGATTATGTATCATCGAATATACCAGTCATTCATCCTCTCTTCTGCTCCAGTTTAAAAACAAAGCAAATCCTAAGACTATAAAGTGGAGATAAAAATCTCCAAGTGTGATTTCAATTAAGCACATCTCTGAGAAACTCTACCCACAAGCTCCTAAGGAGGCAGGTTTTTAGTTTGATTATGACAAAGTGCCTTTAGGGATGGTGACAAAAGCCACAAGAAAATGACTTCTCTATTTAAATCCAAATCTGGAAATCAGATCTGGTTAGCCTTGGGCAAAGCTGAGAAGTCAATAAAGTTTGTTTTTCACAGCCCTCTTCTCCCTATTTAGGGCCAGTTTTATCTATCTGCTTAGCTGAGCTGTGGAACTATTTATTACTCGATCAAACACTAATCTAGGTGTTGCTGTGAAAGTACTTTGAAGATATGATTAAAATTCATAATCAGTTGACTTTAAGTAGGGGAGACTGTCCCAGGTAATCTGGGGGACCCTGATTCCATTAATTTTAAAGCCTTAAGTGCAGAACTGAAGTTCCCTGAAAAAGCAGAAATTTTGCCCATGGTCTGCAGCTGCAGCTCATCCTTGAGAATTTTAGACTGTCCTTCCTGACACTCCTCTCTACAGATCTGATACAGGCCTCATAATCACATAAGCTAATAATTCCTTTCAATAAATCTCTAAGGTGTATCTCCCACTGGTTCTGTTTCTCTTGTTGAGCTTTATGGATATACAATGTTTCAAAGACCCATTACTCTCCTGTCTAAAAAGCTTTATTATTATCAGGAAATAATTTGTTCCCAGTTACCTTGATATTTGGGCATTTATGAAAGCAAACTTTGTCCTGTGCTGACACATAATTGCAAGCAGCCATAAAGGAATGGTGAGTGAAGGAAAAAAAGGGCAGGAATTGCATCATTCTGTCTAATTTATGTCATCTAGTTGCCTTCTAATCTGTTTATAGGTCAGGCTAGACCTGAAATCACATTTTTAAAGAAGTTGACAATTTTCCCGGGATTTTTTTTTTTTTTTACAGAGGTGTATAATTGAGGGCTGTGAAATATATACAGTGCCATTTGGAATTATTTTACTTATATATTCCTTTAGATTTTACCCAGGATAGCAATGTACTAGTGGTCATGGCCTTGACCTATAAAGTTCTATACTGAATCATGTATACATCTATATGTGATATATATAAATGTAGATATATAGCAACACATATTACATAGTCTAGTTTTAGGATATATGGTTAAAATCATATTCAGGTTTGCTTTCTGTGGTAGTTTAGTTATTGTTCTAAACCCTTCAGTTCCTCTGTTATAGCGCTAAATATCCAAAGTCTTTACCATATAATTTTGGAGGACCTTGGATCAGAGAGGCAGCCTATTTTTTCTCATCTGTTGATGATGAGTAAGATAATGTGACTTACTTTAACCTACGGAACATTAACAGATTTGACAGGAGCAGAGACACTAAATGGGCTTTCGTGCTTCACTTTGGTTGTTTGCACTTCCCTTTCCACTCTCGGGACGGGTCCCAGGTAGCCGTTGGTACGAGGAGGAGGAAGGGCATGCGTAAGAGTTCTGTAATTACTCTGTGGCCTGGAGCCAAGTCTAAATGAATTTGGCTGAGTCCAGCCAAGCTCAGTTGAGATCAGCTACTCAGCAGCAGGAAGAACAAAATACTTTTACTCTAAGCTTGTGAGATGTTAGTGTTGTTTGTTATGCAACATTTTTCAGCAACAATTTTTAGTAATGTACTATGCCTAACCCACTTTTCTTCACACCGTAAATTAGAAAAAAAACTTAGTTTTGTGTTATTATTTTTGTGTTGGCAGAATTTTTAGTCAGAATTTGGCCTCTAAGAGCATTTTGGAATAAATTTTCAGAAAAATAGGATATAAAACAATATAAAGAGATATAATTTTTACAGCTTTAAAATGAAAATGAATGGCAAAATGGGACAGGCTCATCCAATGGAAGCTCATGTTAAAAGCAGTGAAATATTAGGTTAGACAGACTGACCTCATTGACTTCCTGGGGGGGTGGGGGAGGCAATGTCCAATAGGCAACTTAAACATTCACTCATTTGACCAAAATTCACTCGATGGTACAAAATTCTGTGTGTAACCTTGTCTGACTCACCTTATTGCAGCCAATGTCCTACCTACATTTTTGCCTAAATGGTATTTCCTTACTCTCTTTGTAGTAAGATAAATTGGTTGGCCTAATTTTGAAGGCAATTTGACAAGGGTTTTGAAAATGTAAAATGCACATGACCTATGACACAGCAATACAATTAAGAATTTATCTGTATGTAGTGCTATGGTAACATTACCTAGATATAGTGGTGGATGAGAAAAAGCAATGCACAGACAGTGCAACTGTGTATTGTGTAGCGTGACTTCTTATGTGTGTCCATGTATTAAATATACATGTTTGTATAGAGTTATGCACATCAACTTTCAATCTCAAGAATTCAGTGCAATCTCATTTGTGACTGCTGCTGAGAAGAATATGTCATTTTTTTTACTTTATATCTTTCTGTACTTGTGTTGCCTCTTCTTTCCTTTTCCTTCCTACTTTACTTTTTCCCCTTCTCCCTCCTTTTCTTCCTTCTTTCTTTTCTTATATGGGAGCTACTTAGAAGAATGGAATTATGACTTGATTGATCCCTTTACCTGTTTTGTATTATAAAAACACCAATGCAAAAAATAAAGAGCCTTTTATCTTGAAGCCTTTTTTCAAGCCACTTCCGTGCAGAAACTGAACTTACTGCCCATAGCACACAGTTCTCTTCCTTACTGTTCTCTCATTACCATTTGTCACCGATTACCATATTGTCCCTATTGCTACTTGGTTGATGGCATATGGGGTTTAATAAAACAGTTTTCAGAGGTCTTAAAAACACTGGGAATTGGTTTTGAATTAGCTGACAATGTACTGTTTGGCCTGGAATTTTTTTTCTATCTCTTCCAGCTTTAATATTGTCACCTAAAAAAAATACAATAGTGACAAGCAAAATCTTAGTACAAAAGTAGGGCAAGTAGGATGCATTGAGTGTCTACTATATGTCAGGTACTTCAACACATGTGAACTAATTTAATGCCTTTAATAAACTGCCATCTGCTATTTGTAGATAAGCAAATTGAAGCTTAGTAACTGTCAAAAGTCAATCAGCAAGCAAGAGCATGGATAGGGTTCAGCCCTACATCTGTTTGAATCTTATGCACGTGGTTTTCCATGATACCCACTGCCTTTTTCGTTATAATACAATAATAGGCTTTGCCCCTATTTAATATGATTTAAGGCAGAAATAAGTGGTTTAGGTAGACTTTGGAGATATGAATAGGAACCCTGAAGTCACTGGACATTAGGATATTAGTAGTCTCCTTCGGTCACTTACCATTAATATCCACTATGAGTTATGGTAGTTTCCAGACAATTTGCTCAATAACCTACCACTTTGAAGTATGTCTTCAAGTATACCATCTGGCTAATTTAGATGCTATACTCGAATATACCATCATTAAAATAAAAATGTTAATCATCAACGGAGCCTTAGGATGAACATTCCTTTCCATCAACACGTTAAAATATACTTCTCCATGGACAATTTGATGGTTAAACTGTCTCCAAACATGAGGAAAGGCATCTCTAGCTGCTCTGTAAGTTTTCCCATTAATTCTCACTTAGTCTAAAAGAGATAACTTAAAGTTGTAGCATCTAAAAAGTTGCACACTTATTCCAGCAATTTTGACCTTAACTTTAAATTTTCAAGGGCCTATACCTCTGCAGTTATAATTTTTTTTTCTGGAAGATCTGAAATTTCAACAAGTTTCAAATCTTTATAGGACCCAGAAAGCAATAAAATCTAACCCCCAAAAGAGAGCATAGGTTATAGAAAGACCAAATAATAACAAACTTCTTTTTCTTCTAGCAGTACTTATCTTTTCAAAATGGTGATGCACTTTGTGGAGAAGAGTCAGAATATAGGAAAAAGAAAACTGGGCTTAGTGTCAGGGATAAAAACAAAATTGTGAAGGCTCCATCACTTATTTTTCTGTATGATATTGGGAAAATATTTCCTTCCCCTATTCCCGATTTGAGTACAATAGCAGCTTCTCATTCTTCTCAAAAATAATGTTTAAAAGAACAAACAAAAAAAAAGCAAAAACAAAAAAGAAGCACAAGTATTGCTTGAAGAACAAATAGTAATAATACTTGAGATCTGATTGTCTTTCCAAAATCCTATTATAAACACTGTTCCTGTAGCAGCTCCATGTTTTTTGTTTCTTTTTCAGGAGAACTGTGACTCATAACAGACATTTCAAAGATCTGCCCAAAACCTCACTCAGAGTTAGTGCTATAAGCAGAATTAAACTTCAGATGCGCTCTCACAGTTGGTACTTGTCACAGAACCCATTCTTTTTCTCACCCAACAGACAAAATTTCTTTCTTCTGAATACTCTTAGTTTACTTTCTTTCTGGGTTCTTCAGTCAAAAGTGAGTGAGTGAGGGTTTCAATCCAACAGTTCCATAGCACTAATTGGTATATATATATTTTATCTATTTGTTTGCTCTTTGTCCAAAAATCAACATCAAGCATAATACAACTCATACACTGTGAGCCAAGTTGCCCTGCTATTAATCATCCATAATCCTGGCTATTGATTTTGTTCTTCTGTCATTGATGTTTCCCTGAAAAGGTATTGAACCAATAGTTCATTGCTTTAAAGACATTTGGCCAGTTCTCTATTTCACTATTGAAATGACCTGAAGTTACTGCGATTCCAAAGAGCCAAAAAGAGATCTCCACAAACATAGGGTTGCTTTCAATAACTTGTAGTCTTTTTTCTCAGTGTTGGGAAGATGAATAGGGTTTGCAAGGAGTTAAAAAAAGAAGAAGAATGCCAGGCAAGAACCACTTATTTAGCTTGGTAAATTGAGGGGATAAAGGAAAGTTAATGTGCACTTTAAATATGTAAACAATGTCAAAGTGAAGGAAGCACTATTTTCTTTTTACCATATTCACTGGATCTGATGCAACTGTAATTTAACTTTTTATTTAATAGGACAAACACTGTTAGGGGATTTTATTATTAATAGGGAAATTATAATACACTAATTTGGGGGATTTGGTATGCACCAATGCCAAATTCTCATATGAGAGAGATGCTCAGTCTATACTTAATACCCTCTCTGTGTTTTAGCCCCAAAAGATATCCAGAAATTCTTTAGTTAATGTTATCTTTTAATCATATGATGAAATAAAGATAAGAGGAAGTTAACTGATTTACCCAAATTAGTAGTAGGCAATGTTGTGACCAGTATATATACCCTTGCATTTTCCCTCCAGGAAGCTTAACTTTGGAATTAGGCAGATATAAATTTGAATCCTTTCACTTATGGAATCTTGAGCAAGCCATTTAAGATCCTTCACCTCAATTTTCTACATCTTTAAAATGAGCATAATGCTATGAGTATAATACCTACATTTTAGGCAATGGAGTTTAAGTAAGGTATAATGTGTATAATGTGTGACAAATTATTATAAGGTGTGGCATCCCATAAGGGCTCATTACGTAGCACCTCTGAAGATTTATCTTTGTTTCTCTCACTGTCCCGGCCCAACTCAAATGATTCTTCTAGCTTCTCAATGCCTCCGGTATATATAATCATTCTACTGCCTGTCTTTCTACAATGCCAGCGTCTGTGTCCTCAGTACCCTCAAGGTGATCACCACCAGGCAGGGACCTTTCCTTTTGTTCTTCATGTAATGAATAAATGTTAGCATTCTAGTGCTGGGTGCATGAATGCAACAACAATGTGATGAATGCTTCTTCAATGAATGAACCTCAGTTTCAGATTCATAGTAGGACTTGGTATAAGTATTTTTGTACATAAATCAATGAGTAGAAAGTGGTATATTTGCCTCTTATCTCATACTCTTAAATTTAATTTTACATTATGTCTTTTTACCTCATAAATTTGGCACATGATATAGGCCATTAATTAATATGGACTGAATGAGTGAATAAACTGATTAATACATGTTATCCATAGGCTCCTCTCCTGAATAGCTATCTTTAGAAAAAAATGCTAGACAATGAATATTCTTAAGCAGAAAGAAAAATCTAAAGAAAAGTCAATTCATCCTATGAACTCAGTCTATTCCAATGCTAACATTAGAGAGCTTCGGCACATAGGTAGTACAGGAAGGTTGAGATAAAATAATTAGGCAACACTTTGTTTAAAACACTCAGTTTAATTGAGTGTTACTGTAACTATAGTTCTCAATCAGCGTCTCTTAACTGAAAAAATTCAAGTGGCCCAAATTCCCCTATGGGGAATATTTCTGAAAGGTTTGACAGATTTCAGAGAGCTCTGGGTTATCATCATCCATAGAACATTTCATGCTAATGAATGAATATGTTAGAAATATTATTTAAAATTACTTAATCCTGTTCTACTTTGTTATTGATGACATTGCCACACAGAGCCACAAAAGCCCTTAGCATAGGGAGTGTGTGTGGACACAGAAACTGAAAGCATAGCATCTTTTTGTCTTTCATTTATGGTCTTTCATGCACCCTTTATCCTTTGCTACCACAATCTTGCCATTGTGGCCAGCAGTTGATTAAAACAAGCAAATTGTCCCTCCACAGCAATGCATTGTACCACAATTTTTCACATTTAATTGAGTGTGTTTTACTTGCAGTACCAGCACCACTCCCATTGAGAATAGGCAGAAGACCAGTGATAGAGTTTGAAGAAACTGAGTATGTCCAAGAATACGTCCCTCCTGCCAGACATACCTTTGTAAAATATGGCATTACAACTTTAGAAAAAGTCCCTAATTTTCAAAGGCTTCCAAGCAGTGGGAAATAACCCCTGTCAAGAGGTGGCTACTCTGAGGAAGATTAACACCTCCAGCCATTACCATCCATTAACTCCGGAGCCCAAAGTATTTCAGCCACTGCCTAAAGAGTGAAGAAGAAAGCCCTGTGGGAGAGCAAGGCAGAATAAACACCGCTGATGGGGAGAGAAGCTAGGGCAAAGAGGCTGGTGGACGCTGGTCGGGCAGAGATCTTCTAAACTGTCTGGTTTGCAATTATGCTGGGAGCTGGCAGAACAACCGAGATTGTCCTTGGCCTCTCAGAAGGAGGATGTATGAGTCACATCTTAAAGAGAAGCTTTAAAAACACAAAATCTGTTTTCTAGGCTTAGCCTTTCCAGGTTTCTAAATAAGAACTTAAATTTTATCTCCACAGCAAAATAAGAAAAAGTTTGACGAAGAGCTGAGGCAATCACACAAGTGACTAAAAAGATACCAGGTCCACATTGTCTGAATGAAGGGAGAATAAAATCAACAAAACCAAGTAAAACTGTATAAAGATTTTTTTTATTCTTAAAGCAAATAGTTGATAGAAAATGTTAGTCTGAATTATCTGGATAATTACTTTTCTCCATTCTTCACTTAATTGGCCAATGCCTACACTCAGAGTGTTTCTCTTGATCAAATTCTCTGCATAATCACTCAGCTGTCCAACTCCTTTTGCCTGCACTTACTGCCCCTGCTCTGAGCTGAGGACCAGTTGCCACACTGGCAGTCTTCTCTATAGGTTCTGTTCTCACGCAGAGAAAGTATAAGGCAAAGCAAATCTACTCATTTTCAGAGACTTTTTCAGACTTTTTTAACATGCTACTTTTATTATTTTTTTCCTGTGAAGAGTGACATGTGATTTTTTTGCCCTCATTTTTTATTATTCAAATACAGTTGTCTCTATTTCCCCCCCAACCACTCCTCCTCACCCCAGCCATCCCCACCTCCCACCCCTTTGGCTTTGCTCATGTGCCCTTTGTACATGTTCCTTAAAGACCCTTTCCTCTTTTCCCCTGTTATTCCCTTCCCCTCCCCTCTTGTTACTGCCAATTCGTTCTTTATTTTGATGCCTCTCCTTACATTTTGCTTGCTTGTTTGTTTTGTTGAGTAGGTTCCACTTATAGGTGACTTTTTGACCAAAGCAACTCCTTTCCTGAAACCTGTCTTAACTCATCAAATCAGCATTAACCTTCCTATCTTGGGACAGCCTAGGCTCTGTGTTCCAGCACAAAGACCAGCATGGGCTCCCCGCAGGAACAGAACTGTGGCACTTTTGTTTTGTTGAGTGCAATATGCAAGCTAAAGGCAGGAAATAGAGGAGTTCCTCTCTACAAGAAAGGGTTTATTTTTGTTTGTTTGTTTTAGGGGCTAAAAATGGGGCTAAGGATGTTTTTAAAAAGAGGTAGTTGGAGTGACTGAGGAACTCTGAGAAAAGAGATATTAAAAGGTTTTATGAAGTACTTGTTGCTGTCCCACCAGACCTTATGCAAAACATCCATGTTCTTGAACATGCCATAGTCTTGGAACCACCCGATTGTAGTGCCGAAGCACGGAACCTCGAGCAACATGCAACTGGATTGCATGTAGCGTTGATTTATTTCTGCTCTGAGTCATTATCACTGCCTCCATATGCCCCACTGAAAGTGCTATTTGATTCATCTCTATAGCACTCTAGTCCTTTGCACACTTATTTTTGAAATTGTAAATAGCAAATGGATTATTTTTTAAAGATTTATTTATTTATTTATTTGTAGAGAGGGAAGGGAGGGAGATAGAGATAGAGAGAGAGATAGAGAGAGAAACATCAATGTGCGGTTGCTGGGGGTTCTGACCTGTAACCCAGGAATGTACCCTGGCTGGGAATCGAACCTGGGACACTTTGGTTCCCAGCCCGTGCTCAATCCATTGAGCTACGCCAGCCAGGGACAAATGAATTCTTGACATGAATTAATTTCCCAGTGAAGGAACACACCATACTCTGTACATAAACTTCAGTTACATGAAGATGATAGAGTTGTGTTTTCTGGTTTAAGTTCTACAAGCAGTAATTGCTCAATTATTAATAAGTAATTAATAAAAATTGTCCAATTTAACAGGCCTTTGATTGTCCACAAGAGGCTTCAATTCCTATTTCGTTCGCCAGTGCCACTGTGAAAGCCACACAGATCACACACTGTACAATTCCAGGTGGCGCCCTTCCCAAAGACGATGAAGTAGGCCCCCCGCCCAGGTTACACTCACAAGATAAGGTGTCAGCCCTGTACTCCAGGATGCAAATGACATCATTGTAGTTATTGAAAAGTCATATTTCACCCTCCCAGTTTTTTTCTTTTCCTTTTATTTTTTATCGCATTTATGGGGTGACATTGGTTAATAAAATTATATAGGTTTTAGTTGTAGATGTCTATAATAATACATCACCTATTCACCATATTGTGTGTTAACCACTCCAAGTCAAGTATCCTTCCATCACCATTTATCCCCTCGACACCCTCTTTTACCTCCCCGCCACCTCCTCTTTCTATCTGGTCCAGTTTCTTAACTGGAATCCTCAGGCAGCCTGGGGATTCACTTGCAGCTTTATTTGTATATAGAATTTCCTGTTCCTTTTTAAGATGTTCCACTCATTTGTAGGAACCTAGAGCAATGGTCTGCAAAATAAAAGGTCTAGTGTGCCAGCAGGTACATATGTCTATCCAGAGGGATGCAAAAAATAGAACATTTTTTGTAAGGATTTCAGTTGATAAAAATAATGATAATCAGCTTTGCAAATATTTACTATACAAATTGCCACTTGTTTGCTCGGTCTGTCCATACAGCAGATGGTTACATGTCATATAGTGTAGGTGATGTGTCCCGAGGGAAAAATGGGACTTCTGCAGCTCAGCAGGGATGATGGAGACCTCCTCAGTGCCTCACCCCCTTTCATCACACTGTGATGAATTACAGTTTACATCTATTGGGTTATGTGGATTTAGGGATTTCACTTCTGATATTAATTAAACTGAGTTTCATAAAATGGATGAAAGGCTTAAAGTAATTCCCGAACTGTAGCAGCAGACTGCAGGTAGTGTCCGTGATGCACATGCACAGACTGAAATCTCCATGTCTAGTGCACGGTCTTCTTCAGATATAAACAAACAAACAAGCAAACAAACAAAACAACAGAAAGAGGCTAATCAAATAAGATTCTTTTAGAAAACGGGTCAAATTTTAAAATTATCAATGACTAATTAAATATGGATTTATTTTTAATATTATTAACAAAGAACCTCATGTAAGCATAACTTCTCCATTGAGAGACTAACGACTGATCATAAACATGAAAATGAATCATCTATAACATGAAATCAAATCTGTATAATTGTTCAACAATATTTTAAACTGCTTTACAAAATTTCTTTTCAAATATTACTAAATAATTAATATAAAAATGAATAAATGAGTACAAGGGGGATCCTCCCCCAAATGAAGTTATCTCCTGGAGGGCAGGATCCTGAGAGTATAGGCTTCCCCTTCTAGGTTCTAGGAACCTGTCTGTATCAATGCACCAGCTGATGTTGTTGTGAGAGGCTGAGTTAGGCTTCAGTGAATTTTTCGGAAAACTCTTTCAATGTGTTTGTCCATTTCATGATGGGTGACTTAGGAGTGCACCTGCCCACACTCAGTGCCGATCCCTATGCCCCACCCTCCCTATTTACTCAATTTCACCCTGAGCAACTTTTTTTCTGTTTCCCTGGGTGAAAAAAGTCCTCAAAAGGAAATATTTTGCCATTGTGGAAGAAGTGAAACAAAAAACAACAGAGGCACTAGAAGGCATCAAAATCAATGAGTTCAAAACTGTTTTGAGCAGTGGAAATAATGTCTCAATAGGTGTATTGTATCAAATGGAGAGTACTTTGTAGGTGACTGAAGTTTATATAAGAATAAATACACAATTTTTTTATAAATAAATTCTAGATGTTTGGGGGCCCCCTTGTACATACAAATAAACCTGCATATATTGGAACTGCCTGCTCAAAAATGTTTTAAAATACTCTATTTTACTTTCAAACCAATGTGAAGATCTCTCTCCCTTATGTGTGATAAGGCATGTTTAACAAACATTGCCTGAACTGCTTTTAATCCAGGTTTCCCCCTCTATAATAATGTTCTGTTATGATTTTTTAATCTTGCACATTAAGGACTTTCATTAAAGTGAGCTCAGGTAGCATTTTTTAACCTGCTCTAAAATGTTAACATGAGCCACAGTGGGCTACCAGCTCAATAATCTTCCAATTGTCCCAAGCTCCAAATGGCCCATTGAGGCTCTATTTGTTCCAGTCTATTGGTTAAATATGTATTTGTGTGTTTTTTTTAAACATTTAGTTATTTACCTAAGAGGCATGAAGAGCTAGCCTCCCAGATAAAGGTATCAGGAGACAGTTGAATATTAGATCCATTCAATTTAAATACATTTTTTAACAATGAAAAAAATAAAAGGCAGAACTTCTTACCTTTATTTTTGTCCTCCTCTATGGTGTAAACATAGATTGCAGGCACGTGCTCCGCATATTAAAGTCTGTTTTGAGAAGTACCTGTAAACAATCATATTTGTTCATGCTGTGGGTCAATGACCATATCCAAGGTATAAAACTTCAAAAATATTTTTATTATTTCTTTTTCTTTTCACAACAAAAGTAGGTAGACCATATTATGGAGTTATTCCAAACCTACAGACACATTTTTTTTGTTTAGTATACTTCATTACTTTTTATATTATATGTACTGATAAAACTGGGATAATCTAATAAATATGTACTTTATATATTTAATATGTTTAGCCAAGAGCTTCACTGTAGATAGCTAACCTTTCAGTCATTACTCTTTGAACTCCAGAAAGAATTTGGATTTTTATGTTAATGCATAACTACACACAAAGTTAACACTGCATATTCTAAAGGCATTATGTTGAACTAATCCTGGAATATCCTCAAAAGAAAACTAGGAAGAATCAGTCACCTGAACAAAATATTCCTTCAGGACCTAAGTAAGCTACATGCCATGTTAAGAATTCTTTACGTATACTGAAGGAATAAGAATAAATGGGTATCTGATAGGCCAGGATTAAAGATTTTGTGTTCCTTCAGAAGCACAATGAATATTTTATATGTTTTATTTCATCTCCTGAAATGTAAACTTCTTATAGACAATGACAATACTTTTAGCTCATCCTAAACATTTTATTGAGTAAAGATAAGGGTACCACATACCACATTAGGTATGTGGTACTGTAGACATTACTACAATGTAATTAAAAATTATCAATCAGGCTAACAAAATATTAAACAAATTGTTTCATCTTACCGATTCAGGTGTACCTTCATAACAACATGGAAGATGAAGTTGAATTTAAAATTCTCAGGCTCCTCAGAGCTTGGCTATCTTTCAAGTGTAGGAGTTTGCACTCCCCACATACTATCCAGCCTCCGGGAACAGACCCGGAAAAAGGACCACAAGATACCTGGAAGAGGACTCAGGGCCATTCAGAAAGGGAAATGCAGGTTCTCCAGAATCCAGACCAGGTCTGGAAGGGAGAGCAGACTCCACGTTAGCAGGTCGTTGCAGCCCCGTGGACATCCTGTGCTTGCCCAGGCTTAACGTCTTTGCTGTTTATTTGTAGCCCACATGGTGCTTAGCACAGTCTGGCGAATTACTGCTTGGTTACTATTGATTGATGCATGATTATTTGATTACTGTTAGATGAACTTTATAGTTTATTTACTCACCCTAACCACCACTCTGCAAAATGAAACCCATGAGATAAATATTGTATTGATTAACCTCTCTGCGATCATCTAATAAAATGAATAATTCACTTTATCTTACTGATACATGTTAGCCTGAAATCCTGATTTCCTCTTAGAACAGATTTGAAAATTTCATGCAGCAAATATAGAAAGTAACTCGAAATCTCACAAACTTCAAGTTTCTATCAAGCTAGATTCTTTGGGAACTTCAGAATAATGTCACTGCCTAGCCACTGATGGCCCAAAGAATTAGAAGGGTCTCCATCACTTAGTGTTTCATGGCTTGTCTAAAGTAGCTCTTACCATATTGATTATTAACACCACTACTTTTACATCTGTATAAACATAACTCCTAAAAGGATATAAGTATCCTTTGAGCCATGACTTTTAGAAGTTACTGAATTACATTCTGTTTTTCTAAAAAAAAAAAACCAAACTCAAATATTTCAAACTTGATCATCTCTTGTGTCTGGTCTAGCAGCTACCTTGGACATTTTGCAAAAATATTTTAGACACCAGATCTTTCCTACATGAATCACAAGCATTTTTTTAGTCTGAGTCTCTGTGTTCCAGCTTTTACTCAAACTTGGTCAAATCCCAGGATGAGAGAGATGTGCAAAAAATTAAAATTCAAACTCTTCTCCTTCAAAGTAAAAATGGGTAATTCAAATGGCAAAAGTGTGTTGATTTGAATTTGATGTCTTCAAATTAATGGTTGCATTTTAATGTTTCATATTATAGATATGCCATGGATAAAGAATTAAAACTTATTCATATCCATTTCTAGGAATCTCAAACAATTAACAATAGTGAATTCTAATTTGTGTACTTTTAATGGTATTTACAGACTTAGTTTCTTTTTTTTAAAGATTTTATTTATTTATTTTTAGAGAGGGAAGGGAGGGAGAGAGAGAGAGAAACATCAATGTGCAGTTGCTGGGGGTCATGGCCTGCAACCCAGGCATGTACCCTGACTGGGAATTGAACTACAGGCTTAGTTTCTAAGCCTGAGACTAAGGCACAGGACAAACCAATAAACCACCAACACAGACTGCAGAGTGCCCAAAAGGTGCCATTTGAACAGCTACACTATCACTATAAGCAATTTAAACAGAATAGAAATGTATCCATTGGATGGAAAAAAACAATTATATGAGATGTCAGAAGAAACAATATTTAGTTTTTCTGTGAGTGAACTAGGTTGTATTAGTTTTTTTATGACGGTAAGTTGTTACGCTTCAAGTTGAACCACGGCATATTTTCAGTTTATCTAACAAAGGGGCCCAGTATAACATCATTTAAGTGAAAACTCACATCTTGATTATGTGTTAGTACATCAGGATTCTGCTTTAGTCTCATACCTGTGTAACCTAGAAAAAATCATGTGAATTTGAAAATACTTGAATTTTTAATGGTGTTAATAATGTTATAATCCTTTTTTCCAAATGTTTTTGTAAACTTTTGAAGTAGGAGTATATATGAGCATGATGCATTTGTTATGTTTTTCTCCACTAAGGAATATTAGCAACATTTATTTCACACAGAACATTGTTTAAGAGTCCCCAATGATGTGGGATTAAGCAAAAAAGAAAAAAGGAGGGAGAAAAAACTCATGGACACAGACAACAGTGTGGTGATTGTGAAGGATGGCAGGTAAGATAGGCGGGGGTAGGTACAGGAGGGTATAAGGGGAAAAATGGTGATGGAAGGAGACTTGACTGGGGTTGGTGAACACACAATACAGTGTACAGATGCTGTGTTGTAGAACTGTGCACCTGAAACCTATAGAATTTGGTTAAACAGTGTCAGCCCAATAAATTTAATAAAAAAGAAAAGAAGTTTCCAATCTATGCAAGGTAAAATTTCCTGAAGTTGAAAGAAAAAAACCCAGTCAATCCCAGACCTTTTAAAAAATGTATAATTGCTCTTGGTTTTAGATTTCTCATTGGTACATGTCAGGTCTCCCCTTTATGTAGCTTTGCATGCACCCCCTTTCTCCACCATCCTCTGCAACTTGATAATAGTTACAGGGTTTCATACAACCCCTGGCATCTGAAAGAAACATTTCTTTCTTTCTTTTCCTCATCAGCTCAGGAAGCTCAGACATTTGACCATGTTCACACATTTCCCCAGGGATGCTGAAAGATACAGAAAGATGAGATGGTTTTGTCTTTTGTTGCCTGCAAGTGTGGCAAATCCCTTTCTGGCAAAGAAAATGAGTGGAAAGATAAGTGAAATGTCAGGATAACTTGCTGCTTAACTCAGGTCATATGTTGAGAGAGAGAGAGAGAGAGAGAGGACATACACATTCACAAGCTCTGAGTATTTCCTGATGTTTATATAAATACATATGTAGTTATTTCATTGTTTAGTTAATAATATGCATCTTCTGCATATGAATGAAAAACTCACACTCTTATTTGGCTTCTCTAAGTCAGAGAGTTAGTTTAGTTTGCTTGATAAAGCTGAAAGTGGTCCTTACTTGACTTGGAATCAAGAATGACTGCCTTTTCACCTACCCACAAATAAGCTAGTGGTCCCTCATCTAGATGACATGATATGGCTGCAAAAGAGGCTAGGTAACACAACACTGTACTCCAGATTAGGTACATTATTAAAACCTCCTTGGAACTAAAAATCCTCAACTTAAGGAACCATCTGCTGAGTTGTTTCCCAAGTGTTCTTTCCTCAACACTGGTTCCAGGAAACATTAACTTACTACAAGCTCTAATTAATTTGATCACTCTCTGGATACAATGTTGTGTATGTGTATAGGTATGTATATATATGTGTGTATGTATACAGTATATATACTATATATGTGCATATATTATTTATATATATATATTACTTTTTAATGCTAAAATTAGCACACAGCTCCATTTTCTATGCATACATAAGCAAAGAATGAAGTGTCACTTGTGGTTCTGGGCATAGGTAAATTATGTGGAGACCATGACATGGGATTTTTGGCTTATCTAAATTCTTATTGCCCAAAATTTCTCTACCCACTGATACCCAAAAGGCATATTGTTGAATGTTGGGTGGTAGCACTATCTGGAGAAGACAAATCCTGTTAAAATGTAATCTTGCAACTCAGTAATTAATTTATCAAAACCATGAATATTTATCTAGGATGAGTAATAAAAGGAAGGGAGTTGAGCCTGCCTACCCAACACTGGACAAATGAGAGACCTAGGATCTGCCAACCAGTGTGTACAGGGGAGGACCTTGAGGCAGACACAGTTGGTAGGAGGTAAGAATATAGAAGAAGAGGCACCATTTCACAGCAGGGGGAAATCGTCTTGCTCTCTCCAGGGGAGTAAAGGTGATTCAAGTTCCCAGGAATTCTAGCCTTGAGAGAAGTTACTGTAGTGTAGGTGCCATTACCATGGTGAGCCAGTGAATGTTGCTTTGAGGGACCTGCCCTTCCCATAGCCCTTCCCAAGGGTAGGGACTATGGAGGCAACTGTAAGAGAAACGGTGACAAAGAAACAGAGACAATAACATCATCACACAAAGATCAGGAAGAGGAGGCATTCAATAGTGTGTATGTAAGATTTTTAAAAAGTAGGGGGAAAGGTGTTGAGTATTTCTCCATCTTCAGTGCTGTGTTTGAGAACAAACAGAACCAAGAATGGGCAAGCTAGAACTTTAGCAATTGTGACTCTACATATAGAAAGGCAACTTTAAAAGGGGTCTGGTATGTATCAACATACATGGAAAAGCAGACACAATTCCTTTCCTGTGAAAGTTCACATTCTGATGGATGAGACAGACAAAAACCCAACAAACACAAGTAAACCCTCAAACGGTTATAAGGTTCAGACTGCAAAAAAGGAGATGAAGAATAATAGAAAACGTGTTTCAGGTGGGATTGTCCAGAAAGGTGTCATTAAGAACATGATAGGTAAGTTAAGAACCAAAGAATGGTAAATGTTGCATCCAGCAAAAGCGAGAACAAATGTCGGAGACTTTCAGGGTATCAAGGATGTTACTTTATTGGCCAAGTTTAACCTGCGCAGGGGCGAACTCTCAGAGTGTCCAGAGACACGGTACCCACACGGGGCTGCAAACGAGAGACACACCGAGCGCTTACAACTACGTCCTTATATATGGGCAGGCAAGCAAGCGTTATACAGAAGTAGAGGTGGCAGTTAGCAATTCACTTACAAAGACCGCCCGCAGGAATTTCAAACCAAGCATTCTTGTATAAGGCAGGAAGGCAGGATGTTTGTTCAGTAACCTAGTAATCTCCTGGCTCTAGCTAGCTAGGTTCCTATTTTCTCATGGTCTAAGTTTTTCCCTACTCCTTACAGTAAACAGAGGGAGAAACCTTCTGAGTCCCTGAGTTAGGAGAAAACTTGCCCAGGTAGGGATTGAAAGAGCAAGACAGTGAAGGGGTAACAAGGTAGAAGGAGAATGCTGCAGGCAGCATTGGAGAGAGATACAGGCCCACAGCTCCAGGTAAGAGGTTTGGAGTCAAAGTAAACACAAAGTCACTGCTGGTGTTAAAGGGCTGTGGCAAGATCACACATACCCAAGGCAGAGCGAGGATCCAGAGGAGGGCTAGTTACAGGTGCTGCCCTCCAAGAGATGACTTGTGTGGGCCTAACAGTAATGGGAGCAGGAGAGGATTGGCACATAAGTTTGATGTGGCAGGTGAAGGAGCGGTCATGGAGAACAAGAACTGAAGCCTTTGTCAAAAACCAAAGGGGACGGGACAGAGAATGGGACAGGTAAAAGAGGGTTTGGGAAAATTTTGAGTTTTAACTTACATACATTTAGATAGAGATGTAAGCTAGGCAGTTGCACACGGAGTTTAGGAGGGAAGACAGTAATAAAGATTGTCTTTTGTTTGTTTAAGTCCCTTTGAATTTTCTTCTGCATTCTGGTGGTCTTAAACACGCAGTTCTTGCTGTCTCTGGTATTCATTTACACAGTTATTCATCCATTCATTCATTTGAGAAGATATATTATTTAATCATTGGGCCAGGGGCTGTGAGAGTATGAAGATGAGTAACATACGCTTGGAAGTAGGTGGAGAGAGATCATGCCTGGCTCCAGCGCCATGAATGGGCTTCAGAGTCGAGTTGTCCTGGGTTCAGCATTACTATAGCCAATAACTGGGCTTGGGCCATTTGCTTACTTCATGTCCCTTATCTCTAAAAATAAGGACCCAGACACCTACCAAGTTCATGATGCTTTAGGAAATGTCAATGTGGTAAACTTGAGAGAACAGTGGCCAACACATGGTTAGCCCTGAATAAATCAGTTAGTGTTGTTTGCAGTACTATTTGGTTGTATTAAATTTAGGGTGCAACCAATAAATAGACACAAACAAACTGGAAATTACTGAGAAACCATCAGGATGACAGAGAATCTTTCAAAGATCCCAAAAGGGACTCAATGTTGAACTCTGAAGAAAGGTTTTAGGAATATTTAATGACTGCATTCAACTGAACTTCTGTAAGAAACAAGAAGATGAGGTGCTCTCATTATGAAAGCAAAATTAATGTACCTGTATGGTTCACCTTATTGGTTAGTGAATTCCATAGTAGGACAGTGTTCAAACGAAGCCTGCTTAATAGTGAAGGTGATGCAGAGGACCAAATACATAAGGAGAGGCTGAGAAGGATGACCTCCTTGTTCTTTTACTTTAATCCTAGATCCACTTCTATCAAGGAGTTTACAACATACTAGAGTACTTAAGATACAAGAAAAATCAACTGTATAGAAAGGTAGCAAGGAGTATAGTATTTTAGAAATTTTTTTTAACATAGCAAAAGCCTTATTTTTCCCCTCAGGAATCCATTCACAAACTGAATGTGCTGAACTTAGGCCCCTTTGATAAAGTCTGGTCAATGACAGGTATTCAGTCATATCTAAGTTGTGATTTAACATTCAATGTTTTAGTATCATCTTTAGCTAGGCTTTGGTATTTAGAAAGGCTTATATTATGCCAATAATTCAGTCAGCTATGTTCTCTGAATTTAATATTTGGACATGTGACCTGACAAATGATTTCTTCCCCTTCCATTTGCTAAGGGGGACTTTTAAAAAAGTGCATCATCATAATTAAATTTATAGGACATATCATGGCTTATGTGGTTAATAAGAAATAACACTGACATTGAGATAATTCAGGATATATGTCCTACATTTAATATTCAGTTACAGATAGACAAATTGCGTGAATGAATCAAATTGGAGTATATTTCCAATACGGATACCAACTATGAACTAAACTCCGTGTCAATTTGGTGGAAGACTTTCTCGATTCCATGCTGCAGAAACTTATGAGAGGACCAACTTATAATGAAGTCCCAGTGCTGCCTCCTCTTGTCCTCTAGGAATTCGGATCCTGGGCAGAGGCCATTATCTTCCTGAACTATCACCCGACATTCAGAATGGAAGGTTCAGGGCTTGAATAATGCCACACTAGACAGGGAGCTTCTGTGTTCCCAAGCTTACCAATTCCCATATGCCTCTCTGTCTACCTTTTGTGGCCATGATGCAGCAAGAAGCCAATTATTTCAGAAAGCTTTTGTTTTGCAGTGAGGCGGGTTCGCTGACTGCTGCACATTAATTCCTGGCTGTAGGTATAATGACCACCTGGTTAGTTTTGCCCGCAAATGTCAGCCCACAGCACAACATCTCTACCACAAACTCTCCCACTATTAAGCAGAAACTGGTAAAGCTCATGTTGGGTCTGACTTGAGACTAATTGTGATTAACTTACCAGAAGTCTTCACAGTAAGACTATTTGACCTGCTTCTGTGTTGCAGGTAGAAGAAACAACTTGTATGGGGAGAACTCGACCCATGGACAGACTTCAGTGACAAAGATACATGCGAGAGTTTAATGATAAAAGAGAAAGGGTGTGTACTCAAAAACACCCATACAAAGAATGCCCATGGAGAAAGGGGACGGGGTCTCCCAATCCCGGAGAAGAAGTAATATAGCTAGTTTGAAAATATCTTTAAGATTATAAATGTTCCCATTTGCATTTAGCCACTAAATTTATCAGGCTCCAATCAGGAAAAGTAAAAGCACAGCAGTTATTTCAACAGTAGATGTAATACAGCAAGTTCTTTAAAGAAATATTAGGGGACTGACACGATAAAACAGGACTACTGAGGTCACACTGAAGTAGACCCTGTAGAAAGCAGATCTCCACCTGGTCCAGGAAGAGTCTGGAGTTGTTAGAACCCATCCAATTGGAGGAACCCACTGAGCTGGAACCAGACTTCGGAGAAGGGCTCATGGTCCAACTGCTGCCTCGGGAGCTGCTGGGGTCCCCCGTACAGCTGGGATACAGTTCTCTGAAAAATGCTGGAATTTCTGAGCAGATACAATGGGGCTGATCTTCGAAGTGGAGATGAAATTTTTAAAGTTGGAATCAACTGCTAAGGGAACAAAACCATGTGGGAAGATGAAGAAGTATCTGTGAACCAAAATGCAAGCAACAGCCTCTTTCTCCTCCATCTCATATGCGCCCCTCTAGGTGCCACCTAGGACAGCAGGAAGATGCTTTTAAAGCTGAGAGACAGTAGCTTAATGACCAGCACAGCCACAGTGTTAAATTCACTCGGAAACTTTGTACTGTGGTATCTGGGATAGCTTCTGACAAAGGCACTTCCCTTTACCCAAGCAGAAAACGAGGCAGAGAAATTTAAAGTGACTGGCTCGTGGATTCATAACTGGAACCCTAGTCTATTATCAGCCTGCAGCTCTGTCTTCTCCTCCAAGCATCTTTGTTGTGTGGGAATCCCTGTAATGAGACTCAGGAAGACATCTTGCATCTTACAATCAGATGTCAAGTCCCCAAAGCCCTCTGCTTCTTTTTCAGGTCCTCTAGCACCTTACATGCTTCAACAGTCAGTAAAAACTTGCCTTTTCTTTGGAGTTTCTTTTTTAAAATTATATCAAAACAGTCATCGATGTGTTTTCATACCTGTAGTGTTTGAAATATTAAGGCAGGAGGGCTGAGTGCTTCCTGCCCTTGGACTTGGTAAGTAGGGAAGCTGGGCTCTCTAACACTCCGGCCACTTACATGAATCACTTAACAAGTACATGCGAAGGAAATGGGGAGTAAATAGCCTATCAGAGGAACACTCCATACACATAGTTCTCATGCCATTTTACTAAAATTATTCTTTTGTTTTTGACATCCTATTTAAAAAGTCTATTAAATTGTTATGCTTCTAAGTAGAGACAAATATCCCTCTGTGCTCTCATGTAAAGTACAGAAGAGTACTTTAAAAGAGTGTTCAGGGTACCTGATGGGTTTTTCCCCTTTTTGGTAGAAAATTATACAGAAAAAATTTGGATATTGAAAGAAATTACCAGAAAAAAAAACCAGTGACAAGTTGGAAAAGAAGCACATGAATCCAAGAACAAGGACAGAATTTTTTTTGTTTCTTTTGCTTTTTTTTTTTTAAATCTGTTTGTCCTTTCCTTCAGGTTAGTACATATTCACCAATTTTACAATGGAGACCCTTTCAATGTATCAATAGGTCAGTAATGGTAGTGTTTCCTTAGATGGTATATTAAACTGCTGTAAGTGCTGCTACTGAAGAGATTTATACTTATTGACTGGCACTTTTAGCAAGTTGATCAGTCAAACAAATGAGGAAGCTTTGTAGATGCAGGTAAAGCCTGAGTATATTCAAAGTAAGGAATGAGATGGGATGAGCTTTCTGATTTCCTGAGATTCAAACCATTTCTCTTGTCATTTCTTTATCTTCCCACGCTTTCTGAGGTGCTGGTTCCCAGCTCTTGCCCCTTTCGCCCCTTTTCTCCTACCCCAAACGTCTCCACCCCTGAGGCCACCTTAGAGTCTGTTTCTGTGACAATGTTCTCCCAAATAATCCACTGTTTGCCATATTTCATTATTGTCTTTCCTCTCAGAAGTACCGTACTTACGAATGGTACACTTTGCCTTTCATTCTCACTGTTGTCTTGTGGCCGTGTAATGTGCAGACTACGAGCCCTTCAGAGAAGGTTTTCATCCCTTCCACTGTCCAGCCCCCACTGTGCCAGCTGACCAGTGAGCGAGCATCAGGCGTATTCTGAATGCTTTCTTGCATGAAACGGCAGTGTGCATACTCATAACTTGAGCAATTTCCTACTTTGTATGGGAATTTTCTGATTCTAAAGTAGTTCTACAAACATTATTTATCAGAACGATATGGGAATCATGATTGCTAGATACTGTCATTTCTCTATAATTAAATAAAGAAACTAAGTTCTAATTGGTTAAAGGAATATCTCATAGTAACAGTCAGCAAATGAAAAGCTAGCAATAGATACTAGAGTCTCTAAAAATAAGTCGAAAGGTGTTCAGGTTACAAATTTTAAGATATGTCTCTCTGTTGTTATCCTAGGAGAAACTGAATGAAGAGAGGGTGAGGCATGAACAAAACAAGGCTGTCGGTATTCTCAAGGCGTGGTTTAACAGATTTCATTCCTCAGAATAGTTTAGGGGTTTGCTTGCTTGTTTGTTTGTTTAAAATCCAGACACCAAAGGCCCCACTCAAACCTAATAAATCAGAACTTTTAGTGCAAGGCCTAAAAGCCAACATTCTATTTCAAACTTTACTTACATAGAAAACTCAACAATTGAGACTAACTCTCTGAGTGGTTACTTTTTGCTTACTTTTGAGTCCAAGGAATGAAAAAAATGTTCTCCTTTGCAACTCTCTCTCTTAGAACAAACTTCTGAATTTTTAGTTTCTTAATAGCCCATCTGCTTCATCACTTGCAAGTATCACTTCTATGACACGGCTATAAAATAGATTGAAACCTCCCTTCAACATTCATCAGTACATTTAACTGTAGGTATCAGCCCCTAGGGTATGTTTAAAGGTCAGAGGTTGGGGAAGGAAGTCAAAGGTGGCAGAATATTATATTTTGCCAACATCATTGACAGGCAAAGGGCATTCCATTTGCAGAGTTCATACTCATTTGTAATGGAAACTGTTCTCTAATTTCTTTTATACATATGTGAAAAGACAGTTTGGAACAAAACTAGTAATGTTACTAGAAATACAGTTTCTGAGATGTGGGTAATCTTTTTCTTGAGAACACGTTCAGAGAGAACTCTCTGCCACCATCAGTCATGAGGCTTGGAAGCGCCCCATTTGAGTGGAAGTAGCTTGGGGGCACATGGGGTGGAGCACACAGAGAATGAAGAGAGTTCAGGGTAGCCTATAGTAATGCATGGGGAAGACAACACAGGGAGAGAAAGACCAGGACTCTAATGGGCTTTAGGGCATTCTGAATATCTCAGTGTTGGGCAATTCATCAATAACACCAACCCTCTCTGGGTATGAATGTATCTGCAATATCTCCAACATGACATCTTCCTATGTATCCATATACACACATGCATGTATAAATGTAATTTCATTATATTAAAAATTATGAAGGTGAGGATAAATGGTGATGAAAGGAGACTTGCTTTGGGGTGATAAACACACAATACAATATGCACATGATGTATTATAGAATGGTATACCTGAAACCTATATAATTTTATTAACCCATGTCACCCCCATAAATTCAATAAAAATTTAAAAATACACACACACACAAGAACTATTAACAGCATGCCTATAGAGAGCCACAAATATATGATTATTTTCTTCATGTTTAGCTCATTCACTTTCGTTTATTTCCCCTTTCCTGTTTTGTTTCTGAGTGGTACGACATGCTGTATGGACTAAAGCAGGTTGTATTGGACTAAATAACTCATTCTGGTTCCAATCATGTGTACAATGCTTATTATTTGGGAGGGTTCCACCCACTAACAACTCTGGCTTCAAAATATATTGTTTTCAGAGCTCTTCTGACATCACTCAGGCGTGCTGATTGTACACAAACAAATATGTCTGGGCTTGATAAGGCTAAATTGCATATAAGCTCAAGTTCTTCTTTGCTATTATGTTTAAACAAAAAATAACCATGTTATTTTCAGATCCAGTCAGTCCGCAAGAAAAGCTACCAGCTCTTGCCAAATAACAAAGGACAGATTGGTAAGAACAGAGGGGAAAAAGACAAAACTTATTTTCCATCTTAGAACAAATGAAGCAAATGGTCCAGTTGGAAGGCTGAAGGCATTGTTTGATGGACTAGGCTGGGGCTGAAGCCAGCTTCCCCGTGCCTCAATCCCCACTCGTCAGAAAGCAGCACTTTCTGAAGCAGACAATGCTGACTGTATTAGCCAGGGCTCTCCACAGAAACAGAACCAATGGGACACATGCACGCACACACTCATACAACATCTATTATATATTATTATGTATTATATATCCATACATGTATATAATATACACACATATATTTTGTGTATATGCTATATATGCATGCATGTATTATATATTTTATATATACATGTATATTACATGCATGCATATATAATACACACACACACACAGAAAGGGAGAGAGATTTATTACAAGGAACTGGGTGATGTGATTAGGGAGGCTGACAAGTCCTCCAGATCTGCATTCAGCAGGCTGAGGTCCAGGAGAGCCAAAGGCATAGTTCTAGTTTAAGCCTGAAGGCCTGAGAGCCAGGAGAGCCAGCGATGGAAATTCCAGTCCAAAAGCTGGCAGGCCCCAGATCCAAAGAAGAGCCAGTGCGTTAGTTCAACTTCAGAGGCCAGAGAAGACTAATATTCAGCTGAACAGTCAGGCAGGAGAAGTTCCCTCTCACTCAGCCTTTTTGTTCTGTTCAGGTCTTGCACTTATTAGATGAGACGCACTCACATTAGGGAGGTCAATCTGCTTTACTTAGTCTACTGGTTCAAATGTTAATCTCATCCAAAAATAACCTCGCAGACACACCCAGAATAATATTGCGCCAAATGTTTGGGCTCTCCATGGCCTCTTAAAGTTGTTATATAAAAGTAACTACCTCACTGACCTTAGAATCAAGGTCTCCACCAGACTCCGGGGCCTGAAGGTCATGTAGTCTGAACCTTCACTCAGGAACAGGTATCCTTTCCTCTGCCTCCTCGAATGAGTGCCATGCAGATTCTGAGTGTGCATCTCAAACTGTACTCCCCCAGCCGGCTCCCTCTGTTGTTGGAAATTTAGACTAAAATAGTTATTAGTCTCTGACCTAGTCGTCACTTTCATATTTCTACACCTTTGATCCAGTCCCTTCCTCAGCTCAAGATGTTCCCCTACAAAGTTCTTTCCCTTTGAGTCTTATTTAATGCCATCAGGCAGAGATACCAAGACCTCTGCCTTCAGGAAGTTCACGCCAGTAATAAAGGGCTAACAATCACACTACAGGGGTAAAGCTATTAAATGTGCAAACATGTGCAAACAGTGAATGGTGAAGGGCATCAGCGTTTCTGTGCCTTGCTCCAGCAGGGTGACTAGAACTCATCAGTTATATAATGTACTAACATCCTCTCTATTGTGTATCAGACACTGCATGGAAACAAGCACTCTGAACTGGGATCATTACAATGCAGATTGGGAGACAGAGAAAGGACATACCAATACAGTGGCGGGCACTGAGCAGTGTATGAGAGGTAGTCAGTGGGGTGGCCAGGCTGCAGGAGCTCAGAGCGGGAAGTAATCAGGGGAAACAGATGGGTGAGATGGGCTTTGTGTTTTGATCCTTGAAGGATGAGTATTGTTTATCTTCTACTAAGGGGAAGATAAGAGTGCCTATGAAGGGGAAGGGAGCTGTGCAAAGGGACAAAGGTGGAAATGAACTGCTCTATTCTGGAATCTTTGAATGGTTGCACTCACTGAGACACAGGCTCCTGAGCTTCTGAAGGTAAATTACTCACAATTAGAAAATGCCTGAGGCCCAGACACAATCAGGCTCTACAAGATTAGGAGAAAATCCTGAAGAAGTTCTCTGTCTCTAGGGATTTACGGTATTCATTTACCCAGGTTGCCGGAGCGGCTCAGACAGAGAGGAAACTCGCCTCTGCACGCTGTCCTCCTAATGGGCGGCATCGGGTCTCTGGAGATTCTCTCTTGGGATGGACAGAAATTTCTGTCTCTTGCTCCACACCAGTTTTCACACCCCAGCTGCCAAGAAGGGGGACAATTAATGCTGCTGCTGACAGTTATTCCAGTTTGGGTCCAGGCCCCTGGGGTAAAAAAATCTCACGGGGATACATACCTAAGAGTTGTACCTGGACTTGGAGTAAAGAGCGGCATCAAAATGGTGACATAAAGTAAAAGGCTGCTAAGTGAGAGTGTCTTAGACAATCTTTAGGATTGGAAACATTCTACCTTTCCTTACTATATAATTTACTTTAGAATAATTATAGGACGTATAACATATGCCCAGGCCTGTGCAGGATGCTGTAGTGTGGATACAAGGAAACAGAAAAGATACAAAGTCTGATCCAGGGAATAAGAAGTCCAGTTTGAAGAACAAATAACTGATTATGGCACAGTGACTCAAACAAGAGTAATTGCTCTAAAAACATTTGCTGAATAAGTCATCAGGCAGAATAGAAAGGAGCAAGGGCAGATAAAACTACTGAGAAGATAAAAAAGATTCATGGCAATTTATTTAACACCAAAATGTTAATACTCCCTCCTACCCTCTGTCATATCTTTCCTGGTATGAACCTTCAAAGGAGCAAATATTGCACACACCCTTTCTCCTTCCCAATGTGTAACCACCATGCATGCAGTTTTTGCTATGAGAAATAGTTAAGTACAATTAGATTGTACCTCACGTCTAGTTATCAGTCAGCTGAGCTGGCTGCTAAAGCTTTACATTTTCACGTAACACTCCTGTACATATCTCCCTTTTTAATTATTTCTACAGGTTTTAATTTGTAAACTGTCATGTGAGATCTGGAGTTGTATTTTGCCAGAGTAGCTGATATGATTGCAGAAGCAAATTACAGCTTTACCTGAAGCTTTTTTTCAGACAAAAAAATTATTACATATTTCTAGTTTGTGGCGGGGGTGGGGAACCCTAGAACAAGCTTCTAAGCAAACACAACAATTCTGGTTTCCTGAAAATTGATATATTCAATTAAATGCTCACAATCTGGTTCGTTTACAATAAATACCATTTAAAACGGAAAGCTTCACTGTTACAAGCGTGACACCAGGTAATGAAACTTGTATCATTGTTGCTCTCAAGATTTTTGTCCAGTAATACAGTTTCCAAACTCTTATCATCAAGCTCAGAAAGCAATTTGACTCACATTGTAGGTGTCTTGCAATAATATCATTATTATTTTAACTTGATGCTTCTTATAGTAAAAACTTTTAATTCAGGTCCCACCCAACTGAGAAGAGGTGGGACTGAAATTTGATTTAAAAAAAATCTGTTTTCTTTATAGAGAGATTGAGGAATGTGACAGTTTTGGAAGGCATCCTTAAAAGCACAAAGGAACAATGTATTTTAAGAATTGTTAACAGTTAATAAGCTCTGAAAACCCAAAACAGACAGTTATAAACACACATATAGTTAAAATTACTTTTAGCAGTCATTATGAATATAGATTTACCAAAAACACAATACACATATGTTGATATATGTGTATGTATATATATAGTGTGTGTTTTATATGTATATGTGCATTTTATTTGTGTGTATATATATATTTGCTAGTTATAAATGACTTTTAGCTGATCAATAGCATATGCACTAAATGATACTAATGATCTCTATGTCGGAAAGATTAAGGTCCAGTTATCATAAGTACTTGAAAGTAATAGAATTGAATCAAACTGCCCACAGATCTGACTTCATTAATTCACAATGTCTTGCCCTCTAACGAGAGTAAATTGATGTTTTTGTTCTAGTGCATTTAATCAAATGCTGGAGGAGCAAGAAGGAGGCGAGGGTGGAGGAGAAAGAAATGCAGGCAACTTTTACTTAATATTTTAAGTGAGAAGTCACAGCTGTCAATTCTCATTGACATTTCCCCATACTCTGCTTAATTAACGCCTTTATTGCCATAATCTGAGCCTGTTTCTGCTTGCTAAGTGAAAACTGGGAGAGAAAGCCATTCTGTCTGAAATTTTGCCTCCCCCAGACGGTGTTAACCAGCAAGTTTAAGCGAGGTCTCTTTTCTGATCAGAGTCTGATAAGCACTTGAGTATGTAAATGCCTGTTACTGGGTAAGGTGTCAAGAAAGACCTTGAATTTCACACCGTGGACTTGGCACCAAAGAGGAGTCATAAGAAGTTTCAAGCAGGGCCATGGATCAATTTCATTGTCATTTTAACAAGGTATCTCTGGCACAGCACAGTGAAAGGAGGACTGGACAGCAGGAGTGCCTAGCACAGGTAACTTTTTCTAGGTCCAGAATAGAACTGATGTACTGAGGAGTCCAGGAGTCCCAGCAAAGGGTATTAAGAATAATGGTGAGGAAACATATTCAACAAAGATTTAAGATATATAACTAACAAGGCTGTGCCTCAGTGTGTACTGGGTGTGAGGTCTGGGGAATTATTTGCGATGTTTCTGAATATTCTGCCTTGAGATACCGAATAGATATCAATGTTTTAGTCACGTGAGGAATAAGGAAAAAGACCCTGCTCAAACTTATCTGGAAGATTACCTAACCCCTCTGTGCCAGCAAGATTAGAGAGTAACCCCGAAGGCAAGTTTAAGTACAGATTTCAAACACTAAGTACTTATTATTTGCTAGGGAATGCATTATGTAATTGCTTATAAAGAAACAGTGGCCAGAAAATGCAGACATTTAATTAGGTACTAAAATGTATGATAAAAGCTAAAAGAATTGGAGAATTTTCGTTGGAGGGGTGCTGGATTAGGAGAAGCTTCACTCAGGAGCTGATATTTGAGTTAGTTCTCAATATGCTTAGAAGTAGAGAACAGCCACTAAAGAAGTAAAGGCAGGGTGGGGTGGGTAGAGGAGAAAGCGGAGCTTTAGAACAGGGAGCACCTGGGCATGAAAGCTGGCCATTCCTCTCTGGGTGCCCGCGGCCTGTGGCCTGGTGATAACCGCAGCTCTCCAAGTGGGACAGCAGTGCTCTGTCCCCTGTGTTCCCCTCTGTCACTCTGGTTGCACAGACCACCCACGCCAGATGGAAGAAAAGGTAGGTTGGTCCTTTCAACAGAGAGACTGATAAAAGATGAGACTGGTAAGTCAGCAGATGAGAGGAAGAAGGTTGTAAACTTGAAGAAGGTTGCATGAGGTTGTAAAATTATTACATCCAGTTCTTGGTATATAGACTGTTTCAAAATAGAAAGATTTTTAAAAGTATTCCAGTGAGGATGATGAATTAGATGGTGTCTCGGGATGGCAAGGGCCAGTACTTACAGATCATCGTATAGTGTAGTAATTAACAGAATAGGCTAATTTTAATGAACTAGCACATTTCCCCATATCTCAAATGCCCTGTAATGTCCACTGTGGTTCAAACCATATTTTATGACTAGAGTTCAGTAAATGCCTATTGAATTAAATTTTACTGTTTTTTTAAAAAGATTTTATTTATTTATTTTTAGGGAGGGAAGGGAGGGAAATAGATAGATAGATAGATAGATAGATAGAGAGAGAGAGAGAGAGAGAGAGAGAAACATCAATGTGTGGTTGCTGGGGGTTATGGCCTGCAACCCAGGAATGTACCCTGGCTGGGAATCAAACCTGGGACACTTTGGTTCCCAACCCGCGCTCAATCCACTGAGCTATGCCAACCAGCGCTTTAAATTTTACTGTTTAAAAAGAAAAAAAAAAGCTAGAAAAATAGAAAGATAATGAAATAGAAATATACTAAAAACAAATTAATTTATACTTTGATCCATGGAGGTACTTTTGCAAAGTGCTGAATTTTGGAATTTTGCTAAAATGTTTAGGGGTCAACAGTTTATTTCTTTTAATTCTTTCCATGTTCCTTTGTTAATATCAACGGAACTAGAAATGTTTCCAAAAAGTGTGTTTTGTGAGTTTCCAATGACTTACTAGCTCACTCGTCTCATTATCTGGCAGGCCGTTTGTCTTTCTTTTTTTCTTACATCTAACGAATGTAAAACCTCCAGGGTTTTCTATACATATCCTTTTTGAAAATGTTTGTTTCTGTTTGTACATGGGTTTGTGTTTTCTAAAACAGAGCCAGAGCCCATTAGAATATGCTGTCAGAGTCAGTGGTTGGATTTTGTGTCATTTCCCTTTCGACTTGAAAAATAGCATTTTGAAAAAAATATTTTTCATGCACGACATTTTTCTCCCTATTCACTTTGATAGCACCACCTGCTTCGGGAAATATATATTTTCAACAAACCACTCAAATGAACTAATCCATTTTCGCTATGTGTCCTTTTTGGCAAAATATCTACAGAATTTGCTTTCATAAAGATAAATTCTGTTGCTTTGCTTCTCTCTCTCTGTCTGTCTCTCTGTCTGTCTCTCTCTGTCCCTCAGGAAAATGACTACTTGTTTTCTTCCTTGTGGGGAACCGCATACAGAAATGAAGTTCTAGAAACAATTAAAATCAGTGACTGAAACTCTGTGGATAAATTTATCTTTGTTTCTCATTTTTCTCATTTGTAAAATGATCATTTTGGAGCAAAATGTCCCTTAAGTTTTATTTGCTAAAAGTATATGTAATGTGGGCTTTTTGGTGTTTTGTATTAGTATAGTCAAAAATCAAGTGATTTGTGGAATGAATGGTACTGTTTGAACTTGGCGATAATTTTCCCATGTGAAAAGGAAGAGGTTGGAATAATTTGGAGATTACATGTACTTGAACTAAGGGCAAGAGACCAAGAAGAAGTAGGGCTCAAGTAGGCTCTATTTCTTATAGATCGCCCAAAGGGGTTAGTCATCAACAAAGTCCTCTATGATGGGATGTGCAGATACATCCCCTGTGAACCTGCTCCCCAGGCTGGGTTACCTGAACTGAATGTTTTGCCCAGAGATTTCCTAGTCAAAGTGGCAGGATGTCAAAATGAAAAGAGACCTGAATCTTTAAGCTTTGAGTTCTGTATTTCTCCACTGGAAAGGGTAAATCTCCACTTACCTGGTTGAGATTTGGGAAAATCAATCAATATCTGTGATACTACTACAAGTGCTATATGTGTGTGTGTATACATATATGTGTGTATGTGTGTGTAGATGTAAATATGTACATATATTTATATGTGTATACATATACATAAATTCTAATGCATTATATTTTTTGACAAAGGTAACAAGAATAATACTTTCCATGGGTATCAGGCAGAGATTGTAACATCCAATGATCTAGACTGAGGACATCATATTAGACTTGATGAGTCCATTTTCAGAATCATGTCTTGTTGCAGAGCTCAGCATCTCACAGGCATTTGGATTATTTTAATTCTGGCATCCCAGCCAATCCTTTGAAACTATTGTAAGTGCATGTTTTGGAATCTAACTTACATCAGGCAGGTGTTCTGCACAGTGGCAACAGGATCATCACCACCTCCCATAGTGCTCCCGTCTCCTGGGCAGGGTGGTACATTGATTGTACACTAAGCCTATTATATGCACTGTCATTTAAAAATAGCTCTACCTCAGGAAGTAGGTGTTATTATTAACCCCACTTAAGGAACAAAAAATTAGAAAGTCTAAATGATTTGGTCAAGGTCACACAGCTACTAAATGTCAGACCCAGTATTCACACACATGTAGCTTGACTGTCAAACCTGAGGTTTCAACCACTTTTTCTCAACAGCTTCTCTTCCCTCTATTTTCTAGGGCAAATTTAGTGCAAGGGAGAGTGACTTCCCATCAGGATTTTAAAGTTGTTCTTGATGTGGGTGCCATTAATCCCTTCACTGGACAAGTGTATGCCCACTCACTCAGTGGTCTTGGCAACCGGTGAAGTTGGACCCCAGCTGTGGTGTAAGGCAGCCGTTTGCTGGCACGGTTCTGTTTGAGTCCTGACAGTATCATGAAGAGTACACTGCACCAGGCATTAGTAGACCTGGGCTCTGTCACTGCACCGAGCCTACTTTCGTGAGACTAGGCAAGTCATCCTATCTCTCTAAAGTTTAGTCTTGTCATTTATAGACATGGATAATAATCAGTCCTGTTACTGTTTTAAAATGAGATACTGCCAAGAAATAATAGACAATGTGCAGAATCAAAGATAGCAATAACTATTAGTTATGATCCCTATTTGACCAACAGGATAACATGTGGCCAGAGAGATAACTGACATACAAAGTAACAAAGCTCAATAAAACAATGACTTTTAGTCCAGTGCTTTGCCGCTGCATCACACTATTCCCTGAAGCCTCTTTTATTTCTCTGGTTTTAAATAAGAACATTCACAAAACCTATGTCCTGATCAATGATTACCTGTCCACTCGCTTCTCAAAATAGTTAACAAATCTTGGGCGAAGTAATCCTGTGTGTCTATCCAAAAGTGCATCATTTAAGTTCCTGTATGTGGGAAGCCCATGGCACTACCAGCCAGGCTTTGCCTGGACCACTTCTTGCTGTACACACTCCTTTGTTTAGCTTAGACTGAGATTAGCTCTGTTCTGAGATGAAGCCATTGCTGCTTGCTATTCTTGAATGTCCCCCTAAGCAGGATTTTCCCAAGAGCTTTCCCTTGAAGCAAAGCTGAGTAGAGGGCTTGTTTTAGAAGTGACTGCCACATGGGAGCATTGCAGCCTCTGGGGAAAGGTCTCACCACAGGCTATTATTAGAAATGAGCTCTGAGTTTGCAAATGGAAAGTGAGACTCCGCCTGCACATGCACACACATTGTAGGTGCCTGGGTCCAATGACTGGGAGGACACAGATTTGCCTGCTCAGATGGTATCTGTCTTCCTCTGTTCACTGGGAAGGTGTGCAGTCACACTCTTCTCTGTGCCACGCTTGAGAAGGAAACCATGTCGGAGCAGGCAGTTGCTATGATGCCAAAGTCGGATAAGAGCAGGAGCGCCTCTCTGGGTGAGTTTCCAGTGAGGTAAGAAGAACAGTGAGGTGGAAAGAGCATTGAATGAGTAGCCAGGACAACTGGGTTCTTGCCCAGGGACCATGGCCAAGAGACTAATTCCCTGGATCTGTTCATTCATTTGGAAACTGAACAGGATTTACAGAACTCTAAGTTTCCTTCGAGGGCTAAAATAATCAAAACAGATTCTCTCACTCTGTATCAGAGTCTTTATACCCACATCCAGACTGGTACCTACGAGCAGTGCCTGGGGCCTCCTGCTACAATGCTTACTAACCTGATGTGTCTCTTTATCTTACCATTTAGGCCATTTTAATTAATCTAAAAGTCCCTTCCAAATTTAGGATTCTAAAACTCTTTAGTCCACAATTTATCACTTATGTATAGTTACATTCAAGAGAGACCATTTTTATTTTCTCCCTCTATACAGTTGGGTCCCCTGGGTTTCTTCAATTGCAGGCTAAATCCTGTCATCCTGAGCTTCCAACCTCACAGTAAAGCCCCTCCATCAAGGTTCCCATTAATGGTGCCTTTTGTATCAATTTAACTTACATTAACAAATTACAGTGTGTAAGTTCTTTCTAAGGGCCTAAAATGCTAATTGCCACAAATACAACAGTTACAATAGTAAAAATAATCATTTAAATTTTAAAAAAAATTCCAGCTCACAGTGTGAAGAAAGCTCATCATCCCAGGCTCTCTTTTCCAGCTGATAGGGTCCCCTGCGGTGTCCAGTCCATATGGAGCTTGTCTGGTGATGGGAGGAGCTGTGAAAGGAGGGACAATGCTAGTGGATGTCATACTCCGGGCCACAGAGCCCATGGAACCTCCCAAGTCCCCTGTCTGCCCATCTGATTATTTTGGTAGCATAGGGAGAACTATGCATTTAGTGTCACCTTTTCTTCTTTAATGTTGCTGCACTAACATTGGAAGTATGTCCTGAACCCATGATGATACTCAATACTGACCAGTATGAGATATAAATATACAGCATGATCATAATGTTAAAGATGCAGTTCAGTCTAGTATTCATATGCGTGTTGCCCTTCAAAAGAGTCACATTGAGAAGTTGTGTACTTTTGAGAAGTTGTGTACTTAATTTCAAAGATGTTGCTGTCCTTAAGGTATGTTCAGTACCTCTATAAAAATAGAGGGGAGGCCGAACCGTGTTATGATCTACAGAAAAAAGTGCTACCCTATTATCCTATACACGAGTCACTCCCTCCTCCTTAGTGGATATTATAGCAAATGTGACATATTTTTCTAGAGTAAAGCTCTAAATGTTTTACATAGGAACAGCATTTTTGGAAATAGCATATAAATTTCTACAGTGATTTTATTGAGATTTCCTTTGGTGTATGCATGTTAGATATCATTCTTACTTTCTACTGTAATGTAATAATTTGGTAGCAACTGGAATATTAGTTTTTCTACAAAGAAGATTATAGATGATTTGTCTCTAGTGAGTTCTACTGTTGTTTATTACATGAATGAATATTTATTAGGTTCTTCTCCATTGGCTAGTTGATAATTTAGTTTCTCTGAACTAGTGGTTTTCACCCCCAGCCACACATTATTGGAGTCATCCAGATTCTGATTTAATGGATCTCAGATGGGACCCAGGCATCAGTATTTTTTAAGAGCTTCCCAACAATTTTAATATGCAGCTAGGGTTGAGAATCACAGCTATGACTTTCCATAGAAGTTTAGTTTCCAGTTTCCTAACCCCTCAAATGACTCCTTTGCAAACCCCTCAAGGATCTTAAGAACTTTTAAAAACCTAGAGGCCAAAATGATAACAACTACTTATCATTATTTTAAACACGAGACTATAGAAAGACAGAGTCTTATTGGATCTCTTAACAATTTTCAAAACAAATATTCAATAATGAATTTTAAGGTAAAAAAGGGCCAATGGAGAGAAAAGTAACAGAGCAAGTTATATTAATTGAGAAAACAAAGGTAGTGACAAAATGCAATATAAAAGGACAACTCTAGATGATCTAGATAATATACTATATATACTACACATATGTGCTTATATACGTATATGCAGTAGAGTATTACTCAGCCATACAAAAGAATAAAATCTTACTATTTGAGACAGCATGGATAGACCCAGTGTGTATTATGCTAAGTGAAGTAATGGTAAGTCAGTCAAAGAAAGACAAATGCCATATGATTTCACTCATATGTAGAATATAAAGAAAAAACAAAAGTATTTTTATAACTTACATCTATCCAGAAAGTATCCAGGCACACACTATTGAATCTGACCATTTCTGCATCCTTCCCGCCTACCCTATTCCCAATTCCAAGTTGAAGTTCTCGTCATCTGCAGCCAGACTATCAAAATAGTTTTCTTACTCTCTCCCCGCTTCCACTAATGGTCATCTCTCTATGCTCTTCACACAGCAACTGATGATCACTTTAAAGCATACATTGTATTACCTTACTCCTTAGTTTCGACATTACAATGGCTTCCTGTTACCCTCGGAATGCTCTGTAAGCCCTGCTCTGTCCCCTGCCTGCATCTGTGACCTTTTTTGCCACACTTCCCTGAATGACAGTATTGCTCTTGATTTTGCTGCTATTCCATCAACATGGCCGGCTCAATTCCAGTTTGAAGCCCTTACTCTTGGTGTTGTCTCTTCCTTGGGACGACCTTCTCCAGGTGTCTCATGGCTGGCTCCCTTCCTCCCAGTTCTACTGTTTCATAGTTAGATGGCCTTCACTGAAGTAGTTCTCCTAGGCCAGCCTCTTTCTCATACCCTTGCCTTATTTATTTTCTTCCCAGCACTCATTACCACCTACAATTGTATCATTTACTTGCTTAATTCTTTGTGTCTGTTTTCCCTTACCTTCTCCTGTAGGTAAGGCCCTGAGGGCAGAGATTATCCAGTGTGTTTCCACTGGGTCCCCATGGCTTAGAGCCAGGCCTGGCTCAGGGCAAGAACTAAAGAATGTTTGTTGAAGTAAATAACAAAAGAAGAAGTGAATGCATTTATTGTTTTGAAATTCAAATAAACTGAAGGCTCCGGTCTTCCCTGAATGCAGGTGACCTCAAAAACTTCACAGCCAAATATAAATAAAAATGGAAATGTGAGATGTTCCAGGGACACGACCCTGGGTACTTCCTTACCTGGTCTTTCTTTCCAGGTTCCTCAGTCTTAAACCTGTCTCCTTCTTGTTTCCACTTCTGTAAAAAATTCTGCTTTCACTCTCTGACATTTGCATTGGCATTCTGTCTCTCAGCCTTGCAAGGTTTCCAGTTTTTCCACACAGATTTAGCTCATCTACAATGAATTGCATTGGTTAAAGTAACAGTCTTTATTACAACTTGGAAATAAAAACAACAGGGCCTCCCTGGTTCACTATTATGAAGGGCTTCCAACTCAGAAAATTTAAAACATTGGACAATTAGCACCCTTAATCTTCATAATTATAGCATATTCCTAGCACATTCCAGGATCAGAGGCTGCAGGGAAACTACTTGGGTAATTCCAGGAACTCAGAGAACTGTCAAATTATCTCTCTGATGTTGCCTTCAGTTGAGCCTTTTCCTTCCATGTTAAATTTTTTTCTTTATAAAGGGAACAGAAGGAAAAAGGCATGTTATAAGAACAGGAAGACTTTAGCTTTTCCTAGACTAAAAGGTAAAATGATATTTAATAAGTGCATGTAGAATTATTATTATTTTCCATCACATTGAAAGTTTTCTTTTATCTAAATTTATTTTCATAATCTGGATATTTTGGCCCCCTAATTAATTTATATATAGGCTTTATTTTTCTTTACAAAATACAATGAGGGCTGATGTTGAGCCAGTATGCACAGGTATGACTTTATTAAATGTTTATGACCAACATCTATTTTGATTGGTTGAACATCTCTTATGGTTATGAAGTGTTTTGAATATTACCACTAGGAGCACCAATAATCAACAAGTATCTGTTAAACATCCTCAGTGTAGAATACTGGGGTAGTCTCAGAAGTAAAGAAAAATAGTTTAAGGCCTGGCAGGTGCCTTGATGACATTAAAAATTAGAAGTGGATAATGGATATAAACACTTGCGCACATATCGTGTGTGAGTACACACACACAATGCAATGGATGACATGAAGTAGCACATGTATTATTTTAATAAACATGAAGGCAAAGTAAATTCAATGTTCTTCCAATCTAAAAGTGTTTTCTGAGCTCCTGCTAAGTGTGTAGCATTCAGGGTAGTGTTATAGGAACACCGAGGTGGTGAGGCCCGGTCCCTTTTACCATGCTGCTCAGCAAATGATAGAGCAACAAGAAGGTAGAGGCTATAGAATGACACAGGCTGGAGTGTCCAAAACAGCTGCATGAGGGGCAAGAAACATTAGCTGGGCCTTGAAGAAATGAGTGGGAATTGTATGCAAAAGCAGTTATGCCTGGAGATTGCCAAGCAAAAAACAGGTAATCAAAGGAGCTAAAAAAAATGTACAATGCTTGATTGGATAAAGTGACTGTTTAGATAACAGTGAGGGCTCTAGTCTGGTGTCAGGTAGGAGATGATGTACAAAGGGAGGTGAGAGTACAAAATCCAGGAAGTCTTAGAAACTAAGCTGAGTTTGCACTTGCAAAGGGAAATTTCTAGCAGGTAGAGAAGTGAGAACAACAGAGCCAGGCTTGAGATAAATATAACCTTCCAAATTGAAAACAAACTCAATGCCCATCAGTAGCAAACTGAGGTAATAATTTATGATGCATCATAAAATGGAATATTATGGAGCTACAAAAAAGCTATAAAAATGATGTAAAGCTATCTTTTTGAAATTAATGAATAAGAATCATTAAAATCTCTCCCAATAAATTTTAAGTGGAAAAAAAACTGACCTGAAGTTTGCATAAAAAAAAGAAAGACCATTTGCAAAAGGTTGTGCAAAAATGAGTTTTAAGGGAATCAATTATATGGTGATGACAGGGGACTAGACTTCAGCAGTGAGCACACCGTGTAGCATAGAGATTAGTGTTGTGAAGCTCTATGCCTGAACATTGACATCATCTTATTAACTCATGTTTCCCCAATAAATCTAATTTAAAAGTTAATGACTAAAAAGGTTAGTGTTCTCATCTTTTTCACTAGAACAGAGTTCTAGAACTGTTCACAGAGCAATCACTGACGTCGGCATGATGAGATCCAGATGCCAAGGATAGAGAGAGAGCAGTAACTGCTGTGCGACTTTCAAGTCTGGTTTTAGGAGAGCTGGCACATCACTGACTGTGCTAATGTATAACTCTATGTTTAAATTGTCATTTGCTCTCCCTAATTTTTAAGGACAAAATGGGGATCTGAAGCAGGAGACTTTAGATGTAATACGTGGAGTTGACAGACAAAGAAAGAGAACATTAGCCTGGCATGGATAACTTATGTGTCACAAGTTACATATTTTAAGTCAATGTTCACTGGATCATTTAACTTGGCATTTATAACTTGTGTCAAAAATAGAAACTTTGTTCAGTTTGCAAGGTACAAGACTTATCATCTTCACAGAGATAGAGAAAAACGTCATGTAGGCAAGAGCAGAAATCCACCAAACTTCTTTGACTTTGAGAAGGTTATAGACAAGGTTGACAGTGTCAATGCATGCGGCTTGATTTATCATGAGCTTCAGAAGGCCCTCAATAAAGTTCCACATGACAGCCATCCATTGAAAGCAAGAGCTAAGGAGATCCAGGGTAGAGCATGGGAATGAATAAAGAACTAGTTTAAAAAAAAAAAAAAGCTGAGGACAGAGAGGCTGCTGACATGATGAGCGATATTGCTTTCCAGATAAGTTTAATAACGGCTAAGCTTTTTATATAATTGTGTTAGTTTTTGGAGTTGAGAGAGGCATCTCAAAATGTTTATTGTGATAGAACTGCAGAAAACAGAGAAACTAGGTGCTTAATAGCCTAGATAAGATTAATTTCAAGTTAAACTGCCCCTAGCCTGGTTATGTTTTTACAGATTGCTGCAGTATTTGATCAGGAAGGAGGAAGAAAATAAACACTGTCAGTGAACCAGCAAGTTGGCTTTTTAAACAGTAGAAATAGCTTCAACAGCCAAGATGGAGCTAATGAAACTGAAGATACGGCGAAACGTATTAGGCTAAGGAGCAGGATACCTGAGTTCCATCCACTTCTGAGCACTTAAGCAAGCCGTTTGGTGCCAACTCTTTAATTTTTTTTACCTTTTGGTGCCAATTTTTAATCTACAAATGGGTGAATGGGAGCACATAATTTCTGAGCTTTCTTTTCAAAATAACCTTATATGAGACTATGATGACAGTTGTGACATAAAAGGTTGAGTATTTGACTGACCAGGAGATTTAGGGATGTCTAAACAATTTAATTTCACAGAGCAGAAAGATAGCCCCTCCAGTGCCAAATCCATATCAACTGCATGCAATAGAAATAATAGTGAAAGGAATGCCAAGCTTTTTCTGTAAATTAAAGTTGTTTTTACAAAATATTGGGCCATATTTTTTGGATGTATGCTCTCAAACAAATTAATACTGCTTGCAAGGAGGAAAAAAGGAGATGCAAGTGTCTCAAATATATTGGATACATAAAAGCTGGAGTATGCATAATCGTCTTGCAAGAGTTCTTAAATCTCTGTATATAAACTGTTTAAAAGTAAATTAAAATTATTCCTTAATGAAATACACATCTGAAGTCACTTGAATAACTAATCATTTTATGACCCATGCCGTGAATTTTTAATGCCTACTTCTACCTGATTATTTTAGATATGTCTGTGTTGTAAATTAAAAGCTACATAAATCATTAATGTGTTGATACAGATCAGTGAACTGCTTACACTGTATGGGATTCCTTAGGACATACAATGTCTGATTCACCTCCCTCCCTTTCAATTATACAGCAGCCAGGCTCTTTTCCTCTGTTCATCTTCTGCAAGGTTTTATTTGGTAGAACTGCATGTTGAAGCTTTTATCACCTTCCCAATATAGTCTGATGCTTCCAATCAAAGGCTTCTCACAGCACAAAAATAAATAGGTCCAAAACCTGAGAGTGTGGAGATAGAATCTATGAGGTGAGATACTTCTGCTTTTTTTTTTTTTTTAAATCTGTGTTTCCAGAAAACTGTAGCAACAAGACATAACCTCTATACTCTTCTTAGGTCAATGTACCCTTTTTACCTTCCTTGAAAATGCCATGCCTTTTCTGTACTTTGAGTTAAAGCATCCTTATTGCCCAGAAGAAGGACTCTCACTTTCTCCCTTCATCAGTCCCATAGTTATACCTTCTTCACAGCCGAGCTTAAGAACCGCATTATCTATGATGCTGATTAAGCTTGCCCCTAATTAAAGAAGTGTAATCCACTTTGGAAAAACTATAAAACTACAATAAATTGAATTAATTTTATAAAGTTTCTGCTATAACAAATGATTTTTTCAAGATGCCGTAGAATGATAAAGATGAGCAACACATGGGCACTGGAATATAATGGGAACAACAAGATACACAAAAAAATCATCACAGAATGGTGAATGCCATGAGAGAGCATCAAAGAAAGAGCTGTGGGTATATAATTGAATACGAATGACTATAAAATTTAAAGGATGAATAAGAAATTGCCACAGATACATGCAGTGGTAAAAAACATGTGTTTGGGTTAAGGCAGGTTGTCAAATGGTCAAATGTGACTCATGCAGGCTCTAAAGTGACAATTTAAAATATAGTGGGCATTGAAATTTTTTCAAGTTGAGTTGAAATATACTTAAATGTCTCAGATATTGAGATTTACAATTTGTCTTAATCTTAAAGCTAAAATGATTATTTAATTTTTTTAAGAGAAGAGTAATTTGGTCATTTATGGAGAGTAGATGAATTGGATTCGGTTATACACTTGAAGCGCTGAGACCAATTAGATTTAAAGGCAAACCATCCATTTTATTATTATTATTTTAAAATTCAACATTGTCTATTAAGTGTCTATTGGATGCCAGATTTTAGGACCAGTGCTGAGTAGTTAAAAAAAAAAACAAAAGTCCTTACAGTAACAGAAATTCATTCAAGGGGATGAAAACGAACATGAGACAAGAAACAGATAATTGGTCTAGTGATGATAAGAAGAAAAACAGTGAAAGGCACGGAGTTCTTGGGGTTTTCTCTTCTGGGTTGGGTGGACATGGAAGGCATCTCTGAAATCGCTTCATTTAAGCAGGGGCTTAATTCAGGTGTGGAAATAAGTTGTTCAGATACATAGAAGATTTCAATGATTCTTTTTTTTTAAGATTTTATTTATTTATTTTTAGAGAGGGAAGGGAGGGAGAAAGAGAGAGAGAAACCTCAATGTGCGGTTGCTGGGGGTTATAGCCTGCAACCCAGGCATGTGCCCTGACTGGGAATCGAACCTGCGACACTTTGGTTCAAAGCCCGAACTCAATCCACTGAGCTATGCCAGCCAGGCCTCAATGATTCTTTAAGGGATGTCTGGTTTCCCTTCCCAATATACTCCTAAATCTTTCAACACTTGATCATATGTTTCTTTGCCTCTACCTTTTTTTTTTCTTGGTGAAGTTGGAGCAGGGTGCATCTCACAGACCGACTAGCTCAGGAGACAGGAAGCATATTACGGTAGGTAGAAAAAATATTCTACAATGAATTCAGAATGTTTGAAAAGGGAATTCTGAGAACTCTCTACAACCCTTTAACTGCGACTTTATAAGAAGGTTTAGCTGCTGTGAAAATCTGCCAGATACCTTGAATAAAGGAAACCAATAATGAATTTAGTTCCAGTAAAATGAGGTAAGGTATAATCATTAATCAACACAACACACAGGAAATATCTTTTTTTAAGTGAAGAAAGAAAGGAAATTAGAAGTTATAGAAAAAAGAGGCAGGAAAGAAGGGAGGAAAATAGTGTAGCGTGGGTGACAATAGAAAATTGTGAGAGAGCTAATGACAAACAGTGTGAGGGATGCTGAGACAGAAGGAGAGCCGTAGGAGAGTCGCGCCGGATTTCTGCTCCCAGTTATTGGGCTCAGTTGGTTTACATAATATCTTGTTCATCTGAATACTGATGAGCAAGCAGAAGTGAAAACATGAATGCCTCACGAATTGTAATTTAATATTGTAATTTTTACAATAAATAGTTATTTTTACTTAGAATGTTGCAGTTCAAAAATGAAACAGAACTCATTGGGACAGGGGCAAGAGACCAAAAAATAAAAATCAACAACCAATTGTTGCCATAGAATGGAGTTGTAAATTTCTGGAATGGCTAAAGAGCAAAGAAGAATTCTAGAAATTAAAGGAAACCATGGAGGAGACAGCCAAAAAAAAAATGCATATAATAACTCTACCCAATAACTTACCTGGCTCTTATACTATGTATGGGCAGGATATGTTTCAGGTGGTCTGGCACAAAAGCAACATTAGGAAGGATAAAAATAAAAGTTTTGAAGTACAGAACTTATCTGATGCCCACTACTACAAGACAGACTTTGAAGTTTCAGTCAAAAAAATAAATAAACTGTTATGAGAACAATAATACATTTGCTTCAGAAAAAGATAATAGAAAATAGACAAATCTCCCCAACTTATCAACCATAATATCTACTATCAAACAAAAAATAATATTACCAGAAATAGTAAAGAGAAAAAACAATCAACAGAAACCAACTACAAGATGACAGGTGTTACAATTAGCAAAGATTTTAAAACAGGCCTTAGAAAAATGCTAAAATCTTAAAGGAATTTTCTTCTTTACAGTCTTAAAGGAAAAAGAAAACAAAAACTAAAGAGATTGGGAAATACCAGCAGAGAAATAAAAATGGTAAGAAAGAGACCATATTAAAATTCTAGAAATAAAAATGTCAGTGTCTAAAGTTAAAGTTTCACTTATGGACTTGACAGCATATTGAATACAAGAGAAAAGAAAAAAGGCAATTAAAAAAAATACAGTTAGTACAGTCTCAGTGATCTGTGGAGTGGTATCAGCCTAGTCTAATATAGAAGAGAGAGATATGCCAAGAAACTCTGGGTAGACAAGAAGAGCAGCAAATTGCATTGCTTTAGAAGTCTGACTTTGAGGACAAGCTTAATTAAAATGAGAAGTAGCACGGCATTTGAAGGTGGGGTAAAAGACCACTGCACAGAACAGAAAGGAGAAAGGAGAGTACAGGTCAGAATGTTTTTTTGAGCCACCCAGGCTGATAGATACGTTTCCGGAGAAGAGGACGTGATCAGCTACTTCTAAAAGGCATCAGTGTTTTCTCTCAGTGGCTTCTTTCCCAGGAAGGAGCTGATCCAGACAAACACACTGATGTCTTTGTCTTCTTTGCTCTACCATGAACCACCTACCCTTCAGATTCTTTGTTTCTCATTCTATCATTATTTATTCCTTATTGTTGAATTAACCAATCTTTTTTCTGTGCCTGTCTGTACAAAGTGAGACCTGGGCTAGACATTGTACTAGAAACCAACACTGAACTTTGAAGGATACATTAGTTTCTCTGAGTACAAAACCAAGGGTTGGAATCAAAAACAAAATATGTTCACTATGTAGGATTTGAGGGGATACCTAGGAGACCTGGGCAGCCTGGGGTACCTGGGGCAGAAGTGAGCACAAAATATGATATTATTCTCTTTCTTTTTAAAAATATTTTATTTATTTATTTTTAGAGAGGGAAGGGGGAGAGAGAGAGAGAGAGAGACAGAGAGAGAGAGAGACAGAGAGAGACAGAGAGAGACAGAGAGAGAGAGAGAGACACATCAATGTGTGGTCACTGGGGGCCGTGGCCTGCAACCCAGGCAAGGGGGGAATAATAGGGTATTAGAATAAAAAAGGGGATGTGTGGCTCTGTTACATGTGAATCTTTTTGTGGACACCTGGAGAAAGCCAGCCTGATCTCATCTCCAGACACCCCTATTGCTTTGGGGACCACTGCTGAGACCCCTGAGGTGTCGGCTAAGCCTGGCAGCTAGTCCACCTGCTCCCTGGCAAAGCCCAGAGTTCCATTTAGGGTAACTGGCAAGTTCACATTTCATGTTGATACTTCTCAGTCTAAAAATATAAAGACATGGAAGTAAAACTTTTATTTGGGAAAGTAGTTTGAACAACACTTATTATTTAAATTTACATGACTATACTCATTCTCAAAATCAACAATGTAAGAAAATAGGCTAGACATTGTTTTCATTCCTCAACTGACAAGTATAAGAACCCTACTGTGCCATAGAAGAACAAGCACCATGGGGCCAGAGGGACTTGGGTTTAAAGCTGAATGCTCCACTAAAGTGTGGACTCAATCAGTTGTGTGTTTTCTAAGCTGCAGTTCCCTGCTCTGAAAAATGACGATATTGTCTGTGTGCCTTGCAGTGTTTTGAGTTTTATATAAGGCAGTGTGTGGTGTGTGGAGGTGTCTAACATTTCCCCAGCAAACATGAAGTGTCCATGTATGCTAGATAGTCTCTACCTTGATTTGCCCATTAACCCAAAGTAGAAGGAAACTAGCGTCTGAACTGTTGTTTCTTTGTGTTTTGCATGTCATCCTCTAAGAGTCTAATGCTAGTGTTTTCTCATAAAGGGTTTCTGCATAAAGGAAAATGACTAGGAAGAGGAATTGAGGCATTCTAGCTTCACAGAGTAAACCACATCTCCTCCTGTACTATAAAGTTAAGCAGAAAACAAAAGTAATTTGATGATATTGTCAGCCATATTTCTAATATTTGAAGGACAGTAAGATTTTGCTTTACTTTGATTCATTTGCATGGCTATACAGCTTAAAATAACCAGTTAATAGCCTGTATGTGTGCCTGTGTATACAGAGCTCACATAAAATACTGAAAGCAAACTAGTTGAAGGTAGATTGAAATTAGAAAGCTGTTCTAACTTACTGGTATTACTGACAGAACATTATAAATTCTTCATTATAGATTTAAAGTCTTCTCTGATTTTCCCATTTCCAGTTTTTTTCTAAATTTAAAATTGGATCATATTTTATGCTTGCAGGGTGTTTTCTCAATAAATACAGCCTTTCATATTGGTTTCTTATTTTATTCCTTCACATCTGGTTGGTTATGTCCCCAATTAAATTGCATTCCAATTTTTCTTACAATCGTAATAATAATACAACTTTTTCAGATCAAATAAAGTCTCCCCTAGGAGTTGTTTCTCTTACATCCTGGCTAAAATCCTGGCTAAAGTGCAGCTCATTTTCAACAGTCAATAATGATTTGTTTCTACTATATTTTACTCATAAGGCCTAAAGCTCATTTTTTTAAAGGAGAAGAAAAAAAATCCCTGACATTAAAAATGTTCTACCAAGCCCTTACTATATGAAATGTTAAAGGGACTTATTTAAGAAAAAGAAGATCAAAACTCTGAACAGTAAAATGACAACAAACACACAACTATCAACAACTGAATCTAAAACAAAAACAAAAACAAAAGATAAACTAAGTAAACAACTAGAACAGGAATAGAATCATAGAAATGGAGACCACATGTAGGGTTATCAGTGGGAAGGAGGAGGAGAGAGAATGGGAGAAAAGGTAGAGGGAATAAGAAGCATAATTGGTAGGTGCAAAATAGACAGGGGGAGATTAAGAATAGTAAAGGAAATGGAAAAGCCAAAGAACTTACTTGTACAACCCATGGAAATGAACTAAGGAGGGGGATGATGGAGGGAAGGGGGTGCCAGGTGGAGGAGGGCAAAAGGAGAGAAACAGGACAACTGTGGTAGCATAATCAATAAAATATACTTTTAAAATAATGTTCTACATTGAGAGATTGGCCCCCCAAAATCATTTCAAAGAAGGATTTCTTTTACGTGGTCATTAAATAAGCACAAAAACACCTCCTGTGCATGCAGACCTTTCGCTCAACACTGTGGCATAGGGGTTTGGACCACACGGTGACAGGGGTTTTGGGCATAGTTGAATTTGTTGTATTTGTTTATTTTTAAGAAACACAAGAGAAATTCTACACCCATGTGAATATTTTCCCTTTTAATCAGTCTTTACTTCAGAAGATTTGATATGTTTTCCCGACCAACCCCCGCTTTTTTTTTTTAACTGGGAAGCAGTCAACTCTCAATAATTACTTGGTGTCAAATGGAGAGATACTGAGTTTTAGATCTGAAAGGAAACATAGAAGTGATGTTGGTAAAACACCTGCTTGTGTTGTGGGTAAATACTACATTTGGGCAGAAATTCAAATGAGCATGAGCAGTATAAGAGAGGGAAGGGATAAGGTCAAGAGGGCTAATTAAAAAGAGTGGCCTCTTACTTACCTGGCAGGGGAGATACCATGATCGTGAAGGTGGTTTTTCCAGGATGAGGCTCACCCTTCGCACTCCAGGTGTGCTGACTCCTGTGGTTTCCCCAAATGTGGAAACTCCACTGCATAATGTGTGGTAGTGGGGACTGCATTCACACTCTCCCCTGGAGGGGGAAAAAAAAAAGAGTGGCCTTGCTGGGCTTTGAAATTTGGCTGTGACTAAGGAGTCAACAGAGGCTAAGTGAGCAGGACTTTGTGATTGGGTCTGAGAGTAGCCGAGGTAAATGGAAGAAACTGAAGAATGAGGACATGTGGAGGCCCTTGTAACAATATTTTTTGGAGGGTTTGTTCATTTTAATCATGCTCGGCATAGCACCCTGAAAGCACATGCACGTCCAAATCCAAATCTAGCAAATGTTAGTACTAGCAGCCAATGAGAAACAGGAAGAAGAAACAAATGACCTTGTAACTTGTGGGTAGGTTGAGAAAACAGGAGTGGTCTGTGTAGTAGTGTTTCACCAACTAAACAGGGTCCCTTACTTCTCCCTTGGTTTTTATCATATCTGTGATGATTAATTATGTGTCAACTAGGCTATGGGCCCAATTGTGTTTGGTCAGACACCATTTGAGATAAGCCTATGAGGTATTTTTCAGGTGTGCTAACATTTAAATCAGTAGACTTTGAGTAAAACAGATTATCCTTCATAATACCGGGAGGTGGGGTGGCAAGACAGGGCAGGCCCCTTGTAAGACAGGCTTCCCCTGCTAGCTGAGTGTCCTAGGAACCCATCTGTATCAGTGTACCAGTTAACATTTTTGTGAGAGGATGCCTTAGGCTTCAGTGAATTTTTTTTGAAGACCCTTTCACTACATTTGCCCATTTCATGATGGGTGATTTAGGAGCACACCTGCCCACACCACGCAGAGTGTTCAGCAGTTTTTGACCAAAAAAATGGCATGATCCCCATGTCCCATCCTTTGTATTCACCCCATCTCACCCTGAGTGACATTTTTTGTTTCCCTGGATGAAAAACAGTCCTCAGAAGGAAACATTTTGCCATTGTGGAAGACGTGAGCAAAAAATGGCAGAAGCGCTAAAAGACATTAATATCAACAAGTTCAAAAACTATTTTGAGCAGTGGAAAAATGTCTCAATAGGTATATTGCATCAAATTGAGAGTATTTTGAAGGTGAGGTGACTGAAGTTCAAACATATAGAATAAATACACAATATTTTATAAATAAATTCCAGGTTTTTTTGTCCCCCCTCCTATGGGTGGGCTTCATCTAAAGAGTTGAAGGCCTAAAGCAAAGACTAAAGACACCTGAAGAGGACAGAATTCTGTCTCTAGACCACCTTTGGACTCAAAGGCAGCTCTTGCTAGAATTTCCAGTTTGGAGCCTGCCATTTAGATTTTGAACTTGTCAGCACCTTCAATTACATAAGCCAATTCCTTAATATAAATCTCTCTCTCTTCTCCCTATTACACACACACATACATATACATACACACACGTGAATAATTATACATGTGTGTATGTATATATGTATATACATAAATATATATGTATACATATATGCACATATTATGTAAATATATTTATGTATATACATAAATATATATGTATATTTATATATATATACATGTGTGTGTAATAGACATAATATCCCAGCAGCTGTAAAATACCAAGATATAAAGATGCAGAAGAGGAGTGGGAAATTACTATTATTGAAATATGGGGTTTCTTTCTCTTTTTCTTTCAGACAAAACAGATTTTTAAAAAAATTATATTTTACTTTTTATGCCATTATAGTTGTCCTGATTTTTCCCTTTTCCCTGTCTCCACCTAGCAGCCACCACTCCCTCAGGCAATTCCCCCCACCATTGTTCATGTCCACAGGTCATGCCTATAAATGCTTTGGCTACTTGGCTAATCTGTAACAACCTATTTGTACTTCAAAATCCCTTCACTTCTTCACACATTCCCCCACACCCCCTCCCATCTTACAGCCATCAAAACACTCTCTGTATCCATGATTCTATCTCTATTCTTGTTTGCTTAGTTTTTTTTTAGAGTCAATTGTTGATAGATTTGTATTTTTTTACCATTTTATTGTTCATAGTTTTGATCTTCTTTTTCTGAAATAAGTCCCTTTAACATTTCATATAATAATGGTTTGATGATGATGAACTCCTTTAGTTTTTCTTGTCTGAGAATCTCTTCATCTGCCCTTTGATGCTAAATGATAGCTTTGCTGGGTAGAGCAATCTTGGATGTAGGTACCTGGTTTTCATGACTTCCAATATTTCTTGCCAATCTCTTCTAGCCTGTAAAGTTTCTTTTGAAAAATCAGCTTGTAGTCTTATGGGAACTCCCCTGTAGGTAACTAACTTCTCTTGCTGCTTTTAAGATTTTCTCTTTATCTTTTACCTTTGGCTTTTAAATTATGATGTGTCTGGATTGGGCCTCTTTGCATCCATCTTGTCTGGGACTCTGTGCTTCCTGGACTTGCAGGTCTATTTCCTTCACCAAGTTAAGGAAGTTTTTTCATTATTTTTTCAAATAGATTTCCAATTTCTCGCTCTTTCTCTTCTTCTTCTGGCCCCCCAATGATGCAAGTCTGGACCTGTTGAAGTTGTGCCAGAGGCTGCTTATACTCTTCTCATTTTTTTGGATTCTTTTTTCTTATTGTTGTTCTGATTGGTTGCTTTTTGCTTCCTTATGTTCCAAATCTTTGATTTGATTCTCAGCTTCATCCATTCAACTGTTGTATCCCTGTAAATTGTTCTTTATTTCAATTAGTGTATCTTTTGTTTCTGAGCAGATTTTCTTTTATGCTATTGAGGTACTAAGTTCCTTGAGCATCCTTATAATCAGTATTTTGAATTCTGCATCTGATAGATTACTTATCTTCATTTCTTTTAATACTTTTTCTGGCATTTTGATCTGTTCTTTCATTTGGGCCATGTTTCGTTGTCTCCTTGTTTTGGCAGGTTCCTTGTGTTAGTTTCTATGTATCAGGTATAGCTGCTTGAATGAAAGTCTGACAACTATGGAATTAAACAAACTATACCCATCTAGACTGGTAGGAGGGGTGCAGATACAGAGTGGGCTGGTCCTTCACTCCTGTGTGGTGTATAAAAATTTGGGAGGGATATCTTTGGAGTTAGGAGTCCTAGCCCTACACCAGGCCCCCATCCAGTATACCAGTGCCAGGAAGACAAATCCCTACTATTTCTAGCTGCAAAAGCCATCAGGAGTTTTGTCAGTGGGAGAACTTCTGGAGCCCCAAGCAGTTCCTCTTAAAGAACCCACACACAGAGTCACCTACTCGGACTTACTTCCTCTGAGCTCTAGCACAGGGGTAGCAGCTTGAAAGGCACTGGTGGTACACAGGAGAAACAGAAGTATCTGGGCATCAAGGCTAACAGAAACCATTGACCCTTTTCTAAACCCTCTCCCTGCAGAGCCAGCAAGCTGATGCCTTATCTGAGACTCCATTGATCTGGCTAACACTGTTTTACTGGCCTTGGAGATCTCCATAGATGCCACCCCACCCAATTTACCAGCCTACCCAAGCTGCTTTTCCATATGAATGGCTAATCTTGGCTCAGGATGCACAACTTCCTAAATCCTATCAAACAAACAACAGCTTGCCTCAGTGGGCCCCAGAACCAGCTCTAGCAGCCGCCAGCCTAGAGTCACAGCTTGGCTTCACCTGGGAGTCTCCAAGCCCAACACAAATAGCAGCCATCTCAGATTTCTTTATTGCTCAGGCAGGGTGGCCCCAGGTAAAACATAGGTGGGGGCTGACCTTGGCCTGCACCACCTGGGAAACCCCAGGGCCAGCCCACCCAGTGGACAGCTATAAACATCAGAGTACTACCACCCTGCCCCTGCACAGCTGGTACTCCACAGAGGGTGGAGATTGGTGGTCAGTGGGCACAGCCAGTCCTTGCAGCTGACTGCCCTGGGTAAATCCCTTCCATTGACCTGCCAACAGCAACCAAGGCACAACTACAAGAGGAAGGTGCATTCAGCCCATACAAAGTGTGCACCTGAAGTACCCAGCATGGGTGAAAGGGGAGGCTGTGCCACTGGACCTTATAGGACACCTACTACATTAGGCCACACTATGAAGTATGGGGTTCCTTAATTGTGTAATAAAACTCTCCTGAAATTAGATAATGCTTATGGTTAGACAAGCTTGTAATATACTAAAAACCACTGAATTGAACACTTTAAAAGAAAACTTCTATGGTATGTTAATTAATCTTGATTGATTTTTTTTAAGTAGGGAGATAAAAGATATAGGATATGTCCACAGATATGCCATTCTCTGCTAGCTCCATTACTTCATCACCTGAAAAGGATTGTCTCTGCTTCTCAGGCACTGTAGTAACCCAGATGCCACATGTCATGCCCATCCAGCAGCCACTGAAATACTAATATCACAAGAGCCCACATGGAACCCCTTCTCCAGAAGTGGAAATTGAGGAAGGCAGCTTCTATCCCTTTTTCAACAGAGGAAGATATTCTAGCATTTTGCTGGCTTGCAGAGAGTCACTCCAACCTCTCTAGTCGAGAGACACCCTAAATTCCTGTTGGCCTCCTTGTCCAGCCAGGAGAGCCCCCTATAGGTATCCTCAAAGCTGTCCCTATTGATGAGGACACAGTGATTAACTCCACTCTCAACCCACTCTAGAGGCATCAATGGTGCCTGGTGTAATCATCACCCAATTTATGGGGGCTTCCTTGGCCCCCAGAGCAGCCACTAGCATTGGCATCCCCATGGAGAGAGATATTGCTGACTCTGGTGTAGTTACCAGAGCCACTTCTATGAGGGGTGGGGGGATGGGGAGAAGTGCCACCCTGAGAAGGAAGCTGCTGGTGGGTTTGGGTCTATAGCCGCATCCTTTACAGAGGAACTGCATCCTGTGGAGAGTGTAGAGTCTGGACCATTGAAAGCCAGTTCTCAGGACTGGACTGTTTCACCTCCTAAGGGGGTCTGGTATGAGCTGGTCCCTTTGCTGAGGAACAGATGGAGACAAATGTCACTTGGCAACTACCCTGGAACATCTAGCTTCCTCTGGGGAGCTGCAGACCCCGAAGTTTGCCTGTTTCTTCACTGAGTACCCCTTTTACTAAAGTGCAAAACCTGCCGTTTGGAGCCAACATCTTCAGCAAGGGGCACCCCAGGCCTGATCTGAAAGCAGAGCACTGGCCCAGGTCTCCCTGAGCATAACTTCAGCTCATTAACTGCCTCAAAGGTGCCATTTTCTCTTCAATTGTTATTCCTCTCCTGACCTCACCTTCGTGGAATTAAAAGTACATTTTCAAGTAAGCAGTTGACTATCATTTCAGTTATTGGGAGAGGAGTACTGACTGAAAAACAAAACAGGAAAATGGAAGGACTTCGTGCAAGGGAGCCAACGTTAAGGGAGGGAAGGGGGATGCCAAGGAACAGGGAAATCTGGGACAATGTGAGCATGTTTAACAGCAAGAACTGCTCAGTGGGAGGAATTATGGGGTTGATGTCATGGCTGAGGCCACCCTTGGAGAAACCTCATGTGCTAACCTGACCCACTCTATGTGAGTTAGTAAAGGGCTTCCTCACCCAGGATTCAGACATCTGTGGGTTCTTGTCAGTGGGCTGGAGAATTGAATTGAACATTATAGGGAGAAAGGGGAAGTTTGGGATGTTGTTTGATTACATGTAAGGGGTGGCAAAGGAAAAGAAAGAGCCATCAACCCTGGCTTTTGTTATGGTGGTAGTAATAGCTGCACAGAGTAAAGCTCCAGCAAAAAGAAAGAACAAAGATGCCCCAGGTTCAGCAGCAAACAAAGCAGCTGGGAGACCCCCCCATATGGGTTTGCTGGATGTAGAAAGACAACCTTTGTTGATATTTTTATTCACATGTCACATCATGCTTTGTTCTCAATCGAGAATTAGTGATGAGGTATACTCAAGAATGTGCAACTTAGTGAGTGCAATTAATAATACTGTATTGTTTTGCTAAAACAGTAGATCTTAAAAGTTATCATCACGAGAAAAAAGTATATAACCATGTATGGTTATAGATGGTAACTAGATTTATTGTGACCATTTTGTAATATATACAAATATCAAATCATTATTATATACCTGAAAACTAATGTTATATGCCAATTCTACCTTAATTTAAAAAAGAGGTAAAAAATTAAACTAAAAAACCACACAATGAATTGATGATGGAATTGTATCTGTTAACTTAGTTTATTAGTTTATTCACTCAGTAATGATAACCTATTATAGATATATTTCATTTGAAAACTACAAAGAATGTGACTTTCCTAGTCTACCCTGCCCCTCCCACATGCTGTTCAGATACTTTATTGGGTACTTGACAGACTCTTAATGAATACTTGTTAACTTGATATCTCTGGTTATTTAATCATTCATTCATTCATTCATTCATTCATCAATTTATATACTGTATGCTTCCTACCCTCAGCAGTGTGCTAGGTGCTGAGAATAAATGTCTCGCTGGGTATGTGCCATTATGCAGGTATACCCAACTTTCCATTAGGAATATGCTTTTAAAAATTCATGTGAAAATTGAGTCATATTCAACCAAACAAAAGGAACCTAATGTTTAGGGAAAACCCTGAGGAAAATCCTTTTGTTATGTGGAGAATCTTCTTGTGATGAAAATTATCATATTTCAATGTTTCTGCTCTGTAAACCTGTCTTTTCATATGCTAGCTTTTCCAAAATAAGAGTACCACCTGTATTTTATTCTCAGTTCTTGGGGTTAGTAACATTTCAATTGGTTGCAGAGTCTTAAGCTAATCATTTTCTTTCTCAACATTAAAAAATGTTGAATGGCCAAACACTCATCAAAAATGTCAAAAATGTTTTCACTTTTGAAAAACTACTCTAAATTTTGAAGTGGCTTGATTAGGTTAGAGTGGTTTTTATATCATTTTCTATAACCACTTAACGGTAACTTTTAATGACATCTACCAAGAGCTTATAGAATTTTAAAGCAATCAGGATTTTTCCTTCCAATATAGCAAGAAGAAAATTAAACCAATTTATGCTACATAGAAGTTCTTATACTGTGTTCTATATTTATATTATTAAATTAAGAATATGCAATATGATGTTTTTAGCCATATGGTGTTAACTTATATTTGTAAATCACTATATATATATAAACTTTTTTTTTAGGTTGTTTTAATGGGTATCTATTTGTACCTTGTGTAGCAACAATATGGCATATAGTTTAGTTCCCTGTTCTGGAATTCAGACGTAAACTTACCCAAAATCAGTAAACTAGGAAAATTAGGACCAGAAGGTGGAAGAAAGGTCTTACCCAACTGTTCAATTATTAGATATTGTTTAGTTCAAGGGGAGATTTGAAGTGGCCACTTCTTCATTATATAATGCATTATATTATGCATTGTATCAGTATGGGAGTGATGGCATGATAAGGTGTATGGATTCCTGTTTCTCCGTATCCTCACCAATGCTTTTTATTGTCTTTTTGACTATAGCTATTCTTATAAGTGTGAAGAGGTATCTCACTGTGGTTTTAATTTGCATTTCCCCAATAACTAATCGTGTTAAGCATCTTTTCATGTGCTTATTTGCCTTTCATATATCTTCTTTGGTAATGTGAATAGAAGGTTCCCTGAAATACTCATCTTTCCATATCATTAATAATTTTTCATAATACAAAACATACTACTTGGTTTAAGACAGTCTCATACTTGGGAAAGTGGTGTAAACTCAGCTTTGTATCTATCACTGGAACTATTAAAAAGAACAGGTAGAAACAGTTACAGATCCATTGAAGCGGAGATGCAAAAGTGAGTGGGGGGGTTTTGACCAAAATTATCTCTAATTCCACCTCCAAGGTAAGGAAGAAACTGTGGCCAGCCCTAAAAAGTTTTATGAAAACCTATAAGTTCCTACTAGATGTTATCTCCACTTCATAGTCTTCCTTTGGCTTCTTAGGCCACCTGTGAACAGGACTAAGGTGGACAAACAGTCTGACACCTGGAATTCCACCCATCACTGTTCTGTCTTCATGAAACACCCAGAAACTGACATGCAAAAAGAAAGTGAGAACAACCTAAAATACTCATTTCTGAATTTACCATTTTGCTCATTTTTGCCTGTTGTTCAAGGCAGACTATTTTTCTCATTAATTAGAACATAAGTTTTACATTCATTTAAGGACAGATCTCACTTCACATAAAATCAAGACACAAGTTTTTCTGGGGCATTTCGTATGAAGAAAGAGAAAGAAGGAGAGATGGGCGAGAGGCCAACACATCACCCATTTGATTTTACAGGACCCGCTCTGGTCTCACTGGCTGCCTTTGTTTAACATTGAATAAAGCCGAAGGGTTTGCAGGAAGCCAGTCCGTGAGCCTGTCAAGGAATCAATGCCATTTTCCATAATCTGGCAAATCTTGAGGTGACCAGGGCTTTTTGTATAAACTTTGCTTTAAAAATTGCATAGTCTATTTTAAAAATCTAATTCCCCCAAAAGTGCTGCGTTTATCCTAACCAGCTCCAAGGCAAACAGTGTGATTGGAAGTACATTCATAATTCAACATGGTTAAATGCCAAGGGCCGAAGAGATAGCACCCCATTCGTCCGTGTGGGATGGGATGACATTCATGGTTGATTCGGCTCCTTGCAGCAAGCTTTGTAATTGGAGAAACCTAGGGCAGTGACCCCAGCTGTATGTCCTGCTGGTATGAAAATGAATTCTCATTAGTCTGACAAGTGGCCAGTTTGGGCAGTTCTTCAATATCAAAGTAAAAATGATCAGTCACAATTTTTAAGATTTCTAGAAATATGTACATAAAGTGAGAAAAGGAGTAGACTAGGAGAGAAATATCTTTGTCTGCAGTAACTATAAATATAACTAATACCTCTTTATAGTTCACAAATTTCCTTTTTCTATCATTTTATTTGAGTACATATTGTTACAAGGTAGACATTGTTGCATGCTTTTTCAGATGAGGAATCTGAAGCAAGAAACATTTAAGTGAGAAGTGGTTTAGCCTTGGCATTAGAAACAGAGCATGTGGATGGAGTTGAACCTATTAGGTGTGAGTCTTATCTTTATTGCAACCTAGAAGAGTGAACTGAGATAAATTATCCAGGAGAATAAACTGTGACAAATCACCTGATGGCTCTGTTTTCTAATCTGCAAAATTTTGATTAAAATGGTCACTCTGCCATCACATTGTTGTGGGGATTAAATAAAACACTGCATATAATCCACTTCAGTGGACAGTACATGGTAAGTGCTCAGTATGTTTCAGCCTCTTCTACCAGTTGCAAAAGTCCCATAAGCCAAAAGTGCCAACTTCAGATGGAACCCACCCACATTCAGGAAACTGAATTTGCTGGTTCTTATCTCAGCCCCTTCCCTCCATCTCATTCTGCCTGCTATGTTGTATAATACTTTTTATATAAGTAATGAATATTCATTAACAAAAATACAGTGACCCCTTAGTAGGCCCACAGAATTATCATGGCCACTTAGAAGATTTTTAAATGCATAATAGGTATTCCACAAAACCTTACAACTTTGTTTGCAAGCTAAGCCATACACACAGGAGACAAATGCTTTCACAAAGCACGTTAAAGCCTCAGGTGAGTCATACTGAGAATAGATGTCACCATGGTGCAGAAAAAGGAGACCTATGGCCTAAAATAGGAAAGAATGGTTTTTGTCATAGTTATTTTTTTGTTGTTCTTACTGATTTTTAAGGACATGGACAGACTTAAGCTAAGACTAGAAGTTCTAACTTTGATGGGTGAGGGAGAGAGGAATGGCAAAGTGTCTAAAAAAGAAAAGGAACAAGGCAGAGAGGAACCTGGAAAGCGCGGTAAGAAAAAGAGATGGTGGAGTTAGGAGTGACAACTTCACGTGGAAAGGAGTGTGTGGGAGACTGAACTGGAAGGCTGGAGTCAATGGGTTGGAGGCTTATTTTAGTGATGGACACTCTCCCCAGGTGTCCTGGTGAGCTGTAGTAAATCTGTGAATCCACTGGGTCAGTATTCAGTGGCTTCTGTGGACACAGCAAAAACTTTATGCTGTTCTAGGTTAATGGACATAAAAGGCAACAAAATCTATGTTCACATTTAGCTCAATACCATACCCTAATTTGATCCTTAGCTAAAGGTAAAGTGTTTCTGTGTGTGTGTGTGTGTGTGTGTGTGTGTGTGTGTGTGTACGCGCGTGCATGTTTCCTTCCAGGAACAGTTTTAACTTGGATTCTCCCATAACCTGCAATTCATTGTTTATGGAGCTGGCCCCAGTCTAAGGAACAGCTGGGAAGTGGGCTCCTTAGCCTTCAGGCCACTATTGACTACAAGTCTTCCAGCACCACCAGATTAATGGGATTGGGTACAACTATAGTAAGTTGCACTAATTAATCAATTTTATTTTACTTTATATACTTGTAGTTGAAGCTTTTACACTTAGTATGCAAATTTATGTAAATTAAAATTCAAATACATGCAAACAGATACGCAAATGTGTGTCCCTAGATTGCAAGGGAACAAAATCTGGTAGCCCTACTGTAAGTTCCTCAAACACAGTTGGGGGCAGGGAGAGAGAACTTGAACTACTCTTACAGCTTGATCTGCCTTTAATTTGTTAATATATGCAAGTTGAAAATGAAAATAAAAACATGTTTTACTTCAGCTGCTCCTTATGTTATAAAATAGAAAGCTGAAAATCTGCAACAATAACAGGAACAAAATCTGTGAGTTTCCTCATTGAGATAAGAATCCCAAAGTTTTATTTATTCCAAAATCATCTGCCTTTAGGCAGCAAGTCCCATAAGCATAGGTTGATAACTTTTAATTGATTGAATTGAAGCTATAACCAAACCCTGAGGAAATGCTCAAGCCCTAAAACATAAGACCTTATAATATAAACTTTCAGCTGTATATAAACTTCTTAGGAAGCAATAATGGAAATTGAAAAAATTGGGGGGGATTAAATAATGAAAAATTACAATTCAATTAATTCATATTAAAACAAAAATATTTTATTTAAAAGATGACTTATTTCCAAATGAGCTCAAGTTAAGGAGCAGGAATATTTTCTGTGAGTATCAAAATGAAAACTTCCTAAAGGAAAAACATGGGCCAGCAGCTTATTTGAGAATATATTGTAGGGGAAGAGATAGGTATCTGAGCCTTGTAATGTTGCATATTGCAATTATTTGCAAGCAGGTCTAATCACTGGGAAAATAGTAAATGAGTGAACAGTAAATAGCAGAATGAGCCCAGGCCCAGGCATCCGAAGCACTGGATTTACTGCTGGCCCTGATGCATTAGTCCTATGACATTTCAACATAAAGCAATTGAGGCCTCAATTTTATCATTGGTAAAATAAGATAATAATAATTGCTTGACCTTTTCAAAAGATCACTATGCCTTTCAAATGAGAAATAGTAAAGTACTAAACAGATGTTAATTACTTTATAAAAGTTTATCTGTGGTCATTGCCAAGTTTTTCTTTCTGCAAGGCCTTTCAGCACTCAAAACTTGGTTAAGGATTCAATCTGATCAATTAAAGATTAGAAAACCTACATAAGAAACTGAATGTCTCAAGACAGATGAATTTTTGTGGTCAGTACAACTTGGAGTGATGTCAGTAAGGAGACAGTGTAATGGAATAGTAAAAGGAGACTATTAAATTTGCAATCATTTGCTCCTCTGTACACTAAAACTATAATATATGAATTAAATGATCCCTCACGTTCTCAGATTCTGATTCTGGTGCCCATGGATCCTTATCTTGACTCCTCTATTTTGTACAGAAGACCAGTCTCAGCTGGGTGGCTTTTGATGCTCCTGACCTATATCTCTTTTCTCTTGCCACCGATTCCTAATACCATGGTCTTTTTGTGCACTGATTGATGAAATCATTTGTGCTAAAGAATGTCAGTTGCTGAAAGTAATTTTTTAATGTTTGTTTGTTTATTTATTGGTTGAATATTTTCTCTACGAATGTTGTTGGATATTCAGCATAAATAAAACATGACTCTTCAACCTAAATATTTAAAGCCTTAGGAGGGAAAAAAGACATATTCATGTCTATTAAATCTAAAGTTGTCCTCGCTCACTTGGTGAGGGTAGAAAAATGTTCTGAGATCAAAAAGGAAATGTCTCCAATGGTAAGCTAAAAGCATATGACTGGGTCAGTAGGTGCGAGCACTGGTGTTTCCTGAGAGCATTGTCAGGATCAGGTGACTGCTTTAAGGAAATTAATCTTGCAGCTGTGGCTTCAGGAACAGAGGTAAGGGTCTGTGTGTGTGCGTGTGCATGTGTTATATAAGGCAGCTTTGCTATGCCTTAGGTGAGAAACAATGAAAGGGTGACAGTGAAAATATCACACATAGGAAATGTCACTCACAAAGAGTCTTGGCAAGTGCTTTGTTATAGTAGACAAAGGAAAAAATAAGAGATATGTATGAATTCAAAGTCTTCAGCCTATGCTTGTAATAGAATGGGGCTATCGTTAACAGCAGCACACAGGTGATTTCATGATGGGGAAGTACTGGAACAGAAAAAATGAATACAGTTTAGAATTTGTCTTGCTGCAGAGGTGATTTAGGAGACATATTTTAGGGAGTAAAGAAAACCAAACAAAACCCTGGCAGAGAGGGAATGATTTTATTAGCAGAAGGGAGTTAGCTGAAATCCTAGATGAGGGTAAATTCAGGGAGATGAAGGTTGGAATGATAAAAGAGGTGAATGCCTCAGTTTAGAGGCCCAGGAAAAGATAGGCACCTAGCAGTTGGGAGTAGATTAAGACTCAGTGACTAAGGTGCTCAGGAAAGTGAGAGAAAAGGAATTTCAAAAGGATGAGATGATGGGCAGTGGACAGTGCTTTCATTAGTATGTAATAATCCAGGAGAAAAGTCAAGGAGAAGCCAGTAGGTCCAGCAGTCAGATGATATTGGTGATACCTTTTTGATAGAGTATTAGGTAGCCATTAAAAGTTATGCCATGGAAATAATAGAGCAAAGTGTAAAATTTGCTTACAATATTATGTTCAGTGAAAAAAGTAAGTACACTTATTTTAAAGAATGTCAGTGGAGGGTTGGGTCAGGAAGGGGGATAGGAAGTAGAGAAGTATGTGAAGATACTCAACAGTAATTGTATATGATTAGCAGCACGGTATGAGTGATTTCACTGGCCGTTTTTGCATTTAGATATTTCTAAATCACATTGGCTCTGCAAGGGAAAAACATTGGTGCTAAGTATTGGTTCTTTGATTTTTTCGTTAATGAGAAGAGAATAGAGACTTCTGTGTTTTTATTTTGTATTGAGCTTACTGGGGTAACACTGGTTAACAAAACCATACAGGTTTCAAGTGTGCAACTCAACAAGTCGTCTGCATATTGCATCGTGCACTCTTCACCCAAAGTAAAGCTTCTTTCCATCCCCATTTATCCTCCCTGTTCCCTCTTCCAACTGCTCCCAAGAATAGAGACTTTGAATGAGGTGTTCATTTTGAGAAAAAGCCAAATGAAGATTTTGTGTGTCCCTGTGGGAAAGATGATCTGCAGGGGGCCAGACCTAAAACTGCAATTTTATTTTGCATACAGAAGACTTAGGATGAGCAAAACATCATCTCTCATGTTGGAATAATGTTACTATGCATTTTATTGGCTTTTTATTTATTTAAATTTTTAAACATTTTATAATTGTACAGAAGATAAAAGTATCAGAAGTTTATAACTAGTTTAGTGGTTGTGAGAGTTTATGGTATATATAGATAGATAGTTTTTTTTTATTTAAAAATAGGTCCTGTCTTACAAAACTTTGACAAATATTGCTATGATCTTGGGCTACTGAAGATTTGAAATGTGGCTTGTCCAACTGGGATACACTGAAAATATAAATACACTGGATTTTGAAGACTTTTTATGAAGAAAAAAAGTAAATGTTTCATTAATAACTTCTAGATGGATCATATATTTAAATGATATTATTTTCTATATATTGGGTTAAATTATATGTATTTTTAAAAATTAATTTTACCTTTGTCTTTTTACTCTTTTAAATGTGACAGTTAAAATTCTTAAATCTTTTATGTGGCTCTCAAGATCTTTCCAGTGCTGGCCTGTAGCATATTTGACCTGGCAGCTAGGCCTGCCTACCACTGATAACTGCTGTGTCCGCTGCCAGATGCTGTCCCTGTTTACTTGCAATTCAGAGGCCAAGGAGTGGAAGGAGCCTAGTACTGAGATATGGATGGATGAGTGGCTTAATGAGTCTTTTTAGCCACAGCCTCTCAGAAAACACTTCTGTGTACAAATCAAATGGGGCTAATTTGGCAGTGCATAAAGTATTGCCACTTAAACAGCAAAAGGGACCTGACAATGAGTTTTCTGTAAATAAAGGATACAGATCACCCAATCTTAGAGGTCCATCATGTTGGGATGACACAAGAGAGAACATCAGACTCTTCTTCACAATGTTTTCTTGGGAGTGTTCTTTTCCCTTTCAATATTTACATTATTGCTCATAACCCACTTAAGTCTGACCAGTCCTCTAAGGACATCCAGTCTCATGTTCCTTGTGAAAGTTTTATCCTTCACAAGTTCCCCACAATTCAGGATGCACTTGTCTTCTAAACCAGTAATCTGGGTCTTTTGTTGTCTGTAAACTCTTTTGTGTGTTAGCTTACTCACCAGCTGACCCATTCAATGGAGAAGTGTTTCATGCCTTGAACCATCCAGCACAGGATTGGTTTTCTGCTAGTAGCTGCCACTCAACAGCTGAATTGAATCAAATATATTCTTTGAATTGTGAGGGGTCTTCATAGATACACACACACAACTTTATAAGGAAAAATACAAGTGCACATGTAATATCAGTTGATATGCAAATGTCTCTTAAAGTAAGTTGAACAAATTGGAAATAAAAAATGTGTTTAATAGATCTAGCCTACCAAACAGCATAGCTTAGTATAATCTACCACGACCATGCTCAGAACACTTATATTAGACTAGAGTTGGGCAAAATCATTTAACACAATGAGTACGCTGTAGATATTTGGTAGTTTACCCTCATGATTGTGTGGCTGACTGGGAACTGTGGCTCACTGCTGCTGCCCAGCATTTTGAGAGTATCATACCACATATTACCAGCCTGGTAAAAAATCAAAATTCAATATGCAGAGTATGGTTTCTACTGAATGCATATCACTTTTGCACCGTCATTAAGTCTACTTGTCTTAAGTACTGTCTGTGGTAAGGAAAAAGAGAGAGGCTGAGAATGAAGGGAAAGTAAATCTCCTTTATTTCTTCTGTATCTGTTTGTATATGTGGCCCAGATATGTGAACATATTTCAGTGGAGAAATATCTATATTATGCCAGTATTTACAATATTTACATGTCAATATCTATAGGCATAACATGTGGTGTTCCTTTCTGCTTTTGCCCTTGTATCATGGTCAAATCACAATCTTCACTTCTTCTTATCCCTAAAGCTTGGAAAGGGGATGTAGGATTTTACTCTATCTACTAATGAGTTCATCATCTAATGTATGTAATCAAGACTGAAAAGAAAAGAGTGAAAATGAAAACAAGATTAAGTAGTAAACAGTGGACTTACTGGTTGAGGCCAGTTTCACATATGTCAACATTTCTAATTGTTTGATTGAACTGGAAGAAACACAGTTGAACAGAAATTTCAAGAAAGTTTCCTCCAAAACATAACCTAATTTGGCATGAATATTTATGTTTAATAAACTTTAAAAACAAAGAGATAACCTCTCTAAAATGTTCCCATTTTATTTAGGTGAAAAATGCACTGAGCTTTTCCATACAATTAAAGGTGAATGATATAGTCTCTATTCACAGCACATACCTTTAATTTCCTCATGAGATGGCCCAACATCTCTGGACTTCCCTAAGATGTGCCATCAAGGCCTAGATGAAGTACAGTGAGAGTGGCGAGAATGGCCAGTCTCACTCAAAAAGAAAATAACTGGGTTATCTATGACATGTTACCTGAGGATCAGTGCTATGTATGTCCTGGGCTCATTCTCCGGAAAGCAGCTTTTTCTGCCATGAACATACAAATAAGATCATAAAAGTAGGGTTGTTTTACCTAAAATAATCAATTATTCATTTTTTGAGAATTGTAAGGCCACTTCCAATCAAATAGAAAAATAAATCTGTCAGTTTAACCTTCCTGAGTGAACATATCATATGTCCCTTCTTAATATATATAATTTCAAAGCATAGTACAATGACTGGTATGTACATATTTGGTGAATGACAGAGATTTAGAATCCAACCAGCTCTATCTCTTAAGAGAAGTTATTCTAAGCACACTGGGCATGAGAACTCATTGGGTGATATGGCTGAGTGCTATTTTGCGGTTAGTTGGTATTCAGCATTTATGCATTCCTTCTTAGGATGTGCTCTTCTGTGTGCAAATCCCCAGAATGTTAGGGCAATATATCCCAGATTTCCTAGGAGCTAAAGTCTGGGGTAGTTTTTTGTTTGTTTGTTTTTGTTTTCCCCATGAAATGTATTTCAGCATGATTTGGAAGGTGGAAGTGAGGTGAGGCACCTTCCTGCTGTTTGGCAGTTACTTTTGGTTAGCAAGACTGGAAAGCTGGAGTTTATCTGAAGCAGCATCTGAATATTAAGTCTCTAATTCCACTTAGGTTAAGAGACACTTGGACCAGAAGTATTGGTGTAGCTATTTTTCCAGTGTTCAATTAGCCTCAAGCTCAGTGACAGACTATTGAGGATGCAGTGGCTTCCTTTTTCTGGTTTTTTGGTTCCGTGATCATCTTGATAGATGAATGTTTTTAAACTCAGTAGTGTCAGAGGTGCTTCCTTTTACTCTCTTGTTTGTTGTTTTATTTATCTAAATTCAGCTCTACCTGCTGGCCAAGGTTCACATGCTGGTAATAATGAACCTTTTCCTGGCCCTATGCTGAGAGTCCCACAAATTGGTGAATTGTGTTCATAGATAATATTAGTTATGTTTGTTCCATCCAATGCCACAGATTAGTTTTTCCAACAATGAATTTGTTAAGTGACATTTTTTCTGGGCTCTTATTAATAGGGTTCTGAATAAGATAAACAAGGCCTGAGCTCTTATGCAGTTTAATTTTAGTGAAAACATAAAATAAAATATTTTTAAATGAATAGGATAATTTTAGAGAAACATGGGAAGTGAACAACTAAGCACAGGGATATAATAGATACAGGGAGAGAGGTTATTTAAACTGGGAGTGATATTTGAGCTTAGATCTAAAGGACAAATAGGAGTCAGATGTAGAAAATTTTAAACAAAAAAGATGTGTCTTAAAGGAACAGCAAGTACAGACATTCTAAAACCTGGTCAAGCTTGGTATGTTTGAAGAACAGAGGAGGCAGTAACGTCAGAATTTGGTGAGTGAGGGAGAGAAGTTTACAAAGGGGGGTTGGAAAAATAGGCAAGGCCATACTGCATAGAATCTAAAAAGCTATGATCAAGAGGGGAAATGTTATTTAAAGACAGGAAGTCATCACCTTACTCAATAAAGAAATTAATTCACTGTGCTTTACTTTTTAAGAAGATCAGTTTGATTGCTGGGTGAGAATGGACTGTAAATATCCAATAGTGGAAGAAGGGATGTAAGTAATGGTATTCTTGCAGGAGTCCAGGTGACCTGTGATTGTACCCTGTACATATATCTGTGAATGCTGAGGGGGAAAATCGGGAATGACGTATAGGCTGCATTAGCCCAAGCAGTTGGATGAATGGTGGGGTGATTTATTGAGACAGAAAAGACGCATGACGCAAAAAAAAATGGGGAGATAAAGAAAACAATAGACAGAAGGTCAGGTGGTAAGATGATCTAAGTGTTCTTGCAATGTCCCAGCATCTACAATCATTATGGACGTGAGCTTGGGAGCCGAGCAACTGTATGTCCAAATCCTAGAACACAGATGGTTCTCTCGCCTTGGGAAATCTACTTATTTCTTCTAACCTCAGTCCCCTCTTCTGGAAACTATGATAAGAATATTTACTGCATGTGGGTGAATGGAAATCACATAGCAAATGCTTGGGGAAATAATCAATAACAAAATATCACAATTTACTTTTCTGAGAGCATGACAGATTAGATACCCTAAACAACTATGCCACCCTAAAGCAACAAAAAAAATTTGAATAAAATATAAGTATAGTTTTTTAAAGTGCATTTTAAAATGCACTACTAAGGTGGCAGACAAGTTCAGAAGCCAAAAACCAAAATGAAAACTGGACTCTAGCAAAGAAAGTTTGCTCATCCATGGACTTCTGTGGACCTTGGTATCCTGAGTTTCCATTTTGATCTTGTGAGGAGAGCAAGCCAAAGGAAGCAGTGCCCAGAGCCCATGCCACGACGGTGGTCTGTGCCTTCTGCATAAAACCTAAACTACAAAGACTCAGAAATAGATCCCGTCTGCAGGAATGTGCAGCAAGGAAACAGCCACAGTTTTATCTTAATGCTGGATTAAACAGAAAAATAATTTTCTCCCCTGATGTTTGGAATGATTAAAAAAAACCTTCTGTGAGTTTGTAGTCCATATTTCATGTGCCTGTATGTTCTAAAATATCTCAAATTAGACCTTCTGTTAAAACTGTGAAATTGGTTTTGGTCTACCATTAGAAACAAAAGAGATTTCTCTGTGAGTGTGTGTGTGTGTGTGTGTGTGTGTGTGTGTGTGTGTGTGTGTTTAGCCAGCATCAGGGATTCCTACAGATAAACAGTCAGTGGACATGAGCTCCCAGTCAAAAATCTTAATAGATGGTAGCCTTTATCATTATTATCATGACCAAAAAAAAAAGGCCTTTCAGCCCTGGCTGGTGTGGCTCAGTGTGCTGAACACCATCCTGCAAAAGGAAAGGTTGCTGGTTTGATATTCCATTGGGGCACATGCCTGTGTTGCAGGCCATGTCCCCAGTTGGAGACACTCAAGAGGCAACCAACTGATGTATCTCTTGAACATTGATCTTTCTCTCCCTTTCTCCCTCCTTTGCCATCTCTCTAAAACTAAATGAAATTTTCGAAAAAGAAGAAGAAGAAGGAGGAGGAGGAGGTGGGGGGGGAAAGGAGGTGGAGATTGGTTCAGACCTAGCCACAACATTCTAGTCCATACAGGGACTGGGGACTGCTCTCCTGACGCCACCCTTAGATGTCTATCCAGTACTGCAAATGAAGTGTAATTAAAGCCTAAGCTGTGAGCCCTGCTTCCAGCCTGATCTTCAACTTGCTTTACCTTCCAGTGAGTTCTGTCTACAACCACTGAAATATAGAGCTCAGAAAGCTCAGTCTCATAGCTTACACAGCATGGCCACCCCACTTCCTCACAGAGGGCATTGTGAAATTCTCTCCAAAAATCTATTTCTTCACACTTGTTCTACTTGCTCTCATATACTAATCATGTATTGTCTGGTCCATAAAAAATATTCAAGATATATTTGTAAAATTATGAAAAAAATTCCTGAGGTTTGAAGATGAAAAACTGAGACATGAAGTAAAAATCAGCTATGATTATTTGGTGACCAAAATAGGTTTAGTAATTAACAGCAGAGACAGAGGGTTTTTTTGTTGTCGTTGTTTGTTTGTTTGTTTAAAGAATGATATTAGCCCCCGAGTTCAGAAGGAGCTATTGTGAGGTAAGGATTTCATTTTGTGCCTCTAAATATTCATAAAACCTGAGTCAATGACTGAACTGATCCTCTATTTAGACTTTCTGGAGAAACACATCTCAAGTCTTCCCTTGATAATTTGCAACTGATACTCTCTTATTGTGAAAGTAAAAGCTCTGTCATCTACAACTGCTGTGATGATCTGGCTTTTACAGACGTGTTTAGGAAGGAATGCTCCTTGGGGCAAGAACTTTGTTGTTATCAGCGCTGTTCAAGCTGAACTCTTTCGTGCTGGGTATATTAGTGGCACCTTACAAGGAACAACAAAAAAACATATCAGGTCACCTTAGCTAATTCATCTAATTGTTTCCATTAATAATTCATTTTAATTTTGTTTAATTAAAGTTATAAAGTGTGCTGAGCTGAAGACGCCCTGTGACTGGTTTAAACTAAAGCAGCTCTGAGCACCGGAGACACCTGAGGGACTCACAACTGGAATCCCTAGATGTGTTCTTCCTTTATGAATTTCTTTTGCAAAATTACTAAGCCAAGCTTAATTTTATGACTAAGTCGCAGAATTATAAGGATTTTCGAACTTTCACAGATGAAATATTGATTTGACTGAAAGATGAAAAACTTCTACCCAGACACACACTTGGACCTTTATCAGTATTATCCACTGCCTGTGTCTTATTAGAAAGAAGGTCACTCTAAAGTCAAAGTGGGCAAGGTAAGCTGGAATTTGTTTCCAAACCTTAATGGTTCGCTTTTTAGATGATATGCATATGTCCTTATTTATTCCCATTTTTTGCATTGCAGTTTTCTGGGTCTGTAAGTGGTTTATTTTTAGACCAACCTATTCCTGTTCTTGCCAAATCTATACATGCATAAAATACTGTTGCATCTATAAAGATATTATACTTGAAGTCAAAAATAACAGGCACCTTCTATTGAACTATCCCTTTACACTTTCTAAAGGATTTTTCCTCTCTACATCAATTGTTTCAAGAGCATCACTGGTTCCATTTAGTGTACATGCATGGCCAGAGAAGGTAAGTGGAATACAAGCAGGCAGTTGCCTCAGTCCTCAGACATTACTTTCCAAGGATGTTTTTGTGCCCTTCCTTCAATTCTAGAGTTCCCATTTGTCTTCTATCTCTTCTGCCAAGGTGTCTGTAATCACTGGATACTAGGTAAATACGTTGCCTTCTTAGTCAAATGCACACACCACCTCTCTTCCCTGTCAGTCCATTACCTTTAACATCATCAATCCCATACAAATGAGCATATGCAAATATACACACATGTGCACACACACACACATACTCACAGTCCTGAATGCACAAACAGAATTTTAAGTATAAGCTGCAAATTTCCTTTTTATTTCTCAGATATTAGAACAGAATAAAGAAGTCCAAGAACTTCTGTTTACATAACATGAATATAGCATAAGTGAGTGCTTAAACATAAAGTAAGTAGCATTTTTTGCCTTTGTAAGACCAACTGACTTGTTAATTGCCTAGATAGACCACTTTAACACATTGGGATGAACTTGTGCGGAAATGAACACTAGTAGATGCTCTGAGGTGTGGCAGAGAATGAACTTAACTTGACATCACAGCCTTCCCTCTGTGATAACTGGCTGCATGATTTCTCTTTCATACCCTTGACTTCCTCTCTAAAAGAAAAAAAAAAGAAAAAGGGAAAAACAAAATAAAAGAAATTTAAATTAGATGACCTCTAAGGTCTATTCCAGCCCTAATATTCTGTGATCCAATAAGGAAATACTTTCCATTCTCCACAGAATGGGCAACACATTCTTTGAGAGGCTCTAAATGTATCTGAAAGTGGTTCTCAGAAATAGAGTCAGTATATTCACAGTCCTGCCTGAGGGCAGAGTAGGATTTTTACATCTTGAAAAAGCTGATTTTGGACTAAGCAGCCCTTAAAGCTGGCACAACCATACAACAGGATACTATGCAGTTGGCAACTCACCTTATTTCAAGAGAAAATGACTCCTGAATGTTCTCTTTTTACTGAATTTTTAAAAATATAAATTCCTCGGTTTTTCAAACATTTTCCTTTAAAGGAAACAAAAATAAAGCAATAGAACCATAAGAGGTGTTTTTCAGAGTTGCAAACTTTGGACAGCAAGTCCATTTTCAAAAACTCTCCAACTCTGCTGATTTCCCGGTAGACTTGATCTTAATCACAAGCCTGATTTGGCACAGTGGGTCCTGGATAAAGAGCAAATCTAATGCAATGTATGAAAAGAGGAAGCACCCTGTACATTTGAGCAACTCCAACTTCTTCACCCCTGGGCCCATTTCAATACATTTAATCCTCTTCTTTCAGAGCTTTGCTCTTTTAATTACATTAAATTCAGACAATTTGTTTAGCATCTAATTAAGTATTAGGTATAGAGGAGCTGAGGATAAAAGGTGAATGAGTGGGCTCCTACCTTCAAGACAGGCATAGTCTGTTTGGAGGAAATAGCTTTATTACAATAATCAGAATACAGGGTGCTCTCTGCTATGGTAGAATGATATACAACTTACATTACCATGGAAGTACACAAAGAAAAATTATTTTTTCCCTGAGAAGAGTAAGAATTAGATTGAGGTACTGACGACTCTAGAACAGTATGTGTTTGATCTCAGCCACTGAATGAGTTTGCTAAACCAGTCCGTTAAATGAAATGTGTTGACTACCTTTTAAACACCCATCCTAATGTTGAAAATGTAGCTTAACCCAATCCCTCAAAGAATGAGTCATAGAGGCATCTTATAATTAAAGAACAGTCCAATTCTAAACAGTGCAGCACCAACTGTGGTTCAGGCAGAGAGTGAGTATTCTAGGATGAGAATTAGATAAGACTTATTGATGGAGAGGAAGAAAAAATGATAGCTGATATTTACTGGTTATTTACCATTCTTTCTACTACTGCACATTTGTCCACGTGTGATTGCTTATGTGTGTGCATGTGTGTGTAGTGGGGGAGACACCTAAGGGTATCAGAACAGATGTGAAGGTGACCATGTTTAGGAGACAGTGGTGAGATTTGTTTGACTATAGCAGAGGAATATGTCAGAAGAGTTTGCAGAGGACAAAGTAGAGAAGAGGGGTTGAAGGGGGTCCACTTGACAGACGGGGTGTGTTGAGAGTTCCTCAAGGGTAGGGAGGTAATGTGGGATGTAAAAGCTCTTCTGGAAGCAGCATATAGGAAGGGCTTAAAATAGTAGTCTGTGGGAAGGCAGAGTATGTGGCAATAATTCATGATTGGAGGATCAGGGTCTGACTAGGCTCTTGGGCATAGATGGTGTAGGAATAGAAAAAGGGTATTTTTGCTTGTTTCTTATTTGCCTCAAATGGAATGTAGGTGACTTTTGGCTGGAAATATGCATACTAACATGTTTTTATCCTCACCACCTGCTTCTCTTAGCGAGTTTATAGCAATGAAAGATGGCATACAAAAGACAGCTCTGAAAGAGATGAACAGTGCAATTTTTACCAAGGTCTTTTCTTGGGCCTTAACATGGTGAAAGAGAGAGTTGTACAAGTTGAAGTTATCACAGGGAGGAAAGAACAGTAACTTTAAACAATCTGTCTAAAATTAACAATGAAAGTTCAACTGCTGACCTTCAGGATAGTAATTATTGATAAACAAGATCCTCTTGCATCCAAGACCTGAATAGACCACCAGTGCATAGTATAGCTGACCTGGCTATTCACAGAGGAACAAGGAGCTCAGAAGCAAGGTGCAGTGGTTAGGAATTTAGTCCCCAAACCAGGTTCCTGCATGCAAATCTCACCTCTGACAAGCTGAATGACCTGTGGCAAATCTCTCTGTTAAGAAATGAAGATTATAATACCACCTAACTCACAGTTTCATTGCAAGGGTTCATATATGAAAATTTCTGAGAAACAGTGCCAGGTGTAGGAAGACTTGTTGAATGATTGCTGTTATAATTTTCTTCTTATATATAGGAGGCATTATCAGATATTGTGGTAAATCCCCTTAAAATGTTTCTTACCTTCATATGCTCCCTCTCCTTTACTCCTTGTAGGATCATCTTGTTAAAATCAATTAATTGAGCCCTGGCTGGCGTAGCTCAGTGGATTGAGCACGGGCTGGGAACCAAAGTGTCCTAGGTTCAATTCCCAGCCAGGGTACATTCCTGGGTTGCAGGCCATAACCCCCAGCAACTGCACATTGATGTTTCTCTCTCTCTCTATATCTCCCTCCCTAAAAATAAATAAATAAAATCTTTTAAAAAAATCAATTAATTGTATTGAGCCCCTAGTATATGCCAGCATTCAGTTTGCTTTATATGTTCTTCTAATTCTTTGTCCCCTTGCAGATACTGGGTCTCACTATTAAGGGTTAGAGTGTGGTTTTGAGTCTATTGCTAGATCATTCCAAAACATCCTATCCCACTACTTTCTAAGGAAGAAGCCTGCACCCAAAGAATACACGTGGAAGCTCACTTCATTTTGGCTACAGGAGTGGCAAGACCACACCAGTCTCTGCTGGGGTATATTACTGATCCTTTGGGGGAAAGGCTGAAGGGTAAGTGAGACTGTGTTCATATGGTCCTAGGTAAGTGGAAATGTAGTATACCCAAATCACTGGACATTGGACTAACTTGCCAAATATATCTTCAGCAAAACCTGTTGAGAAACATCAAATTCTAACATCACTAATTGGTTATAGATAGTGTATCTCTTTCCTGTGAGAGATTGTGGAATCTGTTTCTAATGCCCCAGGCTGAATCATCTGATTAAAAGAATAGCCAGACATTTTCAAAGGGAACAAAATTGTGTGATATTCTCTATTAATGATATGTATTCATCAACTGATGAATGGGTAAACAAATGTGGTGTATTCTATACAACAGAATATTATTCAGCCATAAAAGGAATCCATGATATGGATTCACCTTGAAAATGTTGTGCTAATTGAAAGAAGCTGATGACAAAGGAGCACATATTGTATGATTCCATTTGTAGAAAATGTCTACAACAGGCAAATCTGTAGAGATGGGAAGTCAGTTAGTGTTTGCCTAGGTCCGGAGAAGGGGAGGATGTGAGACTGTAAACTCTTCATGCAGTGGAAGTTGTGAGGCATTCAAAGCTGGAAAAAAATTTACTCATATTTTTGAGCCACCTCTTGGGTTTCCATCAAAGTAATGATATGGCTACCACATTTGTGGACTCTTTTTCACCTTTAATTGAGTTTTGACAATGTCCTCAAGTTTGTGGAGTTTGACTTACATTTTTATGAATATTTTGGGATATTCTTAAGGGATATGAGGCTTCTTTGGGGGGTAATAATAATATTAGAAAATGGATCAGGGTGATGGATATATAACTCTGTTTAAAAAAAGCCATTTAACTGTACACGTAAAATAAGTGAGTTATGTAACATTTGAATTATATCTCAATAAAGCTATTAAATTATTATTTAACTACTCTGTCCTGAGTGCTCATATGCACAAGACACCCCACTGGGGTAAGGGATCAGAGATGACAGTGTTGATGGAGCAAGGAAATCTTGATGGACATCGAAAGCAGGCTATTTACATGTTCTTAGTAATGGTGCCTCAGTAAGGGAGAAAATGGGGAGACAAACTTTGTTTCAAATGCCTTTTTTCTCAGGCCAACCTGGCTTATTTTCATATTCTCCTTTTTATTTATGACTAGTCTTACATCTGATGCTGTAAAGTGCTCCTATTTTAAATCAGCATACTCTTAAGAAATGTTGGTGACAACTACACTCTGTTTTTCGGTCTTATTTACTACTCTTTCCCAAGCCTTAGTATTTCCTCTGGCTCCCATGCCACTAATTCCTTGTACGAATTTGTCAACACTTCAAATGATCTCCAACTCTGCTGCCTCCCATATATTGCTTAGCCAACATATACACACTTAGCTCTCTTAATCTCCCTCATAAGTAAATTCCTCAGCCCCTTAATCACCCCCGCTACTCTTCTCTGAATCCTTTCCAATGTGTTGACATCTTTCTGGCACAATGGTGCCCGCAGCCATATGCCTTTGGCACGCGCTCCCCTTGGCCTCCCACCAGAAATGGAAGTTGGCCGATGTCAGAACAGAGAGTAAGACATTTATTTGATTTAGCTTTTGATTATGTTCACTTCTTAAGATGACGGTTGATTACTAGTGATGGGATTGGCCAGGCGTTGGGATTCAGGGCACATCAGAGATGGAGGGAGTTTATGTGTGAAGAGCAATAGCATGTAACTTGTGTTTCTCCCAGGAGTAGTCGCTTTCCAAAACAGATGAAATCAGGAGCTTTGGGAAATGGTCATATTTTAGATTAGCATCCCAAAGATTGTTTCTATTTCTATAGCCTGAATTTCAAAATTGAATTTAACCTTCTATAATTCTAGAATGTTGAAGTTAGAGAACCTTAAGATTTCCATAGGGAAGTTGATACTGTAATAGCCAAATCATCTATGGCAGAGGCTTTGAACATAGAAAGTTTACCCATCAATTCTGGGTTAGAAATTCTTTACTCAGTGTTATGGGTGCTGTGAGGCATTCAAAGGTAAGAAAAAAGAATGAATTTACATGTATTTAAAAACCTCCTTCCGGATCCACATCACAATACTGGTTGTATGGCCTTTGCTTTAGGGGATACTTTTCATTTTTATTAGTCTTTGACAATGTTTATGTTTGTGGAATTAGACTTACATTTTTGAACTTAGAAAACATGATTTCTCTAATGATAAATCAAGTGGTATTCTAAGATGTTTGAGAAGAAAAATATGTTTGTAAGTAAGTTTTATGAGAGAGTATAAGCAACTATAATCTGCTTAAAATTTAAGAAACCTCTGACAAAGTTTTTTATTCATTCAACCAGTATCCACTGAGGGCTCGTAGTGTCCCTGACACTGTCTTAGGCACTGGGGCCACAACACACACAGGACATGGTTCTGACTTCAGGAATCAAACACTATAAAAATAACTAAGGATAAATGTGGTTGCAAGAGGAATAAGGAGGGTGAAATTCTGTGTCACGGGAAGACAAACATGAGTGGTTTTCTTCTTAGACACGGGACAAAAACACCTCCTTGACTCCCAGATATCTCACTAATGGTGTTCAGTGGCAAAAGCCTCAGATACAAAGGCTTGAGCATTACCTAGACCAGTATCGAGTATACATGTTTCCTTGATATAATATGGCATAATTATCACAATTGGCAAGCCAAATCCTGTCTCTGAAAGTGATACCAAGAGACCATATTGCATTTGCTCAAGTGGGCTATATTAATCTTTCCAATGTACAAGGCAGATGTTTAGTCTAGGATGAAAGAAAGTAAGAAAAAAGAACTTGCTATTAGTGACAAACTTGTGTCAAATCCAGCTGGAAGCGATGGAGAGCAGGCAGATGGGCATTCCCATGATAGGCAACATAGAGAGATCTTTCAGTGGTCATCAGAAAAAGGAATCAGAGGTTTAAGCTATAGAAGAAAATATGTGAAGTAGTCAGATGCTACTGCCCCCTTTTCCTCTCAGAATAGAAGATGGGAACGCAAAAGTCAGAAGAAAACCTGCAGCAAACTGCTCAGAGAGTAGCCTCTTGGGTTGTCAGCCTGTAACTTCAGTATTCTGCACCCTAGCAGAGGGGGCCCTTAACTAACCTGAGAGTTTGGTTTTACTTTCTCTTGCCAAGAGCTATCTCTTGTGTTCCCAAGTTTTGGGGTTTTTCTACGGATGTGGAAGACCCCGTGGTGTTTTGTGAGGTCCACCAGGAGCTCAGCACTACCTTTTCTCCTGGTAAATAGATCCAGTCTGACACCATTCTTCTTTGCTTGGGCTGACTCCTTAACTTCTAGTTATCAGCCTATCAGAGTGTAAGGTATGTCTTTACTGAAGACACAGAGTGCTCAGAAGAAAATTGTGGTACAAGAAGAACACAGGTTGAAAATCTAGTAAGTTTAGACTTTTCCTCAGTCTTCTTCAAGGAAGATGTTTCAAGATTTAGCCTTTGGGAGAGTGGGTGAGTTTTGTGCTTTGTGAAGGAGTGCTCCCTTCACTCCTGAAATGGTTATCCTCTCTTAATTTATAGAACAGCTCATATGAACGACCTCACCAGCTAGCTAGCCCCTGGGTCAGAAGCAAGTCCATCCTCCCCCACCTCTCTCCATCAGAAAAACGTCGCACCTTTCACAGGAGCATGTATTTATCTACTTTCCTCCAAAAACAAAACAGTAGAATGCAGTGCTATATACTGGAGTTTTGTAGTGATACTACAAAGTATAGTTTTCAAGTCTCACTTTAATACTTGCTGGCTGGAGGCCCCGATGTCCCCACTAGAAATTGAGAGAATACTATTATCTCAATTGAGATAATGCTATTTACTATATAAGGTTAAAGTGGGACTTAAACAAGCTTATCAATGCAGAGCAGTCAGCACAGAGCCTGCTCAGCCCTCAATAGATTGTATTTATATTATTCCAAACAGTTCCCTCATAGTCATTGCTCTAGTTAGCTTCTAGGAAAAAAAGAGAAGGAGAATAGGAAAATGGCTCCTTTGATTTTAGTTCACAATCAGATATATGGACCTGTTTTTCTTATAGGATGACCTATTAACCAATCATGGCACCCAAACATTACATTCTCTGCAGTATCCTTAGAGAAATGAATTCTTTTGTTATCATCCTCTGGCCTGGTCTTAAAGGAACAATTAATAGCTCACCTCTGCACTCTTTTGTTCTAGCAGAGGTCTGAATGAACAATATCAACAACAACAAAAAAAAACCCAATCAAACAAAAGATCAAACACACCATCAGAACACTACTTCCACATTGAAGGGTCTTTCCCTACCTCCAAGGTATGGCCCTGCATCTCATTGACTCCTTGTTACTCAGGTTATCCTTAGGATAAAAGAGGAAGTAAGGAGAGAGCATATGCTAGGTGACTGGTTTTAGATTTCCTACTTTGCCAGATTTTCTCGTCCTGCAGTCTTTTCTTTATGATCTTTTCCTCATCAGCCACCAATGGATGTATTCACCAAACTTGTACCGTTGTTTAATTTTGGGGTTATGCTTCTGCAACCTCCTACACAAGCCACTCTCTTTTTATATGAGCAATTAAACTTCTGAGTTCCCCCAGGAATGATACTTATTTTCTCATCCACAGAGCCAACCTAGGTTTCTTGGACCTAAACCAAGGATGTGGTTCCATTTCCAATCTAGGTCTTCCCTTTAGCTGAACTTCTTTCTACCCTGGAGTGATCCACAATTGGGGCTGAGAGTGTTGATAACATAGAACTGGGTTGGGAATATAAAAGGAGCTGATAGTGGTGAATTAGGCACAGAGTAACCCTGAGGACTTTTGCTAACTTTATTGTTGCATCTGCCAGCTGTGGTTCTTTTTGCATAGCACCTAATAAACACAGGTAATGACAAATATTTTTTTTAAAGTTCTGTAATGCTATTATCTATCAAAGAGGGCATTATATGACTGAATGAAAGTGAAATCTATGCACTTGTATTTTTCAGGGTAAGCTTTGAGTCATTTGATGGATAAAATCATATTAAAATTCTACTATTCCTTTATCTCTTTCACCGTCATAGAACTCCCAATTATATTAATTGAAACTGAAAAATAGGTACAAATGTATAAATTCTCCATGTGTGCAGAGCATTTCACAGTTTATGAATTGCTTTCATTCACTATACCTTATTTGAACCCCACAAAAATCCTTGTATGAGGGCTTTAATGTCCCCATTTTTCAGATGAAGACAGTTTCAAATTGTTTTTTGTGATTTACTCAAGATCATTCAGAAATGGAACTGTGACTCCATCCCTTGTCACTGATTATATATCTCCTGCTTACAGTAGGTTTTTAACTAGGCATGTTGAAAACAGAGTTTTCTTTTAATTAAGAAGTGGAATCAATTAAAAGAATATTAATTAGTGAGATCAGGCTCTTTTTTCTCATATGTCAGTGCTACAGTTTTTATTTACTATCAGCTGGTTTCTTCTTTATTATTATAAACCTATGGGGTTGTTGAATAGTATCTCATTAGTATCTCATCTAAGTGCAATGATGTGTAAATATTAAACTTAAAAAAATATCCCCTTACCTGACTTTAAATCAATAGCAATGCTGTCTCACTTCTTCATTATTTCCCAAGTGTTCAAATTCCCTCTCTTTATTTTTCTTGTTAAAAACCAATTTAAAAAACATTTCAGTAACTCTGCCATTATAGAATTCTTGTTGTAATAAAATTAATAATTTAAATTTGTTGGCATCAAATGCTGGAAGTTCTCAGAGCACCTTAATGAAAATAGAAAATGATAGAACTGCATCATGCCCTGATTACTACCCCTGAGCAAGACTGGGCAAACTTGCCAAATGACTGCAAAAAGAATGATCCAAATTAAAACTACAAACAACAATCATGTAGGGAAAGCATTATCTTTACCCAGAAGAGTAATGGGTTTCAAGTCTCTAGCTACAGATGATGGATTCAAGGGAAGGAGAAAGAAACATCATCTGGGATGCTAAGACTTTCTGCTGTCAGAATGTTAGGCCTTTTCTGAGCCTTGGAAAATACCTAATCTGGTCCCTTCCAATTTGTCACTGAGAAAATGACACACTGAGTGGTAAAATGACTTTCTTAAGGTCCCACAGTTAGTTAAAGCAGGGCTTCACTGGTGTCCCAACCATCTGACGTCATGCCCAGCCATTTCTCACTATTTTGTGCTACCCCTTAGTCTGTTTTCAGCAAACCTAGGAGCCACTAATTTCAGACTGCTAGAAGTAACTGACTTTGAGCCACTAATAAGTAATGTAGGAAAAGGGGAAGGTTGGAGAGAACTGGGTCAGGGCTGGGGGCAGGCAAACAAAGGAAGTGAGGCATTTACCTTAGGTGCAAATTTTAAGGAGCATTTCAAAATTCAGTAATCAAGATTAATATTCTAATGCAACATTTTTTTTGAAAAATCAAAATCAATGCAAAACACCCCTTCCATGTGAATTTCACATCCCCTTAATCTGTACCTGAGAAAAGTGCCTCACTAACCCCTCTCACTTCACTTCCCTCACCCTGGTACTGGTCCTGGGAATGACTTTATTCCCCTTTATGGCCTGAAGTTCATCTGCCCAAATGCCAGTGCTTTATTGTTGAGACCAATGCTTTTACTCTTGAAATGTTGCAGGATAAGCCTTCTACTCTTTGCAAGTGTTAGAAATATAGGGAAGGGTGAGGGTACTCACTGTGTGTGTTGGTTTTAAACTATGTCCAAAAATGTTTTAACATTTTTCTCTTCAAAAGATGGGAACTCTTTCTCTCTCCTTGAGTGTGGTCTGTACTTAGGGACTAGCCTCTAATGACTAGGGTGTGACAGAAGTAATCACGTGCGATTTCTGAGCTAAGACCCTAGAGTGTATGGAGCTTCCTCCTTCCTCTCTTGGATCACTGGCTCAATGGAAGGCCACCTTCCTTGTTATGAGGGCAGCCAGGCCAACCATGCAGAGGTTCATGTGAGTAGTAACTGAAGCCTTCCACCAACAGCCACGTGAATGAGCCACCACTGAAGCAAAGTCACTTAAAATCTATGTTACACTATTGTTTTTATTACTTAGCAGGATAATTAAAATTTCTGAATTTTGCTCCTATTAGTTTGTTTAATTATTTTGTATCCTCTGCTTGATTACAAAAAGAATAATAGTTAAATTGTCTTGCTGAATAATACTTCCTTTTTCAGGATTATTTTCCCTAAAGATTCCATATTTCTTTTAAGATTTTATTTATTTTTAGAGAGAGTGAAAGGAAGGGAGAAGGAGAGGGAGAGAAACATTGATGTGCTAGGGATACAGCCATCATTTGCCTCTCACATGCCCCCAACTGGGGACCTGGCCCGCAACCCAGGCATGTGCACTGACTGGGAATAGAACTGGCAACCTTTTGGTTTTCAGGCCAATGCTCAATCCACAGAGCCACACCAGCCAGGGCTAGATACCATATTCTTTATATGATGAGCAGATTACTTTTTTTTAAATTAGGTATAATTTACATATAGTGAAGTGTAGGAAGTTGCAATGTACAGTTAGATGAGATTTGACAAATAAACAGATCTGTGTAACCTTCACCCTATGAAGATAAAATAACATTTACATCACACTAGAAAATTCCTTCCTGCCTCTTCTCAACCAATATTACACCACAACTTTATCCTGAAGCTAGTACTCTTCTGATTTTTTTCAATCTCAAGTAGATATACCTATTTAATAACATCATATAAATGAAAACATATAGAGTGCACTTTTTTACATTTGGTTTATTTTGGTCCTCATGTTTTTAAGATTCATCTATATAATTGTATGTATTGATCATTTTTATACCCAATTAGTGTTTTATTGAGCACTACATTGTTTACTTATACATTTTTATCTTGATGGACATATGGGTTGTTTCCAGTTTGATGATATGAATAAAACAGTTGTGCACCAGTTGACACAATTCTTTGTGTGGAGATATATTTCTATTTCACTGTGGCATGTATCACTAGAAGTGGAACTGATAGGAGAGGGTAAATGTAAATTTGCCTTTATAAGAAAACTGCCCAACAATGTACCAAAGTAACTGTACTATTTCTACTTTGACCTCTAACAAAAGGGGTTCCAGTTGCTCTGTATCACAGGAAACTGTGAAAGATTTTTTTAAGGTCTAAAATGAGATTTTAAAATAATGTGTGCTAACAGTTTGGGGAAACTAAGAGAAGGAGAAAAACCAGTTGTTGCTTTTGAGAGGCTACACACTTTGTTGAGAAAATTATGTTTGTAATTTAAAGCAACTGAAGAGGGGAAAAGACTTTGTAAAATAATTGGTGAATTGTGCTCTATAAATGAGATTATCATAAAAAAATCCTATTGATTTGAAAATTTCTATAAAAGCCGACATATAGTATTTTTTTGGAGACTTGATGAGATGACCACAAGTAAAATTTTCTACTGACTCAATTAGTCATATATTTTTAAATATATTTCATAATTGTGCGATATTTGGAGGGTGGAGGGAGATAGATGGTAGAGATTTGAAGAACACAAGACTACAAAATTTAATGAAATGAAATGTTCTATGAAATTCCATGAAACAAACAAGTCAATCAAGTCCTCTAGTCCTTGTATTATATATTCTATTTATATATTCAGGAAATTAAGTTAAATATATTTATTGTTCTCCTACTCTGTTCTTTATAAAATATGCAGGGTTTTCACAAGAAAAAGAGATAGCCTAGCTTTTATTTTCATGTCAATAGACATTTGACACCTGTTATTGCTTCTGTTTTTTGAGCTACAATATCTTGCCTATTTTCATGTTTGGATAACTGCAATATTGTGGTATAAAACAATGTGATGCTTAGGGAATGCTTTATTATTGAAGGAAATTCTCATTTTAAAAAATGGAATTGGCTGCTGTTCTTATAATGCTCAAAGAATACTTAGCTTCTTTATAACTTAGAAAATGTAAGTTATCTGTCTCCAGATGGTTTCTCTTTTTCTTTTATTAAAAAAACAAAACAAAGCAAAACAAAACTGTGGGATTGAAAAGCAATGACCTGACTGTTTATAGGGAAACTGGCCTTACATGAATACTTTAATTATTGAGTACTAAAAGGTTAAAATATTACATCTATTTTCATTTTGCACTTGCAATATTAGACACTGACTAATGTGTTAAAACAAGACAAGGGAGAAGCTGAAAATAAATCAAGTGACAGAGATTTTGTAGCTGTGAAAGTTTGCAAGAGATCAACGTTCATAAGCCATGTTGTTCGAGTCGAAGAGATGAGCAAAATCAATAAATAATGAGAATGATGGAGATTAGATTAGACAAATTGGGACATTCACTCGGTTTAGCAAAATGTGTCAAGATAAAGGGGTGGGGAACAACTACATTCATCCTCTAAGTAGGTACATGAGAAATGTGTGTGATCACAAGACCCACTAATAAAAGGGGGCAAGCACAAGGCAGTCCTGGGAAGTGACCACCTCAGTATCATGCTTCTTTAACTTGGATTTCTACAGGCAGAGAAGCACACCAAAGCCCGGGCATGTCACAATTCCCAAAGCAGTTGTCTGAAACTGGGAAATGAAAAATAATTGGAGGGGAAGGAGGGGTGAATCCCAACCCAGTTACCATCACATAATCATTTTACCATAGGTACAAAAGAAGACAGACCCCACAGGCCTTCTGCAATGACAGAGATAGAGAGGCAAAATTTTTAAACACAGAAGTTTAACCACCAAACTTATTTATGCCCTTGTACTTTCAAATATATCACAGTTTTGGAAAGTAGCTCTATTTTTTTATGGGCCTCGTTTCTGGAGAGTCCACACACAGTAAAAGCAAAATAAACTAAAGTGTATATTGGGAGGAAGAGATGTAAATGGCAACAGTGCAGTGTAGGGTTAATTTCAAATAAATGTCTCCTGAAAGGAAAGTTCTTGGCCTGGGATCAGAAAAGGAGCTGACACGGTGACTTGAGTGAACCTATGCGGAAATATATGTTACCCTCGGATCTTTCCCTCTCCCACGCTAAGTAGGTGTCCTGTTACTATACCTAACCAGCAAAACTGGTATGAAACAAGAGGGGAAAAAAATCATGGGTTCGGTAAGTGCTCTGTGAAGGTTGATTAGTAGTTTGAGGAAGCCCAGTATTTTCTAGTCCATTTGCCAGGATCCTTTGGGAGGGCCGCGGACTGACTGATAGTGGGTAGCACAGGAATAGCCCCTGTCCTTGGCTCAAGACTCTGTTTGACTCAGAAGTAAAAATATACCAGACAAGTAATGCTCTCTATTAATCCACATTTAGAACACAAACCTTAATAACTTGGTTCTGCCAGAAAAATACAGTTTAACTAACATTTATCTATAAAGAGCACACAGAAACTCAAAATCCAAGACTTTTTAAATCTATATTTATTTTATTTTTTCAAATTTTACTTAACTGTGGTAAGAACATAACAGGAAATCTATCATCTAAACGATATTCTGAGTGTATAATACATTATTGTTCCTATAAGCGCAATGTTATGCAGTCAATATCTAGGGTTTATTTATCTTGTTTTAAAAAAAACTTATTCCAATTAATTAGTAACTCCTCATTTTGCCCTCTTCCTCAAGCTCCTGACATTTCCAGTTTTTGATTCTATGAATTTGACTATTTTAGGCCACTCTTATAAATGGAATCATGGAGTATTTGTCTTTCTGTGACTGGCTTACTTCACCTCACGTTTCATCCATGGTGTCACATATTGCAAAAATGTCCCTTTTTAAGGCTGAATAGCATTCCATTGTGTGTGTGTGTGTATATATATATATACATATATATATATATATGTATATATATATTGCATATTTTCTTTATCCATTCATCTGATGACAGACACTTAAGATGTTTTCACAGCTTGGCTATTGGGTACAATGCTGCAATGAACACGGGAGCAAAGATATCTCGTCCAGGTCCTGATCTCAGTTTCTTCGGATACATAAGCAGAAGTGAGGGTTCTGGATCATATGGCCCTTCTATTTTTAATTTTTTTGAGAAAACTCCATACTGTTTTTCATAGAGGCTGCATCATTTTTCATTCTCACCAACAGTGGGCAAGGGTTCCAATTTCTCCACATCCTTGCCAACACTTGTCTCTTTTTTAAATAACATCAATCCTGGAAAGTGTGAGGTGGTAACTCATCGTGGTTTTGATTTTCATTTTGCTGATGATTAGTGACACTGGACATTTTTTTCCCCTGAATCTGTTGGTCTTTCATATGTCTCCTTTGGATAAATATCTGTTCATATCCTTAGCTCATTTTAAACATTTCTTTATTAGGTTTTGTTTTGCTTTTGCTATTAAATTGGAGAGGTTCCTTATATACTTTGGAGATTCACCCCTTGTATCTGTAAATTGCAGATATTTTCTTGCACTCCTTTGGTTGCCTTTGCACTCACTCTATTGATCCTCTTTGCTGTGTGGAAGCTTTTTAGTTTGATGTAGTTCTTGTTTCTACTGTGTCTGCTTTGGATGTCATATCCATGAAATCATCACCAGGACCAGTGTTATGAAGCATTTCCATTATGTTTTCTTGTACAAGTTTTATAATTTCATGTCTTATGGTTAAGTCTTTAATCCATTTTCAGTTATTTTTTGCTTATTGTATAAGGTAAGGATCCAATTTCCTTCCTTTTTCATGTGGATACTAGTCTCCCCAATGTCATTTGTTAAAGAGACTTTTGAATGCTCCTTTTGCTCATGGTGACATGGAGGAAGAGAGAATGAATTTTCAATAGGCATAGGTTTTTTCAGGTAACTGAATCAGGCTATGTAATGAGGGTCTTAGGCAGGAAGAGGATTGCTTCAAGGCCCTCCGTGACTTGTGATGGCAGGCGCAAGCTGTCACAGGGAGCTCTATCTGAGCCATTCACTGAGATCCGGAACCTTTCTGTCTGCAGGAGTACTTGACCTATATCCCTTTACATGACATGTTTACATGTGGGAGTTTACCTACTGGCTGAAAGAGGTCAAGGGAAATGGAATTGGAGGAGATGTGATAGTATCTGCCCTTTGTTTAGCCTCTGGGCTCAGTGATGGTAACAAGACATGGAGAGAAATGGTGCTAGAAGATGATGAAGCTTCTTGAGGGTTCCTCAGCTTTTCAGTCTGCTATGGAAGAGCCCTAAACTGGGAGTAACACAGCAGCAACAGGACAGCGTTGGTGTCTAGAAACCAGGGCTAATCTCAGGTACCTGCCACCCTCAGAGGGAGAGGGCCAATTCTGGAACATACTTAAGATTCCCTTGAGGTCCTGAGACATACTTGAGAAGAGGGAAAGAGAGTCACGTTGAGGTTCTACAGTTATACAGATGGGGGTTCATCAGAGCAGAAGCATTTGTCAGTTCACAATCAGCCATCTCCTTCAATGAGCCAAAGCTCTGCGAATAGTGTATTTTCAAATAAATTGTTAATAGTTTTGGTATTGTTCGTAAATATCAGAACTCAAACAAGAAGTGGAGATCTGGATTTTAGATACAAATAGTAACTTCTGGCGCATATCATACTGACAGATATTCACTGACACATATATTTTTGAAAAGAAACCGAGGTCAGCCACACACTGCTGGCCACTTTTCCTCTAGGGTTTTAAGTTACAGAATCACTTTGGATCCCATTTGAAACAGTTGCTTAGAAGTGAGGTGGCAGGCATCACACCCTCCTCGCCCAGCAGATGCAGTTTTTACTTTGGGAACAGAAAGGGTCCTACCCCCCGTGCTGATACTCTTGTGTCACCCTGATTCCTGGGAACTCTGAAACCAACTTACAGTTATCTGAGAACCTCAAGGTGTTAGCTGCATTGTCATGGATCAGATATATGATGAGGTTTCATTTAACATAGATATTTATGTTACACGTATTCAGAATAACTGTTTTCACTGGAGCGCTGATAGATCAACCAACAGCAATTTAATGAGAATATCATCTGTCCTTGTAAGGGATATTCCCTCTCTGCTGCCAAGGTGGGATTGGTGCGCACTGTATCGGTCTTGTCAGAGGAGATGTTCTGTCACTGATTAAAGAGCCGCATGTCCTCTTTAGTCACAAAAACATTTCATGGGGTAACCTTGTTTCTGTCTTAATGGATTTGGGCAATGTAATGAGAGCTACCAAAGTGGACATGAAGAAACCCTTTGAGAGACAGAACATGTCACTTCTCACTTACTCACTAATGGCAGTCCCTCCTGGGCTGAGCTAGCCCTTCTTGACAGAGCCGGAAGAGTCATTTAAAATGCACCTGCCTTCCTTCCTCCCTTCAAATGCAGTAGAAAGGCTATGAAGAGAGATGTTTTTCCTTTGTTAGAAACACCAAATGCAACCCAGAGGTGTCTTAGTTTCATCAGAGCTGTTTAATGATATATTTTCAAAGAGAAAAATAATACTTCCTTTAAAAATGCACAATGAGTACTCTACCTTCTCAAAGTGTATTTAAATCTCTGAGTTCCCCCAAACCCAAGGCTTAGGGGATTTACATGTTATCTTGATATCTGTGTAACCAGATAGGGGACCTTGCCCTCAGTGGGTCTTCCTAGGGCCAGCTGGTAGCATGTGGGTTCTTGACTTCACGTAGGAAAGATTTCACAACTTGAGTCCAGGTGATGATGAGGATGCATTCATTAAAGCTGGGGCAGTAAAACAAGGAAGGGCTTAGCATAGATGCGGCAATAGGAGAGCCTAGGCTGGGCTGCCTTAGCTCATCTGGAAGTCAGAGAAAATGTGGTTTTGGGGACAGGTTCAGGGGATTAGCCTGGTGCAACCTGCTGCTGCCCATTGCTCATTCATTGCAAGTCTTGGGGTCCCTTAGAGTTTAGGAGATGCACCCCTGGGGGTTGGGGCGGGGGAAGGAGAGAAAGAAGAGAGAAAAGGGAATGGCTCAGGCAGCTCCCCAGAGGGAGAGCCTGTGCACTGGGTTCTTTGTCTTGAGGCTTTTATCTCTCCCTTGCAGGTGGAAATCTTAGGGGAGGTCTCAGGGGAGGGTTTCAGCAGAATGTTCATCAATTTTCCAGGTGTGCTCTTTCAGGGTCTTAGTCTCTTCTGACGGGTCAGTGCCAGGGCAAGGGGTAGTTAGTCATTACAGTTGGTCTTGGCATTGCCCACCTGGTTTTGCTGCTTTTCTGGGCCTGGAGCTGAAACACAACTGAGGCCTAGATGTTGTCTTTAGGGAGGTGACCTTTTTATATCTGGCTGTAAATTGCTCAGCCAGTTTGTTCAGCTGTATCAGTTTTCCTATTCCACTTGGCAAGGAATTTTCCTACCTCCTTACTCTCCTGTCTCATAAGACACAGAATGAATGAGTAGCTAAAGTAGGACCAGGACTAGGAGTCTTCAACTCTATCTCTCTTCCTCCCTCTTTCATTTATGTGTGTGTGTGTCAATAACAATTTAATACCTGCCATGATCAAGCTGTGATGCATATAAGACAAATAATTTTACTGTTCAGGGAGAGTCAGAAATAGAAGGACTGAGTTACTAAGAGTGCAGTTTTATTCTACATCTTTTGCCAATTTGAAGAAGCAACTAATTCATAAACTATATGGTAAGCACATTTAACTGTTCTAGGATTTTTCTCATGCTTCATGAAAACAGATATCATAACTGGGAAACCAACTGTAAAATTAAAAGAACTAGATGTTGCTAATAAAGACCATCATTTTAGGAAAATAAATTTGTTTCTTGGAGGCTGTTCTCAAATGTATGCTTGAGGTGCCCACAAGAAAACTAATTCAACCGAGAAACAAATTGATCTTGCTTCACTGGTTTATATGAACAGAGTAAAACACACACCAACAAGTTATATCACTTAATAATTTCTTGTTACCTATAATGAATCAATGACAAGATCACCTTGACTTACTATGTTTTGAAATCCTGTGTACAAAAGTGGCCTAGAATTACAGTTCATTTACCAAATTATGGGTTTCATTAAGAACATAACATCTTCAGAGCTAATGGAATAAAGGTAATCATGATTTGTGTAGTAACTTTATCCATCGTATTTGGGAATTTTGTGTCTTGGGGGTTTTATTTTTGTTAATGTATTAGTAACATTAGTGTGGAGAGGAAATAATGATGCACAGTTTGATATTGCTGTTGTTGTCTGGAAATGCGTCATTTTATTCCTCGAATGCATTCTATTGCATTTTACAGAAAAAAGGGAGCTCATCTTTGCAAAATCAATCTCACAGCATTGAATTCTTCATGATTATGGTTTCAAAAGTTGCATGCAACTTCTTATTAAAATAGTGAGAGATGGGAATTTGAAAATTCTATTCTCCATTCTTCCAGTTTGCAAAGCTAGCATCCAGTGCATTTCTGTCACTTAATTTGGGGCCATCATAGGAGACAATGGAGTAAAGGTTGAAAATCTTCCTGTTAAGGGTCTCTTTCAAGTTCTCTCTCCTCCGTGCTGCAGCAGAGCACAGCAAACCTCCTTGAACTATGGTCCTGAGAGGAGGATGTGAATTTCAAACACGGAGTGGTGGGAGGGGCATAGATTATTTCCTAACATTTTAACCAATAAATATGGCATAATAAATGAGAAGTATGTGTTGAGCTAGTACATGAAAGCATTTCAAGCAGTATTATTTCAGACTCCACAATTGGGAAATCACAGTGATTTGGAGCTTACATTTTAATGTTCTAATAGCAAAAGGTATAATGAGCAAATCAATAATAAAAGTTCAATCTAAGAAGAATGTTTAAAGAGTGACAAATTTATTAAGCTCTCTAAGGCAACCATTTATTACTCAGAAAACTAATAACAAATCTTAAATTTTCATTAAAATAGCTTCCTAAATGAGTTATTTTAAAAAATAACATGCTATTTTGGCTACTTCTACTCTCTTTTGTCATTAAGAAATATATTTTGATTTCACTCATATATGGAATCTAATGAACAAACTGAACTGACAAGTAAAACAGAGACAGACTCACAGATGGAGAGCAGGATGACAGCTAGTCGGGGAGAGGTGAAGAGGTGGAGGGACTGAGCAAAAAGGAAAAAGGCCTCATGGACATGGACAACAAACAGTGTGGTGATTGCTGGCAGGAGTGGGTAAAAGGGGACTAAATGGTAATGGAAAAAATACAATAAAGGTTAAATTTTAAAAATAAAAATAGATAGCTCAGTGGATTGAGCGTGGGCTGGGAACCAAAGTGTCCCATGTTCGATTCCCAGCCAGGGTACATTCCTGGGTTGCAGGCCATAACCCCCAGCAACTGCACATTGATGTCTCTCTCTCTCTCTCTCTCTCTCTCTCTCTCTCTCCCCCCTTCCCTCTCTAAAAATAAATAAATAAGATCTTTAAAAAAATAGCAACACTTTAAAAAGAATAAAAAAATAAAAATAGAAAAGAAATATTTTGAATCCATATTCATTATAAATTCAAATTTTACAAATTCAAACCAGAATTTATGTGCATTTGGCTTGATTACATTTCTTTAGAGTTAAACTGTACTTCCTAATTGTGTTTAATAAATCCCAATAAAGATGGCTCTCTTTATTTCATAATTTTTAAAAAATATTGGATCCACAAACATGCTCTAAGTATATATTGTAGAAATCAGGGTAGACCCTAAAGTCCATTTGTCAAGAGGTTTTTCACTATTTTACTATAAAGTAACAAGTGTGTTTTTTTACATTCTAGAAACTGCTTATTTGTAATAGTTTGTATCTTTCATATTTATCATGAAAAATTACCTACCTAAGTTACAAATATGCAGACTCATATAATCATGCACAATTAAAATTAATGCATTAAGAAAAATGATGATACATAATATTTTTATTAGCTTGTGCAGTCTCATTGCAGTATTTATTTCTTTTGAAATTTTAAAATAACTCATGGACTTCCAATAATTTTTATAGAATCTGAATGCAAAACTACTTATGTTCTGCAAATTTATTTTCAAATTCAAAAATCCAAGATTTAAAAATTTTGGAAAAATAATTTAAATAAAATTTTAAAAAATAAATAATACATTCTATAACCACAGTTATGGAGGGCGTTTCTAATACATTGTTATTAATATGGGTATACAGATCCTCTTATTTCCCTAGGACTTTTTGAAAACTTTTACTATACACCATTTCCTCAGCAAAGATTAAGAACCCTAATGAGGATGACTCTTGTTCAAGTTTAATTTTAAGACCCCATTGTGATTTTTGGGGGAAGAAGGAAATCCAAGGATAGGTGGTTTTGAATAGGTCAGGAATAGACTCTTGAGGCTTTTATTTCTTTGCCACCAAGAGACTGGATATACAAGCAAGCACCAAACTATATATAAACATCTCTGACACACAAGAAACAAGCCTGCTATCTCTCTACAATTTACACTTATAGGCAATCAGACCACTAACCCTAGTAATAATCCAGGAAAGCAAAACGTAAAGTAAAATAAAATAAACAATAATAATAACTCCTATCACAATTGACCCAGTGTAACTAGGACTTGATTAATAACTGATAGCCATAATTTTTGTCCCCATTTCTGGTTGAAGACCAACCAAAGAAAGCAAATAGGCACCCCCAACCAATTATATAGGGTGACCCACTTCTAGTTAGCCCACCTGCAGCTACTCCATGCTGACAGCCTCCAGTCAGGGACTATCTGAAGCCTTCCTTTTTTCCTCCTGCAAAGTTTCCCTATTCATCTGCCTGCCTTTGAATCTTTGCCAAACTCAAGTGATGGTGGCTGACTACCGTGTTATAGCAAACTCTAAATAAATAGGTTTTGCTTGTTCTTATTTAGTTGTTGTTTTTTTTTTATTTCTACACTTTTGATTCACAGTGTAGTTAAATTCATAGTGCAGTTAGATTCAGATTAGGATTGGGTGCAGTAAAGAAAATATGTGCTTTAAACATGAAGGCAATTATTTCTTTTTGGTTAAGATTAAGGAAGATTTTATAAAAGTGTTTATTTACACTTGAACTCAGCTAAATTGATAGATTTGGGCTGAAGGCCAAATAGCATTTTGTTGTTGTAGTTATTATTACTTTTGCTTTTCTGTTGCTGTCTAATTATATTTAAAATCTTGTTATTCTAGCATCTTAGGTGATCAACATTTTAAATGACCCAATCCTAAAATGGTTTCTGTTTTTAGAATATGTCTCACATTTAGCCAAACATTTCTGCATATCTTCTCACAGCTATTTTGACATAGTTCTTGTGTTGAATGTCCTTTTGTGAGGGGGGAGAGGATGCCTGAGTGAGAAATATTCTTACTGAAACTAGTTTTTCAAATGCCCATGGGTTCTCATAAAATGAGGACTATTTCAGGCTTTTATTTCCTTTGTCCCACTGCATTGTCCATCTGTCAAGGTTCATCAAAGCCAAGAGCTCATATCACAGCAATGAATTTGAAAAAACAGGCCCAAGGAAACTGACCTGAAGAGAATAGAACAATGAAACCTTTTTTAAAAATCAGAATTCAGCGTACAGTCATATATACATAAACCTTACGTGATTTTTTCTGATGCTAAGCAGCAGAAATTTTCGTTCATTTAGTTAGAGTGCAAACGCAGTCCTGAGAGCTTCTGGTTTTAGTTCAGAGACATGCACAACTCTGAGTAACCCTATATTCACCTTTACAACAAGATAAAAGCTAAGTTAACAGCACATTAATGGTGAAACCTTCAGAAGGCTGAGGTTGTAGGGCAAACAACTCATGTAAAATACAGAAACAGGCACATGAAAGAGGCAGGAACACTTGAGCTTATGTTTACCTGGTTCAAATTCCACTTAACATATAAACCTGTAAATTAATATAAATGGAAATTTTGAAACAATAGCTGAGAATGTGGCTATTGTGACCATGTAGAGTCCCTGAAGGCCACAGACATAGGGATTTCACACATTTTTGCAGAGTTTTCCTCCCAGATCCTCCATGCAGACATGGAGGAAGTTTGGAGAAAACCCTAAGAAATCTTCCTTCATGAGGCCTGCAGTCATGATGCTACAGCTAAAACTCTGCCAAGACCCATTTTCCCTATCTTCCCTAAGTAATAAAATCACTCACCTGGAGTGGAATAGCATCAAGTCCTGTAGCCAGAGAACACCCGTGGACCCTGATAGCAGCTGGAGAATGGGCATGGAGGAAACACATGAAAGTTGAGTTCCTTTACCTCTCCGAGGAACAAAAGTTCTCACATACATGGGAGAGGGCATCAAAATATGCAGCCTAAGAGCATTAGTAGGGCCAATGGAAGTGAGGGGAGGTGAATAAAGGCAATCACTGAATATATACCCATGTTCATTTCTCTGTTGTTACTAAGGAACAAAAGCTTTCACCCACAGAGGGAATATTAGCTACATTTATATCCCAAGGGCACTTGTGAAACCTCAAAGTAGCTAGAATTAGGGGAATGGAGGCAACCAGTGAAAATCCACCTCCCAGATTCACGTGGTCTATAGTAACAAAGGGAAAAAATGTCTTACCCTGCATGAAGGAAGGTACCACAACTGCAGAAAAAGGACATTAGAGGAATATCATTGCATCTGGATGGGATGGAGCAAACACAAGGGGATTAACAGGTTTCTACCCTTGCACGTGGGCTTAAGTAACTTGGGAAATGAATGAAGTCTGTAAAAGCAAAAGAAACTCTTCATAAACACAATATGCTAACTGATAAATCTATGACCCTCAGAGATAATGAGTTAAGAGTTCCATAACCATTATACATGTATACTGGAATGGAACAATCAAATAAACAGATGACAAATGATAGAATCTAAGTTTTATACTGTTAGAATGGGAAGTTATTGATAAGCTAGGAGAGAATGCTAAAATGACCATCTGGTAATAGATCAATATGAACAGATGTTTCACTTACTAGAGATGCAAATGGTTACATATAGAATTATGTAGAGATATATGTATATAAACAGAAATATATTTCCATTTTATGTCATCTAGAAACATCTAGGAACAAAGACCCTCAGGTAGCAATTGGTACACCTAGTACTCAGATGTTGGTTTCCATTACCATTCTTCAATAAAAGGAACTGGGACTCTTTGAAGAAATTACTGATTCTAGAACTTGGGCAGGAAATATGCAAGATGAACCTGAAATATCTTGTAGTAGCAAAATGAGGAAGGGAAAAAGAATGGCGAGGATATACCAAAAGGGCAGTTGAAGCAGCTTCCAATAGACAAAGCTGGACTGATCTGCTTACTTTCTACAAAAATCCACCTTAAATACAAAGATGTAGGTAATCCAGAAGTTAAAGGCTGGATAAAGATATACCATGGAAACACTGATCAAAAGATAATGGGGTGAGTGTGGTTTCTGGTTCCACAAGTAAGGAGCTCAGAAGTCACCTCTCCATTCTAGTAAGTAAAAAGCTTATGGACTGACAAATCCACAACTTTTCTTAAACCTTTAAGAGAGGAAAAGACACAGCACAAACCTTTGGTCCAAAGAAAGAAAGATAGAGAGGTGGATACAGGAATCACAGCTTACCAGAGCAGAGACTCGGAAGTGGAAACCACCACAGAGACCAGTGTCCCAGCAGGAAAACCTGGGCTGTAATTGAAATATTGCTGGAGGTGTTACAGGGTGCAGCCAAGAGGGGGGATCCCAAATAGGCATTTGAAATGGGGTCCAGAACTCAAGGTGTCCAGGAGATTTTAAGGTGTCTTCACCCCTTCCCCCACAGGTGTGAGTTGGGAGAAGGGGCACACAGAGCAAGAACATGCAGGGAAGCTTTGCAGCTAATCCATGGCATGGTCATTTAGCATACCTATAGCCTTTGGCTGGTCACTTAGATATGCTAAATAGCTATGGCTAAGCTCAAGGCCAGGGGTATGGAAAGGGACCTCCCCCCAAGATGGGACCTGGGAGGCAGGTCCCCTGAGTTACAGCACCTGCTTGGGAGCTGGGAGAAGATTGGCTCCATGACATGGGGTGACACCTGCCTAGACCCATGATGGCGACCAGAAAAGCTGGAGAAGACAGCAGATGGAGGGCAAGTGTGCCCAAGTGTAGGAGGAGTCGGAAATGGGGCTGCAGAAGAAGATTGGCGCGGGGGATTTAAACCCAGACACGGCAGCCCTTGGGGGAGAACCACGCGGCCTGGACAGAGTGGGGACTCTCCCTTCCCACAGCCCTGAGGGGGAGAACCACGCGGCCTTGACAGAGTGGGGACTCTTCACTCCCGTGGCCCTGGGAGAGAGGACCATGTGCCTCTGCCAGAGTGGGGACCCCCACAGCTTTAGAAGGGGGAACAACCACCTGGCTTTAGCAGAGATCCCAGCAACTCAGCGGAGGGTGCCGGGAACCCAGGGAGGTCTCCCAGTCGAGATGGAGGACTAACTGGGAAGAACCAGAGGACTGCCTGAGCCATGGACTTCTATTTCCTTTCCTGAGATACGGTACTCTGGACTGGGCAAAGGGGGAAGGAAGGAAGGACTGTGTGTTAGTGGGTGTTTTTAGGGACTTTAGGATTTTTGATAAAGACATTAGGTCACTACTTGAAGTTTGTATAGCATTAAATAAACATTTCCTTTCCTTTTCATGAATCTCTGGCATTGAGAGACATCTTTCCTAGGGCGGCGGACATAACGGACCTGGGGCCTTCTTTCAATAATAGTATATCGTCCTAGCCCCCCACCCCAGTTTGTTCTGTAACAGAGGGTCAAAGTGGACAATTCTGATACTTAAAATCTCTAGGGGGACCTAGGCATGAGGGTTGGGCACAAGACTGTGAGATTTACCTCCAAGAGCTTAACCAGGTCCCTACAATAAATATAAAAGAAAAATTTTCTCATGCTTCTGGCAGGGGGAGGGAACAGGAGCTCTTTCAAAACATGCCAGAATACCTAAACATGCCAGATCTTCCTAAAAAGGCCTACCCTTAGGGAAATCTAGTCAACCAGAGCCTAACCTGCTGGGTTGTTATAAAGCCTAACCATCCTGGGGGAAGGGAAATACCCAACTCTGGAAAGCAGTAGTATATTTTACATGTAGTAAAATAAAAATATGCAACTTTAGCACATTCCAGCCATCTTGTCCCATCTACAGTCAGAAAAAATGAGAAGTACTTGTGAAATGCACAGTTTAGAGGCATAGGCTCATGAAAAGACTGGTACCTAATCATAGAGTTATAGGATGTTTCTCTCCTTTCTCACCAATATGTTACTAATTGGTGAGAAAGGAGGGAAGGCAGGAAGGAGCTGGAGGCTAGCCCTACAGACTGACTGAGTTCTGACTGGGAAGAGTGAAAAGCATTCCAACCACCCCTCAGCCTGCTGAAGCCAGCAAGACCAGAAAAACTGGTTTGGCCAGTTAGAAACCAACAAGAGGGTTTTTTTTTTTGGGGGGGGGGCTGTTGTTGTTATTTGATTGTTTGATTTTATCTTGTTTTTTAAGTAGCTTTTTATTTTTTAATTCTTATTATTTTTCTATCTCTCAATTCCTTATGTTTTGCTTCCTTTCATCCTAGTGTTATTCCTTCCACTCCAAATTTATCTCTCCTGCATTCCATATTCTGCTTTTTTTCCCTTTTTTTTGAGCCTGCAAGTTACTGCAAATTTGTATTATCTTTTTCTCATTTTTCTGACTTTTTTTTAAATTTAACAGTATTTTGGTATTCTTTTTCTTTCTGTATAATCTTCTTTGCTTGGCTGGTTATACTGTCATTTGATAGGTTCCCCCTGTTATCTCATTCATAGTGTGTTGCTAATACACTGTCCTTCATTTGTGTTCCATTAGTACACCACTCAAGGTTCTATACTCCTTATTCTTGTTATCTAGATCTCATAGATTCTGCCACATGATTGTTGCTTTAATATTACTGTAAATAAGACCTGTTTCATACAATTGTAAATACCACTCAACACCTCTCCCAGATCTCAGCCCACTTTGCAATTTCCTGAACTCTATTATTGTAGGGGTTATCTCTATTCTTTTACACACTACTCATATTTACTATTCTTTATACCCACCCTACTTCAGAATCTGACCTCCCACAGCCTCACAGCTTTCTAGATCCAACTAACAATCCTTTCCTCCCCAATAAGAGTCTTATCTTCTTTCCTCCTTTCTAAAACATGGCTAGTGGGGTGGAAGATCACAGTTAACACTATATGTAGCCAAAGGATCTCCCATCTCTTCTTTACTTGCTGCTACTGTAAATATCATAGAATATTGTCTTGCTGTCTTAAACCATTTTGCCTTACTCCTCCAACTGATCACAAAAAAGAGTAAGGGGAAGCTATGAACACCAGGATACCCAAAGGAGACTGCACCACTGAATCTCACAGGTATTGTACAACAGAAGTTGACACCATAAACCCAGGGAACAAGAACAGATCAATTTAAGAAACAGAGGCTAACCAGAACAGTCTCATGAACAATGAGAAGACAAAGAAACAATCCCCAAATGAAGGGAAAGGAGGAAGCCTCAGAAAGAATGCTAAATGAAATAGAGGCAACTCAACTATCAGATATTGAGTTCAAAACAATGACTATCAGGAAGCTCAATGAGCTCACAATGAGTTACCAAAAACTACAGGGAAGCTACAATGAACTCAATGCAAACTATATCAACATGAAAAAGGAAATAGAACCTATCAACAAGAGCCAAGAGGAAATGAAGAATACAATTTCTGAACTGAAGAACAGAGTAGAAGGAAATGAAAAGCAGGATCAATGAAGCAGAAGATTGGATCAGCAAATTGGAGGACAAAGAAGAAAAAAACACCCAGAAAGAACAAGAAAAGGAAAAGAGACTCAGAAAGAATGAAGAGGGATTAAGACAAATGCAACACAATATGAAACATAATAATATCCGTATAATAGGGATACCAGAAAGAGAAGAAGAAGGGCAAGAGATAGAAAACCTATTGAAAAAGTAATGATGGAAAACTTTCCTAATTTGATGGGAGAAAAAAAGTCACACAAATCTAGGAAACACAGAGAGTCCCAATCAAGAGGAACCCAAAGAAGCCAACCTCAAGACACATCATAATTAAAATGGCAAAATTTCAAGACAAAGAGAGAATCTTAAAGGCAGCAAGGGAGAAACAGGAAGTAACATACAAGGGAGCCCCAATAAGGCTAACAGCTGACTTCTCAATGGAAACACTCCAAGCCAGAAGAGAATGGCAAAAAATATTCCCAGTAATGAGAACCAGAGGTCTGCAACCAAGGCTACTTTACCCAGCAAGGCTCTCAATCAAGATAGAAGGCCAAATTAGAAGCTTCCCAGACAAAAGAAGTCTAAAAGAATACACTTCCACCAAGCCAGCTCTGCAAGAGATGCTAAATGGACTGCTTTAAGGAAAGGAAGGAAAAGAGAGAGAGAGGAACACACGTACATAAATGGCAATGGCAATGAATAAGTACCTATCAATAATAACCTTAAACGTAAATGGACTAAATGCTCCAATTAGAAGACATAGAATAGCTGAATGGATAAGAAAACATGACCCACACATATGCTGCCTACAAGAGACCCACCTCAGGACAAAAGACCTGCACAGGCTGAAAGTGAAGGGCTGGAAACAAATTTTCCAAGGAAACAGACAGGAAAAAAAAGCCAGGGTAGCAATACTCATATCAGACAAAATAGACTTCCAAAAAAGGGCCATAAAGAGAGATCCAGAAGGTCACTTCATAATACTCAAGGGAAGAATCCACCAAGAAGACATAAATATTATAAATATATATGCACTCAACATAGGAGCACCCAAATACATAAAGAAACTTTTAGAGGACTTCAAGAAAGATATGGACAGCAACACAATTATAGTGGGGGATTTTAACACCCCACTATCAAAAATGGACAGATCTTCCAAACAAAATATCAACAAAGATATTGTGGCATTGAACAATACCCATGATGAAATGGACTTTACTGATATATACAAAGCCCTCCATCCAAAAGAAGCTAAATACACATTCTTTTCAAATGTACACAGAACATTTTCAAAGATAGACCACATGATAGGACACAAAACAAGCCTCAACAATTTCAAGAAAATTTAAATCATACCAAGCATTTTTTTGGATCACAAGGGACTGAAACTAGAAACCAACCCCAAGGAAAAAAACCCCAAACACTCAAACTCATGGGTATTAAATAGCATGCTATTAAACGATAAGTGGGTCAAGAATGAAATTAGGGTAGAAATCAAAAGGTTTCTGGAAACAAATGAAAATGAACTCACAACCCAAAAGTTATGAGACACAACCAAGGGAGTCCTGAGAGGAAAGTTCATAGTGATACAAGCATACCTAAAAAAGATAGAAATATTTCAAAAACAACCTAACCCTACAGCTACAAGAACTCGAGGAACAACAACAAAGACAGCCCAGAGCAAGTAGAAGGAAGGAAATAACCAAGGTCAGAGCAGAATTAAATGACATAGAGACAAAAGCACAATTCTAAGGATCAATGAATCCAGGAGCTGGTTCTTTGAAAAGATAAACAAAATCGACAAGCCTTTAAGCAGACTCATCAAGAAAAAAAGAGAGAAGACCCAAATAAACACAATCAGAAATGAAAGAGGAGAGATTACAACTGATACCACAGAAATACAAAGGATTGTAAGAAATTACTACGAAGAACTGTATGCTAAGAAATTTGAAAACCTAGGTAAAATAGACAAATTTCTAGAAAAATATAATCTTCCAAAACTCAATGAAAAAGAAGCAGAAAGCTTGAACAGACCAATAACAGTAAAAGAAATTGAAGCAGTAATCAAAAAACTCCCAACACACAAAAGCCCTGTACCAGGTGGTTTCACAGGAGGATTCTCCAAAGCATTTAAGGAAGAGCTAACCCCTATCCTTCACAGACTATTTCAAAAAATCCAAAAAGATGGAAGACTTCCAAACTCTTTTTATGAAGCCAACATCATCCTAATTCCAAAACCAGATAAAGACACAACAAAGAAAGAAAACTTCAAGCCAATATCGCTAATGAACATTGATGCTAAAATCCTCAACAAAATACTGGCAAACCACATCCAACAATACATTAAAAAGATCATACACCATGACCAAGTGGGATTCATTCCAGGGATGCAAGGATGGTACAATATTCACAAATCAGTAAATGTAATACATCACATAAACAAAAGCAGACAAAAACCACATGATCATATCAATAGATGCAGAAAAAGCATTTGATAAGGTACAGCACCCATTTATGATAAAAACATTCTGCAAAGTGGGAATAGTGGGAGCATTCCTCAACATAATAAAGGCCATATATGAGAGCCCTACAGCCAACATCATACTCAATGGGCAAAAATTAAAACCTTTTCCACTAAGATCAGAAACAAGACAAGGCTGTACACTTTCACCACTTCTATTCAATATAGTACTGGAAGTTTTAGCCACAGTGATCAGACAAGAAAAAGAAATAAAAGGCATCCAAATCGGAAAGGAGGAAACAAAACTGTCACTGTTTTTGCAGATGACATGATAATGTGCATAGAAAATCCTATAGACTCGGGCAAAAAGCTGATTGACCTATTAAATGAATTTAGCAAAACAGCAGGATACAGAGTCAATATCCAGAAATCAAAGGCATTTTTGTACACCAACAATGAAACAGCAGAAGCAGAAATCAAGAAAAAAATCCTATTTGAAATAGCAAAAAGAAAAATAAAATACCTAGGAATAAACCTAACCAAAGAGGTGAAATACTGGTATTCAGAAAACTACATAACACTGAGGAAAGAAATCAAGGAATACACAAACAAATGGAAACATATACCATGTTCATCGACTGGAAGAATTAATATCATCAAAATGTCCATACTACCAAAAGCAATTTACACATTCAATGCAATTCCTATTAAAGTACCAATGGCTTATTTCACAGACATAGAACAAACACTTCAAAAATTTATATGGAACCATAAACAACTCTGAACATCTGCTGCAATTTTGAGAAAGAAGAGTAAAGTGGGAGAGATCACGATACCTGACACTAAACTATACTACAAGGCCACTGTAATCAAAACAGCCTGGTACTGGCATAAAAACAGGCACCATGGACCAATGGAACAGAACAGAGAGCCCAGAAATAAACCCAAGTCTCTATGGTCAATTAATATTTGACAAAGGGGGAAGCAACATAAAATGGAGTAAAAATAACTTCCTCAACAAATGGTGTTGGGAGAACTGGACAGCTACATGCAAAAAAATGAAACTAGAGCACCAACTTACACCTTACACAAAAATAAATTCAAGGTGGATAAAAGACTTAAATATAAACTGTGACACCATTAAAGTCCTAGAGGAGAATGTAGGTAGGAAAATATCAGATATTTCACGCAGAAACTTTTTTACTGACATGTCCCCTAGAGCAAGGGACATAAAGGAAAGAATAAACAAATGGGGCCTCATCAAAATTAAAAGCTTCTGCACAGCTAAAGAAAACAGTATCAAAATTAAAAGAGAACCAACTGTATGGGAAAACATATTTGCCAATGATACCTCAGACAAGGGTTTAATCTCCAAAATATATAAAGAACTTACATGACTCCACTCTAAGAAGATAAGCAACCCAATTAAGAAAATGGGCAAAGGACTTGAACAGACAGTTCTCCAAGGAGGACATACAGAGGATCCAAAGATACATGAAACAATGTTCAATATTGCTAGCTATCAGCGAGATGCAAATTAAAACCACAATGAGATACCACTTCAAACCAGTCAGAATGGCCATCATAAACAAAGCAACAAACAACAAGTGTTGCAGAGGTTGTGGAGAAAAGGGGACCCTAGTGCATTGTTGGTGGGACCGCAGACTTGTAAAACCACTATGGAAAACAGTATGGAACTTCCTCAGAAAACTAAAAATGGATCTGCCTTTTGACCCTGCAATTCCACTGTTGGGACTATATCCTAAGAACACTAAAACACCAATACAAAAGAACCTTTGCACTCCGATGTTCATAGCAGCACAATTTACAATAGCTAGATGCTGGAAGCAACCTAGGTGCCCATCAGTAAATGAATGGATCAAAAAACTATGGTACACTTACACAATGGAATTCTATGCAGCAGAAAGAAGGAGCTCCTACCCTTTGCAACAGCGTGGATGGAGCTGGAAAGCATTATGCTAAGTGAAATAAGCCAGGCGGTGAAGGACAAATACCATATGATCTCACCTTTAACAGGAACCTAATCAACAAAACAAAGAAACAAGCAAAATATAGTCAAAGACACTGAAGTAGAGGACAGGCTGACAGTGACCAGAGGGGAGAGAAGAGGGAATTTCAGGGGAGAATGGGAAGGGTTTACAGGAACAAATTTAAAGGACACATGGACAAAAACTAGAGGAAGGGTGGTAATGGGAGGGAAGTGGGGAGGGTTGGGTGGGCAGGCTGGAATGGGAGTAAAAGGCAGAAAACTGTACTTGAACAATGATTAAAATACAATTAAAACCAAAAAGCAAAAAGCAAAGAGAACAAAGACTGAAAAAAAAAGAATAGAATATCCAAAGACTGCGGGACAAATTCAAAAGGAGTTACATATGCATAATGGGAATACCGGAAGAGGAAAAAGGGAAAGGAACAAAATAAACATTTGAAAAAATAATGGCTGAAATTTCCTAAAATTAAAGTCAGATATAAAACCACAGATTCAGGGAGCTCAGAGAACATGAAGCAAAACAAACAAACAAAAACAGAGACCAAAACAAACAAACAAACAAAACACTCAAAACTATACATAGGCATATCATTTTCAAGCTACAGAGATAAGGAATTTCAAAAATAAGAAAAAATATCCAAAAGAAGTTGGAGGAAAAAAATACCTTACCAATAAGGGCACAAAGGTAAAAATTACATATGACTTCTCAATAAACAGGCAAGCAAGAAGAAAGTGGTATGAAATATTCAAAGTGTTGAGAGGAAAATCCCATCAACCTAGAATCTTGAACCATGTAAAATTAGCCCTCAAAAGTGAAAAAGAAATAGATTCGCAGGCAAACAATAATTGAGGGAACTGTTGCCAATAGACCTACATTGCAACAAATGTTAAAAGAAGGTCTTTAGAGAAAGGAAAAATAATATAGGTTGGAAACTGAGATCTACATTAAGTAAGAAGAAGTCAGAAGTAAAGGTAAAATAAAAACTTTTATTTTTCTTATTCTAAAAACAAAGAAGACAGTGAGAATATTTATTCTGACAAATTAGACTTCAGGATAAGAAAGAATATGAGAAGCTCTGGCTGGCAAAGCTCAGTAGATTGAGCGTGGGCTGTGAACCAAAGCATCACAGGTTCAATTCCCAGTCAGGGCACATGCCTGGGTTGCAGGACACGGCTCCCAGCAACTGCACATTAATGTTTCTCTCTCTCTCTCTTTCTCCCTCCCTTCCCTCTCTAAAAGTAAATAAATAAATAAATAAATAAATCTTTTAAAAAATCATATTTATGAGACTTAAACATCAGCTTTGACATCCTTTTTTTAAAAAAGAAAGAATATGAGAGAGATAATGACTTTATAATTATAATGAGATATATACTTCAAGAAGTCGTAACAATCCTAAATGTCTCTGAACCAAACAATAGAATTCCAGCATACATGAGGCCAAACCAGGAAATAGATAAATCCACAATTATGGAGAAAACTTCAGTATTACCTAAAAATACTGTCAATTAACTTGACTTTATTCATACTATAGAAACTCAAGCATGGAGTTATACATGATCGTGGAGTATCCATCGATACAACCTAACAAAATTTGAAAAATAGAAATAATGCACTATTCTTTAAATACTCCATAACATAGAATATCTATTGATTTCTGATAAATCAATATCAGAAATATATCTATAAAATCTCCAAATACTTGTAAATTAAATAATGCAGTACTAAATAGCCACAAATGTCATAAAGAGACAATATCAAAGGAAAAATGCTTTTAAATATTTTGAATTAAAACTAAAATAAAGATTGTCAAAATTCACTAGTAGGAAACTTTTGGCTTCATGTGCTTAAGTTAGAAAAGGAGAAAGATCTAAAATCAAATCTAAAATATAATCTAAGTTAGCACATAAGAAACTAAAGAGGAGTCAGTTAAACCTTAACTGCTTTCTGCTTTAAGCAAGCAGAAAGAATGGATTCAATGTACATGTAGAAATAACCGAAATTCAATAGAGATAACCAATAAAGACAAAATCCACTTATTTGAAAAGAAAAATAAAATTAATCTTTAGCCAGTATGATCAGGAAAAAAATAGAGAAGATACATATTATCAATGTGAGGGATGAAAGCAGAAACATCGTTTCTGATCCTGTAGACACTAAAGAATAATAAGAGGAAAGTATGAACAATTCCATGTTCATAAATCCAATCAATAACTTAGATGAAAGGAACCACTTCATTGAAAGTCTCAACTATCAGAACTCATTCGAAAGAAAACTATTACTTGAATGCATTCCATCTATTAAATGAATTGAATTTGTAGTTAAAATCTTTAAAAGAAAAAATACACTTCAGAACCCAAAGGTTTCACTGGTTACATGGAATGGAGGAGAGGTCTTGCAGACACCCCACTGAGGACTATCATGAACAGCCCACGGGCAGCATCACACTCTACATTGTAGGCAAAACATGGCAGAGCTCACTCTGTGGCCTGATTATACTTTCCATTATCCCAGGGCTAAATATTTCTCAAGTATAAAGGATAGGAAGATACAGAATCTCCAACCTATTCTCTGCAATAGAATTTCTCAGAAATCCTCTAAAGAGAAAGTGACATTGCCAGGATAATTTTGAAGAACATTTTATTTAGCTACAATCCTGCTGTCATTTTCTATATGTTTGGTGTTTCTCTCCCCTTTTGATTAATAGAGACATTCTCATAAATAAAAGATCTTGGTCTCTTGAAACTGTCTGTCTTGCTCTCTTATTTCCCCTGTGAAGTCATAATCCCCCATTTGTGACATCACAGTCTTTCCACTGCAATCAACAGTGATGTTTCAAGCTGGGGATTAAATGCTTCAGAAGAAGAAGACTTTACAAGAGCAGAGGGACTCTCAAGGAATAAAGATCCAATTAGCATGTAAATGCCCTTTTTAATTAAAAAGAAGAAGAAGAAGAAGAAAATCAAGGAATGAGTAGATAGTCCCAGGATGGGGGTGGTTTTCTTTGAAATAATAAATCTGGCCTTCCTCTTCACTCTCGTCTTTTACCCCCCCCCCCCCCCGCCTCACCCCTTGAGTGAATGAATATTTAATGTTAAGAAAACACTAAAGGTAGACAAAGTCTGTGAACTGTATATGAGTATTGTTCATCTGGCATAATTTCTGGGCCTATTGACCAGGATTAAAGCAAAATTAAAAAATGGGATGCTACAAGAAACAGTTGTGGTCCCAGATATACATCAGTTGGCTTCGACTTCCATTCCAACAGCACTCTGTACCAACCTTCATCTCTACCACTGTTTGTGAGCCAGCCTTCAGTTCCTTAAAGTCTCAAAGCTCCTCTCCACTTTAGAACTTCACTATATGCTATTCCTTCATCCAGGAATACTCTTCCTCCAGGTGCTTTGCAAATATTGTCCCATTGATCGTTCAAGTCCAAACATCAGTGCTTCTTCCCCTGAGAGGCCTGTGATGGCCCCTTGATACTTTCCTCTATACTAGGACCTTGATATTTTAGCACCTTGACACTTTCCTCTCAAGTGTCATAATGCTATTGTATGTTTACATGTTTGATATTTTTGCATACTATCAAAAGTTCTTTAGTTAATTTCTGTGTTTCATGAATGTAAGCAACACATCTGTTCACCACTGCTCTATAATGCATAGGACAAAGCCTGGCACACACACATAAATATATTAAATTCCTACAAAGGTAAAACTAAGGATATATAGTCACCTTTGGGAACCTGTAGAAGAATCATTGCTTTGAATAGAAAATTAAAAGGCTTCCAAGTCCACATCAAATTCTATAGCTTTATAGCTCCTGAAGTAATTCTCCTGGTTGCTCTCATCACATGCCCTCTGCTCCCAGGAGCTCCATGATAACCTTATAAAGTAGAAAATGAGTATTGACAGGGAAGTCAGTCAAGAAGGGGTCTCCCTCTAGGCATTCATCATTTACACATGTTTATGGGGCATAAATATATATTGACCAAATAATTTATCACCTAACCAGAACTCTTTTATGTGTGAAAGGGGATGCTAATTATAATTATGCTAGGATCATGGGCATAAAACAGAACTTTTTCAGGCTAATTGGAACACATAATTGTTACTTTATGTATCAGATATTGTGGTACATCTTAGAGAGCATACATATAAAAAGGAATTACTCCTTATCTTTAAAGTTTATAGAGTATATTAAAAAGGTATTTAATAGTATATATACATTTATAACTATAAAGTGATAACTTATTTTTAAAGTTATAGCTGAAGAGTTGTAGGTATTGAGTGAATCTATATAGAAATCAATAACTGTTTCTAGAAATATAAAATTATGTTAACCAATAGACCAATTTTTCAAATGATGCCATTGTAATATGATTTAAAAAATCATTAAACTGCATTGGCTGGTGTGGCTCAGTGGATTGAGTGCCAGCCTGTGGACTGAAAGCTCATGGGTTCAGTTCCCAGTCAGGGCACATGCCTGGGTTGTGGGCCAGGTCCCCAGTTGAGGGTATGCAAGAGGCAACTGATCCGTGTATCCCTCGAACATCAGTGATTCTCTCCTTGTCTTTCTCCCTCCCTTCCCCTTTCTCTAAAAACAAATAAATGCGTTCTTTTTAAAAAAATCATTAAACTATTCTACATCAAGGCTCTAAACCAACTTATGGCTACAGGGTCTACTTGCAATACAAAGACAGAGAAAGGAGCTGAGGACTATGTGTACTTTCATATCATTGAAGCCTTATCTGCCAAACAAGACACCAATGGGAAAAGACTTTGTTCTTCTCCTAACACCCAAATATACAGTCAGCAGTTTCTAAGGTCCCTGCACATGCTCAGTCACATTGTGTTGATGCATTCATTATTGAACCAGTTGTAGGCACAAAAGAGCACTTTGTTCTGCTCTGCAGATATACAGTGAGGGCAGTAAGATGATATGGCCTTCTGCCTTATTTTTTTTTAAATCTGGTATCACAGAACATACAATTCTAGGCATGGATTTAATGCTACAAAAACATTGGTCCATCACTGGAAAAACATACTCTATTTTAAGCAGCACAAAGTTGGTCCAAATTGTGCCTGAATTCAGTCTATTAAATTTTATCCAAAGGTATTGTTTTTTCAGAATTTTAAACCTGAAGGAAACGAAGTCAAGTTAGGCTTCAAAAGATAGCATATGAGGAAACTTTACCTCAGAAGAAACAGTTCGTCACATACCCAGAAGTAGAGCTGTGACAAAACTCTAACATCCTGAGTCGCAGCTGAGAGTACTTTTTATGCTGCCTCTCATTAGTCAGTTCCCTCATCATAGCAAAATATGTGATTGGTGCCTACTATCAATAATTTAGTGTCTAAAGTTTTCTGCAACTTTAGGTTTAAAGAAAGATATTCCTGGTACCAATGTCTCCTCAGATGTAAAGAATGCCTGTATCCCCCCTCTATCTATGCATGTAGAAGTCTTTAACATTTATGAGGATCAAGCACTTTCAAAAAGATCCATAAATGTCACTGATCTTCAACTCTTATTACCTACTAACCCAAGGTATAAGAAATCAGAACCCTAAGGCAAAGCAGTGAAAGCTTAATTGCTTTAAATGTATACATCCTATTGTATTTTCAATTTGGCCCTAAGAAATTTAGGCAATCTCAAGCATTCAGGGAACTAAGAAAAGAAATTATCTTTAAGGAAGGATGAAGAGGTGCTTAGTTATTTCTTCACTTCCCAGCATGTTCCTATTAGAGATGGTGTCTGAGGATTTGGCCAGCACTCCTCCAGTGGTAATTTTTACCATCTCAAATCATCATCAATATCATCATCATTAATGACAACAATTAATATACAATGTGTCAAGCACCACTCTAAGCTGATATACATTTATGAAATTAAAATGACAAAAGTTCTATACTACAGGCACTATTATTATTCTGCTTTTGCATATAAGGAAATTATAGCACAGCACACAGTTGTAGTTACTGAGAACACAAAGATGTAGTTGTGGTCAGGCTCCTCTGTCATGCATAAGCTGCTGTATGTGTTTTTCACTGATTTGTGGATGGATGACTTAAGTGATAAATGTGTTAGGTGCTCTGCAGTTCTTAAAGGAAAAGACACCGTGTTTGCAAGGGCAGTCAGGGAAAGCTGCCAAGATAAGTTTGTCCTTAGTTTGCTCATGAAGTGAGGAGGATGTTACTGACATACATGAGGGATTTCAAAAAAGGTGGCCAATTGTGGGGAAATATATTAGAAGGGTTGTGATATTAATGGTTGGAGTAGGGATGAGTAGACTAGATTTACAGCAATAGAAGATTTATGTGAAGCAAAGAAATGATGATAATAATAATGTGTAAAATATACATGTCAGCAATTAGGACAGCTGGGGGCCCTCATTAAAAATATTCCACCAACCAATTGGTTGACTAGGTAACTTTCTCGTTTGTAAAATAAAATAAATTAAATGATCTCTAAAGTTCCACAAGTTTTTAACTAATTCTGTGCCTTTATACTATAATGAAAATAGGTTATTTTGTTTTATCTTTATTTTACTTCTTTCTTTCTTTCTTTTAAAAATATATTTTATTGATTATGCTATTACAATTGTCCCATTTTTTTTCTCCCCTTTATTCCCCTCTGCCCTGCACCACCCCTCCCACCAACATTCTCCCCCACTTAGCTCATGTCCATAGGTCATGAGTCATAAGTTCTCTGGCTTCTCCATTTCCTTTACTATTTTTAACCTCCCCCTGTCTATTTTCTACCTGCCAATTATGCTTCTTATTCCCTGTACCTTTTCCCCCATTCTCTCCCTTCCGCCTCCCCATTGATATCCCTCCATGTGGTCTCCATTTCTGTGATTCTGTTCCTGTTCTAGTTGTTTGCTTAATTTGTTTTTATTTTTTCTTAGGTTCAGTTGTTGGTAGTTGTGAGTTTGTTGTAATTTTACTGATCATATTTTTGATCATCTTCTTTTCCTTAGATAAGTCCCTTTAACATTTTGTATAATAAGGGCTTGGTGATGATGAACTCCTTTAACTTGACTTTATCTGGGAAGAACATTATCTGCCCTTCCACTCTAAAGGATAGCTTTGCTGGATAGGGAAATCTTGGATGTATGCCCTTGCTTTTCATGACTTGGAATACTTCTTTTTAGCCCCTTCTTTCCTGTAAGGTTTCTTTTGAGAAATCAGCTGATAGCCTTATGAGAACTCCTTTGTAGGTAACTCTCCTTTTCTCTTGCTGTTCTTAAGATTGTCTCCTTATCTTTCCTTCCCTTCACTGTTAGTTCCCGGTGTACTTTTCTTTATTTCACTTTGCATAGCCTTTACGTTTTCCTCTACTTTGCAACCATACTCAACCATTTCTGTGAGCATCCTGATTATCAGTGTTTTGAACTGTGCATCTGATAGGTTGGCTATCTCTTCATCACTTAGTTCTATTTTTGGAGATTGATCTGCTCTTTTATTTGGGACATATTTTTTTGTCTTGGGATACCTGTTATATTGTAAGGGGCAGAGCCTTAGGTATTGACCAGGGCAGGGCAACCCAGGATGCTGCGTTGTGGCACTATATGTGGCGGAGAGGTCCAAGAGAAAACAGTGCTGCTTGTTCAGCTCTCCGCCTACTTTCAGTCACTTCCCCTGCTACCTGCAAGCAAATTGGGCCCTTCTGGTGCTGATTCCCAGGTGGGTGTTTGTTTGTTTGTTTTTTGTTTTTTGTTTTTTGTTTTTGTACATTCTAGGACTCCGTGGGCCTCTCCAACAAACTCTCCTGTGAGGCTGGGAGTTCCTCCCACCACCATAACCTCCACAGGTTTTAACAGTCAGAGGTTTTGAGTCTTTATTTCCCCACGCTGGGACCCTGGGTTGTGCGGTCTATCTCATTCTCCAGTTGCTCCTCCTGGTTTCTCTGCATGCAAATGTGGGAACACCCGGTCCTCCAGCCACTGCCTTGCCTGCTGGGTCTTCCAGCTCTGCCTTGCTGGTCATCCTCTCTGCCCAGCTTCCTGTCTCCACCCCTTCTACCAGTCTGGATGAATGTTTCTCCTTTAACTCCTTGGTTGTCAGACCTTCATACATTTCATTTTTTGGCAGTTCTAGTTATATTTTGTTTTTGTATTTGCTATTGTCCTTCTTTTGGTTGGGTGAGGAGGCAAAGTGTATCTACTTATGCCTCCATCTTGGCCAGAGGTCTAATTCTGAAAATAGGTATGTTAATCTTTGTATTATTGATAAATAAATTGAGGTCCTGTAGAAATAGAGTGACTTGCCAAGTATCACACCAGCTGAGTAACCAGTAAGTATCTGAAGTAAGTGTAGAACCTAGGTCTTTTATAACATCTAGCTCTCAGAAGAAGAGTATAAAACAAGAAACGGTTTGGGGAAATTACTTACCACATTCATTATTCTAAATGGTAATATGGCTAAACATTGAAATAAATTTAATAAAATTTTAATTTCATACAGAATCACTCATTTAAAGGGGTTTTGTTTGTTTTTGGTTTTTAGTAACATTTCAACAGCTAATGTTAGAATGCTTGTCTGCCCCTCCTTCTGTTTTTTACTTTTTGCCTCTTTCTTTATGACAGATTTTGGGACATGCTAGAACACTGGGATAACGCAGGCTCAGAATTTGTTATTATTTATATAAAATAGCATCTCCTTTTTTTTGCTGTGTCTTCTATACTATGTGAAAGAAGAATCATATTCCTCAAAGATGATGTAGCTTGGGCTGTATTTGAAAAAAAAAAGGAAATGAAAGAAAGGGGGAAAAATAATACTGATCCTGCAGTTGTTCACAGTGAGGTTCACCCATCAGAGCTGAAAATAACCTATATTTTATTTCCCTTATTTTTAGAAAACTGCCGTGGACACAGGGGTGGCCGAGTGGCCAGCTGTGCCCTGAAATGCCTGAAGCCATTGCAATCAGTGCTCCACTGTCTGAGGCTCCCAAAATGAAACACTTTGAACACTCATTCAAAGGTGTGAAAGCATGAAATTGGCACAATGGCAGAGACCACAGCACTTCCTTTTTTATTTTTTTTTATTTTTTGCACTGCCTTCTGCTTCCTTGTCTGCCCTTTCTGCTTTCTGTCTCTTGATTCTGACAGTCCTTCAAATGTCTACTTAAAGAGCTGTGGCAGCCTGGGAGAGAAATGGAACGTGTTCTTAGGGAGTCTCTATCTTGAAGTGAAAAAGTTGAGGAGAAAACAGCTGCATTCAAAAACCCTGAAAAAGTAGGCTTAACAACGGATAAGATGAGTCTGGGAGAGCCGATGTACAAAAGTAGATACATTAGAAGACAGATCACTTATTGGTTCAAATTAAAGTACTTTAGCCTTTATCCCACCTTCTTGGGTGTTTTCTGCACCATTCCAATCCTATTTATCGCTCATTCCTACTGTCTTATGAATACATTCTGTTTAGGACTTTGGGATGGTCTCAACAGATCCTGGTTTGTGTAGTAGAATCCAGCCCAGATCCTGCCATGCTGACTGTCCAATGAGTTCGCCAGTATGTGTTGTTGCACAGCATCAAAGCACAGCAAGTTTGCATTTCACTCAGTGATTATTTTTGAAAAAGTTGGCCAAAAGGAGCCTGCACACCACTGACTCACCCCAAATTGTCACAGGAAATTTGTGCTCCTCCATGCATCTATCCATTCTTTCAAGAAGATCCTCTGTCTTCTTTTTTGACCAGTGTTTATTCAAGAATCTACTCAACACAATTCCTCCAGGACAGTTTCCTCTGTTCCTGGTTCATATATCTTAGTGCCTTTTCACATGTACAAGGATGGAATTTTGTATCATCCTATGTGTTTTTACCTTACAAAATTCCTTGTGTCCTCATAATCCTTCCCACCCCTATTCCATTTCTTGTGGTATCCAGGACCATCTAGGTTTTCTGTATCAGGGATGGGAAGCCACAGTAGAACAGTGAAGGATAAAAAAGATTTTCATAACTTAAACTGGGCAAAAGAGGCTTCTGAAGCTCAAAACTCAATCTCTACCGTTAACAATAGATGTAAGAAGAATTCATGGAGGTGAGAGCCAGTATCTCTGTTCTGAACTTGATAAATATTAAATGGGTTGGGAGAAAGATAAACATCAGAGATGAAATATGAATTAGATCTTGGCAACTGTCCCTAAGAAGGGACAATATTTCTATAAGACTAAAGGTACTAATTATAATGCCAAGTAAATAGAACATCAATGCATATATTAATTGTAACACAGGTGGATCCGTTCACTATCAGACCATAGCCCACGTCGTGTGCTCTCTCCTTTCTCATCCGTACACCTCTCTGAGATACATACTGACCCCAGCCTTGGATGACAGTTGTCTGTGTGCTTATTCTCTGTGCTTGACTATAAGTCACTTGAGATGAAAGACTGTCTCATTTATATTTGTACCACCCATGATCATTTACCACAGCTGGCTCTTAATTGCAGCCCAATAAAATAAAGTTGAACCCCAACCAGAGTGGCTCAGTTGGTTGAATGTTGTTCTTCAAGGCTAGGAGTTGCTGGTTCAATTCCCACTCAGAGCACATGTGTGAGCTTCAGGTTCAATCCCTGGTCTGGGTACGTGTGGGAGGCAATCAGTCGATGTCTCTCTCTCTCTCTCTCTCTCTCTCTCTCGCATTGATGTTTCTCTCCCCATCTCCCCCCCTCCTCTCTCTAAAAATAAATAAATACAAGTCTTTAAAAAGTTGCATTTTTATTCAATATTTTGACCATTTGATACATTCAGACAAAGAATTGGTCTTCCTGTATGTCAGCATTGATCTTTCATACACATGTGGGCGCATTATATATGTGTGCATGTATGTCTTTGTATATATTTATATGTGGAAGGGATGGAGCCAGTAGAAAAATTTAATTTACTTAATAATGTATCATTTAGGATGTTTGAGGATGCAAAAAGCAGAAAATATGCTTTAAATTAGCATTTAAAAGTAAGAAAAACAAGTTTCTTAATAACAGTAAGTACTTAGCTCTATTACTAGGTTAATTGACTGACTTCATGTTAACATGTAAATTGTGTTACCTCCGTCTTTTGCACATTTCTGTTTTTCACACGTTGCCTTTGTTTTCGTCCAGTGTCCTTTATTGTCACACATGGCAACCTCAATCTTAGGTATCACCTCCAAGAATACAACGTGAAAGATGAGATTAACTGTTTCTTCCTCAGGTCCCTTTGTAGGAGTAAAAGAACCACTCAGAAAAGCTCTGCAGGAGACCACCCCTCACTGCATCACTGGCCACATGCAAACACTAACTTAGTCCCTGGCAAAGACACTGCGACCACCACAAATTGCTTAAATTGTTAGGATTTATCTGAACCCCACTGGGAGGGTTGATTTTTCCAGAAAAATGGGGTTTTGCCTTCCAGGAAGACAAGAGTAATGGTAAGAGTGTTTGCTCAATATAAAAATAATAGTAACTATAACAACAATAATGATAGTAACTAATGTTTGTTGAAGAGGTACTCTATTTGAGACCCTGTGCTGAACAGTGAAGTACAGGACCACATTTAATACACATGGCAACCCTGTAAAGATAAGTATGCTGAAATCCAAAGAATTGAATAGGTATGTCCAAGGTTACACAGATAATAAATGACAGAGGAGAGTAGAGATTTAAAGCAATGGCTGTCTGTCTCCAAATCGTTTCTGGTGTTCCACAGCGAAGACAATGAAAGAGCTTATGCTTTTGAAGCCTAGATAGAGTTGTGTTTTATGAATTTAGTGAATTATTTGCTAGAGCTACCATGGCCACTTTTTTAAAACATGTAATAGGCTCATCTAAACATAGTACTTGCTGATTATAAACTTTCTTGTAATAGGAATATAAAAGCTGCTTTCAAGTCTCTCTCCCAGCCTTTCCATTAATGATCTGCTGTAGGGTCACTCAAAATCTGGATTTCTTTGTCAATTAAACTGAGTTAGAGGAGGCTAGAAACTGGACATAGTGGATGAGTCGGTCGATCTAATGCATGAACTTGTGAAATTTTACCATGACTCCTTTCTTCTCCTTAAAGACAAATATTATCATTAAAACATGGCAACGCTGTATCCTCAGACAGTTCTTTGCAAATTGCCAAAGGCAGCTTTCGCTGAACTACCCGTCACTGGAGCTTCAAACCAGAGCTCAGGTCTCATTTTAAGAGGAGACAATCATTATATGTGGGTGTTATCTTTTTAATGGCCAAACTTATATGGTGTCATAAAGTGTTCGAGAGAGTTTCAGGCTGATCTTTTCTTTATACCCCTCCCCCCAAATCCAAATGCAAACTTTATTCCATTCTTCCTGTCTAGCCGTGGGTGGCCTTATGTATGTTTTTTACTTACATAGTAGTAGAAATGCTCAAGCTTTGCCTAAGCATTGACTTCCTGACATCTTAATATCTAAGTTCTCTAGCAATTCCAGACCTTGGTGCAAAGACACAAGTGCATTCTCGACTTTACATTCACACCTTGGTGTGTAACTGTTCAATGCGTGCAAGACAGTGCTCATCTGAACACCAGGAACACTAGTGGGAGGGCCATTTGACATTTGTCTTCCAATTATTACCAACGATAGTGCCAAGCAAATGACTGGGCCCATAATAGGTGTTCTTGGAGGTATTTTCTAATTTACATTAATTTACTATTTACTTAATTCAACAGTCCTGATCTTGGTCTTGGAATATATTCTGAGGTAGATGATACAGTAGCTTGGGCAGGATAGATGATGGGTGGGATGACACTTTCAATACGGCTAGACAATAAACAGCCTAGAAGTGTAAATGGTTCAAATGTAAAATGATTAAACATTTGCCAGCCATATTCTGTAGGACAAAGTTTTGCTATTTTCACTTGCCTGATTTCCTTTCTCTTTTTTATCCCATTTTTATTTTTAGCTCAATGACAGACATTGGCTCCTATTCAGCAGGGAAACTAATACAAATTCTTAAAATGCAAGCAAACCTGCCAAAGTATCCACATTATTTTACTGAATTAAAATACAAAAAGATGCAAGTGAAGAATACATCCATCCACTACTGGATGCATTGATGAAGTTAAAAAAAATCAACAGATTCACTTGCCTTCATTTACTCTTTTCTGTGGTTCTGTGGCCTCAAGCTGCTTACTGCAAATTAGATTTTGCCTTAATATGCTAATGTTGAATAAGGGAATTGGGCTCTAAATAATTAAGTTGTGAGAAGTACAAAACTAAAGCAATCTATTAATGCAATATGAACATCCCTTGATTATATTTGCAGAATGAATTTACCTGCTTTAAATGGTGAATTAGAATTGAAAGGTAAATTAAAATTTAGAAGAAAATACAATAATAAACCATCGCTATCCATTTTTTTCCCTTTTGCTATTTGAGATGTCAGAGGCTCCACTCAGTTATACTACCACATAAGGGCGCATTGTCACCTCTGGCCACCAGAGATATCTCTTGATTGATAGACTGGCTTTTACCACCATTACCCATCCTCAGCCCTCTTTGTACCTGCCCCGGAGGTGAACTGCAACAATTTCATTGCAGTTAATGGGGATTGCTTTGTTTATAATTGTTCTTATAAAATTGTAGACTGGTGTTTTATTTCATGTAATTTGAAATCATGTAAAATGTATTGTGGAATATATATATATGGAGTAAAACATATATATATAAAATATATATAAGGAATATATATATATATCCTTGCTTTTGTCACTCGGTAGCCCTCTTGGTAAAACCAGAAAAAAATCTTGCAGTCAATATCTCTTCCTTGTGCAGTCCTTTGATGGGAAATCACACAGGCATGTGGTGCATGGTCCTTCCCATTGTGCCAGTGAGGAGTTTTATGAGAGACTTTCTCTCCAGGAAAAGGGTTTGGGAAAAAATAAAAAGCATATTTTTTTTACTGAATAAGATTCCTAGATAGGAGCTGAAGCAGGGCAATTCAAGCAAAGACCATGGAGGGCATCAGAGTTGGGCATTTAGGGTCAGGAGTGCCATTGTCAAAGGCACTGCAGGGTTAGGCTGCATTGGGTCTGAGGGATAATTTGTGAGTTCAGGGGTCTTTGTCTATTGATGCATAGGGTGACCTTGCAGTGATGATGGCTCTCTCCTGAACAGCACAATGGGGCACCCTGAGGCTCCTGACTCTCACTCTGGACGGGCAGGGAACACAGGTAGGAAGATGGCAGACTTAAATACAAGGTAGGCAAGGGAGCTGAGGGAGGCAGGGGCATTAAAGAAAAGAGAGCTAAGGAGAGGCAGGAAAGAATACCATGCTGCGGCATCAGAGACCTGGTCTTAGGAAGGCCAGCTGGGCCTCCTCTGGTGGGCATGGGAATGTACATACTTGGAAAATCCCTGACTGTGCGAAGGTTAAGGAAGAAAACAGCAAAGTGAAAAACAACCAAATAAATAAAAGCCAACCAAATAAAGAGTCATAAATATTTTCTTAATTTTTCATAGTCTCCATGCTATCTATTCTGTTTCCTTGAAAAATTGAATTACGATTCCTGAAAATCACAGCCTTATTGTATTTTTCCACGGCCTTGCCTTAATAGATGATGAATCATTAAGTAGCACCTGTCACAGACAAGAACCCTTTGCAGTCACAGTGCGTTTACACCCTGCGAACTGCAATTAAGCCCATATTTTTGCTTCCCAATCTCTCATTAGCGCAGATTTGAAAAATAACTAACAATGAAAATTTCACATTTGCATGTAGAGACTTAATAAATTTACCTTTCCTAACTTGGAAACTGGAAACTGTGAGTGGAAAGAATATGATTCATGGACTCAGAAAGCCTAGGTTTTGAGAGCCATCCCTGCTGTTCTGTTTGGTTCAGTTTTGTTTCATTTCTTTCACTTGAGCAACTGGCTTTTCTCTTCCATGTCTATAAAATGGAGTTAATATTTAGTCCTTCACAGAGTTGCAGGAATAAAATAAAGTACATAAAAAGTTGTATAGTATCTGATACACACACACCCATACACACAACATTTACATATACCATTTGTGTATAGTTTATGCATGTAAACCATGTATAGTTAATGTTTTTGAAGAGTACTCTAACGACAGGTACTCAGTGTGCTTCCTGCATCTGCTGGGAGAACTCGCCCTGAGCTCTCCATCAGCACTAAGTTCTATTATTTCAGACTCAGCTAATTTCATGATCACATAGCCCCCTATACTAAGAAGGCAGCCTTCCTGAAGTCTCCATGGATGTTTTCTTCTACCCCCTGGTCATCATCAACTTCAAGTTAAACTCACTAAATCACCACTCCCAGCAGAGATTACCTCTGCTTAAAAACGTCCATTAGTTCCTCATTTTCTACCGAATAAGGTTGAGGTAAAGATCTCAATCCTTCCAGGAAAACATCTCTGAATTCCCCCCACACATTATTTCATTCTAGTCTGAACTGATATGTGTACAACTCCTATATGCCTATCACATATTTTGAACTATTGCCACGAGTTCCTATGTATTATTTATTTTCGCGGGAGAGCAGAAATTGTGTCTTCCTTTTATGTATCTCCCCTGGTACCTACTCTTTTGCCCTACAAAGTCCTCTCTCATTTTTTTATCCTCACCCAAATATATATTTTTAATTGACTTTAGAGAGAGAGGAAGGGAGAGAGAGGGAAAGAGAAACATCAATGTGATAGAGAAACATCAATCAGTTGCCTCCTATATATGCCCCAACAGGGGATCAAACCCTCAACCCAGGTATGTGCCCTGACTGGGGATCAAACCCTCAGCCTTTTGGTGTATGGGATGATGCTCCAACCAACCAAGCCACCTAGCCAGGTCAAGTCTTCTCCAATTTTTACTGATACTAATATTCATAATAATTCCTGGCGAGGCTGAAATCACACATAATTCTTTGCACCTATTTCAGGTGCATAATTAATCTTATTACATAGCTGAAAGAGTTGTTTAGATATGGTAAATTGTCCTTAGTGAAAACAGATTATTTTCTCTTAAGCCCAAACATACACGCACAGGACACAGGTTCTTTACATTAATTTCAGAGAGAAACATAGAGAAATAAATACATGTAGGTTATGTATGGAGAGAGAGAGAGGGAGAGATGTTATACTTTAACAAAGGTTCCTGCTGTGCTGGCCTTATCATCTGTAAGATGAAGGGATACCATTTCAGCCAATAAAGGTTTTTCTTTTTTAATTTAATATCATCATTACCAGCTAAACTCTCTAAGACTTTCTTATTCACAGGGAAATGAGGGAAACAGGTACCCAATGATCTCAAACTGACATACATTGATGCCTAAAATTTTCCACCCTAGTATCAGTGAAATGGTCTGAATATATACAACCCGAAAAGGTCAAATAGTCCAAGAATATAATTGGACTCAACATCACATTGTAATTAAAGCTGCAGAAGGCGCGTACATGCCACCTTTCTGTCTCTCAAATGCAGAGGGAAACACAGTCTTCACCGACCACAGGAAAATGCACTGATTAATTACACAGTGATGTGATATTATTCCTGCCAGGATAGTCCCTCTGAAATGTCAGAAGGATTAGAAGTGCCACATCTTCCTCCCAGACTCTAATCTTAAAGGGCCCTAGGATGAAAACACAGCAATTACGTTCATAGACTGTGTCAATTTTACAATAGAAAAAAGAGTGTTCCCAACAGCAAATAATTATAGCACTGCTTAATGATTGATTTAACATAGAAAACCCATCTAATTCCTTTTGTCATTACAATCTACAGTACTAACAATCTAACAATGCTGCCTTCGTGGATAGACATTACATTAGCAATAAGAATAATGCTAATACAACACGCAGTTTAACTTGTTATATTGTGAGTTGGCAATGCTCCCCCATACACAGTTATTAGTGTAGCACACCTTCTGAGTGAGACTGAGCAGCTGAGAATTTGCTTTTCAGCATCTGTGCTAATGCAAAAGAGCATTGTAACCCAAAGTAGTCTCCTGCATATTTTATACAGCAAGAGAGAATGTGTTTCTGTTTTCCTAGGATATAATTCCAAAGTCTGAAAAATGTAAGCCCTAGCAAATCGATTCATGATGATTCTAAATGGATCCCTATGTGGATGACATGCAAATGCAACTCTCGCAAAAGATTACCTATGGAAATCTAGCTAGTCTACAAGTCAATAGGCGTATCACAGTGTGAAGAAAAACAAAACAAAGCAATCAAGAGGGCTCTGTGCCTTTCTGGTGCTGAGTGATAATGTGGACAATAAGATCGTTCCAGAAAATTTAGAATAAAATTATGGAAAAAAAAGAAAAAAATTATGGAAAGTTATCTTTTTTCATGGCATTCCACATAAAATTGTATGGGTGGTTAAGGAGTTTTCAAACCCCTTTTCTATCACTACTTCAGGGAATAGCTTTAGGTAAACTCTAGCTGCTTAAAGATCTGATTCATTCAGTGGCATTACTGATTCATCTTCTCCATAATTACAAGTAGTTACAGAAGGCCTACCTGTGTGAGGTGTTGCGAAAACAAAGACAAACATGGGAACCAGGCTCCCGGTTCTGCTGGGCATTGATGGCTGATGGGCACAGGTTCAGTGAACACTGACGCACACGTCACTGTGCTGGCTCTGCGTGAACCATCTAGGAAACACGTGAAGATGTGGAGCTCCAGGTTTCATTGGTCAGGTGGAGGCTCAGTTTTGCGGTCAGTAGGTCAGTGTGCCTGAAGAATACTTAGGTAATCAGATTATATATGTTAATCCAGGCTTATTTACTTATTAGATGTGTTTCAGTCTGCAAATGAGCAAACCTGTTTGTACCTGATTTACTTATGTTTAAAATGAGGATAAAATTGAGCCCCCAAATAAGCCATGTGTGAAAGATAAGTAAGTTAATTCGTGGAAACATCTAAGTTCCATGCCTAGCACACTCAGCATTAACTGCTATTCCTCAGACCCTTGTGGGCGTCAACTGCCGTGCTTCCGTGTACATAAATCTCTTTATTCGGACTGTTCCTGAAAGGATGCAGTTCAGAATTGTTTTCCATGTTGTTCTTTGCTAAAAATAATGGGAGGTAGTCCTGATAGCTGGATACTCCAGGTTTTGGATGCATCCAGGTTTTGGTTCTGCTGCGTATGGAACATGAATGTGAACCTACCAAATCACTATCACCGATAATGACTCAGTTTCCAAGCCAATCTCTCATTGCTGCTCTCAAATTACAACTTCATCTTTCGAGCTGCTGATAAAAACAGAACTGATTACTTATCTTTAGATCATCACCTTATGGTGAGAGGACCCTCCTCTGCTGTCTCAGAGGGAACACCTTGGTAGCTTGTAGAAGAGTTGCTGGTAGAATCAGGAAATCAAGGCTTCCTCGGGCTGCCTACTATGTGATTATCTGTGACTGCAGAAAGCCATGTGGGTTTATTCTCCTTTGGACTGTATCTTTGTCTCTGCCCCTCCCCCTCCTTCCTTTTCACTCTGCCTCTGTTTTCCTTTTGCACCTGGGCCTTTCAAATTTACACACTCTCATTTTTAAAAATTTCACATCCTCTCACGGGAGAGGAGAAAGCTGGCCCCTAGGTACCTTCTTGTTTCTTATAAACTTGGTGTCAAATTTTGCCAAACTATTAATACAGAGGTTTGGAAGGTATGAAATTAGGCTCTCTATTCTTGAGGTTTCTATGCATGAGGTCGGGGCAGGGGTTACAATATCAGTTCTGTTCCCACGTCAGAAAAAGCAGGCTGTTTTTAATTTACTCAAGATGCAAACATTAATTTTTCTGAGAGTGTATCATGTTTGATTAAAATGTAGTCACTCCATTAGCATTATTTTTATATTGCCCCTTTCAATAACGTGAGAAAGAAGAAAAGAATTTCATCACATGGAGAATTAACTCTTTGTGTCTTTAAAACTAGTTTTAGTTTTCCTCTAAGAGTGGTGATGTTCCTTTTGATTATATTATATTATTTAGAAATCAGAATCCTCTCATTTCCTTGGGGAGAGAGCTAGGAGTATGGATTTCCTATAATTCTTTCTACTTTGAAATTTATAATGTAATTAAACACACATATCTCAGTAAATTCCTACCTCAACCCTGTAACAGAGTTTGGATAGGGTTAGTTATTGACATTATGGGACCCTCCCTCTCATTCCCACCTCTCATCAACTTAGATTGTTTTAGAAAGTGTTGTATTAGATTCCAGAAACAAGGGTAGGGATCGAGGGATTTTTATGGTTGGCAACATTCTCTCCTCCGTACATACGGACTGTGTAAACCCACGAGACATAGTAAGCAACGAATGATACACAATTGCGGGGTTGAAGTAGAGATTTTCAGAATAAACAATGCACTTGTTTCTGGGCTGGAGCAGGGCAGCTGCAGAGATGAGAGCAACACTCTGACTTGCCAGTGAATAGTGATTACATTTAAATTAGAATGAAAAATATGTAAAATAAAGGTTTTTGGTTTGAGATTTTCAATATGTTTTTTTAAAATCAGTGGTGGTTATGAAAGTATATCCTTCTTTTGATGCACATTCCTTGTAATGTGATTTTTGTTTTCCTCTCCAAATAGAGTATTAAATTTGGCATTTGGCCATCTGTACTTGGTACCATGTCTTTGTAAACGAAGGCAATTCTCTTTTTCCTTTTTCTTTCTTTCCTTTTTTTTCTTTGTTTCCCTAATCAAAACAAGCTATCCATCTTCACAAGGCGTATGTAGATGACAAAATAAGATACAGCACTGAAAACCCCTTGACAGGATAAAGGTGCTATCTGATCAATATCAATAATCATTATTAATAATATCTCCATTATTTCACTTCACATCACTGAGGTAAAGAAAAATGAGCATGGATTGGACTTCAAGAAAGATTCTGATAAGGTATATGGTGAATAGAAACATCAGATCTAGGGAAATCTTCTGCGATATGACTCTGACCTCTTATAAATATACCTCTTGTCTATCCCACCAATGAGTTCCCCAGCCAGGCAAATCTTCGTGTCCATCTTACTGATTCATTGCAGGTGAGTGTGTGTGTGTCTTGTATGACTTGAGACTAGTTCCTTAGCCACTATCTGTATGCCTAGTTGCTCATTTCTTTAATTTATTCTTATAATAGGAGATTAGGAGATGTCTAAGGAACATTAGATTCTTTGCATGTTTTAGTCGATCACTCCATTAGACAGAAAATGGCCACAACTTTTAAGACAGGCTGTAGTTAAAGTTGTATGTAGATTAGATTATTTCAGAAACATTGATTTAGTCATAACATACTTAAACTGTATCTCTCAGAATAGCCCTCTCACGCAGGCAGGCTAAGTACAGGGTGTGCAGTCACTAGGCAGCATGGCTGTGAGTTTGGGTTTGGACGCATTAACCTGTACATTTGGCACTTGGCAGCACTACTGGATTTTTGTTGAATTTTATGACTCAGGGGGGACACTAAGTGGCACATTTTCCCCTGGGCTCAATTCTTCTACGTACTCAAATTTGCTGTAAACTTGAAGAACACTGGAATCCCAGCAAATATTGGTAATCAAGCCAACTTTCTCTTTCTGTCAGTATGTGGGCGCATGTGTTGAAAATGGATCATTCTTAAAAGTTGTTAATCTCAACAAAGAAATTTAGTGGAGAAAAACATAATCATTTAAATTAACAAGGAAGAGAGAGAATATGAAAAGGAGAGGGGGTAGAGAGAGAGAAAGCTTTCGGTTAGGATTCTGCACAATCATAGGGAAACTGAATTATTTCCTAAGAGGGTTGAATTCCAGGGTCAATTTTGGCATATCCCATGCTGAATCCAGCTACAGACATGCCTTATCCAACAAAGTGTGTTTTTTTTCCTTTGCTTCATTTGCATTTTTAATTGAATGTGCATACTAAAACATGGGGCTTGTCCTCTTCAGCTTGCCACAGGTCCCACCAGTCCCTGTGAGAGATGCATTTGTGTCACCTGACTGGCGCCTGTGGGCAAATGCCTGCACTCCATTACTCTAATCAAGAATGGACAGGAACTGTGAAATTGGAAGGAGTTTGAGCGCAGTGAAAAGATACCATTCTAAGATGAGGAGTCTTTAACTTCTTGTCCCTGGTTACTATTAATTAGGTCAGTTAGGATTAAACTCCTTGAGCTTTACTTGCTTCTCCCGATGCACTGTATTTGGTAAATGTCTAGGACTGGGTTAATATCCTATTTGGCAAAGTGAGAGTCAGGGGCCTAACCTGGACCATATGGATTCATCTTTAATCACTAAAACACATGTGCTTCCCAGGAAGATCCAGTTTTGTGACCCCTCAGCTAACAACACTTTTATGTAAGTCAATAGGAAGAAGCATTAAGAGTTCTGTTTGAGGTCATTGCTACAGTGCTAACTTGAATTGTGCCCATATGGTTTAATTAGAGATGACCATTGAATATGGAGTAACTAAGTTTATTTTTAAATTTTAATTGTTTTAGCCAGTGGAAATAGCTGAAATGTACTCATTACTTACATCAAAGTGCAGGTAAGAACAGTCTCTCTCTCTCTCTCTCTCTCTCTCTCTCTCTCTCTCTCTCTCTCTCTCTCTCTCTCTCAATCTCAGTATGTTTTAAATAAAGCAAATTCTGCATTTAAAAAAAGCAGTTAACATGAAAGTTGCAACTGGGAAAGGTGCTGTGAAACCATCCGATATATTCATCTCCACAGCGATCTCTTTCAAAAAGTGCTTATCTCTGCTGCTATTATTACAATCGCAGAACAAGACAGCACGCTGCCCATAAGAGATAAACCCCAAGGCTTTAGAGGCAGCTGGAAATAACACAGCTTATAGTGAGTGTCGCGCGCCATCCACCATCCCCTCGCCTCAGCCAGCCAGCTGGAGACAACATTGCGAGCAGAGAAAATGACATTTGCTTTGGGTTTCGGTTTCCATTCTTTCTGTACTTCTCCTCAATGCTCCCTTTCAGCCCTAGCGCCCTTCTGTCCAGTGATCAGGACACTCTTTTCTCCTGTCCATCAGAATCCGCATCCCTATAGTCACACAGTCTTTGATATCAGCATTGTAAGTATCAGAGGTGGTATTTTGAATGCTACATCGTTTACCACCTGTTTGTACTGGGTATTTTTCATTTGTGCTTCTTATCTACTCTCTAACTTTCACCTTTGCTCTCTGTTTAGGGCTCCCTTGCTTACTGGTTCCCGGTTGGGTTAGACCAGTGAGTTTCAACCTTTTTCACCTCATGGCAAGCATGGATTAATTACTAAAGTTCTGGGCACACCAAAAATATATTTTTTGCTGGTCTGACAGAAAATGGGTGTAATTTGGATTCATTAGCACTGGACAGCTATTGTTGTGTTGGCTTTGTTATTTTTTATTTGGCAATCTAAGGGAAAAGAGGTCAGTGCTCTGACTAAACAGTCAAATATGGCATGTTTTAAAAATTACTGTGGCATTCTGCTTGCAAATCACTGGGTTAGACAAATGGGAGACACAAGCATAAGACAAAAGGGTAAAACAAAGAAGCGGAGGGGGCATTTGTGCCTCTGCTCCCTTCCTGCTGAGCTCCCAGTAGGCAGTAGTTATCCCCCTGAACTGATGGCCTCAGCTCCTGCCCAGCAGCCCTCTCTCTTGCCCGGTTCTGATAAGGGCTCCCCTTCTCAGTCCCTGTAGACCTACGGAGAGTGGCTTCTGACTGTTGGCAAGTCTTTGGTGGTCAACACCTTGCTTGTGGTCCTTAATGCATTCTATGACTTTGTCAATAGCCCCTTTATTAAAGCAGAGTTGAGTACCCATTTGAAAATGCCACATCCTTCCAGCCAGGATGGTGACTCATACACTCAATACCTTTTCATGAGTTCTGAACTTGGATGGGGAGAGAAGCCTCTGCAGGCCTCTCTTGAGTGAGTACCAGCAGTCTGTGCCCCTGCTCTGCTCCACTTTCTGCTCTAGTGTCTCCCCATCCAGCTAGACTTCTCTGCTCACCCTGGCCAGTCCTTATCTGCTCACCCTGCTGCAGTGTCTTTATGGCCCTTGTCATCAACTTCCACCAGCTGCATCTCCCACTAAAGTCTGGGCCACAGGAGAGCATGTCTTGTGTCTGCTTGTTGTGCATGGCCGTTCATCCTCAGTGCTTAGGACAATAACCAGAATATGGTGAGCACTTATGAACTTCTGCTGCTTTCTCCTTCCCCAAATATTATATACTCCTTTGTAAAGTGCCATCTCTAAGAGGAGCTCCACTTAGGCAGTGCTCACCCTAAAAATTATCCCTCAGCACAGGGATGCACCACACTCAGTGGCTGCTGGCTGTGCTGGGTGAAGTGTTCTAGAACCCCAGCTCCATGTGTGACTCTCACATGCACAGATAAGTCCAGGCCTGCTGCTGCCACTTCCTGTAAATGCTAAAGCTTAGTCACACAATCCTGATGAAAATTTGTTTTCTATTAATTTACTTAGAAAATTTGATTCTTTTCATGAAGAATGTGAGTGTAAAATGGGGAATGAAAACAAAGAAACAGAATTCAAATACATTTCAAAGGACAGGATGGGAAGTGGTGGTGTTTCACACAATCACATTTACTGTGATTGGCTCGCTGCCCCCTCCACAATCCACTTATGCTTTCATTGGTGGTTTCACCAGAGCTGCCCATTCTGCTTCATTCCCTCCTCCTCTGCTCAACCCCCTACCTCTGCCCTCCTGGCCCCGCCTCCCATTGGTCAAGAACACAATTCTTTCTATGCCTGCCACAAGCTATTCCAAGGCTGCTAATTGGTTTCCTACTTTTCTTTTCTGCTTGCCTTTTTCTTATATTTCCTACACGGTCAGGGAAAGGACAGCAAAGTCTGCAATCTGAGGACAACATCCATAAGCAAAGGCAGGGGCATGTCTGGATAACAGCCCTGTGAGTGGCCAGAAGAACTGTCTGTGTGTTTATAAGAGTCCCGTGTATTTTTTAGCAGCAGGCACCAAGGTCTGTAGCCACATTTTTCTAGGGGCTGTTCTCAGCCCCGTGCCAGCCACACTAAAATGCTCATAAATAACTTGGATCACAGGAAATTGGAAAATGATGACTACACAAATACAAGGAGAATTTTTATGTTTTCCAAAACCTAGACAGCATTGACAGTTCGTTGCTCCTTGGCCATATGTCAGCATTCCACAGAGAGCGATTAGAACTTTGTGATGGGGTAAGAGGAGGCAGATTTGGGGAAGGGCAAGCCTCTCAGCACCAATCAAAGTTGTGCAATTTGCTTTTGCCTCTCCTACATATCATTTTTAATACTCCTCTTACATGCTGGCATTTTCTCCTCCACCCTTCAGTTTTCTGATATTAAATTCTGTTGGCCTGCAGGAAGGCTCCCTCCATAACACTTCACCCTGGCATGCCTGAGTAGCATCCAAAAGTGTCCCAGGATTTAAAAAGTGAAGTAGCTTTCTTAATTCCACCATCAAGGCACTCGTTTCCTCCATGGTATTTAACAAGCAGGTGACCCGGTGAATTCCCAGTGTGACTGGAGTAATTAATGGGTGCCCTGCATCAGCATACAAGGGTTAATGATTGAAAAGTGAGTCTAGTCAGTCCCTATTTCAGGCAGGCAGGAAGGGTAAAGTGCATACGTGTAGGAGGGGGGAAATTTTCCCGTGAGAGACTGTCCCTGACATTAAGATGTCAGGCACCTCTCTCTCTCCGTGGGAGGCCTGAGACTTGGCGCTGAGTGGGACAAGGTTACAGTCTGTGGAAAAAATCATAAATGGTCCCAGTGGGTGAAATTTCCGATTGAGTGGAGGTTAAAAAAACAAGAAATATTTTCTTTGAAATGGAGAAATCGGACATTTTGAAAGCCAAGACATAAGAGAGACAGATCCGTGAGCACCTAGACACTCAGGTTCTCTTCCCCCACCTCACTGCCACATGGACATTGTCCTTGCCGACCCTCTCGTCAAACTCTCTGGAAAAAACAGGCATCTTATCATGTGGGAGCAAATATTTTGAAAACAATATTAGGGCAGCCCTTTGAATAGATAATTTTTTCTAAAGGTTTACGGGAACTCCATGAATATTAACCTACTTGTCATCTGCATTTTTCTCAATCTGTCATTTATGTTTTGCTGTCACTCATCTTATCTATGAGCACAAAAAAACTTAATTGTAATATAATCCAATGTTTTTCTCCTTTCTTATTCTTTTTGGCCTCTGTGTTTAAAATGGTTTTAATCTATCTGGATATTGCTTTCATAGTGCCCCTCTTTCTATTAAAATTTGGAGTTATTTACATTTTTAAGTATTTTTACAAGGATTTTTTTTTCTAATTTGTAATGCTTACCTCTTTTACTGGCTCTCACTGAACCAAATGTGTATTGAGAATGAATGAATGAAGGAAGGAGTGCATGGATGCATTATAGGGGACCGATGTAGATATATGGACTAAAACTAAAAACAGTGGCATTTGTCTGTGTGCAGTTATGGTTCTGGCTGCAGTTTCATAGTTGCCTCTGTTCCTGAAAAAAAAAAAAACAAAAAAAAACAAGGATTAACTTCAGTCAAAATGATTTCTTTAAATTTTGAAACAAAATGAGTGCAGTCATGTATGACTAAGTCTGAGTGATATGTTCAGGATTAAAAATATTCATTAATAATGGGAAAAGGGCTTCCTTGCATGAGAATGAGTCAGTGCCCCTTCCCGAGCCGTGGAGCCCGCCGTTGCTAACATGCCTCAATGCCTTTGTTTGTAGCCTAACGCTGCTCGAAGGTGAAACTAGGCTGTGCTTTCTGAGTCTCCACATTCTCGAGTCACGTCGAAAACTGGACATTATTTTTAAAGATGGGTTTAATAAATAAATCCATGTTACACACTGGATCCATTATTAAACATGGACAGAACAAGTTATGATTTGGTGATTGAAAAACAAACCAACACGCACTCCATCTCCAGCCCTATAGGCTTCTTAAGGTATTTGCGATTCTGCCATTAAAACCCAATACTTTGGGGTTCAAGAATCAAAATCCTTTTCAATTCCCTTGAGAGATATCACAAGTTACACCATAATCATTTAATAAAAATAATGATAGTAGCTAACATTTATTGATGGTGTAAGAAGTATTGAAACTCTACTAAGCATTAGTATTATCTCCTTTAATCCTTATAATAGTCCAATGAGGTAGGTATTGCTATCATTTTATTTTATAGGTAAGAAAAATGAGAATTTCTTCTTTGTGTTTAAGTAACTGCCCAGTGTCCCAGCTGGTGTGTGATAGAGCAAGGGCTTCGTCCTGACATGTAACTCCCTCAAATGCCTATGTCAGTACATCCGTAGGTCACAGTGGGCATGACATAGTGGGCATTCTTATCCTTCTCTTGCCAATTACATGAGCTGATTGGGAAAGCTGGGGTTGAGGAGGGGTCACAGCCAGGAAGTGGAGCCTGGACGGACGACTGGGCAGCTCCCAGTCCAATGAAAGAAGGGAATTCCAAACATAAGTCTGAACAGCTTTTCTCCAGCACAACCTTACTGGGCCCATCAGAATTTCAAGAAGCTGCAGCTCACCTGTACTAACTTCTGCACCTATTTTCCTTCACCCCTCAAATACTCAGGATTCCCTCTGGGGCTCTGCCCCAGGGAGACAGGGGTGTTCTTCAGTGGGAAACTGTAGTTTTTCTTCTTTTTGTTTTCCCTGTATAATTTGGGTCATGGTGACCCCTTCAGAGGCTTCCCTACCCAGAGAGTGTTCTAGGATATGCAAGAAACTCTTCTCTCAGGCAGAAAGATGACATTTTTGTTTAACAAAGTACATGTGACTTCAGACAGCAAGAGCCACCAGAAGATAAAAAGGCAGTGAAATGGGTGTAGCTGTTTTGCCTTCAGGCATTCTTACAAATTAACTTAAAAAAGACTTTTAGGGGAAATAGTTAATGAAAGACATTTTCATGGCCTTTTCTCCTCCTCTCTTTCTTCTTTATCCTCTCTATGAGTAAAGTGGATCACAAGCCCTGTCTCCTCCTTCTCTGCAGAATGGGATGGGGCGGGGGATCTGCAGGCCCGAGGCCAGTGCCTTTTCCCTGGGATGCACCTGTGCAAGACCCTCAGAACCGCCCCTCGTCCCAGTGCAACCATGCGTCCAGTCTTTCCCGAGAGTTTACAGCTTGTGGTCAAGCAGGCTGAGACTTGGCCTCAAGATTCATACATTAAATGCCAGTTATTTTGGTTGAGGGGCAGGGGTGGGAAAACAGGAATTCCTAGGTGTTCTATGGACTTGACCAGTTCACAGAAGGAGGTATGGGCAGGACTAACTGGCCATCCTAAGAAATTTCCTAATGGAGCAAAGGAAATCCTTCATTAGTGATTGTTGAGAGGAGGAGCATTGCATCAGAAGAAGGCTCTGACCCCACAGGGGTTGTAGAAACTGAGCATCAGACAGCCCTGGGCACTTTTAACTCCTTCACTGAGAGGCCCATCCAGAATATAGAAATGATCATTGCTAGGTTCTGAAAGCAAAGCTCACAGCACCTTCTATTACTTAATGGAGCACGTGAAAGAGGTGTCTCATTGCTTCTTTTCAGATATGCAGTGCTATAGAGAAGTGAGGAAAGAGTATGCCTGTGTTTTGACCAGTGTCCTCTTTACGTCTCAAACAGGGCCCACATTAACCAGCATTTAGAGTTAAATGAATTCTTTTGTTTGCAGAGAGAAACAGAACTTTTAAATGGGTCATTAAAATAGCTCAGAGTTTCAGGAGCTCTAAACAGCTCCCACCAAACAACAATGAGGGGCTTAGGGTAAATGAGTGTGCAATGTACAGATTATATTGCCCCTATCGAAGAAGTGAGTTTACAGAAGTTCACCGGGCAGTGATGTTTTGGGACATCCCCAGGCCTTGGGCACTTGAAAAATTAATCAAGATGTCTAGAAATAAAAAGCCTGTCTGGGTATCTGCGGCAGCCATGCAAAGCACTTCTTTTGTTTGGAAAGTCTTGGAAGGGAAGATTGGAGTCTGTTTATTATATTTTGCTATTCACCGCATCTATCCAATGACCCCAGTGCTCCATTTCATGCAGTTTAATCTCAGACCAAGTGCCGTTAACTATCTGGGAATGACTTCTTCTTATTTTTCCACAGTTTCCAATTGAAGCTATAATAGCTCCTTATTCCAAGTCTCTGACCAGGTACTGTGAGAAATCACCACGCTTCACTGTGGGAGAGAGAATTGAGGGAAGGGCTGAAGCAGTGACTTTGGAAGTTTCTATCAATGAAAAGAGATGATAAAAATGAGCAGTGATGGGAAGCAGCATCAAGTGCATTTAAAGAGAAACAGTGGTCATTGCAGTTCAATAGCCAAGCCCACGAGAAAAAAGGGGAATAACAAAAAGCTCATCCTTGGTGTTCAGCATGTTTGTTTATGGTTTCGTAGATGACTGCTCCCTCAGAGCCTCCAGGGCCTAGCAAAGCCCGAATTCAGGAGTATGTGTGTGCCAGGCTTTGCAGTAAAGGGACTGCCTTTTGTTTTAGAGAAACAAAGTTACCTCTCCTAAGACAAAGGGTTGTTTTTATGATTCCTATTTACTGTGAGGGAATTTAATACACATTTAAAATATATGCGATATAAAAAATAAATAAATAATGGGAAAGCAACAGCTTCTTTTAAAGAATTGATGGTTTTACAATTTTAAGATTACGAGTCCCCAAAAATGGAATCCAAGGACCCAGTTTCTGGATGAACAAAGTGATAGATAATAACAGTAACTGTTCAAAACTCAAGATGAGTGGCACTGTTGAGTGCTGACTCCTGCATCACATTAGCATCCAACCACACAGGGATAAATAGAGTTGGGTGGGGGCTGGGCATCCTGGCTCATGACTTGTTCTAAACAGTTACTGGAGACTCAGGATCAGCCATCCATGGAGGCTTATTTTCCCATAGCTGCCACCCACTCCTTTTATTACTTGTGGCATAGATGAAGTGGGACTCCACATTGAGAATAAGGTCTGGTTTCCTTCCTTTACCCTCAGCCAAATAGATGGTCCCCTCACAGTCAGCTTAAACTCTTACAGGTTAGAATTCTACCCATAATAAGATTCAATTAGCACATACAGATACAGTTGTCTTTCCACCCCAACTCTTGGTAACTTTAGAACACAGAAAGTATAGGTGGTTAATGGATTCCTTCCCTTACTCACACCTGACGGGTCACCTATGGTCAAGCCTCAGGCGTACATGAGCCATAAGCCATGCTTCCAGCAATAGACACAGGTTTTTAACCTCACAGGCTTGAGACCTCAGCCTCTGTACCCTTCCAGTGGTTTGGAAGCTCTGAACATGTTCATGAATAGAACTAAATTTCAAAACTAATAGATTTCCTTGCTAATTCCATGCATTTTATTTCAGCATTTTGAAGCCTTGTATAGAGGGGTGAATGTTGAAACTCTAGCTGGCCTTCCTAGTTTGGGGCCCCTCCTAGCCACTCCGCATGGAAGCTGCGGCATTGGGCCATGACGTGCAGAGTGCAGGGGACCCTTGCTTCTGACCCAGGAGGAATCGGGAATCCCAGTGTTGGAAATAGCCTGTTGGGCAGTATGTGAGCTGTGTTCTGCAAGGCATCCTCAAATCAGCTATAATTCTAATTCTTAGGAAGCATTTCCCAGAAGTAAAATGGACTCTTGTCATAAGACTGGGATCTCCAGTTCCGTTTGGAAGTAGACTCTTCTATGTACCGTGAGTCAAGGTCTCACTGTATAACTAAGTACATTTGCCGAGGGAAACTCAGTGTGTATCGGGTTCATCTGTCCTTCTGGAGTTGAAACAGCAGATCCAAGGCTGGGCCTAAGCCTGGGGATAATTATTTGCAAATCTGGCATTAAAGACTCCACAAAGGCTCTGCTAGTTGTCCCTCACTGCCCACATTGCCACCGTATGACATGGAGCATGGTTGGTGCCTATCCGGAGACAGTATGGGTGACATAGGTGAAGGCCTCAGCAACCATGCCTTACTTGGGGGAGGCTCAAATCCCTGCCTACTGTCTGTGGGCCCTGGAGCTCAGGTGTTCTCACACCACGTCTCTAGGCCATTCTCTTTTCCCAGCCTGTGGATATCTGAACTGTTGCAAAGTTGTTGAGTTCAACAGCTGTTGGTCTCAAGGGCTGTCTGCACTGTTGTGCATTCTCCCCAGCACCAAAGGCTACGTTGGAACTCCACATGTGCATAATAACTGGAGAGAAAAGGCTCCATGAGATGTTTCATACTGTGACACGAGCCCCCAAACCCCATCACCTTGGAGATGCAGGGGGGCTCACACTAGCCTTTAATTGGGTTGAGGGCTCAAAATCCCTTATATAATTTCCCGTTTACAAACACTTTTACCAATCACGGAGGCAATTGAAACACATGTGAAATTTTTAGTTGATCCTCAAGTCTCTGTTCTTACATGTGTTATTGCAGAGCCCTAGCATGTTTGTGAAGACTGGCTCACCAGCACAAAGTGGGCCCTGAGCAGACAGCGTCCCACAGTGCCGTGTTTCTGACCTGGCTGGAGAGGGTGGATGAGTTATTAGAGTCATACATGAAGCTGTTTCAAACTTTATTTTTTGCCCTAATTCTCTAATTTCCCCTTGTTTGTGGTGGAAAATAGATCTGTAAGACATGGAGAAGGTCTGATCATCAGTGCATATGGTCAACTGAACGTAGATAAAAGGAAGAGAGAGAGAAATGGGGGTAGCACTTGAGTGTCTGACCAGGGAGCTGTATGAGAGATGACACCATTGACTGAATGGTGGTAAACTGAGGGAGAAGCCAGCTCCAGGGCATGTGCACGAAAGGGTGTGGCATTGTCCACCTGAGGAACACCCCGGTCTGTCTGCCTGCTGGTACACCTGTTTGCTTCCTCAGGTCTGAGCTGATAGACTCAGGAGGGACATGTCTCATTCAGTTAGTGATCACTGAAATTTCCATTTCCTGATTCAGAAGATGTGCCTCTAATGCCATTTCTGCTCCTAACTGCTACTATACAACTGCAAGCAATGCTGGCACTCAGGGACTATGACCTTTTTGAAACACTGCAAATGCTAAAGTGATGAAACGTTGAACAGGTCAAGGCCAAGTGTAGAACTCATTGTCAGGCCACTAAAGATCTATCTTCAGGTTAATGCTGATCTGTTGATTAGCAAGCAGCCCTTGTGTGTGGTCATCTAGCTATCTATAAGCCAGTCCACATTTGACCAAAATAATTGAAGAAGTGAGTTGAAATCTGGGTGTTGTGTGTTTCAAGCATCCTTCTTTTGACATGCCAGTCTAGTATCTATGTCAAAAACCATGTTATAAGACAGTAGTTGGGGCTGGAATAGGATCTCATGGCAAAGGAAAAGTGATAGGATCATCGGGGACCACGGGCAGATCTGCAGCTGAAGTCATGGGTGATGCACCTGTTCTTGCAGCACCGAAGCCAGGAGAAGCAGGAAGCTGCGTGAAATGCTCTCTGAACATAGGCACGTGGGGCTGTGAATGGACTGGCAGTGGCCAGGGGAGCTCTCGCTGAGTCCACCAGAAGGCCACCGGAAAGTGAAAGTCTCATTTCCACAGACTCTTTCCTAATCAGGGCCAGTCAAACCACACCGGCATTGGATTTTACTGCGAGGGGAGCACAGGGAGCGTGGCTGTGGAGAGAAGGGGTGTGCCGGCAGCGCCGACTCTCAGCCCAGTGGAGGGGAGGGAGGGCCACCACTGCCTGTCACACAGTGAATGTACGTGCCCCTCCCGGTGAATATGCATGCCCGGTAAAAATATCATTCGAGTCCCTCTAAGGGGGAAGGGTTCAGGAGAGGCATGTCAAAAGAGGGGACACTTTCAATAGGAAACAAGTGTCAACTTAAGATTCACTTAAAAAGGGCCACTGGAGAAGTGGCAGATAAAACAAGTTGTGTTTTTTTAAAATCTGTTGACCAATTGATCCCATTGGATTTCTAAATCCTTCCCTCATCCACAAATATGTCAAATAGGGTAATAACACCACCAAAAAAAACCCAAAACAAACAAACAAACAACCCCAAAAGGCTGGAAACTAGAACTCCAGGGTTCTAGTCCCACTGTGTAAGTTCCTAAAATTCTTTGAACTCCAGTTTCCTCCTTTCTCATTAGACATACTAGGTTCTACCCTGCACAGCAGTGGGATTCAGCAGGTCAGTTGATTGGCAGTGCTACACAAAGCTGAAAGTGTGTGTGGCTACAAAGTATCAGATCAGCCCTCTTAGCTGCCTAGTATTCCATAAGAGGCAATGTATCTAAAGCTCCTGTTTTCAGATCCATAAGCATAGAATATGACTGTTTCCTCTCCAAGAGTCCAGCGGAAAATTCTGTCTCCCAATGGGCCATATAAAAGCATTTTAGTAACCCCCTTCTTACTAGTGCTTGCTCTCTGCACAAAAAGATGCGTGCAGCAGACATTCGAAAACAATTTGTTGATGCCTCGTTGTCCTTTGAATTGAGAGAAGTCCATGGATTTCATAGCCCTTTTAAACCTCTCTGCCATTCGTGGGAGAATTGGAGGGTTGTGTGTGTGAGAGTATGAGTATGAGTATGAGTATGAGAGGGGGAAGGAAGGAAAGAGGTAGGAGGGAGAGAGAAAAAGAGAAGTATTTATTATTCACTATAACAGAAGACCTTATGTCCTTTGCTTTTGTTGTAATTGGAAATATCATTTAGCATCTGTCTTTGCTGGGAATCCTTGGTTAAAGGGGAGACAGGATAAAATATAAAAGGGACAGTTACAGAGCTTTTCACACTAAAGGAAAAATTACTGAAACCTGTGAGGTACTGTTGAAATCACAGAGTTGGCCCAATATGTAAAAACAAGTAGATAAAAGAAAACAAATAAAAAAAAACTAACAACAAATAAGCAAGCAATTCAGGCTCTAGCATCTCTCCCATTAGAAGCTGTGATCTGAAATCGCCGTCCCCTTCAGCACCCGTGAGCCCCGGAGGCTGTGGACCACAGGGGCGAGGCGGGTCCAAACTGTGACTGCTCTGAGTGGGAGGGTAGAAAGAGCACTGGTTTTCAAGCACTTTGAATTTAAAAAAGTAATATGTTCCATTATTTTCATTATTATATTTTAAAATTACATATTTTAGAGATAGTGAATTAAATAAAAATAAAGTTTTTAAGTAGTTTTTTGTTTTGTTTTGTTTTGTTTTGTTTTTACTTTCTAAATGTGGCTTTGAGAAAATCTGAAGTTACATGTATGGGGGGACATTTTTATTGAGCAGAGCTGACCTGAAACATCCCAAATATGACCTTTAAAATTTCAACTAGTACAAATGCCCTCAATAAGTAAGTCTTCCTACAAGTGAGGTACAGAGGTCAGAGAGCTGACCCCAAATCACCAGCTGCTTTAAGAACATTGCAGGCAGAGCTGGGGCATTGGAGAATCAGGGTAGTGTAGCAGTAAACGGAAACCATGTGCCACTACCCAAAGAGCCACTTTCAAAAAGCCACTTTGTCATGAGATACGGTATGATGTGGGACACTTCTATATATTGGGTGAACTTTTAAATTTCATAAAAAAGTATGCCTGCCTTGGAGAGTTGAACTATTCTTTTTTTCATAATAGAAGTTAAAATTATATTTTCAACTGCATCATTATTTTTATTTTATAAAATAGAGCGGGTGAGATGAATAGCCATTTTAATTGCATTCTGCTCCAGTGAAATCCAGGACTTAAAAAATATATATTTTTAAAAGCTATAGCTCTAGCATTTTTATTAGTCTGACTAGTGAAAAATGATGTTCTTGCTTTTTGCAGGAATATCTTGAAAAAGCAATAATAATCATCCCCTGATGAATATACCAACAGCCCCCAACCATCACTGGGGGGTGGCTAGAACCTCATTTTTATAACGATAGTTAAACACAATAGAGGGGATTGAGTTTGTTTGTTGGCTTTTCACAGAAATAACTCCAGTAAGCCTAATGAAAAATTGAGGTGGATTTATCAAATGCCTATTTCAGACTGAAGGTCAGGAGTCTATGGCTCCTGTTTTCTGTACCACTATATAAGCAAATTCCCTGCCCCCTAATTCCACAAATATTTCTTGAGCATCTCTGTGCCTATCTTGTACTAGGTAGGAAAGACACCAAAACAGATAAGATACGGCCTCTAAAGTTCAGTAGTGATGAATTTCCATTCCTAAACAACTTCAAGGGACCTGAAGGAACCTATCCAATTTTGCCTCCTTACCTTTAATGTGAAAGAGCAGAGGCCCAGAGTGTAAGAAGACTTGCTTAGGATCACAGAGCCGTTTTCAGAAAAGCTTGTGCTGGAAACTATGTAACGGATTCCCAATTTAGACACTCTACATCACAATGTGTTACTTTACTTGAGACGGCGATGTCTGCAAAGACGAGATCTCTTTTTTCTATCCCTTGCTCTTCTGATGCATATCACTTACTTTCTTCCAAGAAATGCCTCTTTGCAGGGAAGGCAATAATTGTATTTGGAGGATTACTCTAAACAGAACAAACCCAAGCAGAGAGCAGCCCTGGGCCCTCTCCATAGATCACGGCTTATGGCAGCTCCCCCAGGGAACAGAGAAGCGCTTGGACCAGCTTTAAGTTTAAGTGCATGTCACCATGATGTACGGTGTCTTTGGTGTCCGTATATCATAGAGTGGAAGGGGTGTCGCCCATGGACGGAGAGCATCCATTCTCCTCTCCTGACACTGTGCCTTTTCCCCAAACAAGACATATCTGTGCGATTATAATCTTATCCTGGCTGGTTGCTCCCTCCAGAGCTCATCTGCAGTGAGGGGCAGAGTAAGTCAGCATTTTCTGAAGAGAAGTTTTAGGGATATGCTTTGAGAAACAATGAAAGAGATGTAGACTTGCGAACATACACGGTTCTCCTAGATGCATTGTTTGCAGCATCTTGTTAGCATCTCAAGGGCCTCCTCCTCCATGCAGACAAATGCAGCAGTGAAGAGCAAGTCCTCATGCATCATCCTTCTCCAGTTCAAATGCCGGATCAACCACTTCCTGGGTCTGTGACTCAGACGATGCACTGGATACATCTTGACTTTAGTTGCCTTACTGCAAAATGGGAATTATATGAGAATACCATTTGTTGCATGTGATTATTACGAGAAATAAACATGTGAATATAAATAAAGCAATAATCTAGAGCATGGAATTTTTCTTGTCTTCAATACAGGTAGTAGTTGTCAGTATTAGCTTTTCTTACCTAGGACTTGGCCTAAGATAGCCTCAGTAAAGTCATAAGATTGAAGAATTTTTCTTTTAATATCTAAATAGTTTCTTAAGCAAGAGGTACCTCATGACTCACCTTTCCATATTAGGTGGAGAAGGTGAGTGAAAGAGACAATCCAGGAAGGATTTAATCTATGCAGTCATATTCCCATTCGTGTAACAACAGACTCACTGCCTTGGAGTTTGGTGGTCAAATTGAATGTGCTTGAGGATTCTTTCTTTCCTTGGCCTAGGGAAGGGTCTGCTTCTTCTTCATGGTCAGGGCTTAAAGGAAAAGGTAAGCCTGTCTTGTCCCAAAAGGTAGAGCTTGTGAATGGGCTGCCTGAGTGGGCATATGGCCTGAAGTTGTGTTTCATCTGACCTATACCATAGCATACATACACATACATGTACACAAACACACACATACACATGTAAATGTATGCTATATTGGAGTGTGTATGGATCTCGGTTTCACTCAGGAAGAATGTAATCTCGAGGTTACCAGGGCACCAACGGGGTCAGCGCAGCCAGGTGCCTCCTCTCCAGCTGTGCCCTGGTGCAGAGCGCCGACCTTGAGAACATCCCTAAGCTTAGGGTCCTGTGCAGATCCCACAGAACTTGGCCTTGTCTTCTCTTTACTGTCCCGTTTTCAGAAAAAGCCTTTGACAATGTGGCTGTTGCCTAGAAACAAAACCATAAGATTGCTGAGGAGGATTTATAAAGTGAGCAAAGCCCTTGAGCCACATCTCTTCTTGGGTCTGACACAGTGGGAGACTTTCTAAAGATGAGCTATCACCCTGTCTCAGCAGTGCGACAGACACTTCTTAGCTGACCCTGGTCCTCCTTTCCTTCGTGGCGTTTTAAGTCACCATATTTAGAACTCTTATAGCACACAGAATTGATCAGTACCCCTCATTTATGTGGGTCTTCTCTGCCTAGCAGGACTGTAAACTCCAAAATTGGAATAGCACTTTTCCCAAATTCCCTGTTCAGTTCAGGCTGAGTTACATGGAGAATTTCTGAATGGTAGGTAAATATATCCAACGTTGCAATCAGAAGTTCTGGGACATCAAAAGGCACTACTGATTCTTTATTGTAGGTCCAATTTTTATGGTCTAATTATCATTCTTATTGTTATAACAACCACCACACAGTCTCTTCTACTAGCATGTAGAGATGGTGTTTTGTGGAGTAATCTGCCAGCACCTTCATTGTGATTGGTACATCACTTCCTGGTGATGTCACCCACCTACAAACACTCTGAATAACAAATACAGCCCATAAACCTAAGCTCCACATACAGTGAAACACCAGCTGCTTTCTTCAGGACAGACTCACGGGAGCGAGCCAACAATCACTGATGCCATAAAGGCACCCAAACCACCTTTCAGCTACTCTATTCCTGTTGTAAGAGGGCACAAAAAAGAGAAGATAGTCCCTCTCCATATGCTGATGCTGAAAAGAGCACCAGCGTCTGTTTTCTGAATGATGTTTGCCTGTGAGTGCTCAATAATTAGAAATATTTAATGTAGGCAAACACCAGCAAGTTGAAATTGTTTTCTGCTTAAGTCTTGTCATTTGCCAGAAAGGAAATGATATGTTAGACATGTTGCACTCTTTCTCAGTATGATAGCAACTAAAGTGGCTTAAAATTGGATTCATTTATAAAGCCGGACACTATTAATATCATTCCCTGCATGATGATAATTCATTTTACTCTGCTTTGTCTCAGAAGCAGTAGGGGCTCCATTCCTTATATTCAGTTTGCAGTCCTAATTAAGTATTCATTACAAAATACATATTTTTTTATTTAGAGCTAAATATCAAACATTTATGTGCTGTGTTATACTTGTTTACTATTAGGTCAGTGCAGTGAGGTACTGCATGGCTAGTAGTTCCATGCCTTTAACCTGTAAAATTAAGGTTTGGAAGGAACTCGGCTGGATCAAAATCCTGTCTCCCTCAGGGGTCTTATTTTATTGGCGTTACACAAAATAAGCTGCAAACCTAACTAAATGTAACTACACTGGTTCCCCCATTGAGAAGAAAAAGATGCGCTATGTGTTCAGTGGAAACCTGACATGACACATGCAGAAGTTTCATATGAGATCCTGTAGGACTATGATCCTATAAACTTTTATTATTGGCAGTTGAATGGGCTAGATAGACACCAAGAAAGGAAAAAAAAACATAGAGGGGTTTAATGGAATAAAATTAAGCCAAAGAAAATGTAACTAGAATATCAGAAGAAATCATCATCTAGGGAGATCTGTTCAATTGTAACTATGCCTTATAAGATAATAATCCTAGCAAGAAGTGAGTTTATATCCCTAATAGTTGGATCACTCAAACCTGACTTGAGAAGCAATAGGATATGTACATATAACAGTACAGATTTGGCATTTACATCACACTTTCTCTTTGGGAGCTGAAACAACCCTGGAGTATGTGCTTTAGTTGTGTGTAAAATGATAACAAAGACAAAAACAATCATGTTACCAACAACTGATTAAATTGGGATCACTCCAAAACTCAAAGATTCTCCTTAGGATTCATATGAAAATGACCCAAGTGAAATCATGGTGGGAACTTGAACCTATAACAACACAGAATTCCTAATCAATTGTCAGCTATTTCCTGAGTGTTGATTATGTACAAAGTCCTTTGCAGTGGTCAATGAAGAAGGAGGACAGAGAGGAGGAAAGGGGAAATAATAATTCTTATGATCATATGAAAAGACAAGCTATACACACAGGGTTAATTAAATAATAATACAGAGTATGTCTGTGTACACTGTCACATGGCAAGGTAGGTCCCACTGGTGAGGACAATGGCTCATAAAGTTTCACAGGAGAAAGAGATAACAGTTATCAGAAGTCAACTGAGAGAGCTTAGAAAAGGGAGCTCTTTATCTGAGCCTTGACGGATTGTTTGAAATGAGAGCAAATGCATTTAGGAAAGAGAGGTAAATATGAGTAAAGGAAGGGAAGTAAGACAATTCAGAGACTGTGCGGAGAATGAAATCTAGGTTGATTTGCTGGCTGCAAAGGGCATTAGAAGAGTAAAAGGCAAGATGGATTGGTTGTATTGTAGATGGTTTGAATAGCATGCTAAGAATTTAAGTTTACCTTTTAGGAAGTGTAAAGAAACTGAGAGTGTTGCAACCAGAATTAAATTGTTATATTCAGAAGACTTAGCTTGCCTTGGATGTAACTAATTTGATATGGAAGACACTGAGGGAAGGAGATGGGGGCTGTCGCCATGGGCATTCAGAGCTGCAGCAAAGACAGCCTCAGATGCACGTGTGGCAGGGCCACAGAGAAGACTCCAGCGTGACACAGAAGCAGGAGCCCGCTGAGCTGGCAGACTTCGGGCTTTGGCAGGTCAAGGCATGAAAGCTCCAAAATGACACCAAAAGGAAAATAAGCAGGCAATGTTTATTTACTTCTTTATTAATTGCTGGTTTATTGACCTAATTTTTCCCATTAGAATATATCATGGCGCCAATATGTGGGCCAAAATATGAATATTTCTCCACCAAACCTCAGTTTTCCCGTTGACTAATGACTAAGTTTAATCACTGAAAATTCTTTCTTTGTATGTGTGTGTGTGGGGTGGGGCAAAAGTAGGTTTACAGTTGCGGGGACTCAAACCATAGTGTTTATTCTTGTATTATTATTTATTAATTATCGAACAACTATAAACCTATTTTTGCCCCACCCTCTATATACATTTTTTTTCACAAAAGGAAAAAGATTCTTAATTTGCCTGCTGTTTAGTCTTTAAAATGCAGCTATGTCCAAAGAAAGATGAAAACATCAGAGCGATGTTTGTGAGCATTTCCTTTTCCCAGTTTCATAAAGGAACCTGTGTAGCAGAGCCAGGTCTCCAGGGCTGGACGAGCTGTCTGTAGGCGGGGTCCTTTTGTTCCAGGACTCCCAATGTTCCTCTCCTCTCTCCAGACTCAAGGGTCAGTGTATGCCTGTTTTCAAAGGCTTGCAATATTTTCCATAGGGTTTTTAAATGAGATTGTTTATTTCAAGGTTTTCCAATCTTCCTCTTCTTTAAAACATTTTGAAATTTCAAATGAGTAAATATGGACCATTAAAGAGGTGTCTCCTCTGAATGATGGCTTGAGCATCACGTAAGGTGCCAGCTAATTCCCTGAGAAAACCTCCTCCTCTCTTGGTCATGTCAGAAATACTCCTGTTTAATTCATGGAAGATTCCCCAACCCTGCCAAGAAAATCCCTCTGGCACAAGTGACTATCCTGCCCCATTTTTCACCTCTGGAGGTCTTTACACACATCAGCTCAATTCATTCTCCAGGGCCTCTGTGAAGATGGTGACTTTACAAATTCCTCCTTTGACAAATTCCTCCCTGAGGACACATTATGGATGTTGATGGGGAAAATGCATCTTGCCAAGATTATAACCCACTCAGAATGTGGAGCCTAAGAGTTTGGAAGCTGAACAGTGCCTTTTAGGGCCAGAGATTTACTTATGATTCAATATCAAATGGTTAGCTAATGTTTACAGCAGGGATGTGCAATTAATAAATGCAAAAATTGTGCTTCACTTTCGTTTCCAAAGTGAATAGGATATTCGTCAAAGCAAGAAACTTTGCTTTGGTTATAAGCTACAGATAATGGAAATGTGTTTGTGTTTGACAGGTATGTTTGATTCTAGTGGATTGTTTTTCCCATCAAGGAATCAGGTTCAGCAACTATTTTTACACGGTAACTCCTCAAATCAGGCAGGAGGCTTTCATTGACTAGAAATACAATAAGCTTAGAGAATAAAGGTTTGCACAGAAAGTTAAGTAATAGAGTTTATAATTGTTCTCCACTAAATCTTAACAAGGACCAGCGCTGGGCTGCTAACTGTAAAATATGCATATCACCAACTTTTTTTTTGGTGGGGGGAAACATCATGAAAACATCATCTCTACTTTCTCTTAACCTCAATAAATCATAGATAATTATTTTAAACTTAGTATTCCTTTATGTTGAACATGAAGGATCCATATTAAAATGTTTTTGACAAAAACAATGCAATTGCAAATAGGAAATGTGCACCTAGATGAGAGAGAGGTTAGAAGCAGAAGCCTACCTGTGTTTTAAAGGGCATATTCTGGCGAGGCATTTGGGCACACAGGAGTTAAAGGCTTGTTACGCAGCCCCTTGGAGCATATCTTTCTACAGAGTCAAGAAGAAATTGTCTACCAGAACTAGCAAGATATATTTTACTTTTGATCAGGGAAGTGAGATGAATTTTCCAGGGTTAGATTCCAGAATGAGGTAAAATATTCTACTTACATAAACCAAAGCGAAAGAGGGTCTGCCTGGAATAAGACTGAATAGGAATGAGGGCTACCTCTTTCAGCAAAAGCAGAATGGGTTCTTTTTTCAATCATTTTGTATTGTCCTACAATTACAGTTTTCCCAATTTTCCCCCCTTTGCCCTTCTCCACACATTTCATCTGGGCTCCCAGAGTCAGGTCCCACACTGTTGTCAATGTCCATGGGTCAGTCTTCATGGGTGACAACCTGATACTGCATGTCCTCACATTGTGGGGACTGTAACTAAAACAAAGAAGACAGAAACATTATTGTATATTTTGATAACTGAATGTTCTCTTAAAATTTCCTGGAACTGGAAGCCAGAGAACTCATACGTATGACCCATGAACATGAACCAAAGGCTGGGAATGTGGGTGGGAGGGGGTGTGCAGGGTGTAGGGGAGCAAAGGAGGGAAAATGAGACAACTGTAATAGCATCATCAATAAAACATATTTTAAAAATTTTCCTAGAACTGACCCATTATAGAAGAAGAAGTAACCTAGAGAGCAAAACTCCTGGCAGCACTCTATCTCAACCAAAAAATAGTTGAGAGGATGATGGTGGATGCTAAATGGGGGTCTTGGATGTATCTTAATGCTGAGGAATGTTTCTTTCATGGTGCTTCGCCCACTGCTTATTTTTTTTCTCTTGAATCTGTTAGCAGAAGTACAATAGATTTCACCTCTGCTTAGAAATGAAATTCCAGTTTAACTCTGCATTTTGCCCAGGGACACTTATAAAAGATTTTGGTTTTAAAATTCTCAGAAACAAAGAAAAGACCATTAAAAACAATGCAGAGAAGCAAGCTGCTTTGTCCTCGTATTTCCCAGGTACAGTGCTTTCTCAGGGCCTGAAATTCACCTCTCATAACTGACATATAACTGCTCATCTACTCCTTCCCTTCACAAGTACAACCAGTGATCTTGAGTAAGAAGCATCTTTATTGACAGTTAGGAAGATGGGACAATCTCTGTTAATCCAAGACTCTCCCCTGATACTCCATGGGTTCTAAAGCTGTTTGTACACAAAGCATCAGCATCATTATTCATATGTGCTCATAGACCAAAGTCTGAAAGGTTGAAAGACTCGGTTTTTCATCATTGTTACTTCTTACTTCAAAGGATTATTTTTCTAAATCTCTGTGTCTTTCTCATCTTATATTTTCTCCCAATATTGATTTATTTTCTATTTCCATATATTCTCCCAAATTTTCTCTTTTCTAGAGTCTCATATTCCATGGTTGGATAATCAGTTCTTGGATTTAGTCCCTATGCCTATTTTAAGCCCCTTCCTAAATTCTCTAAGAGTATTAAAAATTTATTACAGTGGGAAATGTAGAATGTGGTTCATTGCAGGTACCTCCTAACAAATACTTGTTGCCAAAGTTATCCTGGAAAGGACCTTGGCCCCAGAGGAGACAATGGTCCCTACCATGTAGGCGGCATGAGAGCTCTGGTGTAGAAGCTTTCTCAGAACTTGTTGGTAGTCTCATTTATTCTCCATTTACCAGGCCAGGTGAGATTCTGAAATATTTGTCAAAAGAAAGAAAGAAAGAAAGAAAGAAAGAAAGAAAGAAAGAAAGAAAGAAAGAAAGAAAGAAAGAAAGAAAGAAAGAAAGAAAGAAAGAAAGAAAAAGACAAAAGAGAGTTTAGTAGAGTTTCTCTCCCTTATTAGTATACTGCAAACATGGAACTTTGAGATAGTAGAGCCTTAAGCCACTTCTGAAAGTCAGTGTGCAGGGGAGAAACCACCCAGGAGGTCCTTCAAGCTGGCATCTACCTATGGAGTAAGTGAGAAGTGAGTTTTTAATGTGTTAAGTTTATGTTGATTTGTTATCACAGCAAAGCCTAGACTAGTCTCACTAATATAGGTCTTAAACTATATAGCTGGGAACTGGGAAATATTTTTAAACATGAGCTATGTCTATGCATAGGTACATAGATATGTATCTATGCTATGTATGTGTGAACTTATATGACAGTGACCATATCTTTGACCCTTTGACCCCTTCACACATCCTCAGTATCTTCATCTACAGGATAATGGTGGGGTTAGAAGCTCCTTTAGCTTAAAATGTCTTTGGAATATTGCCTGATGCTTGTCCAAATGCATGAGAAAACTTTGCATTTATTCAGGTCTTAACATATTCTGAAGTCTTTTTAACCCAAGAACAAAATTCAGGGCTTGAACAGACTCTGATTTTAAGTTCATCCAAACCATCTCTTTGTTGCCTTTTCCCCCTTTAAGAAAATTCCAGATGAAAGCACAAATCTGCCACATGAACTGATTTTCTGCACAGCAAGATAATTCTTTTAAGTAGTTTCTATTATAGGAAAATTAATTTCAAGGCACTTCATACAGTTCTAGTAAAATCCTTCCGCTCCACAGGGGTCCATGAGCAACATTAACTGTGCAGCATTTGCTGGGTATGCCTCATTATGACTTGGTGCAGTGAAGGATGTTTTTAAGTTTTTTTTTTAAGTTGGGATTTTTGAAATGCATTGTTTTTTCTTATCTCTGCATGAACATTTAAAGAAAACTGTAATTAGAGATATTTTTTACAAGGACAAAATATTTTTCCTACCTCATATAAAGGAACAGAAATTTCTTTTGATAAAACTTTGTAGCTTATTTATTTTTACTTAGGTAATGTTGTGTGTGTGTGTGTGTGTGTGTGTGTGTGTGTGGTATAACATTGATGCATTTGAGGAGATTATTGAAAGCAAATACATAACCCCATGTGCCAATAAACACACTCAGCATTTACATGGTTGACAACAAAGAAGACTTCACCATCCCGCTCTCATCTGTCCATCTTCCTGCAGTGTCTCAGAGGTGTTCTCGAGAGAACTCATACATTGTCTGTACATGTTTCCACTTTAGCATCTGTTTCCTGGGAAGCCTGATCTAAGATACCCCAAACAAGTGCCCCAACCAGCTCCTTATACATAGAGTTGCTGTAAAATAATATTTATCTTTTTCTTTTTTATTCTACTAAGAGAACAAAAAGACAGAGAACCCCATGGGAAGGAATATTGTACCCACGATTCACCTCAGGTGTAATGATTGAATGTCCCATACTTTCCTGAATCTGTAGAGGATGTCAGGGCCCTGTTTTCCAGTCATGGGAATACTGAGGAAGGGATGCAACTCGAAACCAGGGGCTGGAATGTCAAAGTGAAGCACCACCAACACAGCAATGCTGATTGTTCACCATTGTGTCAGCCTGTGGAGCTGGGATGAGGTTACATTTACGACACAGTAAATGCTGGGAAAGGTCCCAGATACAAAGCTCTTCTCTGTGTAGTTAGGGAGTTTTTGATGCTGGTCATATTTGATAGGTGACCCCTAAAACTAGACTTGTCTTTTGACTCTTAGTCTGTTGCTCTTTTCTTAAATCATGAATGCTTCCTTAAAAGTATTCGTGATTTTGAAGTGAGCCTTGAGTGATGAAAATAAGTTATAAAAATTCATGACAATTTTAACTTTTATTTTTGTTTTCATCACTTAAAATTAAGGAAAAAACCCAAAAATATGCTTCATGAAATTATATATGAGACACACACACTGATTACAGGGTTTTTGTTTCATTTTAATTTTCAAGCAAAATTTTTTAAAGATTGTACTTATTTATTTTTATGGAGAGGGGAAGGAAAAGAGAAAGAGAGGGAGAGAAGCATGAATGCATTGTTGCCTCTCACATGCCCCTTTACAGGGGACCTGGCCTGCAACTCAGGCATGTGCCCTGACTAGAGATCTAACTGGTGACCGTTTGGTTCACAGGCTGGCGCTCAACCCACTGAGCCACACCAGCCAGGGCTACCAGCAAATTTTTAGCTCATAGCCCATAGAAAGTAGGGAAAAGTGCAAGAACAAAATCCCACAGGATCAATTAAGAACTTGAGAAGTTGCTCTCTGTCTTTTCAGTGTTTCATTGTTTCTGGGTCAGGTTGTCTGGTTTGGAAATCTCCCTGCCTTTCTAGCACAGAACCCTGCTATTTGTGACAGTGAATCCTTTAAAAAGCCTTATTTTCTGTTTCTTAGGTAAGATGAATGGGTAGAAGTGGGAAAAGGGAGCATGACCTATTCTTAGAAGACTTGCAAAGAATATCAGATTATCTTCATTCAACAAACTACACAGGCCTCAAAGACATACATTTGCATGTGGTAGAACCAACTGAAAACCTAATCAGCAATCAATTCTACAAGCAGGAGGAGACATTTCTTTTAATCTGAACCAATTATTTGGGAAGGAAAAAAACAAATTGTGGGAATAGGGTGGGGCTACTATATCAGTGCAGATTCATAAATTAATACCAATGTCCCACTTGGGTCATATGACTTCCCTCTTCTTGAGCCTACAGATACAGAAACATGAAGCACAGAATTAAACAAGTTCTTATAAACAGCCTCAATCAGTCCTTTCTTTCATAGAGAAGTTGACAGCCTAGTCAAGTGGACTAACTGATTTGGTAAATACCACACATTCGGTTGGCACATAGAGATAGTGTTGCCTCCATGAACCAATCTGGACTCAAGTCCCCCCAAAAGGGCCACCTGAGGCCACAGCTGTAGAGCAAATGGCATTTGATCTCTGTGTTATAACTGCTGACTCTGCTTTGAGAAAAGACAAAGAAAATCTGTTTGCAAATGTCTCCAGCTATGTTGCAGGTTGGTATTGGTGACTCAGCCATAAAAATGTAGGTTTTCAGTTTTTTAAGTCAAACAATTCTACTCACATTAATTACTTTTGTAACCATTATAATAGTCTGAAGCAGCCAGTGCTATTTAAAATGTTTCCCAGCTCCGAAGGGCCCATGAGTCAGAGGCAATACCTCCCAAAGGAACAATTCATGTGTTACACACAGAGCAGACTCAAAGCATCCCCTACGCCAGTGGTCAATAGGAGGGAGATGCTGGCAGTGAGAAAAGGCTGGGTGAGGTGAGAAAACTTAGCCATAAATGAAAAGAAGAGTCATTGGCTCCATGAGACTGATGCTTTCTTGGTTTCAGATAAAATAATAAATGAGGTAGATTTGAAACATTATGAGTTCTTTAAATAACAACGATGCTCTCTTCCTTTGCTTCAGTTTCTAATTGACTGTTGTGCAATGGATCACGAGCCAGAGGACCTTTTCTAGTTTCTGCCCAACTAAATTACAGGAAAAAAGGTTGTGGAGGTGCTTTGTAAATGCTAAACTTTTAACCAAATATTTATTATTGTTTTATGTTTTATAAGAAAGTGAAGTCAGAGATTTGAATTTGATGTTAAAGAAATCTAGAGGTGCTGAAGCTCACATCTTCCAGCCATTGTGGCCTGCAGGAGAGCACCTGAGATTACATAACTTCACTGGCAGAGTCTCAAAAACTGAGGGCTATTGTTGAATGCCTAATATTATCAAGTGTGCAAAATTTGCTGCAGTATATCCCATCTCTTACTTGGTTTGTAGAACATAAATACATAGCTCGTTCATGTGAATAATGCAGAATATGTGACTCTATGTTCTGTTCACATATATGCATAGTTTGCATAATTTTTAAAAAAGATTTATTTATTTATTTTTAGAGAGGGAAGGGAGGGAGAAAGAGAGAGAGAGAGAGAAACATGAATGTGCAGTTGCTGGGGGCTGTGGCCTGCAACCCTGGCATGTGCCCTGGCTGGGAATCGAACCTGTGATACTTTGGTTCACAGCCTGTGCTCAATCCACTGAGCTATGCCAGCCAGGGCCATAGTTTGCATAATTTTTACCTCTCCTTGAAAATTACATCTTATGCTGATCATGTAATAATAACATAGTATTCATGAGCTATAACACAGTTTAATAAGCCCTATATGAATAAGCATGTAAAACCATATGTTGAGAAACCACTATCATCTTAACAATGTGAAAGTTGTTGTTGGGGAAGAAAAGAAGAAAAATCTCTGAGTCTCTGCTCCTAGAGACTTACAGACTTTGCCACCAATGCAGTGTCTGATAAAATAAAATAGCACCAAACCAGTCCCACTGTGATTCAGAGGAAGGAGAGACCAGTAGAGGTTGATATGATAAGGTAATCTGGAGGTAGGGCAGATGAGTTATTGGTTATAAATTGGCCCTTGAAGTCTGGATGTGCAGTTCCTATGAGCTAGAGAAAGAGTCAGAGAATGATGTTTTAAGCAGGGAAAGTATTGTGAGCAAAGCAAGGAGGATAGGAAAAGGAGAGTCGAAAGTATTTGCATGAGGGTGAGTTGAGAAGTTTGCCAGAGTAGAATAGATGTAATAGAGATGGTCCAGAAAAGACTATGCATGTTACTTGTCTTAGGTCAGGTTCTCCAGGAAACACAATGAGGTGGAAATTTGGGTGCGGATGATGTATGTAGTTCTTTTGAAAGACTGACTGAAGGAAGCTGGGCAAGTGAGAGCTGGATTGATGAAACTCTTTGTTATTAATTATTGAAACTTTGTGTGCGCATATTGGGATATGGGATTCTGTATTTGTTTTCAATAATCTCCTCAAATGAATCAATGTTGCACTACACACACACATGTACACACACACAGAAACATTTCCAAAATAAAAATAAATAAGCTACAAAGTTGTATCAGAATAAATCATTACTGTTCCTGCAAGGGTATCCAACCCACAGCCCACAGGCTACATGCAACTCAGGATAGCTAGGAATGAAGCCCAAAACAAAATTGTAAGTTTACTTAAAATATTATGAGATTTATTTTGTGATTACATGTCACAATGTATTTAATGCATGGCCCAAGGCAACTCTTCTCCCAGTGTGGCCCAGAGACACCAAAAGGTTGGACACCCCTGGTACCATAGGGTTTATGAGCAACATTAACTGTGCAGCATTTGCTGAGCGAGCCTCGCTATGACTGGGTACAAGAAAGGATGTTTTAATTATTTTTTAAGTTGAACTTTTAAAAATGCATTATTTTTCTTTTATCCCTTTATGAACATTTAAAAAGAACTGTAATTTGAGATGTTTTTTAACTGTATGATACCACTGTCCATTACATTTTCATTCACCTATATCAGATACATAATTTAAAAAAATTATTTAACTAAAACTCTACCCCCCACACTTTGTATGGGTCTTTTAAAACTCAAATTATAAATCCATTGTTTTTGTCATGTGGCATCTTCTTTCCAGATGAAATGAATTTTCGATGCATTTCTAATGGAGGGAACAGGTTTAGAAACTAGACACCAGTTTTTAGGATATGGTATTTGGAAGGGGGTTGTGTGTGATATGAAAGCACATTATATCTCTTCTGCCTTCAATATAACACTAACTGGAAATTAGAAAACAAGAGGCCAAAATGAGAAAATAAATGCAATTTAAAGAAAAAAATAGTTGAGCAAGACGGGCTAGTGAATCAAAGGCAAGTAAAATTGGAATTTGAAGTTGACAGTCTTGTCCTTCAGCTTTTCTCCACCACCTGGACGTGGAGGAGGTCTGCTCGTTAATTTGTTTCCAGTCTAGCTGCCTGCCCCGAGGGGGTTGGAGTGAAGCAGCTTCTGATGAGTTAGAGGTGAGAGGCTCATTCCCCAGATCCAACTCACTGAGACATGAATGAGACATCCGGTTCCCCAGCTACAGCTCCCCAACAGTGCACTGTGCCAAAGGAACAGAGAGCATTTCCCTTAATCACTCCTTATCAAACTGCAGCCTGGTGTATTGGCATGTCCATCAGGGGTGATTTGGTAACTTGTCTTCCCTCCCAGAACTGTGAGTCGACAATATGATACCTCACTGTGTACTTTATAGGAGCCTAATAAGGCAGCAGCTACATGAATGGGGTAAAGCTGCAAGTGTGACGCTAAGACAGCCTTTCAGTTAACCGAGTGAGAGCACAGGTGCCATTTCCCCCAGGTTGCAGAAGAGACACCCTGACCTCACTCCGTGAAGTATGTCATGGTGAGGTCCACACCCCATTCTCTAATTCTGGTTCTTGGTGGGAAAGCTTCCTAGCTACTTTACAAAAGCAAGGAAATGTAAGAATGGGGGAAGATGTGAAAACATGAGAGAAACCTTTAAAAAGCTCATCATATTGTGGAATGGCTATTTTCTCTTCTTCAGATATAAAGAGCATGGTGCCAAGAGTCTGTCTGTCAAATCTACGTGCGAATCCCATAACGGTGCCCACGCCTCTCATGCCTCTGTGGGATGTACCGTGTTTCCCGTGTTGATGGGTTATAAGCAGAATCGTGATCGTGGCGACAGTGATGGCAGGAGGGGTCAACGTTTGACCCTCAGTGCTGAGAGAGCCATCAGTGTTAGATCAGAGGTCTGCAACCTGAGCAGAAATGTCTGACAGGAAATGTTCACCAGTTATCAGAGTGGGCTGACCACAAAACAATATGTTGCTTGTATGGCCCATTTGCATAAAGGGTTAACACAGATATAGCTATAGAGAAAATTATTTTAGTTCCCAGAGACAGAAAAAAATCTTTCTAAAAGCCAAACAAATTTCTTCATACAAAAATGCCTCAAAAAGCTTTTCTGACTCTAAATGTAGAGGGTTGCCTTTTGCCAAATCCTCATGAGAATGACTGAGGGAGAGGGAATGTAAGCTACAAACTTTTCCATCTTCAATGAGCAGCTTCCCTTGAAACTAGATTGCTGTTATTAATGATGATGATTTTCGTTTACAACACAATGTTGGACTGTAATTATTTCCTGGTATAAATTGCTTACTTGCTTCTTCTCCCCAATTAGTTGACCTATTGCTTTCTACATATTTTTGTTGCTAACTTCAATATTCTGGATAAATAGCTTGCTTGTGGATAGAACTATTCTTCAGCAGTTTTGATAGATTCTTTTCTTTCTCTTATAAATTGCTCAATAAAATTTTTTTCAAAAAGCATAAAAAGGGCACCAGAGGTGATTAAATATGATATTTTCTCAAACTATATTTGATTGCCTTGTGGTTCACATTACAATAAAAGCTCTTGTATAACTTAATGAACAGCAAGCTTGATCACTTGCCATTTTGAGAGATTGGCTGAGGGCAATACTCAGGGACTCATATGGAATCTGTCGGTGGGAGGAGAGTGAGGGTGCATACCTCATACTCACTTTGAGAGAGGTTGTTGGCCCATTTCTCAAAATTAGGGAAAAAGTGTTTTCACATGTAGAGGGAGAGGCTAAAACAATAAGCCCACAAATGTCCATTTCCAATCAACAAAGCTACAAAGCTTCAATTGAGTCTTTACCAACACACCTGCTGATTATTTCATTCATTGCCAGTCACTCTGTAAACCAGTCAAGAAAAGTCAAATCCTTTTCCAAGAGGAGATGTCATGCTATATGACAGGATGCTATACAATGATATGATATTTTAATTTAGAACTAGACTGAGTGTTTTAGATTTAAAATGCTAAGTTAATTCAGAAGGGCACAAGGGAACAAAATAGAAAGTCTTCCTGAAGAGAAGGGTCCATGAAAGATGGGTGAAATTTAGTAACACAAAGAAGAAAAAAGAAGCAGCTCAATCTGGCAGGAAATCATGAGTGAATCTGTATCGCCTAGTTCTAACTGATGGCACTGCCATAGTTAAATCATATCTCTATTACTTTCTCCTTGTTCTTACTTCAGGTTCTCCTTGTGCTGGGTGAGTGAACAGGTTTCTATTTGCTGAATTCATTCCATGTAATAATAAAATAATCTTGATCCTTAATGTGAATTTTTTAAAAAGAAATTGATTTTTAGCTTCAGAAATCTCGGTTAATTGAGACCACTTAAACTCCCTGGCAGTTTTTGAGATTTAAAAAGCCCTCAGGCAAAGATGTGCAGGAACATTGGAAGGTGTCATTGCCTCCATTCCTCCATCTCAGGGCATAATCTTTCTCCTTGACCCATCCACCCAATTCTACCACTTGTCAAACTTAATACTTCCTTGAACTGTGCACTAACGCAAAAGGAGAAGATAAAAACCCAAAGGGCAGGAGGTAAGTCAGAATACCTTTGGAAGCCTGAGTCCCAGAGCAAGTCAACACATCATGAAAATAAACAAATAATGGGCAGACAGACAAACAAACAAAAAAACCCTCTAGAAACTATGGAGTGTACTGTGCAGTTAGGGTCTTCTTCACTATTATTTTATAGGTCTTGGCCATTGTTATAGGTGGAAAAAGAGTCAATGTTGGAAAAACTGGAGCATGGCTTTGTGTCTGACAAATTGTAGTCCATACAAATACTCAAACACTTGCTACTATTTATGCATGCATATATATTATCTTTTATACAAGAAAAGTTTATTGAACATTTACTATGCATCAAATAATGTGCCACGTACACTTGGAATATACAAATACATCTGACAGAATCACTGTGTAGTAAGTGAGCTATAACTGCGTTTAGATCTATGAGAGTAGTAGGTAAGAGGGCAGAGAGAGAACATAAAGAAAGAAGTGATGCATCCTTCTTTGGCTTATAGGAGGCTGATGACAGTATATAGGTCCTAGAAACTTTAGTGTGGTCAAATGAATAGGGATTCAACAGAAAGTGAGCAAAAGTAGAAAAAGACTACAAAATACATTTTATGTAAGGATGCATCATAATAAAAAATAAAGAAGCCTGCAGCAGACCAATGTATTGTGACTATGACAAGTGCCCAGGGTGGCTCAGACTTGGCAAAATCAAGTACAGAATAATTAAAGGCAGTTAATATGACACTTAAAAAGCCAGTTACTCACAATTTTAAGGAGTCAAATTTTATTTTTTGGTCAAAACAATTTTGTCATGAGTTCTTGTAAAAAAAAGAGCTAATAGGAAATATAACAGGGTTTAGGCTGGAAGATTGTTACAAAAAGAAGACCTATCTTAACTCACTCCCATTTCCCCATCTTATGGTTGCTTCAGATCCATTAGCATATTTTAAAAGGGTACATTTATATCCATTTATATATCTATCTATCCATCTGCCTTTCTACTACTATGTTTTTTAAAAGAACTTTATATTTTTAAACAAGAACCATTTCCTAATAATAATATTTAACCTTGGGAACTTCTTTTGAGAAGATAGAGTAACATGGATTAGAGTTAGCCTAGTGCATGAAAAGTAAAACAAACAAGAGCAAAACAAACAAACAAAAACACCAGACAAATGAAATATATGCAACAACAGCTTTCAAGCTACTAGACTTCAGGCAACAAAGAATAGAGATCCTGAGAGACTGAAAACAAAGAGGTGAGACCAATAGTTACCCTAACTGACTGCTTGGAAAGTTTTCAGGCTGCTACACTGGGGAAAGGAACATCAGGTAGATCCTACGAAAATTCCTAATAGGCAAACAGAGCTGAGAATCCATGAAGGCAAAACTGGCTAAAGTTTATAAGACAAAGTACTGAAAAAGACACAGATATGCAGAGAGAGAATCCCAGAGATCTGCAAAGAATTTGCCCTTGAGTATTAAGCAGAGTATTGATCAGCAAATGCATGTGAGGAAATTGCCTGACGTGAGGGAAAGAGTCATCTAAAAGAAGCAAATAGTCTAGCAGTTGCATAGGAGAGGGAATAGTCTGTTTCTGCCAGTTGAGCTGGAAAAATGTATAATTCAGGGCACACTGGGGATAATATTCATAAAGAACTTGCCTTAGTAGTAAGGAATAATTAGCTCTATAGAGAGCACTACTTCAGACCCACCTGACAAACCATAGAAGCAAGACCTGAAAGGATCAAATTGTTTCTGAGTAACATAAATGCATCCCCGAACAAAGTTCAAATACATTTATGGAAATACACAAGAATACAGCCCCTAACAAGGTAAAATTCACAATGTGTGCCACTCAGCCAAAAATATCAAGGCATGCAAAGCAACATGAATAGAGAACACATAGTGAGCACAGTCAAATGAAATCAATCCAGAACTGATACAGTCATAATAACCAGCAGACAAAGCATTAAGAAAGTTTGTTCACATATTAAAAAGATAAGGATAATGTAAAATATCTTAAACTTCTAGAGATAAAAATATCAATATCTGAAATTAAAAAGAAGTGCATCGAATGGGTCATATGTCCTGTTATACATTTCAGAGAAAAAAGTTAGTAAACATGAAGACATAGCAATAAAATTATCCAAAATAAATCATTAAAAAGTTAAAAAATATAGACAGCCATTAAGGTCTACTAGAAGTTCTCAAAGGAGAGGAGAAATGAAGGAAACAGAAAAATAGTTTTTGAAAAAATAATAGTAAAAAGTTTCTAGAGCTGATAAAGATTTCAGACTGACAGATCCAAAAAGCTCAACAAAACTCAAGCAAAAGAAACATGGATAAAACAACATCAAAGCACATCATAATCAAATTGATCAAAACCAAGGATGAAGATGAAATCTTTAACCAGAGAAAGTAGGCATATTACATACAGACTAAAAAAGATAAGGATGACTGTTGGTAGCTCATAAAAAAATGCAATGGAAGAGACCTTGAAGAAAAACTACTAAATTATTAAAAGAAAAAAATATATAAATTCTATACCATGTGAAAAATATCTTTTATAAATGTAAGGTTAAATAAAGACTTCTTGAAATATACAAATGCTTAAACAATTCATCAGCAGCAGACCCCTATTTTAAGACATGTTAAAGGAAGCTCTTCAAGGAGATAAAAAAATAATACTACCAGGAATATAAGTGTATATTAAAAATGAAGAATATCGGAAATATTTACTGCATAGTAATAACATATTTTTATTATTTAAACATGTTTAAAAGTAATTGACTTTATAATTATTATAACTATATAGTATATGGTTTATAACCTATACAAAAGTGAAATATGTGACAACTATAACAAAAAACATCAGGGAAGGAGAAATGGACTATACAGTTTATGGTTCTTATACTATCCGTGAAGTAATATATTACTATGTGAAGTTAGGACGTGATAACTTAAAGGTATTTGCTATAAACTTTTAAGCAACAACTAAACTAACAACTAGAAGAGTTACTACTAATAAGGCTATAAAGGAGAAAAGGTAAAGTAATAAAAAATACTTAACCCAAAAGAAACTGGGTTGGAGGGAGAAGAGAATCACAGAAATCTATGGCAAATAGAAAATAAATAGCAGGATGATAGATTAAAAGTGATGGTATCAATGATAGTGTACACTCACCAATTTGAAAGCACAAAGTGTTAAATTGGTTAAAATGGCAAGCCCCAAAAATATGCAGCCTACAAAAAAAATCCCACCTAATTTAAATATAATGACAAGGATAAGTGAAAAGTAAAAGTATAAAATAGATATCCTATATTAATACTAATCAAAAGAAAACTGGAAGCAGTAAATATATATCACACAAAACAGACTTCAGAGCAAGCACCACAATACTAGGGAAATGCAACACCATCTCTTAATGATATAAGGTTCAACTTACCACGAGGATATAGCCCTAATCATTTATGTACCTAGAACAACTGGATATCCATATGTGAACAGTGTACTTCAATCCACACTTCACACCATATACAACAATTAATTCACAATAGATTTTAGATTTAAATATAAAACCTAGAATTATTAAACTTCTAGTAAACAAAAAGGAGAAAATCTTTATGACTCCGTGCTCCGTGCTAGGTAAAATTTCTTGGAAAGGACACTAAAGCATGATTTATAAAAGAATGAACTGACTTTCTTGGTTATGTAAATTCTTTTTTGTTTGGGCATCTAATGTCCTACATCAACAACTGTTTTATATTCCCTGAAGATAGCGATAGCATATAGGCTGTTTTGCTTCTCTGTAAAATATCTCAATGGACCTCAGTGTAGTCTTTTACTTTTACAGTATGGGAAATAATTTTGATGTTCTGAACACTGACTTTTTCCATTTATATCCAGATGGTTCATGAAAACTTTCTATAGACTTAAGCCTTCCCTTGCCTCATTTCATCCCTGTGAATTTCCAAGCTGCTACTTTTTAGGTAAAGTCATTAATATTTTTAGTTATGAGTTTAATTTTTATCTCACATCCCATTTAAAATTATAAATTTAAAGAAAACTCATAAAAAACAAGAGAGAGAGATAAAGTAATTTCCTGGAATAAGGCTAAACTGACCTCTATTAGAAAGAGATAAAAAAGAAATTAATATATTGATTAATTATTTTAACCAGAATAAGTTTAATAGAAATTAAGTTTGTAGAAGTTAATGTGAAAAAAACCCTGGAAATTCTTGGTCTTTTTACTAAAGAATTTTTATTTTTATAGGAGATTTGGAACATGTTTCAAAATATTTAGCATGGGGAAATAGAAGCTTTTGTTTAGGTTAACTTTTCAAAATGGGTAGTTGGTAGTGTGAATAGTAGCACAAAGAAAGAAGTCAGGATGACTGGGTTTGCTAATCAAGGTGATCTAGTCGGGGTCAGGGTCAAGAAAGACAAACACAACCCCTTCCTCCTAGCATTGCATCCTGGGCCAGCAGAGGAGAGAGCTGCCACACTCTTCATTAACCCTTGTGCACTTAGGAACTGTACTTCGCTGCTCAAGGCTCTTAGCTAAGGTTCTTTAGAGCAAGCTCTATGCAGGAAACAACACGGATTTATCTTTTATGAATTATTCATCATTATCATTATTAGCTCTCATAATTTCAGCCACGCTGCTCATGTGGCTCTTTCTGCTTAAGTCATATAAAACTCAGCTGACAAAACATTAGCAGGCACACCATGGGGAATGGGGGCCTGGTTTGGCTGATTATAGCTGCCTCTACTTCTACTTCTAGTGATTTTGTGTACACATAACTTGGCTTGCAATTTTCAAACACAAAGATTAAAAAAAAAAGTGAAGTGTATCAAAGGAATAGCTTGAAGCCATTAAGTGTTCTCACTCAAAGAATGTGATGTCTGGGTAGGCCAGCTTCATGAGTAACAATAGCAACCATTCACTGTTCATCCATAGCCTCTGGTGCAGGGGGCACAGTGACAGGCAGCTACTGTACAAAGATGTGGTAGACCATTTCTTATTTCTTTGTAACCTCTCAAGAAGTCAGGTGGTATAAAATGATCTCTTCCACTGATATCCTGAATGCCACTGATACTGATCTATTCTTTGAATTTAGTCCTAACCTCATAAAAATGCAAACATCTAGGTAAGAGGTTGCATCCCAGTCCCTGTTCCTTTATTATAAATCTGTTCAAAAGACTATTCTCTACAAGCCAACAGCAAAGGGACTGGATCAAGAGCACAACCTCTCTGTGTGGTGGGAGAGGAGTGAGGAGGCAAGAGCTACAAGAGCTGAGTGACTGCAAGTCTGAGCAGGCCGCCCCCTGCTCTGTGAGCAGAATTCCTGGAGCCCTGCTGGGATTCTCATTGATTTTGGAGCTGATCTGTCAGGCTACAGGGAGAAGCAAGTTCTGCCCAACCGTGTAACCTTTACCTCATGGTCATTTCTTTCTCCATCACCAGTACATGCCGAAATTCTAGAAAGAACCATTTGCAAGGTACTGTTAATTGGGAAAGGGTATTCCTCAGGCCTTTGTTCTAGATGAGGAAAAGAACTTAGTGCTTATTTATAGAGCTTCATGTCTGTTTTATTCTATTCAACTGCAGAGGAACCTTGTGAAATGAATATTGTTGAATGTTTTAATGTGTGAAGTGTAGAGGAAGAAAAACCTTCACTCAACCATCTCATGGGCCTTGGCTGAGTCTTAAAATTAAACTGACCAAAACAGACTAACAGGAGAAAAGCATACAGATTTATTTAATATGTTTTACATGACGTAGGAGACTTCATAAAGAAGTGAAGCCCTAAAGAGACAGTTAGAGCTGAATATTTTATATACATTTTTAAATTTTTTATTTATTTTTAGAGAAAGAGAGGGAGAAAAACATTAATGTATGGTTGCCTCTGGCATACCCCCTACTGGGGACCTAGCCTACAACCCAGGCTTGTGCCTTGACTGGGAGTTGAAGACCCTTTGGCCTGCAGGCCCATACTCAATTCATTGAGCTACACCGTCCAGAGCTAGAGCTGAATATTTTAAACTAGTTTTGATGAAGACTTGACAGCCATGGAGGGATGTAAGTTAAGAAACATGGGTAATTGCAGTAAATTGGAGAAAACAGCAAGGTCTGTGTGTTAGAACTTTTTGAGGTTCCTTTGTTTGGATTCTTCTTTGTGTCCCTTTGTTTTTAGAGATAAGGATGCTCCTTTCCTCTGGACACAGGGAGGGCATCTTTCAAATGAAGGTTTTGTGACCTGTTTCAGGGAAAAATAGCAATGGAGTTAGCGGTTGGGAAGTAGGGGTTAGGGAAGGGATGAGGTCATAATTACCTCCCTGCTTCTGATATATTCTCAAAATTCCTTCAGTTATGATATCTAAGAAGCCATCTTTTGAGGTAGCATACTCTGAAGCCCATCAGAAGAAACCGTGACTCAGAAAGCTTAACTGTCTTGATCCATTTATCCATTCGGCAAATATTTATGGTGTCCTTACTTTGTCCCAGAAACTGTTACATGAGATGGGGATACATTGGTGAAAAAAAAGACTATATATTTTATCTTAAGGAACTTACAATATCATTAGGCGAGCCACCAGTTACAATCAGGGGCAGAGATATGCTTTGAACCACTTCTGACCCATATCCCCATCATTTTATATGGTTGTTAATCAACGAGGGTAGTTAAAGAAGTTCATTTGTTAGAAAGGCCCAAGATTCATCATTACGGCAAGACAGGCTGAAGAAGAACTACACCTATCTGCTTTCTCTGTAGGCTTTTCCTTCTGGTCTGGGTTTCTTTAGGAAATGGTTCTGGTTATCCAGGCCAGCTTACCATGCCCACAAGCCAAGGCAGCAGCAAGGTCCAAAGCATGTATAGAGACGTTCCAGGTCCTAGAGTTTTGGAAGATGATGCAGGAACTCTGCTGTGGGAGTGTCCAGTTTCCCCACCTCAAGGGATGCCCCAGCCTTAAACTTCTTTAAGGTTGATCTGTTGCAGAGACAGTAATGTCCCCTATTTCGGAGCAGCAGGCCTGTATGTCCAACTGCATGCCTGCCATACTGGGACATGGGAAGACCACATCCTGCGACCTTGTCAAGCTATCTCAGGGGCTTTCCAAAGCCCAGATTTCCTCCGAGCTGAGGCAATGCAGATGTGGGATGGCCAGTAAATCAGGGTGGGGTTGGGGTTGTGAAGCTAAATATTGGTGAGCCTGCTGGCAGGACTCGCAGACCATGTTCTCACACGCTCACAGCTACACACACACTCACACACACAACCCCTGGTGGAGTGGGGAATTAGTCAGTGGAGGCCTGACAAAGTGCTTCCTACACATGCTGTTCTGTCAGGCGGCACAGCTTCTCAGGCTTCAGAGGTAATTACATGGATTTTCTGTCTTGTACTTGCAAAAACACAGCCCAGCTCTGCGCTGCCGCTGCCGGCTCGTCGCTGACAAGGCCTTTGGCTCTGGCAGGCAGCAGGCTGCCGGAGAGTGTTTACATGCTCTCTTTTAAGAATTCAAACCCCAAGCAGATACAGGAGGTACCAGTGGAAGGAAGAGCGGTGAGAATTTGAGGGAAACAAGTATGTAGAGAAGTTTCTCTTGGAATTTTCTGTAGACTAAAATGTTCCACGGGAGATGGGGACGCAGAAAATGAGGAGATGGCTGTGGAAAAGGCTAAGATAGTGCTTGTATTAATGAGTTTTCTTTCCCTTCATCCATCAGCATAATTACTTGGCTAGTAATATCTATTTTGCTTTCAATCTATCTACCCATCAATCAACAGTTATTAGACCCACATGCCCCAAATTCTAGTCTGAGCAATTTGTGTTTATCTGGGCTGGAGATAAGGCATAAACCATAGCCTCTGCTCACAAGGAGCTTATACAAGGGTCGAGGAGACAATTATTCACTTCAGGAAAACTGAAAGAAGATGGTCAGTGATTTGTGAGCAGGTGGGTATGGAGTACACACCGTGATATTAAGCCTCTACCCACTATTTGGGATGTGCCCTTTTTCAGTCTATATCTTAATGGGAACTATAACCAAGTAATGAAATTCAGAAACAGGAATAAGTAGAAAACAAAATGTACTGGGTTACTTCACCCTCTGAAGGCCAAAAGGGACGGGGCATAGACCAAAGCAAGGTCACACTTACCAGTGTTGACCATGCATGGGTTTCCGAATTTCCTATCCTATTGATTAAGTTTGGGTGTGTCTATGTATTCACCCTGATACCAAGAATACTGACCAGAACCCTGGAACCCTGTGAACATCTTGGAGTCATCAGTAGCATAAAGAATTAGAAAGAGGACTGCACTACAGCATGGATTTGTGACTTTGCTACTAATTGAGTCTGTGACCTTGAACAAATCACTTCTCTCTCAGAACTTCTTTCATAGCCTCAAATTCTTTGGACATTCTTAAGCCCACTCTGGTTTTTCACCAGTCTGGTGCTTTTCTCCTATACCTGACATTCTATGTTCATTCCCCTTCCCTGAGTTTTCATTCAAACAATTTTCCTCTAATGCTTTCCAAGACCCTTCAGTCCATCAAAACCTGTGTGGGTTTCCAGTTTGACTTGAGGCCATCACCTACCTTCAACCTGATCATCCCTTGCAGTCTGCATTTCCCTCCCCCTGACCTTGAACCTTTACAGAAAGGCTTTAGATCTAAGTGATCAAGCACTAGGGGCCACAGGATGTTATTCCTTAATTGTTGTGATTGTGTTTTTCCTCTGTGCTTCTAAGTGGCATGTGGCATATTAAAGCTCTGGGTAGAGAGTGACAGAACTGTTGTCGATGTTTTTTATTACAGCTCTCAGAGAGCTGGATATGATTAGGACAAGCAACCCGATTCAGAATAGGTGTTTGTCCTGAGTGGGATAAAAACAAACAAAATAGAGTCAGCAAGGATACCTGTTAAGTGATTCTTCCACAGTGAGGCCTAACAAGTCCAGAGTCCCTCTCCATTGTTTCTCTGTTGACTATTTTGTCTTTCTCTTTAGGGATTTTTCAGTGAACTAAATCGGTTACATAATTTAAAATAGATGATTGATAGATAGATAGATTCCCAAGGATTCATCAGAAAATAAATCTCTTTTACCTTTTTATAAATAGTTCATCTATCTATTTATCTATCTATCCATATGAATCAATGCACAGAAAACAGGCTACTCTTTCAGTTTATTAAATATATTATGGCTCATGGTTGCTTAATGAGGTGGGTGCTATTTTATGCCATTATAAGAATTACAAAACTGAAGCTCAGGGAGATTACGTTCAAGGTCTTATGGCTAGTAGAGGACACTGAATTTCAACAAAGGTCTGTCTAATTTCAGTCTTTGCATCACTCACACCTTATAAATAAATTTAATATATGTAACAAGCAGAATTAAATAATTTCTGAAATGTATAAAAATATGAGTAGGAAAATTAGTGTATTAGAGTTTAGGGAGTACATTAGAGTAAGAGTAGAGAGAATGACAAGTAATTTGGGAGAATTTTTGCAGTAAATTTAGACATTCTATGCTACCTGAAAGAATTTTATCAATGGTGCATTTGTGTGATAGAATGATATTTTGATATAGTTAAAATATATGAGAATCTCATGAGTTAAAATGAGAAAAGAATCAGCAGATAGTTTCAACTGAGGAGAGCTCATGCTGTCCTCAAAAAGGAGACAATTCCCTACAGGTGCTGCAATCATCCTTTCAGTCCACTCGAGTCCTATTTGCAGTACTGAAGAAGTAACCTGAAACAGACTGACAGTAAATGACTCCACTATAGAAAAATAATCTTGGGTATGCTCGTTGTTTGTAATAGTAGTGGTGTTTCAGATTCTCTCTCTCTCTCAAGAATTTCTGTGTTAACTACCAGACAACTCAAGAATAAAGATTTAGCCCACAAAAACAACAACAAAATATTAAATTGGAGAAAACATCATACTAGAGCTCTTAACAAAATTTTTGAACAAACAGATAGATGAGTAATAAGTGATTTAGCACACTGGAGAGTGATGAAACCTAATTACTTGTATAGGAAAAAATGGAAAGAAATATGACTTATTCTGCAAAACTCAATTAGAAATTGGAAGTGCCAGATAGTTTTGACGTTAAGGCTTCTAGTTGGATTTGAAAATTGAGTGCATTTTTTGGAATTTGTGAAATAAACAGTTAGAAACTAAGGTTGATTTTGAAACCCATGCTGTTGAAAGAATTTGCCTTTTATATCCAGAAGAATAAAGAAAGTTTGCTCTTGAGAGAAGAGGCACAACCATACACTTGACTCAGAGAGAGCAAAGCCAAGAAAATGGCAGTATTAAAAAAAATCCCCAGATGTAGAATATATTTCCAAAATCAACAGTTTTCTTCCCTTAACAAGCCTCCCACATTATGAAAGCCAGTCTTACTGTGTTAGGCAGAACACTAGAATATTATACTGTAAAGAATCTCCCCAACCTAAGAGAAAAGATTACAGATAGTGACAAAGACAAAGGGAATGAGACAGCCAGCTTCCCATCATATCAACCTGTGATGAAGTCCAGCATTCAATGAGCCCTGCCCATGCTGCAGATGGTTTCTGGTCAGTTTATTTTGGCCTCATAATATCAAGTAATATCCAGGGCTCTCCATTTATTTGTCTTATTTTGTTGTTAAGTAAAATCTCTTACATGAAAGACAAGGACAGAAAGAGAAAATCAAACAACATAAACTCAATGAAGCAGAGACAAAGGAAGAATCAGAAGAAAATGTCAATAAAAGTATGATTGAGTGCTTCAGAGAACATCATTTATTCATTCATTCAACAAATATTCATTAAGGGGAGCATAAGGTATCTATGTCAGTCATTGTTATTGTTCCACTGAATGAACAACTTTTGCCTTTTTGGGCTTTATATTTGGTGGATGAGACACAATATTTTTCATTGCTGAAAACAAGAATAAGATATTATGAACAGGAATGTTTAGAAAATTAATAAGAGTTTTTGAAAACTCATCAGTTATTATACAATAAAAATGAATATGAGAGTTGGAATTGAAATTAAGGAAATCTCTTAAACACTCAAACAAAATTATAAAGATATCAAAAATAAGGAAGAAAATGCAAGATAACTAAAGACTTAAACCAGAAGGCCCAGTGTTCAGTGGAGAATAAAGAAAGAGAAAATAGAGGAGTGAGAGGAAGAGTTATCAAAGTAGTAGCAAAAGAAAATGTCCCAGAATGGAGGAATATAGGTTTCTAAATTGGAACAGGCCATGAAGTCCAAGCAGGGCACATCTTAATGAATTTTCTGAATACTGCAGACCTAGGAGAGATTTCATTGGCTTTCAGGAAGTTAAGAATGTGTCCCAAACAAAGGATCAGATATTAGAAGGCATAAGCTTCCACATCTGCAACTTCAGAATTGGGAAGACAAGAAGATGTGCTTTCAGAAGTCTGAGGGCAAACTATTTACAATTGGAATTTACTTCTGGCCAAGCAATCAATTGAAACTGAAGGTTGAATGAAGATTCAAATGTGAAGGATTTTAGGGAATTTATTTCTCATGCATTGGAATATGGGCTCATCCAAAATAAAGAAGTAAAAACAGAGGGAGCTATGAGGACTATTAAATATAGGCAATCATTAATTTTAAGAATAAAAAATCAGAAAAGAAGGGACAAGCATTTATTCTGCAATGTATGCCTGAGGCCTCAGCATGGCTTTAACATTGTAAATACTCCAAGGTGCTGCCAAACTGATCTTCCAGGAAAATCACCTACTGAATATCCTTACTGGTACACCGAGGATCACCCTAAGCTTGCAGCTCCTGAAAATCACTATGGATTTTCTGCCTTGCACTTGCTGGTGCCTCTGCTAGAAACTGCTTCTCCCCTTCCCGAGTGGCACCTATGCATCTGTGAGGACCAAGGCAAGCGTCCGTTCCCCAGGGAGCCTTCTCTCACCTGCAAGCAACCTTACTCAGCCCTGACGCTGGTGCCCTTGCTTGTGCCCTCCTAACACAAGCATCACTGTCTTTCATAGATAAATTCATTCACCTCACATCAGTAGACTTTTCTTCCTCTTCTGAAAGAATGTGATCTTTTGGGAGGTGGAAACCATTTTTTAAAATTAACTTATATATCCTCAGTTCTTAGAATAATACTTAAAATCCTAATAGTTTCTTATTTTATCTTCAAAAATATCTTGCAGAAGGATTCTTTAACACATGAAGACTGTAAGGCTCAGAGAACATAAGATCTTATGAGTGGTAGGGCCACATTCAAACCCAGGGCTTTGGAACCCTAACGTTCTTCCTGCACCATCCCGGGAACATGGTAGATGCTCCAGTAATGAGCATTAATTAAAGTGTCTGGGGATGGGATACTTCAGGCCTAGTTCTGATCTGACAACAGCCAGGTATGCGATCTTTAGCAAAGTAATTTGTTTCCCTTTTATAAGGCTCTTTCCTGGATCTGAGGGCTGCAGTTCTCCAAGAGAAGCACCTGTGTCTTGTCAGGGACATGTCACTCGAGGTAATGAATGCTGAGGCTCTGGGAAGTGTCCAAAGCATACCATATGAGATGGTGGATTTTAATTGCAACCTGATCTTTTTGGATCAGATTAGATGTTGGGAAACAGATTTTATTAAATGTGGGCCTTTGCGCTTAGATCCTTTCAGATGATTCATACTTTACCTGCCTCCCAGCCTGCCACACACTGAAATTGCACAGAGATACTGTTATGTTCATGTATTATTACTTCTTGACAGTTTGGATAAGAATTAAGAAAGACTGGTATTAATACTACTGAAGCCATTTAAATTACATCTCCATCCTAAACATTGCACACAGTAAGTTGAGACAATATTAGAAAATGTCAAAAAACAAAATTAGTCAGGCAAGATGTTTTATTTGAAAACTTTTAACACAAAAAATCTTTAATAGGTGGGAACTGAAAAAAAATTAAATCTTGTTTTGACAGTATTCATTTAATAGGGAGAAAAATGTTGGAGTATATAGAAAAGTTATTTTTTAAAGACAAAGGAAGTTTGACACAATATAGTTTAAAAAGATTTATTTTTGTTGAAAAAATAGAATTCTCTCTATGTTATAGCTCTACATCCTATTACTTCCATTTGATACTGAAAAATGGAAAAAGATAACTCATATCTAAAGAAACATTGATTCCATTGCATTTTCAATTCAAATAAACAGTCTTCACTCAACAATGAAATTCATATAAAAAAGAAGTGCATTTGTTTCTCTTTTCCTCCTTTTATTTATATATCCACAATCAGACAAGCTATAACACTATCTAAACAACTGTATGCATTAACAAACAAACATAGATCAATAGCTATAATTTGATACACATGCACCATTCTCTATGAAAACATCAATAGTCTAAAAGCTGAGTGGGCATAGCTGGAAAAAAATATGCTTCACAGACACAATGTTGGCAGAAGATTAAATAACCAGATGTCAGGGAGAAAAAAAATTCAATGAAACCAAACACATATTGGAAATGTACAGGTATTCTGTAGAGCTAAACTGTTCAGGATTAATAATAAAAAAATTATCTTCTACTTGCAGTCATTCAATTACTGTGTGTGCAAATATTTTGGATTGGATGTTTCCTTTCAAATATATTATTATCTACCTAAGGAGTCCTGTTGGGAGTCAAGGCAGAGCTAGGATATGAGTTGCACAATGCAGTCCAATCTGAAAACAATATCTTAAGTTGCTGTAGAGTCTTTCATAAGTGAAACCACAGATGACTCGCGTCATTCAAATCTCTAGCGCTGTGATGGAGCAATGAAAAGGGTATATATAACTTAGTAATGGGTTCAGGCAGCTGAGAGAAGCCAAGTTTATGCAGAGCATTTGATTGAAAATAGATGAAATTCCAGAGTGTGTCAATTCAGCCAGCACCTACACAAACAAAAAGCAAATAAGCCATTTGCCATTTTATTAATAAAGCAATATGGATGTGGACAGAGCAGTGCACCAGGGACAGAGGCCACACAACAGTTTTTTGTCATTTTCCAATGTTATTTTATCAAATACTTTATTGTAATTACATGCAATAGAAGGCAGTGTGTCTCCCATGACTAATATTTTTAAGGGGCGACTCTTCCCATCCCAGCATGCTCAAATTGTTAGGGATGACCACAGCAGGAGAAAATACCAACTTATCTTTGAAAATTTCTAATTTATTTCATAAGATTGTTGTATTCTAGGTCTGCAAGCATTGTCTCACATACATCCATAGTTCTACAGTTCATGAAATTGCTTACAGAGTGAAATTGTGTTTCTTTAATCTTCATTCATATAGAATGGGAACACAGTACAAGGAACCAATTCACTTGCTTATGTAAATGTTGTATGTCAGATTGTGTCTGGAAAATAAAAGGATGAAGAGAGGAAATGGACTTTGGGATGGGATTTAATACTGGATAAAATTACACAGGTGGAAGAGGATACAGAATAGAAGGGTTATCTTCCTAGAAAACAAAACAAAACCCATCTTTTAGAACAGAGACATTAAGACAGATATGAAGCCTTTTGATCAGAACATGGAAATGGGGATGGATGTTTAGTAATATGTCAGGCAAGAAGCAAAGCAGGGTTTCAAAGTAGTGGGTCACAGATTTAGGAGTGGAAATCAAAACAAAAACAAAAACGAAAACCAAAGCCATTGTGATAGACCTGAATGTAAAGGGAGAACATAAAGTCCAGTTTACATTTAAAAAGCTACCCAACTATATGCTTTCTTTTTGCCTAAAAAATATGAGCAAAAGACTGATAGTTATAAGTAGGTGGAAGAGAGATAGATACATAGATAGATAGTGTTTAAACATAAATCAGTAAGAAAAAAAAATTGACAAAGAACAGGGTCAAACATACAATTGTCCAATAAGCAGATATAAGAATATTTAAACTCACTAGTAAACAGAGAAGAACTAAGGAAAAAAAAACCTGCTGTTTTTAAACCCACCAGACTGGCTAATGTTAAAACAATAAAGAAGATAAAGTACAGTATCGGGAATATAGTCAATAATATTGTAATAACTATGCATGGTGCCAGGTGGATACTGGAAATATCAGGGGGAACACTTTGTAAAGTATATGATTGTCTAACCACTATGCTGTACACCTGAAACTAATACAAAATGATATTGAAAGTAAACTGTAATTGAAAAATAAAATTAAAATATAAAAAAAACAATAAAGAAGATACACTGCCACAGCAAGACTGTGATGATACAGGCACTCTTGCTGTCAGTTGGATGCTTTAGGATTCTTTAGGGGAAAAAAGTCTTAGTATTTTGCATTGCTTTTAACAATTTCAAGAAATTCATTCTATGTAAATAATAATGCACTTCTGCAAAGATTGAATCATATGCATTTATTTTCACATAGACTCACCAGCATATCAACCATTCACACATATTTCTCAGTGTTTTGGAGAAGCCTAACCTGATGTACAGGCCTCTTGCCAGGGAATTGGTAAAGTGACACCTCCTCTTGGTTTTCTTCATCTCTGCAGGTTTTTAAGTGCATGAAGGGAGAGATTGCTGGAGAGTTTGATCCCATGGACCAGGTCTGAGTGCTGGGTAAAAGTAGACTGTAAAGAAATGTCAAGACATTGATTTGAAGAAAAATTTTGTGAGACCCTGACTATAAACTACACTGCTTTGGGTCCCTAGAGACAAAGTTCAATAAGCATTTAAAGTGGCTGTGAGGACTGGAGGTAACAGTGAGGTACTTTGACACATCTTGAAGCTTCAGAAATGTTGAGGAAACCAAAAGAAAAGCAGCCCCAGGAAAGGAGGGCTGTATTGATGGGGGAAGGGACCTGAGGCTGAGATGAATGCATGAAAGAACGTTCAGTGTAGACATGCATGACACATCTGGGGATCCAGAGACGATTGGCAAGGCTCTTGCAAGTAGTGGTGGTAAAAAAAAATGACCAAAAACGTTAACATCAGTGAACAAATTTCCTCACAGCAACCCAAATAAGGGCACAGTCAATTGCCATGCAATTCTCAAATTGAGGCCAGGAATGACATGGAAGATTCTGGAATGGAGCACAAGCAGCACCTTTGAGAATTCTCATGAATGTCATCAAACGTGGAGCAAACTGGCTATGCGAATCTTGAGCCTCTTTTCACTGGCGTGGTGTAGGAATAAGTACCAGGGGTGTAGGAATATGTGTGACAGGGCTGTGTAGCTAATGCAAAGGGATGCTCTGGCTCCAAACACCCAGCAGGAGAAACAACTTGGTCTGCGGAAAAGGGGAGCACTGTCACCAGATGAAGTGATGCCACCTAAGACAGGTGAAGCCAATCAGAAATGAGAGCATCTCAAAGGCAGAGGAGGAGTTGAATGGAGGAATGCTGATAAAGCTATTTAGCTCAGCTGAGTAGGGGCCAGGGCTAAAATAAAATCTCCATAAACATTTTAGCCAGCTCATTTCTGCTAGTATTTATAAGCATTTTTCCACCAATAGCAACCAAATCTTGATGTCCTGAAGAGCATACTGAACCCCATTTTATCTGAACTCATGCCCAGTCCAGACATGTCCTCAAGGTGCATAAAACTAGATAAGAAAATGAGTACTCAGATCTCAAATTAAGCTTAAATGATAAAGAAACCAGGTCTTAGATCTTTTTTTATGAGAAGGAACAAGAGCCCCCCCGCTCTTTCTCTCTCTCTTACACACACACACACCACATTTACACAACCATGTAAGAAAAAGTAGATGGTCTCAATAAGCTGCCCAAGAAAGAGGTTATAAAAGAACAGAGGAAAAAGAAAAAGGATGTTGGGGAATTAAGAAATAATATAAAAACAGTAAAGAGATAAATATATACTTCGTTTACATTACATATAAATTTTAGGAGTGTTAATCTCGATAGGGATTGTATCGCATTCATAAATGGCTTTGTTACCATGAAAAATCTTGAGAAACTCCCAATGATGGCAAATGAGAAGAACAAAATGGACATTAATGCTCATAGAGAGGGGTGGTACCTTCCATACAGGTGAAGGAGTTGAAGATACTGTGTATCCTTGAAGCAGGATGCTTAACAAACATAACAAAGGACATTAAAAGGTAATAGAGAATAAGTTTCTTAACACAAGAAATAAATGAATAGTTAAATCAAGATATCCATTGATTCTTAGGAATAATTAAAAGAGAATATTCAACATTGTGAACTAACTTGGATTGATCATTTTTGAACTTTGATGATAAAAGTAAAAATATTCTCGCTATCCAGAGAGGGATAAATTACAAGCAAAGAAGGCAGGGTTGGGCTGGCGTCACGTAGCTCCACAGTCAAACATTTGAGATGAGAAGCCAGTGAAACAGTCCTGACAAATTTTGAAGGAAAGAAAGTGGTATTATATGCAAAGATTTGGCTCAGGTAGGAAAGCAACAGAAAGTTTTTTGAACATAAAGGAATTCAGGAAGTTTAATACTCGTGAGGCCTTCTTGAAAGCAAAAACAATGAGAGCAACAACAACGAAAATATCCTAAATACTAATTCCAAAAATGTAAGAGATGGATCAAAACAAAGATTTCAGGAATCATATAAGCCATGATTTTAAAAATGTATCTTGGTTTCATGAAAGTTATTTAAATATTTAAATAATACCAGCAGCTCCTTTGAATCCAAAAAATTTAAAAAATAAAACAGAAAGCAATTACTCTGAATCTTCATAAATAGATAATAATGGAAATTAAAATATCACATTAATATGTAGGAGCAGGTGAGGGAAGTGTGATGAGTGAGGAGGTCAGTGTCCTTTTCTGGGCTGGAGCAAATCAATACTGCCCATAAATCAAAGTGTGGAATTTAAAAATATCTGTTTTTCTTAGCCTTAAGAGCTCCTGTAGAAAAAAATAGAATCTCTTTTATCAAAGATTCCTTTAACTGAGCCATGATCCCAGTTTGAACTATACTTTTTTTGTCTTCTGCTAAATTCATGTAAAATCAAATTAAATACTTTTCATTTAAAAATTGCAGGTATATATAAGGATCCAGATTAAGAAAATGAACACTCTCTCATTGACTATTTCTCTTGTCTTCTCTTTTTCTCTTTCCTTTCCTCCATGCCTTCTTCCCTCCATCATTCCACATATTATTAGGTAGTTATTTTGAGGACATTTACTGTTATTTCTTTTAACTCCTCATTTTTGCATTATTTGACATTTACAGTACATACATTTATATATGTAAATATATGTATGCATGGTGTGTGCATGTGTGCATTGTCAAATAAAACAGTAAATCTGTACTTTATTCAAAGGATTATTAGGAGGTATTGTAATAAGACATGGAGATTATTGCTATGGACGAAGTTCTGACCATGAGATCTGAAAGTGTCTCAAAGGTTGGGTAAAAAGGGATTTTGATTTGTTTTTAGAGAAGCATAAACAAGGGTAGAAAGAAGTAGGCATGGGGATGTAGGATGTCAGGGTGCTGTGACTGGACAGTAGATCTGGGAATGTTTCACTGAGGCCAGCCTGTTGTCAGGAAGGGCTGTGCAAGTTGGCTGAAGTTGAGGGGGCGGGATAAAGTTCAGGAATCTGGGGGAAGGAAAAGCTTAATGAAAGTTTGTTACCAAGAATTGCGTTCAAGTTGATCAGTGGGGGCAACCAGTTCAGCTAATTTTTTATGGGACAAATAAGGGGAATTTAGAAGATCTGTATCTGGCCTTATCATAGATAACCAAGCACATAGCCATGCTATTTTATCAAATCATATGAGTAAGAGTAGTAATTTACAGTAAGCCATTTTTCTGAAACACAGAAGGATGGGGGTAGGTCTTAACCTTTCCTGTTTTTGTGGTTCACAGGGCTCAGGCAAAATGCAATATTGCCTGCAAATATGTTTATATTTATATTTATGTTTATGTTTATATTATAAATATATATATTTAAAGTTCAAGAACCTGGGGTTCAGGAACTATATATATATATGTGTGTGTGTATGTATATATATCTCACATACATATGTTGATATGAATACTGTTTCAATATATCTAAGTTTTTTATAAAGATATGACTAAAAGAACTACAACATGAAGTTCTTAGTCAGTGTTCAGAAGCATGTAGCCCATCTCAGGAGCTGACCATACACAGAAATTTAGCACACTGCTACATAGTGAAGAATAAAATAATGTATGTTCTCAATCACTCTTTTACTTTTTGTGAAAGAATGTCCAATGGAGAGTATAAAAATGAGTATGAGTTATTTTGTTTTCTGAAGGTTTTTCTTTACCTCCCCTATAATTATAAGTTTCTGGCATATTAATGACTTAAAAATAACACAAGAAAACAACATGAAAATGCTGTGAGATAATATGAGACAAACTTGTTGTAGAGAAAATAAGTATGTTCAGGTTGAGGTGCTAATGACAATAGCACAATACAATACCAGCCAGCACAGATTCTATATGGTCTACCTAGATGCATGGGTTGATGCAGCTGAGAAAAGTGTGCATGTAACTGCAGATTGGTGAGAGAGAACAAAATTCACAAAAGAGGAGTGGCAAGTGTAATTGGTAGGGGGTCAAACTGTCTTTTGCATAGAAGGGGCCTCATCCATGGTCCACCTTGGCTCACACCTCTTCTAAACCAAGGGTGTCATTTTCATTTCACGATTCGTGCCAGCATCTGTGGCTACCATTCATGCTGGAGGCGACTGCCTTGCCCATTAATCTCAGCCAGTGCTTCCTTTCTTCTCTCTCAAAGGGCCCAGAAGAGACTCGTTATGAAAGGAATATCCACAGACATTCTATCACGATGTGGCCCTGCCAACTCCTGCCTGGCTCCAGGGTGAAATAGCCATCACATTCATTGTGCAACTATCTCTCTTTCCAGGAAAGTTGGATCTGTTATCCTTTACTTTGTCATGTGGCTAAGCCTTGATGGCTTTTACCTTGGCTTTCCAGCAAATCCATTTTTCACCTTCCCAGTAAGACCTCTTACCTTTATTTACTGGTATAGCTATGTGTATGTTCAGGAGGCAAATTGGAGTCAACTGCAAATAGAAATACACAGCTTCCATAAGGTCAGGTAAAGGCTCTATAATTTAATCAATAGCTAATTAAACATATCTCCCTACATGTGTTACTCATTTATATAGGCTTTCATATCAAGGAAACTGTAATCATGTTTTCTCATTCTTTCCAGCACTGTCTCATGGGCAATTAACACAAGCACAGAAGGTTTGGTCACAAGCTCAAGGCACACAGCAAAGAAGATCATTCATGTATTACCCACCCTTTCAGCAAATCTCCATGTTCACAATTACATGATCAGTACTCCTGTCTTTCTTTACTCTAGAACATCCTTGCCATGCCACCCTATGAATAGACTAGGTTTCCTCAGTTTCAAAACCTTTGATGATTAAGTGCTGTATCAATTTACATACAGCTTTTTGAGGTTAATAGGAAATAGAAATATATTTACCAAGTTAAAGGTACACTTTCAACAGTCTTGCACATGTATATTTGGATTATGTAAAATGTCAAAAACCCAATAAACTATATGTTATTGAAAACTGTGGTGGTACATTCTCATCTTCATGACTACCAATCTTTCAAGACCAAGTTCAAATGTCAGCATATCCAGGAAGCATTTCCTTTTTGCCTCACCAGGAAATGACTGCTCCCTCCCTAAAAACCCAATCCTTTTTTCCTCACATGAGGAAACAAAATCCTTCTTTGTTCCTCACATGACATTTGAATGCATCGCTTCTCTAGCTGGGCTATGCTTTTCCCATAAAAATGTTAGCATAGATGTTATAATACCTTAGATTCCTAAGCATTTTCCTGTGAATGCAATAGTAACTCAGTAAATATTTCCTGCTTATCTAATAGAACTGAAATAAATGGCCAATGAATTTCTCTCAATTAAGCAAAAAACAAATGATTTGTTTTCATATCATAATATCATAGGTCTTGTCTACTCATGTGAATCTTCACGTGCTCTAAAGGTTTAATCATGTCAAAGCATTTTTTTGGTCAATGTTTATTATGTTCTCACAACATATTTGGGTTCTCACAGATAAGCAGAAATTGGAGTAAGCCTAGAATTACCTCTAATCAGATTTCTCTCCATTAGGAGGTATGACATGTTTTCTTTTCAGACGGCCTCACTCTAATCCCAAGGGGGTGGTGGGCAAAGAGAAGTGAAAACAGCGAAGTTAAGGTTCACCTTCCTTGTGCACAGCACATTTTCTAAATTGGGGGAATGCTTGTGGTGCATTCTTAAAGTGGCTTGTCACCATTTATCCTCACGAAGTGGCCCAGACTACATGACTTTCCCAGTTTTTGTGTCTGGTTTTAACCATTTTGTTGCAAGAAGTAGCCACTACTTGCAGTTATTATTTTACCTTTCTGTAGTATCATCCTTTCATTTAGACAGTCTGGGAGTAAATCAGATAATAAAGCTTTACTAATGAGCAAAAATAAGACTAAAAGAGGGTTCTAAGACTTGAATTGAAGATATGTGGACTCTCCTGAGGAAAGTGAGTACATTTAATTCATGAAGTTCTTGTCACAGGTTATTTGCTTTCCTCTTTCCTTTTGATGCCTTCTTTCCCACATCGGTCCAATCCCTACTGCTCCTAGTGCTTCTACTCACCTCAATATTTTCAGCACCCCAGTGAGCTAGCTGATTAGTCTCAAAGGTCACCTGCCAGTAAGTCTCAGAGTTGTAATTTTTTCTCCCATAACTAATCATATGTCCCTTCCCTTCCTGAGTCCTAGCCTTTCTGCATCCTGATCTAATTGATGTGATAAACATATTCTTGTAAATGTTGCTGATATATTAGTGCAAGGACACAAGAGATATGTTGTGTGAGGCTTCAGTGAATTCACATGAGGGTGGAATTTAGAAAGAATTATTTTGGATAAGGAGTTAATTCTCCTTGCCATTCAGTTCCCACCTCATCCAGCAGTCAGTCTGTGGGTTGGGCCTCTTATGAATGGAATAGAAGGAGAAATAGAGCTCAGACATAATCCAGGAGAGCCAGCCAAGAAGCTACAACCTCATACAATGGCATGTGCATAATTTTGTGTGTACAGAGGAAAACAAATCTATTCTTTTTCTGCAATTCTTTAAACAAGTTATTTATAAAGTTGTGATTGTCCTGCCCCTCTCTAGGTACCCAGATTGTCACTCTGTATTTCTTAGTACAAACTACTATTCATACATTCCTAATTTACTATTTTTTAAAAAATAAATCATGATTTCTAACTTTTGTCCTTTTACTTTTTCATGTGTCTTATTTCCATTTGCATTTATTAACTCATGGAATTTTAAAACTGGAAGGAACCTGTAAACCATTTGGTTCAACTTCCTCCTTTCATAAACTAGGAGAACAGACACATTCAATGGTCTATTCCAAGGTCAGATAACCAAGTTGTAATTAACACTGGTTCTGGGTCCAATACAATTACTTGATATTATTTACTTTTGAAGTATATATTCCTTAAGAAATTATCTTTACTGATTCCATATGTAGCATTATTTGAGTAACTTTCTGCATCTTATCCTCTTTAAATTTATAGGTTATTACAAATGTTAATGTAAAAGAATGCCAAACATGAGTACCAACTTGTTGGAAAGCAAACCCATCTACATATTCGTGCTGGCTTTGATAGCCTGGCATGTCTCCAGTGCACAGTAAACAGACAATAGAAAAGACCTTTATTGCAGATGCTGCATTTAGCAGGGTGGTATCTAGTGCATTAGAGATGTTTTCCCAACTTTCTTCCTGCTAAAATAATTCATGGAAATATCAAGGTCAGTGCAAACTGAGGCTATTTGTTCTGCAGATACCAGACATGCAAGGTAAACCTCCTAGGAGACTATTACAAGCCATCAACAAAACACCCACTAGGGATGTAAATTTTCATTCTCTCTGTAAATCTTCAGCTTACATCTTTCATGGCAACTTCTGCCCATTCATACCCAACACTTCCTGACTCAGTCCTTGCACAGACTTCAGTAAACAATGTTTACTGTATAATTTATAAAGCTGTTTAAGACTCAGATCCACCTAGGAATTTTTGCAAAGCTAAAAAATAAGTGTTTCTTCCATTTACCAAGTGTGCCAAATTCAAGGGTTCTTTTCTATCAAAAGTTTCAAAGTAAAGGATGTATGTGTACTAAAACCTGTTATCCAATATCCCTGAGGAAGGAGATTAATTTTCATGTCCTTATAAATGGAAAAGAGTTAGGTCTATTTGGTAAACTTCATGGGCCATGCCATTACTCCAGGGCTGTAACTCATATAAAAGTTTTAAAATCAAATGCAACCACTGGAAATTTAATAAGCAACTGACATTGCATGTGGCAATATATTTCCTATGGAAATGAAAACAGATGTATATCTTCTATAAATATCATATGTGTATAGTCTATGTGAATATAGTGTATCATGCATGTATGGTAGAGTTGTCTATCCAGTCATCTCTGTACATGAGACCATATACATGGCACTAAATTATCTGTGGCCACTGAGGGGATGGACAGGAAGTTGTGAACAGTGGTTAGGGCAGTCACGTATCCATTCTATGACCAGCTTTATGTAGAAAACAGACCAGCCATAATTAACTGTAAGTAGCAGTTAAAAGTAACTGTTTTTATGGTGGTCTTTGTAAGACCAGGGAGAATCCAGATAACAAAGTGTAGCATAGAACTGGGTTCTGGAAGGCTATACCATCCCCTGTTCTGTGCTGTGATGCCTGCAGAGTGAGTGGTGAGTGAATTGCAGTGTTGGGGGCAAAGGTATACCCCAGGCAAGAGCAATGTAGACAGAGGCCGCCCTGCTGAGGCTCCATCCCCAACTGCACAAGAGGCGAGAGCACAGATTGGACAGGGAAGTTTGTGAGTATACTTCAGTTTCCTCTGTGGATTCTCCAAACTGGGGAACATTTGACCGTGGTGGGCCGTGTATCCATGCTCTGATTCATACTCCCAAGGCGGTACAAGAGGACTGAAGAAATCCTTCCCAGTTATTCCTCATTCTTCCTTCCTCCACTAACTAATGCCTGGAATCTGTATTAGTAACAACACCTCTGAAATCCTTCTCTAGTTGTTTACTTCCTATTAAACTTCACCCTCAAAACATCTTTAAAGTTACGATTTTCCATTTTACTTTTTAAATAAGCAAATCAAGAACATTGTACAAGTTTGAGTGGCATCAAGAGGTAAACAGTGAAGCGTAATCCTTTCCTTCCTTCCCTTTACCTCCTCAAAGCTATCTACTATTGCCAGTTTTTATGTGCCCTCCCAGGGAAATTTCATGAATATCATAGCATTTATAACCCCTCCTGTAAGCACCAATCACGTACATGGTGCTTAATAAATATGTATGGGTTCATTGAGAAGATAGACTGTGTCAGTGTTTGTCAGAATTCTAGACTCCCAAGGACCGGAAACACTGCAGAGGTGACCGAACTGACGGTACACATAGTCACACACATGGAAGCATAGTTTCCATGCTACTGAATATAAAGAGTTAACACTTCTGGGGAGTTTAAGATAAATTATGCAATGGGGAGTAACAGACCCTGAGAAAGGAAGCTGGGCACTGGCATTTACACCTTGCAAAGACAAATGCTTGGCTTTGTGTATTCAAAGCACTCTTTGTGATCAAAAGATTTGGCAAGTCACCCAGAATTCTTAACTTTCCCGCCATGGCAGAAATCTCATTATGTATAACCTTTTAAGTGGGACCAGAGAAACATTTGCAACTTGATTCTCATTGAGCACAACTTCTACCTGAAAGTACAGACCAAATGGAGATAAAATGTATATTATTTTTGCATTGGACATGTAGTGCCAAGAGCAATGTTCCGCTGCCCCCTTTTATTTAAGAGCCAAGTAGCTAATTCTGTCTCTCTCTCTCTTTCACATGCACACACATACACACACCCTAGAGGTTCTTATGTACTAGCTGAGCAATAATTGTTACAAGAATTGTCCTAGTGCAAGGCTCCACCACTCAGTCTGACCACTGTGGATGTGGTAAATTTCAATTCTTGGGGGTCCTATAAGGCAAATGTACAAAAACATGCAAGGCCAGCCCCAAGATACTTTGTGGTGATGGTTTTTGTGGTTGTTTGTGAATTCTCTGATTACTACACTAGATTATTTCATATGCTCATACTAATTTACAGACAAGACTAATATTCTGTTTGCAAGTTGGGCCTGCCATTGCATTCTTTCACTGTAATAATCTTGCAAACCACCAGCAGCTATTCTGTCCAGGCTTTGTGCTGGATGCTGTACATCTAATATTCATGTAACCATCAGAAAAGTCCCATAAGATAACATTTTACACACAAAGAAATTGGCAATCAAAAATGATAAGGCCACATGATATGGTGTAGCATATGTGTCAGAATTTGTACTCATTTCTTGTAAGACTAAGAAGGAAAAGAAACTGATGAAATAAAACCCTTCATGTATGAAACACTTTATGTGTAAATATATCTCTTTATATGCAGACACACATGTACACATATGATTTCACTTAATGTACATAATGCTAGTCATCTTCATATTTAAACTTTTATAACAATTCATTATAGAGAGATAATTAGAGAGAGGTTGTCATTTGATTGCTGTTTTTTTTTAGATAACCTCTTGAATTAGTAGGTAAACAGAGGATGAAAGATTTCCTGGATTGGCTGATTTTAGAACTACTTAATAACTTACTTCAACCAATTCCTATTTAGTGTGTACCATGTAGTAGGCAGTTAATACTGGGAGATTCAGAGGTGAAATAAAAGAATTAAAAGCACCTTCCCTTACAAATATTATGGTCTAGAAAACTGGACCAGGAATTGGAAAACCTTTCTGTAAAGGACCCAATAGCAAATGTTTCTGGCTTTGTGGGCCATATGGTCTCTGCCACAACTACTCAACTCTGCCCTGGTCGCATGAAAGCAGACTGAGACGTGGGTGTCGCTTGGTTCCAATAAAAAAGGTGGTCATGAACACTGACTTTAATTTCATATAAGGTTCATCTGTGACAAAACATGGTTTTTCTTTAGACTTTTAAAGAAACCTTTAAAAATATAAAAAGCAAGGACACTTTCTCAATATGATAAAACCCACTCATGAAAATCCCATAGCTACAACCACTCTTAAAATGAAAGAGGGAAAGGTGTCCCACAGAGAGAAGAGCAAGACAGTGGGGTCTATTTTTATCACTGCTATTCAACATAGTACTGAAAGTTCTATCCAGAGCAATTTGGCAACCAAATTGGATAGGAAGAGGTAAAACTATCTCTATTATCAGATACCATGATTCCAGATATAGAAAATCCCAAAGAACACATGCACAAAGAGCTACTAGAGCTAATAAACAAATTCAGCAAATTTTCAGGGTACAAGATTAGTACACTAAAACCAGTTATGCTTCTATACATCTATAATAAACAATCCAAAAAGGAATTTAAGAAAATAATTTATTTGTAATAGCATTCAAAAGAATAAAATGCATATGAATAAATATAACCAAGGAGGTAAAAGTCTTGTACAATTAAAACTATAATACTGTATAATAAAAATTGGTGATAGCAATTAAAGAAGACATAAATCAATGAAAAGATATCCTATGTTCATAAACTAGAAAATTTACTATTAAGAACTCCAAATCTATAGATTCAAAGCCATTCCTATCAAAATTCCAATGGCCTTTTTATTCAGAGTTGAAAGATTCAATTCACAATTCATAAAGAATTTCAAATAGCCCTGAATAACTAAAACAAAAGGAAAAAATAAAACAAAATCACTCTTCCTGATGTCAAAACTTACCACAAATCTTCAGGAATCAAAGCAATATCACACTGGTATTAGGACAGATACATAGACTAGACCAATGGAGTAGAATTAAGAGTCAGAAATAAATGCATACATTTACTACCAATTGATTCAACAAAACAAGAAAATGATAAGCAACCCACTTAGAAATGGGTGAAATACTAGAAGGGCCATGCACTTCTTTATGCAAAAAAGGATATATAAAGTGTCAGTAAGCACATGAAAAAAGTATCAACATTCTTAGACATTTGGGTAATGCAAAAGAAAACCAAAATGAAGTACCTCTTTATACCTACTAAGATGCCTATAATAACAATTTAAAAACTATTAGAGAGTATATGCAGAAATGAAAACTCTTGTGCATTGCTGATAAGAATGTAAGATGGTTTGGCTGCTGTGGAAAACAGCTTGGCAGTTTCTCAAAATGTTAAATATAAAATTACCATATGACCCCATAAATCTACTCCTAGGTTTATACATGAATGAATTAAAAACAGATGTTTGAACAAGTTCATGTATGTGCATGTTCATAGTAGAACTATTCAAGATAACCAAAAGGTGGAAACAGCTCAAATATCTGCAAATGGATGAATGAGTTAACAAACTGCGGGATGTGTGTGTATGTATTTATATTCCATTATATATATATATATTTTTCCATTTTATGTATATGTATTACCTGTCATCATGTGTGTGTGTGTGCACGTGTGTGTGTGTGTGTATAATGGAAGATACCTGTTTAATGGAGTATATTTCATTTGTATACTCCATATATAAAATGAAGTATAATTTAACAACAAAAAGGAATGAAGTAGTTACATACTACAATGTAAATGAGTCTCCAAAACATCATGAATGGTGCTAAGAAACAAGCCAGGCTCAACAGGTCAGATATTATAGGATTCTTTTTTATGTAAAATATTTATAGATAAATTTATAGAGACAGATTGGATATTGGTAGTTACCAGGGGTTAGGGAATGGGAGAATAGGGAGAAACTGTTTAACAGGTATTGGGTTTTATCCTGGAATGTTGAAAATGTTTTAGAACAAGATAGTGGTGACAGTTGCACAGCATTGTGAAAGTGTTAAATACCACCAAATAGTCCATTGAAAATGGTTAGTTTTGTGAATTTCAACTCAATTAGTTATTCTTTTAAATGTGCTCGCTCCTGATTAGATCAATGGTTCTTAAATTTGCTGCATATTAAAATCACCTGGGGAGCTTTTAAAAGTGCCAATTATAGACTATACCCAAGCCAATTAAATCAGAATCTCTAGATTTGGGATATACAGATTAGTATCTTTTTTTTATTCCCACATTATTTCAATGTGTAATCAGACTTGGAAATAGGTGGTCTAGACCAATGATTCTTTTTTCCCTTTAAATTTAATTTACTGGGGTGACACTGGTCAACAAAATTATACAGGTTCAGGTACACAGTTCCACAACAGATCATCTGTACTCTGTATTGTGTATTCATTACCCTAAGTCAAGTTCTTTTCATTATCATTTATCCCTGCATACCCTCCTCCATCTCACCCTCCCTCCTCCTGTCCAGCATTCTCCACACTGTTGTCAGTGTCCACAAGTTTTCTCTTTTTTTTCTTTTTTCTCAATTTCTCCACTCTTTCCACCCATTCTCCAAACTCGCCCCCCCACCCATGACAGTTGTCTCTCTCTGTCTATGGGTCTGTCTGTCTCTATTTTGTTTGACAATTTATTTTGTTTGCTAGATTCCATATGTAAATAAAATCATATGATGCTTGTCTTTCTGTAACAGGCTTATTTCACTTATCATAATGCTCTTCAGGTCCATCTATGATGTTTCAAAGGGTAAGATTTCCTTATTTTTTTACAGCCAAGTAGTATTCCATTGTGTACATGTATCACGACATTTTATCCACTCATCTACTGATGGGCGCTTGGGCTGCTGGACAACATATTTGCCAATGATACATCTGATAAGGGATTAATATCCAAAATGGATAAAGAACATTTAAGACTCAACACCAATAAAATAAATGATCCAATAAAAAAATGGACAGAAGACCTGAATAGACACTTCTCCAAAGAGGTCATACAGATGGCCCATGGACATATGAAAAGATGTTCAATGTCACTATCATTAGAGAAATACAAATTAAAACCACAATGAGATATCACCTCACATCTGTCAGAATGGCTATCATCAATATATCGACAAACAGGTGTCGATGAGGATGTGGAGAAAAGGGAATCCTAGTGCACTGCTGGTGGCAATGCAGATTGGTGCAGCCACTGTGGAAAGCAGTATGGAGTTACCTCAAAAATAAAAAATGGAACTGCCTTGTGACCCAGCCATCTCACTTCTGCGAATATAGCTTAAGAAACCCAAAACACTAATCAGAAAGACTATATGAGGTTTGTCCAGAAAGTATCCAGCTATATGCTATGAAAAATAGAGACATTTATTGAAGAAGATATAAGAAACATTGGACACAGGACAATGACACCTCAGTCTCCTTCAAAGTAGGCACCTTGTGACTTCACACAGTTCTCCCAATCACGATCAGCTGCCCTGTCATATTTTCCTGAATCTCATTGATGTTCTGAAATCTCTTCCCTTTCAAAGGTGATTTTAGTGTGGGGAAAAGCTAGAAGTTGCAGGGTCCCAAATCTGGGCCACAGAGGGGCTGAGTTACCTTGGTTACTTGATGTTTCACCAAAAGACTGCACGCCATGTGATATGTGAATGGGTGCATTGTTGTGATGAAGCTGCCAGTCACCAGTTGCCCATAGCTGCTGTCTTCTGAATCATCTGAATAGTTTACACAGAGAAATGCTCAGACTTAATGAAAAATTTGATTCAGATTCATTGCTCAGCTAGCTTAGTCATTTTGAATGCAATGGTCACAGTATACATGCTCATTCAATGGAGTCTACCACCCCCATTCACTAATACAGTGAAGTCATCATTGTTCAAGCATGTGCATTCCAGTCCACTCTCATTGGCTGCCAGGTTGCATCAATGTCCTGCAAACCACTCTCATTATATTAACAATGACTCAACTTTTTCCAGACAGACCTCATATGCACCCCTATGTTCATTTTTCAGTGGTATTTACAAGAGAACTGTGATTCTTAAATGTTGTTCTGGGACCATTTACATTAGCAAAACTTGGGAAGTTGCTAGAAATTTAAAGTCTCAGGCCCTGTCCCAGACTGGCTGAATCAGAAACTCTAGGAAAAAGCCAAACACGATGGTGATTTAACAAGATCTCAAGATGATGCTGATGCAACCTCATGTCTAGCTTGTCTTCATTTTTGATGTGCATAGCAATTATCTGAGAATCTTTATAAAGTGAGAATTAAGATTCAGTTGTAGGACAGGACCTAAGGACAAATAAAAATCTCAGTTAATAGTTTTTTTTTTAATTACTCTTTAGGGTGTTCCCAATATGCAGCCAAGGTTAAGAACCACTGGTTTAGATTGAGAAACAAACATTGAGCAACTAATGGCACAATTAATCAGTTAATCACAATTATGAATGTTTTCATTTATTTCTCTAGATTGTTATAATCAACATTTGAATCAGTTACTTAGTACCTATTTAAAGTATGTGCTAGCTTTTGGGAGAAATATGTATAATAAAATCCTATATTTGCCCTAAGTGTTTAGAGTCTCCTGGGTGCTTTTAAAATATGGACACAGCGTGATAACTGCTAAGGCCTTGGTGGAAAGGAGGGTCAGTACAATGTTTTGTCCTTTGTTTGGTTGGGCAGCTTTTATTATACTGTAATCACAGAATTGATATGTAAGTAAAGCACAGGCTTTTGAGATTGGAAAGCATTTTATAGATTATTATATTTAAAACCTTATTCTTTGGTATCCTTGGATAGGGAGAGAGGAACTTGGGGTGCCAATGGCTATTGGAGAAGAAAGGAGGAAAAGAAAGAAGGCAAGACAGTGAGACTTGGGTTCTTTACACCATTTTCCTGGATGAGCTCTCCTCTGCTTAAGTTATATAGTGCACTCCTACTGAAGTCTGCTTAAAAACTGGGATCATTTTCAAGGAAAAGTTTAGATAGATAGGTAGATAGGTGCATAGATAGATGATAGATTGATAGATAGAAGTAAGTATATATATATGTGTGTGTGTGCATTTTAAATATATATGCATATATTATTGCAATTATCTCAACTTACAGGTGGGTACAAGCATTTAGTACGGACCAGGGGTTTTCAACCTCAGCCACTATGTTCACTTACAGCTCATTTAAAACATACTGAAACCAATATTTCAGGCCAAGATATTTAGTCTGGGTTGGGCTTAGGCAATTTTGTTCTTTGTATACTTCTCAGGTAGTTCTCATGTACAGTCTTGGGTGGAGATTCCTGTCAGAGGCTATGGCACTCTTAGGAGTATGACTGGACATGGTTGAGGAAGGTGTCACAGAGCCCAGAAACACTGAGCTGAACTTCAAAGCATGGTAGGCTGCAGAGGGAGCAGGAAAGAAAGAAGAGGAGACCTGGACAAAGCTTTTTGAACAAAGGAACAGATCTGAAACACAAGATTCATTTGAAGGCTAAAGCCAGTGGGTTGGAACAAAGGAAATCCATAGCACAGGGAAGAAACACAGCTTTTGAAAGGCAGATAGGAGTGGTAAACAACATTTTGAGATTACAGTCATAATACCACTGTCTTTAAAAGTCTATGCTATGAAATGCTTGTGGAACAACGGTTCTGCCATTGAAACTCTGATTTCCTTTTTCTTCCAAAGTTTTGACAGAGCCAAGTGCCCATGAACGTCTTTCCTCCAATACCATGGTGATTCAGGAACTCGGGATAAACTCAGGACTTAAGTTTTCTGTCTGGCACTCTTCATTGGCATGACATTCATTTCTATATCCAGAACAAAAAAAATAATGGGAGCTACATTAAATTCTCCCAGAAAACTGGCTTGAAAGGAACATACAACTGATAAATATGTCAAGATATAAATATTATTGTCTTACCTTCAAATGAAGTGAAGATTACAGAATTTCTTTAGTAATTCCTAAAATTAGAGAAAATCTAATTTTTCTTTGTCATGCATTTCAATCATCTAAAGGAGCTCCCACAGAATGGAATGAAAAAAATATATGATTTGACATTAAAAATGTACTCATGTTGTTTAATGCACACATTTATTCTCTTCCTAACCCAGAGCTTCTGGACCGTTCAAGATCTTTCCATTACATTGGACGGGGGGGTGGGGTGTGCGATTCTATCCATAAGCTACTTCCAATATTTCAAAAAGTCTAATAGAAAGCACATATTTACTCATGATCAAGTTGTACATAATTAGCACATTTTAGTTACTATTGCTTTAGACTGTACTTCCATCATTGTTTTGTCCAAGTAATATATTTGATGTTCTTTGTGTTTTTTTAGCTAGATAGAAGTTTTGATTAGTTGCTGATGACATCTGAGGTATATGAGGTCATATGGAAATAAAATATGGAGGGGTGTCTTTGGTGATTAAAACGTTTGGATAATGGTGGGCTGAGAACCAAAGCATCGCAGGTTCAATTCCCAGTCAGGGCACATGCCTGGGTTGCAGGCCATGGCCCCCAGCAACCGCATATTGAGGTTTCTCTCTCTCTCTTTCTCCCTCCCTTCCCTCTCTAAAAATAAATAAATAAAATATTTTAAATTTTTTTAAAGTTTGGATAATGGTTATAACTATGTATATTTCTTTGTAATTTTTTTCTGTACAAGGTTAAATTACAAAAATTAAATATCGACTCTAATTTTAAATGTGATCCTCTTTGGAAATTGGGAGATGGCTTTATGACCACTCAATGATTCTTTCCAATCTGAGAATCAATATACTAAAGTTTCTAAAAATGGAATCATCAAAAAATCACCATGGAACATACTCACCAGCAGGATAGAAACCAGAGGAAATAACTACCACAAAGCTCCCTTGTGCAGTACTCATTCCTTCATATTCCTTCACCTACCCACCCATTCACTGTGAACACCTTTCACCTCTCCAAGATCATAGCAGGTGCACTGTTGTGTTCCTTATGAGTACAAAGATTGCTGACACATAGACTCCACTTGAGTTCACAGCCTGTTAGAAGTCTGATATTGTTCATTTAGTTTATATATCACTCTTCAAACTTGTTAACATGACTTACTGGAGCTTAAGAGTGATAAGATTAACTAGAGTAAATGAGAATTTGAATAGTAAAGAAAATGGGAGACTGGGAAACCAATTAGAACAGGAACTCATACACTGAGTCATAAACATGGAATTCATCAGAAAGAATGAGCCAGGAAATTCCAGATCCTAGAACTCACACATCATATGTGCATCTGACTAGCAGTATCTCTTGCACCATGTAGAGTTGACTTATGGTCTGGTGCTCCAAAACAACTCTTTGATGGGGACAGAAATTTTTTAGAACATGGGAAAGGAATGGAACCATACCTAAAATTATTGCATAAACAAAAACCATGATATTGTAAAGTTTGATATGGTAGACTGAACACCGGGGCAAGTGGGACAGAGGACGGAGGTCTGCAGTAATAGCTTTGTGCTGCGGTTTGGTAGCTTTAGCCTGCATAGCCTGAATTACAATTTAGTTTGACTAAATGTTTTCTAGAATTGTATGTACTTTGTTCGGTGGAGGCAAAAAAAGTAGGAATGATTGACTCACTGTCATTCCATAGCCCAAATCTGGTCACATGGTAGATGTTCAATAAATATGCTATCATTACATGGTTGTGAATGTATTGAGAAGACTTGTATCACAATAGTTATATAAGTTACACAAACAAAATATCCCTGTTCTGTCCCTCAAATATATTTAAAATGCTGTGAACCCCTTAAATGGTAAAATAATACTCAGTTTGTGTACTAGATTCTACTAAGTCTGGAAAATGGCCTTGAATATCTTAGAAATATTTGAAAGAGCAAAGGAAAAATGTCTGGTTTAAAGCATAGTTACATTTGAACATCATTCATTGGGCATTCTTATTGAGCTTCAATTCATATAAACAACTTATGCTTAACTAATCAAAAGAGAGCATTTTGTTATTGTGGGAGAAGAAAAATTAGTTGATAAGAGACACTACTTTATGTGCTAACTATGTAAGCAAATCCTTCAGTACAGAGTCTATTGTGTCTCTTATTTGCCAAGGCAGATGAGGCATGTGGGTAAGTTATCAATGCTCTATCTACCAGGTGTTTAATAAAATTGGGAAGTGTTTTTTTTTTTAATTCACAGCTGTGAAAATTCCCAAGAGTTTTTGTGAATGTTTGCTCTGGTTGGGAATGTATTTTCAGATACCACCTCTATGTGCCTCCTTCAATTTAGCGGCAGTTCATTCTGCTTTGGGGCTGCAGAATAAAAGAACAGTTTCTACTGGGATGGCATTTGGAGGGACCAGGCAGACAGACACATGGGCCAGGCCCCGGGCTAGTCATAGCTGCTAAAGCTCAGTAACCAAATCTGAGGACAGAACATGATGGCTTATCTGGTTCCCACAGACCTTGTGGTTAGACTAGAAGTATTGCCAGATCCCCACTGTCTTTCACTTGCACAGTGTGGAGGGTGCTTTTGCACTGGGTCCTTGGAGAAAATTTAGTCAATGCAACCTCCCTCTATTCTTCTCTCCTAGTATTTTGCTCACCACCCCCAACATCCCACACGTTGGAGCAAGAAGTGTAAAGCAGTAGAGCTTACCTAACGCCTAACGAAAATAAAATGTAAACAAACCAACAAATAAAACATTAAAGAAGTGAAGGGGAAAACAGAAGCGTTAGGCATTTCCTGCAGTGGCTGAGAGCAAAGCCAGGTGAAGGTCACTCCTCAGATCTTACTTTTGCTTTAAAAGCTGTGTTTAATTGTTAGTCACGATGCACTGTGGGCAGAACAATTAGTTGTATCTATATTAGATCTAAGCTGTAATTATTTGTTACATTAATCATGACTAGAGTGAGAATTTAATTAGTCACGAACATTAAGTGAATTTTTCTGAAGCGGAGGAAAAATGTTTTCTGTTGGTTGGTGCATCTGATTAAAGAGAGGGCACCGCAGCTGGCTGGTAAGGTGCAAGGGACTTTCAAGCTTTGCTCCTATTTACTAATAAACCTGGATCCAGGTGATCTCACATCACTGCATTTGTGCTTCCTATCCAGAGGTCGCATCTGTGTGCAGGTTCCTTGGCATAGGGAAGGGAGGATCCTGGACATTGAATGTCACCTCATACATCAAAGGGCCATCTGATGTCAATGTTACCTAATTCTTGTTTGTTTTCTTTGTTTATTCTATATCTCTATTTTCATGATGACAAATACATTGCAAGAGAAATCACAGGATATGGAGAAAGGAGATTCCCAGAGAGAAGTTACCATAGAGTTAGATTAGTATTTATCTCTGTGTGGTGTTTGAAAGCAGCGACTGAACGTTTGGTATGCATCTAATCACACACAGCTAACGTCCAATGCCTCAAAGCTCTGCCATCTGTACTCTTTTCAAATTAGAAATATAAAGACTTTTGGGGGGTACTTGGGGGGAGGAAACAAAACATAAATGTGGTGGCTGTGATAGTGTGGTCCACAATGTTTGATAATGTGACACATTTAATGAGTCACATACATAGAGCTGTTATCGCCCCAAACAGCTCTACCCTGCTGATTCGAGTGAAAACTTTTAGACAAACTCAGCGTTCTTTTGCTCATTACACTGACCTGTCAGAAATGACAACTTGGCCCAGTCTGGTTATTCCATGCTGACAAGGTACCATTCAGGCTTCGCGGCAATAATGTCAGCTTTTAAAGGTGCAATGTACTTAAGGAAGCTTATTTCTATGATTTGGCCAAAAAGAGCCATTTTCCTTGTCAGTGGTGAGGAATGCCTTAGTTTTCTTTAAATTAGGAGTCGTTTTCATGGAGATTGTTCATAGCAAAACCTGCAGAAAGGAGAGAAGCTATTTTTTGAAAAGTTTAAAATAATTTAGCCTACTGAGCAATGGTGCGATTACCTAGTGTGTTGAACATAGCCAGGGATGCTCTGCTCTGTCCAAAGAATACTTCAAAACTACCAATAATGCAACAAATAAAACTTCAATTTGACCATGAACAGTATGCAGCATCCCTTACAAGTAGAACGCAGCGTGTTGGAAAGTTCTTTCTGTACAGTTTGGGACACAATATGCAGAGTCTAGAGTATGGAGAAATGATAATATGACAGTATAACAAGATGTTGTACTACTGGGCCCAGAGGCAAATTTCTCCTCACCTTTGCCCAGGAAGGAGGAAAAGAAAAAGTGTTAAGGTTAGCATTGGGCTTTACGATGGATGCAGCACAGATGTAAAGGAAACCGGTAAAAAACTAGCAAACTGGGGTAGGAGACAGGACAACAGGAATAAACTGACACTTCCTTCTTTGACTTTTCCCACTAGTATAATATTGTGGTTGAGTCTACTCATATGACAAGTTCTCAGCAGCACTGGAACTACATTTTGATGTTCAAATCTGAGTTGTCTTCACTGTATAATTTTTATGTTACTTCCAAAATAAGATAGATAGATAGATAGATAGATAGATAGATAGATAGATAGATGACAGACAGAATTGGTTTTGTATCAACCATAAGGATATGTAAGCCATGTTCCCCCATGCTGGTGGATTTAAATACAGCTCCATGGGTCTCATGGTTTATACTCCTTCTTCTAAGACCCCTGGCTCCCTCTGGATGACTAATGGCAATGTCTAATCAATTTCTGTTTAAGCTGCATGGAGAGTTCATAAAAGACTATGACATCACACAGTTTTTATATTTTTTCATAATTACTATTTTAACATAAGAATCCTCTGGGTTGTTTCTGGCCTAGACTCACATCACACTCAGCCTCTAAGTCACTGACTATTCCCAGCCAATTATTTTCATGTGAGAAAATGTGGGATGAACCAAACATACTTGAATTTCCCATTCTTCTATTTTTCTTACATTAACTAGAATCTTTCCAAAAATATATGTCAAAATTTCCACAAATAAACATCCTGAGATTAAATTATCTGGATAGCTGAAGGCAGATTTAATATGAAGAATAAGGTGATAAATTATACTGTAAAAATATTATTTGAACCTAGTAATCAAACAGCCAATACATTTTAGTGAAGTGGTTAGTTCTCTTGTGCTATATAGTGAAAAAATATACTACTCTCAAAAAGCTTACAGTCGAGTAGGGAAGGCTACACTGAATGCAGCAAACACTAGAGGATAGACATATTTGAAGAACATGTTCCCCGCTATGCTGTCAACATCTAAGTACTAATGGGGAATACATGGGACAGACTGACAGCTGTCAAAGGAGAGGGTATTTGGGGGACTGGAGGAAAGAAAGTGAAGGAATTAGCCAAAAAGTATGTATGCATGGCACATAGGCACAGGCAAGAGTGTGGGCACAGCCAGAGAGAAAAGGGGGTGGGGTCTAGGTGGCGGGGGCAAAGGGGAGGCAAGTGGGGATGGCTTGGGGGAATGGGTGCACAATGAAGTGTGCACATCATGTTTTACGGAGTGGTACTCTTGAAACCTGTGTGGTTTTGTAAACCAATGTGACCCCAATAAATTCCATTAAAAATACTTTGGTTAAGATAATGGTGTTAGTGTCTGCCCTAGAAAGACAAGTAGATTTGTGTAGATGTATTCAGAAAGATATTATAAGAAAGAGCTAGTATTAATGAAAACTCAAGCAAAAGTATGCTTGAGGAGGGAATGAACTTCATTTGAAGGAAGCTACTCCAGTTGTGAAATAGATCACATTGAAACAAACGTTTGGAACTTCATAGACTTACGTGACAAGGAAAGGAGGTTAGTTGTGCTATTTTGCTGTAGTTACTTTCTGTTTACCTTCCTCTACATTGCTGAGAATATTGAGAGTTTCTGGTTACCTATTTTTAACACATTGCCAATGCAAATTGATAATTCTTGTGGTTCAACACAGTTTCAGCCTTCACTATGTGTATTTGGTTCTCATCTGCTTAATTCCATTTATTTCAGTTCAACCTTTTTATTCAATACCACTGATTGCTTAGTGTACTGGCAGGCTGCAGTAGTCACGCTAAAGTAAAATTTATGATTTCTAATCACTGGGAGCTAACAATCTAGGTGCTCTGAAAAACTATTTCTGTTGGTGTGTTGTTTTGCTTTTTGTTTGAGAAGTGCTCTCAGACCCATAAGTCAGGACAACAGTGTTAAGAACCCAACACGTGATTTCCAGAAGGCATTCCACCTGCTTTATGGAAGATCGCGAAATCCATACTATTGTTAGTTGTATCATTAATAATCACAATACCTCTTTAAATGTGTGCAAGGATTTTTGAATAAGAAAACATTTTCACATATTTCATTTCTTTTGTGCCCACTGTGTGTCCCTGTGTACAGAGGGCCACTGGGCCTCTCCAAGCCTTATTCTCCTTGTCCCTACCTGTCTCATGGAACATGCTGGGACACGGGCATGTGTCACGTATGGCTCACAGGTGTGGAAAAGAGTGCTTTAGTAGTTCAAAAGGGAGAGTTTAGCACTTCAGACTTTTTAAAATCATTCATTTAACTTATTCAGCACACTTCCACATCCTTTCTCTCATTTGATCCTCATACGTTTATTTTTGTCATAAAGTATATTTACATATTATTCATATTTACAGTTCTTCTCTCATCAAGCAAAACCAACAAAACTTCCACAAGCGTTGCATATCAATTTCTTATAACCCAATACTGTCAAAATCATTGCTTTTCCTTCCTCTCTCACATAGGCCAATCTTCCTATTAGTAACTTGACCACTTTTTCTTTTTTAATGATTATTTTCTAGTTGATTTTAGGCATATTTTTTTAAAGGCAGGGTCATTCAGAGGCTAAATATGGATTTAACTTTTAATGGGCAAGCACAATCTTTTCTGCCATGAAACTTCCTTAGATATGGTATCTCAGTTTCCTCTGCTTCTTTCAACCCTTAAAGAACATTACATTTTTAAATGTTGTTTTTTTTTAATTTTCTTCTCCTAGGGAAACATGTCCATTCTGTCAAGAATTAGAGGAATCTTAGGTAATGTCCTCTTCTGTCTTCAAGTTAATACAAAAATATTAAATAAGTAAACCTTATGATTTGTTCTTTTTATGCTATAGGTTGTCCATATAATGTTTTCTAAATTTATTCCAATGTGTCATAGGGCAATACTTAGAAATTTCCCCTTTATGACCTGCATTAAACCTAATGGCAGAAGTCATAATATAAACTTTAAAAAAATCTAAATTCTATTCTTACCATGCACAATGATATTATATAATATCAATGTATTTTTATGCTTTATTCATTGTTTCATTTCTTAATTATTGTCTACAAGTTTATATTTAAAAATATATCCCAGGGTTTTTTATACTATATTTCACCTAAAGTCATACATTTGCTGTGAAAGAATACTGTATTATATTCCTTCCTCTCTTTCCTTTTCTCCTTTCTTCTTTCGATTCCTATTATTTCTCTCTTCATTTCTCCTCTTTCCTATTAATTTTGCTACTTTGGTGTTCTGCCTCCCCTTCCCCTTTACTTTCTTCATCACTTTATCATTGTTACATGGTAGTTTTTTTTTGCTGTACCCCATTGGTTCTTAAGTGGAAGAGATTTTGCCCCCAAGTAATATTTGGTAATGTGTGCAGGTATTTTTAGTTGTCCCACCTGGGGTGAGGCGTGGCACTGGAATCTAATGTACCACATAGCTGGTCCTAGCTAATACCACACTGTTCCTTTTCTTCCTTTTTTAAAAGATTTTATTTGTTTATTTATTTTTAGAGAGTGGGAAAGGGAGGGAGAAAGAGAGGGGGAGAAACATCAATGTGTGGTTGCCTTTTGTGCACCTCTTACTGAGGACCTGGCTCACAATCCAGAAATATGCCCTGACTGTGCCCTGACTGGGAACTGAACCAGCAACCCTTTGCTTCACAGTCCCGCACTCAATCCACTGAGCCACGCCAGCCAGGGTCACACTGTTCCTTTTTAAATATTCTTACTGTAATTTCTACAAGGGTAGTATTTTTCATGAGAGAATCTACAGACCACACATAAAGTATAAGATCCCATGAAATGTTCAGGTTGGCATAAAGGTTTTATTTTTACACATCATGTCTGCTGTCCTGAACCCATCCAGGCACCATTTTCTAATGGTGATTAGGCTACTTGCATGTATGGGATATGGAAAGTGCCAGCCATGCCATAAAATAAATGTTCAAGAGTTTAGAAAATTCATGCTTAGATCCTGATGCACTACCCTCTCCCGGAGCTCACGTCTGGTATTCTATGGGGACAAACCTGTACTTCCCATTGACCCTACGCCTGTTTTTGAGTCCTGGATCTTATTTACCTTTTGGTCCTCTAGCTCTGTGCCCAGCAAAAGACTTTACAATAATAAATCTGAAATATTTGTAAGTAACAAACCATGGCCATTTCTGCCCATTCCTCTTGTGATTAATCTCTTTCCCAGCCAACTACTGATTATGGCATGGAGCATTTTATACCAGCTTACCTGACACACCATATATTTACATGGCTTTAATGAGAAAATTATCTATCCAAAACAACCCCTGTCTTTTACAAATAAATACTCACATTACTCCCCTTTGTTATTGTCTTCCATGATTTATCTTGGGACCACAGACAAATTTTCCCCTCTTTTTGACTTAACCACTGGGCCTTCTCAGCATATCCAGAATTTTTATCAGTATTTGTTGTCCCCAACCATTAACACTCTCTCTGCTCTAAAATATAATTGTTCATCTATTTATTTTATTATCCTGGTCATTCCAGTTTTTTTCCACAAGCAACTGCAAAGAAGATTCAAAGTATGTATGTTATTTCAAAGATTTTTACAATGATATCAAATCAGCAACATTTGCCCTTCATCAACAACACAACATTTGATTTTTATGGTGATTTTAAAAATTTCTGATAGGTTTTCTTAGATGAATTCTTCATTTTATCCTTTTTCCAGGTAGCTTTTTTCCCCACTATAAATAAGTAATGTCAGCAATATTTAACCTAGCGATTGTTGATCTCAAACCCAACAATCCTTTGTTCCATTATGATTGCATTTTCTAAGCTTTTCACAGATGGTGGCTTTGCTCATTCTTTCATCTTTTTCCTTTTTAATCTTGACCCTGTCTGCACAAATTTTCCTCAGTGTTTCCTGTTTCTCTTCCTCTCCTATGTTTTATATATGCTCTTATATAATATTTCTATAGCTTCAGATATTTATTTTATTCAGTAAAACCTGTTTTGAATCCCTTACCTCTGCAAGTTTCTTTCAAATTCAACAGAAATTTATTTAAGCATCTTGTCAAGTTCTTAAAAATTAATAGTAGCTGTTATAAAATAGTATAGCTTTCATTTTATATTACAGAATAGTACAGACATTATTGGTTATCCATTCAAAAACCATTCCCCTTTTTTTTTGTCCTTAATGATAGAGTTTGTCTTTCCAAATAGTACTGAAAATGCCATCCGCTTGCTGTCCCAATCTCCAACTCATTTCTAGCCAAAGGAGATATGAGAGAGTCATCAGAGAAGTTTCTGGCAAACCCATCTTCTCTAACAACAGTCTCCTCCTGATTTTGGATGTTATCTTGTGAGATATGATGCTTGGGACACAAGGACATTTTTGTCAATACTCCAGACCTGCAAGATAAATTGGTATGAAAAACTGCATCCTTATTGGCATCATTATGCCTCAGAACCAGTAATTTATGATGATACTTATGATGCTAATACATTTTTGGAGGGTTTACTAAATGCCAAGTATTTTTACTCTATACATCTCATCTAATTCTGTTTATCATCCTAAAGTGTTTTTAAGAACTATTTTCCACATTTTACATCTGAGGAAAGTAAAATCAAGGGCTTAAGTAGCTTGTCTGTGGTCACAGAGCTAGTCACTGGCACAGATGGAATTTGAAACCTGACAGGCTGACTGCATTGTTTATATTCTCACCATTAAGTTATCTTTCTCATCAACCTGGAGGTCATCTGTTCCAGACTTCCTGGTGCATGAGATAATTGTGTCTTAGCTGTCCAAGATAATAAGATATAGTCGCCTAACCTTCTGCTACTTCTAAGTGAAAGCTTCTTAACATTCTTCATCTATTCCAGATATCAACTGTCCTGGTCTGCTCACCTTAATTAATTAATTAATTGGGGATCGTATTCTGTAATGTAGATTGTGTAAATGAACCGTCGTAAATCCTGCATTGTTATGTCTTCCTGTCATCGGTGCTGTCTGCTGCATTTCTCTTCCTCTTTCTGGTCCCTAGTTCCATCTACTTTAGTGTAATTGTTTTTATTTTCTTTGTTGACCCTATGTCTTCATTTCTATAAATAATTTCCCCTTATTTCCTCATCCTTAAAGCTCAGACTAACTACCTCTTTTGAAGCAAAGGAGGGGACCCTCTCTCCATTGCCAGCTCTCTCCAGGTTCTTAATATTGTTTGTGTCAGGCTACTCTTCCTTTTCTCCCTCCTTTCACTTCACAACCTAGACCTCATCCTCATTAGCCTCCCTCCTATTTTCTGAAGCCCTCATCAGCTGTGTGTAGTAGCATATTATTACTGAACTGTGAGGGCCTTAAATGCAGGAACTATCTTACTTACTTATTTACTTGTTATTTATGGGGGTAGTTGACATTCTTAGAAACTATCACAGAACCCAGCACCCACAAGGAGCTTAAGGTTGCCCATTAAAGGAAGGAACAAGTGAGTGAGTATATTAACAGGACTTGGAGAAATTTTCCTGCATTAATTTGAGCAGATGCCACCAACTCCATGGCTTGTTTTCTCCCATAAAGAGGCCTGGCATCTACCTCTTTGTCCTTGGTCCTCTTTTATTATTTCATATTCTTGTGCAATTTAGATAGATGTGTTCTTTTGTCCCCCCAGAAGCTCTCCAAAGTTCTCTTTACAAATGGTACTTATTCTCCAGACCTAAAACCTTTTACCTGATTGTACCTTTCACTTAAATGATTTCCTGAGCTCCATCAGCACCTGATCTTTCGATGTTCTCTGTGCAGCTATAACTCATCTCAGTTCTTAAATAAAAAGTGCCCATAGGCACTGCTCTATCCTCCAGTGAGGGAACAGGGTCTTTAGCCTTGGCCTGTTCAGTGGAATCGTCACAAAGTTCTCTGAACGGTATTGGTCCTTTTTACTTCTGACACTGTCTCTATAATAAATTCAATTTATCTTCTCATCTAATGCTCATATCAAATTTCTTGCATCCTGGATTTAGAATTACAGCAAATATGTCCCTTGGTATATCCAATAGAATTAATAATCAGGATCCCCACAATATGATATCTTACCAGGCCCTTGCTCTTATTTCTGGTGTCACTGTTTCCCACAAATCTTCCCATGAAATGACTTCTCTCACTGCTGGAGAATACATGTGTGTCAAGCTTTCCTTCTTCCTCTTCCTCTTCATAAGAATGTTTTCTTTCCTTTTCCATCCTGTCATCTTTTCCTTCTTCCTACTTCCTCTCCACTTTTTTTCCTCTTCCCAATCATTTGGATTTTCTCTGACTTTCTCCCAGTATTCTCAATAACTTTACTGTGTAATAATGATTATTAGTGTTATATCTGCTATTTATTAAGTACATATTATAAGACAGGTACTCTGCCTGGTATGTATAGATTTGTGTATATGTGTGTATATTTTAAAACTCATAATAGCTAAATGAATTTTTAAATGAGAAAACAGAGTTTGTTTTTAAATGGCTCCAGATCACATGTGACAATATGTGTGAATGCATGTATTTCATTTAATTTCCCTGTGAATCTCATATGTATGTATATCACAATTACCCAATGAGACAGGCATTATTTTGTCCCTTTTTTAAGTGACAAAACTGAGATGTGGTGAGATTAACAAGGCCGACCTATAGACAGCACACTAAACACCAGACAGTTGCAAAAATGCTCTCACATGGGGTTCAGGCGATGAGTTTCTAGCCAAAGCTTGAGGCTATAGACTATAGATACCCATTCCCATCTCTGTGCCCTGCTACCCATCATCAGTCTGAGAGTCAGTCATGCAAATTTTGAGTTTGCTTCTGCCTGTTGTTCTGAAAAGGGGAGAAATTACACTCAGCTGCATGGGAGAGCTTTGAACTGACAGGGTCTGAGTGGTGTGTTTTCTTAGAAGAGATTACAAAGGGCCTGGCCTGTTCCTCCTCACTTGCTCTGGGGTGGTGGTTGTTAGACAGTATTTTATGGGCTTTATGTTCTTTTTCCAAACTATAAAAATAAAATTCCAAATAGCGACTCCCTAGAAAGGCCTTAGAATAGTAATAAAATTTGACATATCAATAGTCAAAACAGTCCTGGAACAGTGGCAAAGAGAGAAAAAATAGGCCTGGAAGTCAGTGTGCAAGTTTCTGTATGGATTACATTTTCTTTAATAGGAGAGATGATATCGGAGGTTATAAATTTATTTATGACTTATATGGAGTCTGACCTCCACTTGGTACCAGTTATCACTCTATTAGCCTCTCATGATGGTTATTTCCAAGACGAAGATAGTCTTGCATTATAAATCATTTGAAATTGTTGCTTACTGATATATGTTGGTATATATTGCTGAGATAGGAAAATCTGGTTGCAGAATACCTTCCCCCGAATAAACTTGGGAGTCTCGAATTTTATCTGACATAACATCCATTGTGATAATATGTGGGGTGAGGCCTTTCACCTAAACATCTGGAATATTGTGCTCCCAGTGCCTTTGGTTCCATAACTTGTTTCTACTGGATTTAGAAACACACGATGTGACACTGACCCAGAGGCAGAGCCGTTGTCCTGGGATCCCATCATTGGACCAGTAGCTAGTAGATGAACAGCCATATTACCCTTTCACGTTGCTGCTCTGAAGGTTCCCACTTAACTAGTGACTTTTCACATGGCCTTCTAGCTGCAGGGTATTTCCTAAAGGGGTCTGAATGTGTGATATTTCTTTAAAGACTTTAAGAATTAGGATTCACATCACTAAAAAAAGTGAAAACTTAAATATTTTTGGTTCTTTCCCCTTATAGGCAAGAAATTAAAAATTCAGTATGAAGAGATTATTTAATAAAAGTCACCCAAAATGTTGGTTGTAGTCTGCCAGTGAAGTTGAAGGAGTTCTCTCAGTCTCCAGGTGGTAAAACTTACCCTCAATTCTTAAACAGTTGGGTAAATTCAGTTTTTCTCTTAAAGAGAAACTATTGGGTTGGCCAGAAAGTTTGTTTGTTTTTGTAAGATGGCTTTAGTGGTGCTTAGTTGTCTTTAACTTTATTAGAAAAAAATTATTAGGTTGTATTGTGATGGCTGTCATATAAGTGTGCAATTAAAAAACATCAACATTGATGAATTTTTGTGTAGACATTTTTAATATTGAAGATGGAAGAAAATAGGTGACATTTTTGCATAATAGGCCTTATTCTTTCAAGAAAGGTAAACACGCAATTGAAATGCAAAAAAAAAAATTGTACAGTGTATGGAGAAGGAGCCGCGACTGATTAAACATGTCAAAATTTGTTTGTGAAGTTCCATGCTGGAGATTTCTCGCTGGATGATGCTCAATGATCAGACAGACCAGTCGAAGTTGATAGAGATCAAATTGAGACATTAATTGAGAGCAATCAATGTTATACCACATGGGAGATAGCCAATATACTCAAAATACCCAAATCAATCAAGTTATTGGTGAAAATGAAAAATGTGTCTTTTATTTTACTGAAAAAAACATATAGACTTTTGGCCAACCCAATCCTTTGATTTTTCTGAAGTTGTCTGAACTGGTGCTTGTTGGAGAGGTATGAGGAAAAGATGAAAACATAAATATATAGTCATCACAGTCATCTAGGTTTCTCTGTCTGCTAGGAATTCTGGCTATGATGTGTTTTGGCAGTGGTGATAAGACTCAGCTTGGACACAGAATAGGATAGCTTCAACATTTTTATATAGTAATGAGGCAGATAGCCAAAAACAGTGAAAAATCCTTGGAATTTATCTACTCTATCTATCTGTCTATCATTACCCATCCATTACATCTACCCATTCATCTATCCATGCATCCATCCATTGACCTAATCTACATTCTTAATGTACTTATGAGCTGACAAGTAAGCAAGGGATTCTTAGGAATGATGAAAGGTAACAATCTACAAATTAAAGAAACCAGAAAAACAGCATGCACCATATATAACAAGAAAACCCCTTTACACTGCCTGGTAAAACTGTAGAACACTAAGACAAAAAGCAGATCTGAGGGAGCGATAAAGACAGAGAGGAGGGAGAGAGAGACAATGGTTACTTTCAAAGCAACAACAGTGATAGGTGACTTCTTACAACCAATAAAAGCCAGGAAACAGCATAATGAGATACTGAGAGAACATTAACTGTTACAGCTCTGTTAAATAAGTGCATGTGTTTGAATACATGAATTCTGAGTTCAAAGTCCAGGCTTTCAACCACAGTGCTCTTCTGCCTTTATTTTGGCCGGAGACAACCACATAGGGAACTTCCTGATGAAGGAAAGAGGAAAGGCCACTATCATCACTGGCTCGGAGACTCTCACACTGTATTCATCCTCTTTGCTCCAGAAGTGATATTTCTCCCACCTTCGCCATTTTTGTTTGTGACTCTTTCCTTCTCCATAGCCTTTACTTTTGGCTTTTGGGTAATTGTTTAGTTCCTCCTCTTCTTTACTGTCATCTTGATTAGCAATTCTTTCTCCTTAATTTCAATCAAAGATGAGCACTGCTCTTCAAGTCAACAATTACATGCAAGAGTCACTTTTATCACCTTATCTCTGGAAAAATAAATCTCAGGTAGCACATTTTACATTTCTTAGGGTCCCCACCACATGTTCTTTTTCTACAAACTCAATCTATTCTTTTAATCTGCAAATATAATGAAAATATTTAAACAGATTTTTTTAGGGCACAAAATGCTTTCAAGTACATTACCTCACTTGATCCTCATAATAACTCTCTGAATTACATGTTGCCTTTATTTCCATTTTATAGGTAAAATGCTGGCTTATTAGAGTTAAATGATAATCCCAATTCACACAGTCATAGAACTAAACCTGAAACCTGCACCACTCAATGAAAATCCCATACACATTTTAATTTATAGTTGAAACCCTTCCTATCCTCTTCTACCTTCCCTAATTTATGTTCAAGGGGTGGTTTTTCCAAGAAATGCTCACTGCGTAAAACCTGACAATGAGCAGAGAGGGTCACTGCTAGTGTGGTGGCTTCTTCTGATAGAAATGGAACTAGTAAAGCTATTACTACAGTGTCTCTCCCCCTCCTGAGTTATAAACGCAACAAGCTGATTATTATGATGATACTTCATTCCAGTAAGAACTGAAATAAGACAATGAAATCACGATACTTAGCTCTTATATAGCACTATTCATCTTCTGAGCTCTTTACAAACAGTAATTAATTACAGGAGGGCAACAGAGAGTTCAGCGGATCGGGCGATGCACATGTAATAAACCAACTCCTTCAGAATTAAGATTCAGAAGGGAAGTGCCTACTTCAGATCCAGACTGAAATTGGTGGGGAGGGGTGGTAATGAGGGATGAGAGGATATTTTAGAAAACCAAAAACTCTCCTCCTTCTGAGTTGTCAATATAATAAGCCTTTGAAAATAGGCCACTACTATTTGAATTACAAGGGGATTCCAAATAGGGCAGGAAGGAAAGCTAGTGAAATATTGAAAAAAATATCAGGTAAGAAAACTAAATTTTATGATGGATTTCATTGTATGCAGATAGTCCTGAAGACTATAAAAATAATGATTTGATTATCAAGGAAGGAAAATGTGCTGCTCATCTGCCTTTGTGTTACCTGAAGTTTCTAACTTCAATCTATTGTTTAGGAAAATATGTTCCAGTGGCTGAATAGGGTTGCTGATTACTCTCTTCATAGGAAGAAGTAGGGAGGAGATACAGGGTGTTTGTTTGTGCTGGGTGTGGGGGGTGTATGGAAGTGAGGGGGTGCACAAAAAAAATCAACCTTAGCCTCATAAGATCCTCTCTTCCCTCTGATTCAGACTCTGTTCCTAGAAGCAGTTATGAGGTCAAATCACCGGCCCCGAGTCTGAAGGATTACTGAATGGCAATCATTCCCTATCATGCTCTGTAACAACAGAAGAGAAGGCCCCTGGTGTTTGACATCGGTAAACAGATGTACCTTTTTTTTTTCTCTTCTCAGCAGCTTGACTCTCGTCTTATGCATTTGCATCTTATGTCTTCTCAGTGCAATCACAGAGACATCAGAAAAGTCCTGGAACACAATCAAAGTCCTTGTCCCTCTGCTTCTCCAATTTGCTGGACATTAGTAAAAATTCCAGTAGTGAGGGGCAGTACCTTTGCCTTCACCTCAACTGGTATAGAAATATGGGACTTTGATAGTGGGGAACTTTGTCTCTGTCAAGGTCTGAGCAACTCAGCCTCACACTCCAGTTCAAATCCTAAGTCTGTAATTTACTAAGTCTATGATGGTACGCAAACCACCTAATCTTCTGGTCTTCAATTTCTCCACTTGCAAACTGGAAGCAGGGGTTCATTTACTCATGACATTTATTTAAGGCTCTGCATTATATCTGAGAATACAAAGATGGAAGACAGAATTTCTCCCTTCTCAGAGTTCAAAGTTTGGTAGCAATCACAAATAAATAAGCACTTATCAAATAGGGTGGGATAAATCGGTACTGGGTTCTACAGAAGCCCAGATGAACTCTGGGCTTCTGTAGAGAACTCTGAAATAAAGTAATACAGGTTGAGCAATTATATGCTGGCAAATGTTTGCCAAACAGTCATCTGAGAAAAAAGTTTGTACATTTATATACAAGCCTATATTTATTATGTCTTACTGTTATAAAAGATATGCAGCAAATTAACATAATACAATATGCAATATTTAACAAAAATTCCATATAACCCATTGATTCTTAAGGGGAGCAAAATTTGCCACCCCAGAATATGCATATTTGGCATAAGGATGATCTCGAGCTGGCTATTAAGAAAAAAGAGACATGGTTGAAGTTCTGAAAACCACTAGAAGTTATCCTGTTGTAAGGGGCATTTCCATTTATAAGGAAAATCTCCATTTGTAAGCATATCTCCTTCTCTGTACCAGGAAGACTGAAATCTCTAGAAACTCTTACTAGTAGAGAAGACGGTGACTTAAATGTGCATAACAACCTTATATAAATGTGCATTACCCAACGTTATCCTCGTGACCCCCACAACTGGTTTCCCTGGACCCCCAACATCTGTCTTTTGTCTTTCACTGGAGATGGTGTTTAAGGTGTGGCTCTCATGGCTTTTCTGGAGTTACTCAAGTTTCCTGGCTATTTCCAGTGTATGCAGTAGGTATCATGCATTAAACTTCTGCTTTGTTTTATTTCTATTAATCTGTATTTTTTTTAAATTATGGGGTGGGGGTATTTTAGCCAAGAACATAGAAGTATAAAGGAAAAATTATTTTTCTTCCACTACAATTCTCAGAGATTCTTGCTATTGATTTTTGCTGGTTCTTTGTCCTTAGCAAATCTATAGAAGCAATTGATAAACTAGCATGGTTAGGACATGAATGTTGTTTGGTATTTTCATTTATGTTAACAAGTAAGATGAAAGTGAAACAAAAAGATATATGTCCAAACTTTACTCATTCATCAATACTATTGGCAACTTCTTTGCTAAATTGAATAATAGTATAATACTCTAAGCTTTTTTCCCCAGTTTTGTATAGTATTTACAGACATAGAACACTTTTAAGTTTAGTCTGCATTATTAACATTCTCTTCATTATTTTGTTACTGGAAACAATCAACAAAATAATGATTAAGACCCATATTTAGTATGTCTTTCTCCTTAGCCAATTTCCAGTTTTCAACATGGTATTGCTAGTGGCAAAATATCACCAGAATGTTACCGATGATTGGACTTTGGTTCAGCCACCTCGGTACCTAAGCTCTAGCTAAGAAAGAATTCAGGGCCAAGATTCAAATACAAGGAAAAGTTTATTGGAAAGTCACAGAGGTAGAAGAAGTGAGCTGTGGAAGAAGTGAGGCTGTGTGGGCTCAGGAAACAAGTTAGAGAAGCAAAAGAAGGGCTCTGGGAACTTAGGAAAAAGAAAGGAGGATATACATGCCTGGGAAGAAGGAGAGAAAGAAAAGCACTGGTGGTCAGAGTGAGTGAGAGGGAGAGGGAGAGGGAGAGGGAAAAGAGAGAGAGACAGAGCCACTTTAGAAGGAGGTAGGAAAAGGTGGCTAGGGCGTGCTCAAGAGAGAGGCATGCTGGGTCCTCTGTCCTGAGGGTTTTTATCCCCTCTCTCAAGGTGGGGATCTTAGGGGAGATCCATCCTCCCTGGGATCTCCCCTAAGATCCCCATTGGTGCCAGGGCAAGGAGTCATTAGGCATTTCATCTGGTTCTGTGTGAGCCATGGTGTTGTTGTTGCCTGGCTTTGCTGCTTTTCTGGGCCTGGAGCCAAAACACAACTGAGGCCTAGATGTTATCTCTAGTTTGACAAAAACTCTGCCTTTTTGGTCAACAAACTGGAGGCTTTGTTCCTAAGATTATTTGATGCAGGTCAGACCCTCATTGTCCTGAGAGTTTAATGCTTAATGGAGTAGTCATGCAAGGGCTTGTATGGGAGTCTTAACAAGCCTATTCTCTGGCCCCCTTAGTCTTCCTCTAAGGGTGTCTACCACACAACCAGTGATATGCTAGGGGAGGAAAGGTCACTCTGGGGGCAAGGTCCTTGTTTTCCCAGATTTATCTACTGCTAGGTATCAGGGCTTTCTGCCTTGGTGACATACCATACCTGGCCTATTGCTCCTACTCTGCTCATGCCTGTCTGCCTACTACAGTATCACTAAATGCAGATGTGAGGAGGAACAAACTTTCCTCTGCCCTCAAGTTTCTTATGGCTAGTCTAATAATCAAATAGACATTAGATTAGCAAATTTAATACATACATAAGTATGGGAACCCTGCATAGATAAGAGAGTCATAGACCCCACATGCAAATGAGGCTCAGAGGTAGATCGGAAACATGCGTGTATAAGACACCCTGAGCTAGGGATGAAGTAAGTTGACTTGGAGTCTTTAAAGGGCTATTGTAGGATTATAAGAAGGGAAGATACTTATTAAATACAAATTTCCCCTGCTATATACATAGGTAAAAAAGAGATTATCAGGGATAATCTCTTTCTATGGGCAAGGTCCTTAATTCAAGTTCTTCTAGGTAGATAAGGGAGGGGTACAAGATTCTCTTCAGCCTGTGACTAAAGTTGTGTTTAGTTCAAAACACTGCATACCACAGAGCCACATCTGTGGGCAAATCCCAGGGGTGGGAAGAGATGCACTGTTGGGGTCCACCTTGCCTGGTTTCAGGAAGCTGCAACCCCCCATAGCTATGGCTGAGTGAGAGACCTCCAAACCAGGAGACGCTAAGGAGACAAGTTTATCTCCCTGGTGGGAGTGCTGCCTGTTCCTTGCCTGGCCCCCATTGCTTGGTCAGTTAGCCAAAGACAGGTAACATTTCTCAGAGGAGGATGAATCTAAGACAGGCATGGTCATGAGAGAAGGCTTCCAGATAAGAGCTCAGGGGGCTGTGGAAAAGAGGGGGTGATTGACCCCTGCCCCCTGGGCTTTGACAAGCCTGAGTCCTTGTTCTGGCTGTGAGAAATCCAAATCTCCTGGCTGCCTTTGTCTCCTCTGGCCAACTCAGGCCTGCGGAAATAACAAGGGGCAGTGCAGTCCAGACCAGAGTCTGTGGACCCCCAGAAAAATTAGACCTGAGGCATAGAATATTTGAGATCCTGTGAAACCTGCTTGCTGAGGATGCTCTTGAATTAGAATATGAAGGCATGGGCAGGAAATGAAACTAGCCCTTTAGGTCCCGTAGTTTTTAGGTGATAAAACCCCAAACTCAGCGTGAGTCCTTTTCAGCTCTTTGCAGGTTACCTACTTGTTTGATCTTCCCTACCAGACTGTAGTCAACAAACTGTATCTGTGCTCCTAATAAAAGCCTACTCAGGTAGTGACTCTGTGCATTCCCTCCTTGAGGGAGTGGCTATTCCATTCCTATTCCTCCACAGGACTCAGTAGTCCATGTGTATTTTTTCGTATCTCGAGCATCTGCTGCGGCGATGGATACTGCTAGCCGGTATCTGCCTCAATGCACAATGGCACTTTGCTCTCAGGTATTTACAAAATGCACAAGCTATAGATGTCAATAACCTCAAGAACATAGATAATAATAAAATGTAGCAAAATATTTTTTAAAATGTGAAGTTTTGTATTTATTACTATGGTTTAAAATACAGTTTATTTAATTTTAAGTTAACATTGAGCAATGGGTATATTTAACAATGGCTTAACAATAGGCTTACAAATTTCTAAAGGTATAACAATAGCTTATCATGAGCCAGTGTGTGTTGACTTCATCACAGCCTTGGGGATGAGAAAAGTCTTTGAAGCTGTGGAGCCAACTACTGAGAAGTCCTCATAAAGATGATGGAGAAGAATGTTCCTCCAGTTGAAAAAAAAAACATTTATAAAGAATGGGAGGTGAAAGAGAGTATGGAATCTATCAGCAGCAACACACAAAATAGGACTTTCTATCAGCACAAAGAAGAGTCAGTGATAATGAGGTGTGTGAAAGTGACCTTTCCTTCACCAAGTGTTTGAAGTTTAAGTTGTAGGGCTCCAGAATGAATCTTCCTAGAAGGTGCCACTCTGGCTTGTAGATTATTTAAGGCTGAAAACAATTAAAACCCAACAAACTCATGAAAAAATATTTTTTTAATCTCCCCCTTAGTTGCCTAAAGGAATTTGGATAGAAAAACCTGCTTCGGGAAGGGAGCCTTAGCAGAGTCCCATTGGCATATATGAATTAAGTGTGGCAGACAGGAGGATCCAGGCAAAACTCCCCTCTCTGATCCATTGCTTCAGGTGGCCTGGCAAGAGTTTGTTTTCCACTTTGCTCTTTCTCATTTCCCTGTGAATTACCTACTTCCCCTTTGAGACCCCAGACCCCTGCCTCCCTCTCCTTTGTCCAGAGTGGCATGTAAGTCTCAGCTGCTCAATGTGTCCTTAGGCCTCCTATTCTTATGAACACCACGTATGTGCATATATGAGAAATTTGGTCAATTTCTTCTGCTAATCTGTCTCATGTTAATTTGACTACGAATTCAGTCAGAAGAATTTGGAAAGGTGGACAAAAAATATTTTCCTGGGCCCACAAAGGATAATAATTTTAAAAATTAGTGGTGTAATATACAAATGACATTATCACAAATAACACCATACTATAGGATTCAAACATATATTGATTTTTGAGCAAGGGAAAATAAGAGCAAGGCCATTTTAACTACATAACTCATTTTAATAATTTGAAATGGAGACTACTACTATTTTCTATTTGCATCTGGGGAGAGTACATATCTTAGTTGTGTTGATATTGCTTCATTCAACTCTAGTTAGAGGGAGGGAGGGAGAGGAGGAGAAAGAGAGAGAGAATATGAACGAGAATTATACATGACACAGTTACATGATACAGTCACTGGTACTCTAAAACTGACAAAGAGGGTCAACAGTTCTGCAAAAAGAACTTAACCTGGAAAACCAGGAAAAGAAATCTCTTTTATGTTTATGGTGATCTCAGAGAGACTATAGGGTTGGGGAAGGGAGGGAAGAAATAGTGATTCATGCCAGCAATTTTGTCCCTTATGATCTCATTAACTGCTGGAACTTTTGATAATTGAAATATTTGCAGAAGTTGGAAATAGACACACATTTAAATATTTACATATTATTCAGAAATTCATAATGTACTAAAATACATTTTAAGAAAATTCTATTGATTGCCTCCTTAAAACCTATTGCCAATTTCAGCCCCCGCTTTTCCTCCCCACTGTGGATGTTAGCATGTTCTCCCAGGCTCTCTCGATGATGGCAGTGGCTGTGTGACCCAGTTCTGGCCCAGAAGGCATAAGCAGATATTTGTTTGGAACAGAGAAAGGCATCTGAAAAGGGTTTATTTCCTGATAAAAAGGGACAAGTGGAGCTTGTATGGACTTTCTTCTTCACCCTCCTTCTCTCTTTAATATAAAGGTGATGTCTGACACTGAGGGCAATCATGTTGCAAAAATGAGGTAGTGCATACAACAGAAATGCCAAGGCAAACCCATCTTGACCATGAACTACTAAACCAATACCAGCAGTCATCCCTTTCTTACCTTCCTATAATGTGAGATAAATAAATCTCCACAATTTAAACTGATACAAAAGTAGAGACTTCTGTTCCTTGCAGATAATCCTGAAATCAGCAGAGCACCCTCTCCTCATCTAACAGGCAGGAGGTGGGTTTAACCATATGATAGTTTGCAGGTTAAGCAGGTACTGAAGGTTCATGGCACACAGAGTGTTAACTTCTTTGCCACCTCAGCCCACAATGGATTTCATAGCCCAGGTTTTTGGTTGGAAGTACAGAAAAAAAAAAGCCCTTAAATTATCTCCCAAGGAAAGGATATTTCCTGAGTCAATCAGTGGCCTGTTATTGAACCCTGGGTAAGGAATTTTGATCAGAATTCACCAAGGTCTGGAACCACGGAGATTCTTTCCCCATTCCACCTGACCACCCAGTCTCCCGTGTCTGCTTCGCTCAACTCACCTGCTTCATTTCTTTCTCTCTCTCCAAACATTTGTCATCTGCATCTTGATTTATATAATTTAAAACAAAATAAACCAAAGAGATAAACAAGGGTTGTCCCTGGATAGCTTAATTGTCACCATAGTATTAAAGCCAAAGATGATACTTTTAGCTGAGAAAACAGATTTCTAATGTTATGGCTGGCATAACAAAATAGCACAGAGTGGATGGTTTAAAGAACAGAAATTCATTTCTCATAGTTTTGAAGTCTAGAAGTCCAAGATCAAAGTGTTGGCAGGACTGGTTTCTTCTTAGTCTTTCTCTGGGCCTAGCAGATGGTCACTTTCCCATATCCAAATTTCCTCTTCTTATAGGGACACCAGTCAGATTGGATTAGGACCCAACCTGACAGCCTCATTCTAATTTAATTACTTCTTTAAAGGTCTCAACTCCAAATACAGTTGCATTCTGAGGTACGAGGATTAGAGCTTCAACATATGTATTCCATGGGAACACAATTAAGCCTATAACACCCAGTCTTAACTATGTCCTCTTCTTACTAAAAGACCCACTCTGTGACTGAAGTTGGAAGAATGTGGCATGCAAAGAAAAGAAGGCAAAAGGACATTTGGGACACAAACTATGAAAGATTCTGCAACTATTTCACTCCCACTTCCTCCTACGTAAAAATTGCTACCCTAAGCAGAAGGGTAAATCAAGCTATTAATTATAGTTGATTAGACAGTTAAGACAGATAAGTTCAACGGTACCTTCAAGATGTATACATTAAGTGTCCAACATGTGACAGGGACAATATGTGCTACAGCATTTTAGGGGAGAGGATGAATAATTGAGCTGAATTTAGAGAGAAAGACCTTAAGATGAAATTGACCAGGAAGAATGATTATTAATTCAGCAAGTGGCTAGGAAGGAGAGGAGTTTCTAGAGGTCTGGGAGAGCATCAGTGAAGCCAAGGGGCAGAATAAAAGAATGACTTCCCCCAGGACTAGGGAGGCTATTATTTTGATACAAGGGACTTTGTACAGAGAAGAGTGACAAGCAAGACTGGAAATATGTCTTGGGATAAGATTGTTGGGCTTTTCGATATCATTTTGATCTGTGTCTCTTCATGAGTCTCGCAAGAGTTAAACAGAACATTTTTTGGTTGGAATTTTCTGATGTCTCTGAGTTGACCATCTAAGCTCTCCTCCTGAATTAATACAGGGTTTGGGGTGACCTGGAAGGTCAACTCTTAAGATAATTAGTACTAAAGAGCTGCACTCTTGCCATGCTGCCATTTCAGTCTTCTCACAATCTAGCAATTTTTCATGATAAATTGAATCTAATAACATATTTTTCCAGCCAAGATACATGGTGGATCATTGTCTTGTCACTTTGAAAAAATGTTTGGGATTTTTTTCTCTAGTCCAGACTTCATGATATAGCAGGTGAAAAATCTACAGTTATGTCAAAGCAGACACAAATATAACAATTTCCTGCAACATGGGCTTGAAAAATCAAGTCTCTGAGCAAAACAATCCATGGATATTACCTGTGCTTCATGACTTAAAATTCGGTTTGTTGTTAGTTTAGTTTTTAGGGTCCCTTTGAAGACAGACAAGTATAGCTGTGAAGAGGCTATAAATGAAAGATACCACAGTCTCTGCATGGTACCAAAAATTTACTCAGTTCAAGTGTGTTGAAGGGACACTTGGATTCTTAACTTGCATCTTTATCCTGTATAAGCCAAGGCTGTCTGTGATTCCAAAGAGAAGTGTGTATAGTGAAAACAGATCACAACACAGGGTTTGCAATCCAACAAGTGAGGTAAATTTTGGCTCTGTCAATTAACTCGAATGATCAGGGTTAAGTCATCTAGCCTCCTTCCACCCAGTTTCTGTATTAGAGTGTGTAAAATACAAAGTCTAGTAGTGCTGAAAATGTGAAACGAACATAATAAATGAAAAGCACAATGAATGCCCTGCCCATAGCAAGTGCTCACAAATTTACATATTTATAAAATACCTTTTGTCTCTGTATTCAAGACACCAGTTTAAAATGGACACTTTCTTTTTAATGCAGAGAATGAGAAATTTTCAATTTTTTCCCCTTTGAAGACATATATACTTAAAGAAAGAAAGAAAGATGAGGCCATTTCCGGAGTCCAGCCTTCAGACAAGCCATTTCCAGTGCGGAGCTGGGGGTGGGGGCCAGAGTTAGATGATGGTGGGCGCTAGGCTTCAGGCATTTCTGCTGCCAAACTTGAGCAAGCTGCCCTAGTGCAGGCTCCCTTGTGCCACTCTGGGACTGTAAACTGTGGCAGCATGTTGTAATGCACTGTGGACTCTCCCAAAAGGGTTGTTTCACGTGCTGCACCGCTCGTTTTGATTGGTGCCTTTTATAGAATCCAAGGCTCCCTCTCCTAGCTGGTGGGCTGTCCCCGGCAGGATGTTTTCCACCTGTGCCTTGCCAGCTACACATGCAATGGCTACCAGGGCTGCTCCAATGATGATGTTCCAGACTTTAATGCCTTGCAACCACCTCAGCTTTGAGCAGAAGACTCACACCTGGGACTCAGCTCAGCTTTACGACATTGAGCAGGGAGTACAGGTAAGGCAGAGGAATTTTGCAGCTTGTATATGTTTAACAAAACAATGGCCATTTTTTTTTTAGTCCATCCTAGAGATGCTAACTTAGTTTACAATGAGCTAATTAGGGCATGCCCTGTTTCTCCTGTCCTGGCTCTGGCAAAACCTCCTGATCAGTTTTTCCACATGGATGTATATCATGGAAGAGGAACAGTGTTAATTGAATGGGAAAGCTGGAGGCTATTCTGTAGTGGCAGGTGTTGCTGCCACCACTCATTTTAGGGGTGAACATTTCTGTTCAAATAGTCATTGTCAATTTGTTCCTGTGGTAAACAGGAGGCTGCAGTATGTCAAATTTCTTATTACTAAGAAATTTGTTTTAAAAATATCTTAGTATCTTATCTCCAACACTCATCTCTAACTTCATGTTCTAGAGGAAGACCTTGGCAAAATCAATTATCAGTGTGTGTGTATTTCTAGTATATTTTACTTGCTTTCTTATTAGCACCAACCAGGAATTTTTAAAACCTCAGAGTAAATTTTCAAAATGTAAGTACTTTTCTCTGTTCACTAATCCTTAGCCACTTCTAATCTGATTCACCAATAGATTAGCCAGTGTTTAATTTGGGACATTCCGTCTTTCGTAGATCAAGATATTATTGTACATCATTCATGCCTTTAAGGAGTGGACTTTGGCTACTTTCTAAGGAAAGATGTAGACTAGTGGTTATTATTTCGAGTTTATAACCCTGTTGTAAGCATCTTGTGTTATCATGTCTTTCTGCTGAAGATGGGAAGACTGGGCCTGGATCCTTAGAGGTCAGAATTGCCTTAGTTTGATTCTGTTTCCTGGCTTCCAAGAAGTGACTTACGTTCAAAAGAAATTAAAATATCACAATCTAAAAAGAAAATTTTTATTGTAAAATAAAACTCAGAAACACAGATATAAAAAAATGACACCACCACTACCACCACCAAAACAGAAAATCCCTCAATATGTGGCTTAGTGAATTATTATTACAAAGTAAATTTTATTCTGGTCAAGAAGCATAGTTTTTCTAGCTACCTCTAAATACTTGCCATGTGTCTGGTCTCAACTGCAATGCCCTTATTGCTTCATGAGTAACTATTGTCCTGCATTTATAGTAATATTTTTCTTGCATTGTTAATAGTTTTACAACCCAAATATGTTTTAGCAGACACTGTGGTTTATCTTACTCATACTTTATATTTTAATAGTTTAAATTTTTTTTTGCTATAGATTTCCCTACTATTCCCTTTATTTGCTGAAGAACCTGGACCATTAGACCTATAGAGTCTCCCACAGTGTGTATATGGCTGCTGCACACACAGCACAATTCACAAAGTCCAAGTCTCTATAGTTCCAGGAAATTGGCAAGCGGGACCAGGTATTGGATCAGACTAAAATGCAGTCCCTTTGGCAAGACTACAGGCACTGTTTGGCAAGCCTGTGTGAAGTACATTATGTTTGGTTGTCCCTTCTTTTGATCTTAGCAACCATTGATGATTAATGCCTATGTCTGTTTATTAAATACAAGTTTCAAACTGATGACATTCTAATTTTATCGTGTCTGTTTTTGTGTATAAATTGCTATAGTTTTATAAGGAGACGTGTCCCTTAATTTACCAGCTGGTTACCCAGTGGTATAAGTTTATATTAGAGAGACCAAATAACAGCTTGATTATTTTCCTTTGTTTACCCATTTCTAGGATAATGAATTGCTTTCCTAATGATCTTATCAAGGTGACCAATTTAAAAAATATAATTATGAAATCATGGTTTTTAACATGTATGTAGATTCTATTCCACTGTGAGTATTATCATTATTGAAGCATGCACTGTACCCTATATGGCCAATGGGAGCTTCTTCCATGACATGACTTTTGTAGTTTTTAATAAATTAAACTGCATTAGTATTATAAGTACTATAAGACTCATCTTGTGTGTTTGCTACCCCAGGCTGGGGACCAGCTGTTTCTGCAATGATTCCTGATACTTTCTTTTAGTGAGAAATGGTGTTTTAGGACAATATGAACATTTTGGATGCTTGTATCTAGTGGATTGACACACATAAACACACATGTTAACACACAAACATGTATGTACACAAGATCAAATAAACTGCATCATGGGTTCATATTGACATTTCCAATTACATTTTCAGACTATAGAACTTATTACATTTGTATCCTTTCTTCCAAACAGGGAGAAAGGAGTCTTCATCACAAAGAATCCTGCCTTTCAAGGACAGAGGGATGATAGAATTGAATCGTATCAGGATTACTCATTTTGCATGACATAAGACAGACATAACAGCATCAGAATAACAGTGATAATGTTACCACCACTATTATTACAAGAGCCATTAAAATTATGTCTAACTAGGCTTTCTTCATTTTCTCCTCATTTTTCTAATAGTTGCATTTTATCTTGTCAGAATGAAGAAGGCATATTCAAAAATAATAATAATTGTTATGATGGTTGTTATAGGAATCTATAATATATCCAAGTTCATAGTACTATGTAGTAAAATTTTACTGTATTCAATTAAAATTAACTTTTTAAATAAAACTGTGATAAAAAAGAATTTAGATGAAAGTTACTAACACTGAGAAAGAACATTGAAAATACATATAATAGGAATTGCTGATTTAAAAGTATAGCAAAAGGAACAAAAGAAATACTAAAAATCAATAACCCAAAAAAGTTCTACACAAATTTCATATAAACATTTAGTGTGTATTTATATTTGAAATTGAATATTGAAACAATATAGCATGTAGCTGAGAATATTGACCTAGAACAACAAACACTAAAACATACTCGAGTAAAAGTACTGGATTTTAAGTTAAAAAATTCTTTTGGCATCTAGAAAACCATGTGATTTATAATGAAAATTTAAACAAGTTATTAGCATTTTTGCAGTGCTTATTTATTCCATAAGAAAATGAAATGATATGTTTAAATCATGAGAACAAAATGTGTGTGCCAAAGATTTTATACCCAGCAAATCTGACTCTCAAGAACAAAAGGTGCTGTTATTAGCATGTAGATTAAAAATCGATATTGTTGCAGTGAATATATTCTCAGAAATCTATGGAAGAATGAGCTTTAGACAACCAAAATAACTAGAGAGACATTGACATAGACTCAGCAATGCAAAAACATATGTGGTTATTTATAGAACTAAGGATAGGTTTCTAATTTGAATTCATTTTGGTTACAGAACATACTTTGATGGCAGTTATTTGAAATATGTTAAACTTCATTTTATGTATCAAGATATTTATCTTGGTGAATATTCCATGTTCACTTGAAAAGAATGTGTATTCTGACATTGATGGTGGAGTGGTCTATAAGTATCAGTTAGAGATCCAGTTGGTTGCTTGTTACATTCAGGCATTACATTTGTACTGACTTCTGTGGCTTCTCATTCTGTCATTATTTAGAGAAAAGTGTTGAAGTCTTCAACTATAATTTGGGGTTAGGCAATTTCTCCTTTCAGTTATGTATGTGTTTTAAAGTTTTTTGCTTTTTTTTAGGTCTATAACCAGTTAAGTATTTTATGTCTACTTGATTAACTAAGTAACCTTAGTACTACATAATGTTCCTGTTTATCATTAATAACTTTATTGCTCTAAAATTCATGCTATTTGATAGTCAAATAGCTACTCTTGCTTTCTGTTGATTAGTATTTATATGGGAATGTGATTTTAATTTTTTAAACATTTAACTTATCTCTATCAACATTTTGAGAGTGAGTTTCTTCTAGATAGCATGTAGATGGTGTATTTTTACATCTGTTCTGAAAAACTCATTCGGCTCAAATGGAAGTATTAAAACATTTGGATTTAAGTTTAGTATTTTATTTCACTTTATTTTATTTTTTGTTTGTTTCTTCTGTTTTTAATCCTTCAATTTTCCTTTCCTGCTCTGCCTTCTTTTAGATTAAATTTACATTTAATATAAATTTAATCATTGAGTTTTTGACTAAATTTCTTTGTTGAATTTTAGTATTTTCACTATGAATGACAATACTCATACAAAACGTTTTACAGTCTACTAGAAATTAATATTTTTTGACTTGATGTGGAATTTTATGACATGGGTTTTATTACCTTCCCCCCCTATGTTATGGTTGTCTCATGTATTATGCTCATGTATATTGGAAACCCAATTAGAAAATGATATAATTTTGGGCTTCAACCATCAACTGGATTTTAAACAACTTGAGAAGAATAGTCTATTATATTTACATATATATGTACACACACACACACACACGCACACACTTTCCATTTCTTATCTGTTATTCTATTCCCAGTTTCCTGCTGGCATCATATCCCTTCTGTCTCAAGACTTTCCTTTAGTCACTCTTGAGAGCAGGTCTGCTAGTGATGGTTATTTTTTTTTAGTTTTTCTTCACCTGAAAATGTCTTTATTTCACTTTATCCCTGAAGGATATTTTCATTGAATATAGAATTCTGGGCTGACAGCTATTTTCTTTTAGTAATTTGAAAATATTCTATTTTTCTTGGCCGCCATGATTTCTGAAAGGGAAATCTGTAACCATTTGGATAATTTGTTATTTTTCTTTGGTTGCTTTTAAGAGTTTTCTTAGTCTTTACTATTTATCAGTTTATGGTGTACCTGGACATGGATTCATGGATTTTGTTGTTGTTTATTCTGTTTACACATCTACCCAAATCTATAGATTTATACCTTTCCAAATTTGAGTTTTTCAGGTTTAATTTCTTTAATTTGCTTGCTATTTATCACTTTCCTCTCCTTCTGGCACTCTGGTAACACAGATGTTAAATCATTTGATATTGCTCTATAAATTGCTGAAAAATTTTGTTTTCAATATTCTGTTGCTCTGTTGTTAAGACTGAATAATGTCTATTGATCTTTTATTAAATTCATTAATGTTTTTAATCCATCCTGCCCCTGATCCTTTTGAGTCCATTGAGTATTTTATGTTTTCTAAATTTTGGATGTTGTCGTTCAAGTTCTAAAACATCAATCTGATTCTTCTTTACATCATTCATTTCTTTGCAGATAATTTGTGATTTTTCCATATTTAAACAGTGTTCACCTGACTTCTTAGAATATAGCTATGATAGCTGACTGGAAGTTTTTGTTAATTCCAACATCTGTGTTATTTTGAGGTTGGCATCCCTTTATTGTCTATTCCACTGAAAGTTGATTTTTTTCATGGTCTTTTGACTGCCAAGTGATTTTTGAATTGTATCTTTGTCATTTTGATTGTGTTATAAAATTGCATGTCTTCATTAGATCCTAAAGAGGGTGTTGAATTCCTTTATTTTCTTTAAGCAGGCAATATTTCATTAGGTTAAGCCCACAAATGCCAGCGTGCTTTCTGTGAGCTGTTGTTACAATCAATGCGAATTTAAGTTTCAAAGCTTTTCCAGTGCTATTTGGATGCTACTAGTTTGTGCTCCACTCAAGTGGCCAGTGTAGAATCTGGGCAGTTTACTAATCTATAGCTTAATCCTCAAGGTCTTGTCTATGTTTAGAGACAAATTCTTATATGCACCACTCATAAGTGAGCCCTGGTCATCAATCAACACTTAAGGGAATTACTGTATTGAAATTTCTATTCTATGCAGTCTAGTTACTGTCTACATTCTGAGATCACCTTTCTCAGTCCACTGGCCAGAGAGATGGGCCTATCCTTTCTCTTCCTTTTGGTTGGTGCAAACTGTAGGGATTTGTCCCTCACTTTTGAAGCCACAGTTCCTTTAGTCAGAATTAAGTGTTCCTATTCTCAGAGTTGTTGGTGCCTTCCTCTTCCTGGGCCTGTTCCTACTGCCAATAACTTACCATCTTCAACTATGGTTGCTAGGGATGGAAAGTCACCTGAGGTTTCTGCATGAATGCATCCAGTCACTGGGTCACAGAAATGTAGCCAGGAGTAGAACTAAGGTTGTGACTTGAATTAGGAAGTAGTCTGTGGAAGATGGATCAGTAATGGAGAAATTAGACTGTTAGAAGAATCAAAATAATAGAATGAAGAAATATGTACAGAATGGAATTGATTGAAAAACTCATGACAGTAAGCCCACAAATACTGGTCAAGGGATAGTATGTACTTTCTATATGTAGGTTTCTATACACGTCTGTGTCATGTTTGGGTTAGAGAAGATTCTGTGGGGCTTAATAATAACATTTCAATGGTTTGGATGCACAGCATTGTGTCTAACTGATTCTGTCTTCAGCCTACAGTTCTCTCTGTCCTATTAGGATATATCCAGAACTTAAAATTCAGCTTAAAATTCAGCTTAACACACAAATGTGTCACTCAAAACACATTTAGACTTTTTACTCTATGCTTCTATTCAAGTGGTTACTCTTCTTCTATTATCCTTACCAACCCAAGCTCATGATACTTCATCTACATTCTCTAATAACTCTCTCATAATGTTCTCCTCATCCTGATTATATTCCTTACTGTTTATTTTCTGCATCCTTGCTGTTATTCAAAGCCTTTTATTAATTGAAGCCCTCTGTTGATGGCTTCTGCAAAAACTCTACCCATCATTTTCCTCTGTTGTTTTTTCTTTCTACACATAGCACCGAGTATTGGGGCCACACATTTTGTCTCTTTGTTATAGCCAGTTTATTCCAAAGGCTGTTTCTTCCTCACTATCTTGAATTGGTTTCAGCTGGATTCATGATACTATTAGTTTTCCTCTACAGCAAGATTTGTGAGCACCTAAAGTACAGAAAAAACATCTCAGCAGTGTCCTGCATAACAGTAAGGCTATATGCTTACAGGGTCCTTGTTGATTATAGATATTTACAATCTCATATTCTTTCTTGTATGTGTTGATAATAGTTTAGTGATGGGCTTCAGGCTTTTTAATGGCTTTTAAATACAGAGTTCTCTCCCTCCTGAGAGAGGTGAATCATTGAAAACAATGGGCAAGGAATGCAAGTTAAAGCAAGGTGGGCCTTGAGCAAAAACAGGAAGATTTAGGATACCTGTGGAAAGACAAGTCAGCATTATATAGAGACGAATTAATACTTTGGGATTAAACTGTCTGTGAAGGATAGAAGCATAGCAGACTAAAAATAGGCTTGGAGTAATTCAGAAGCTAATCAGGCTCTGTCACAGATAAAATTAATAAGTAAAAAAGTTTTAACAAGACATTAGCTCTCTGAATAGCCCAGAAGGTCTGGGGAGGGAAATGAGAGTATCATGGCTGCAGCATTAACATCACTGTTACTAGGTTGGTGATGATTAATAGGACATGGGCCCAGGAGGAGCAAGGTGAGCCTTCATAGGACAGCAGTATGTCAGGAGATGATGGTCTCAAATTGGATAGCAAAGGTGAACTCTCGGTTAGTAGGGACATCAGGACTAAGGATGCAAAACTGGGGCTGGGCCAGCCTGGATAGGAATAAGAGTTACACTGTGAACGAAATACAAGTAATAAAATAGTACATTGAGATGCAAATTTGTGACAAACAGCCATACCTGTTAGTCTTTGCTTTCCCTTCCATTCATATTTTGGGAATATCAGGCCAATGTTTCTTTTGGGTCCACTCAATTCAGATTTTATGATAACGAGTGAATTGAATCGATGAAGCAGAAAACCAGAGAAGTTCGTAATTGCTTCACCTGGGTAACTATAGGAATGTTTTATATCATTTATTATCAGAAGAAATTGATTAAAAGTTCACTACATTTAGAGTCTATTGCTAGGTATCATAGGAAATGAAATGGCAGCCTTAAGCCTAGGTTTTCAGAGGAGCTGACGATGTAGTGGAAGAGGAAACACCAACAGATTAAAATCACAGATAAATGAGTACAAAACTGATGACAGCCACACGGGATTGTGGAAGTACCATCTTTTGCACTGTGAATACATACTGATATTTTTAAACTGTCCCAGAGGGGATGAATATGTTAGTGAGGAGTATTTTTTGTACAGGTAAAGAGTTTTGAGGTATCAAAGGGAAGGGACATGATTTGGGGGGAAGAAAATGGTAAATTAAAAGGATGGATAAAAAACTTAATTTTCTGAGGTATTATGCTGGATGATAAAATGTGTTTGCATTTAGTGAATCATCCCTTTGTTTTGTAAAGTTCAACACATACTCCTAGAATTATATTAAAAATATTTCTGATATAATACACACTTTATCAACCAGCATAAATCTCTTAAACTTTCCAAAAGGTTATTTTTTAAATACAAGTTATAGAAACCTGTTTAAAATGGGCAGTAAGGTGAAAGGAATAGAGCATTTTTACATAACACATCTGGAAGTGGAAAGTCTTCAGACCTCATGCAGTCAGAACTCTAGCTCTGCTGCTCTGAGAATTTGCCTCAGCAATGCCCATTCTGCACGTTCATTTAGTCTTCTTTCAGGCTTCCAATATTGCTGCCAAAAGCAAATACTGTACGAAAGGGAGAACCTTACTTCTCAGTCATTTCTTTAAGAGAAAGAAAATAACATTCTCTAAAGCATCCGGAAACCTTATTTTTCTGATAGTAAATGTTCACATATCCATTTCTACTCCAAAAAATAGCAGGGAGTGTAGTATTAAGATGCTGTGCTTAGAAAAGCAGGAGCCCACCCCTGGAGCTGGGTTGAGATCAACATTTCCTCAATCAACTTGAGTTAAGATTGTAAACACGGGGGAAGAGATTTCTGAATACCACTGGGTTTCTGACAGGAAGCAGAAAGGAGAGAGTGCATCCTGGTGGGAAGTCAGTAGTGATTACAGTCCTGACCAGTGTGGCTCAGTTGGTTAGGCATTGTCCCACAAAGTGAAAGGTTGCCGGTTCGAATCCCAGTCAGGGCAAATGCCTGAGTTGTGAGTTTGTCCCCGGTTGGGGCACAATATGAGAGACAACCAACTGATGCTTCTCTCTTTCCTTTCTCCTTCCCTTCCCCTCTCTCTAAAAATAAATGGGTACAATAAAATCTTAAAAGAATAGTGACCATTACTATATCCAGAATCAACCTCTCAGAGTTCATTGAATAAATTCCTATTTTATTTTCTTATAGGCAGAAAAAACATTGAGCAGGAATTAAGGAGGCCTTGAGGTCAATTCTTATAGCAAATTAAAGAATTGCCTTTTATCTGTACTTTGTGGTTGTCCACTTTTCACAAGAATAATTCTGGTAGAAGCTAAGTCACTGGGTAGTTACGAAGGCAAAAGAGGTGAAGTGTGAGGATCACTTTATAGTCTCTTCAGTCTGTGAGGCTCTGTTCCTCCTGCCTCTTTGTGTTCCTTCACTCCTGTGTGCTTTTAGGGTTCCTAGATGGCCTTCAGACTGTTGGGAGTTGATTGCAATTATATCTCTTTTTCTTTGTCCTTTACCTGCCATCTTTTAATATAAAATTTAAGTACTCAAATTACTCCATCTTCACTGGGTGATTGTTCTAGGCCAGACCTGTATCTTTCCTGGAAAACTGCAATATGCATGATATATATGAATGCTATTGTATCTGTGTAGCAATTTGTACACATGACATTTGCAGCTGTTTACATGGGTTACTCTGTCAAAGCAAGGAAGGAGGGTATTGATGATGAAAGAAACAGAGGCATCAAAACCTCTCATCATTTACTTGCATCTTAGAAAATTCACCATCATAGGATTTTCTGGCACAGGGCCATCAACATGCTCCTGAAGGTCTGATGTTCTAAACTCAGAAAAGAAATTAGATGACAGAGCATCATCACCATCTTCACAACTTAGATCCTTACAGGAATGACAGAGGTAACCTATGCTGACTAGAGGTTCATGTCCTTATAGGATGATATTTTTATGCTGGGTTTTAACTTTCCTGCTTGAAATTTAAGTATCATTATGTGATTTAAATGGTTAGTTCAACACTATCCTCTATCTACACTTACATAGATGGATTTAATCTGTATTAATAAAGTCAAACTCAGTTACTCCAAAATGTGAGTAAATGCTCAAATTCTGCACTTGACAGTTCTCTACTCTTGTGTTTGATTATTTTGAGCTTTCTTATACCCTGTTTGGAATAATTTGGTGTTCCTAATTGTGCATTTTGGAAGAATTTCACTCATTTTATTCTTATTTCTATATGGCAAACTCAATTTTTAAGAAAGATAAATATTATCCCTTGTAAAATATACCTGAGGAGATGTATACAGATGGGACTTTTACAAACTTAACATATCACTCATAATCCACCTATTGCAGGGGGAGAAGATATGATCCATGGCTGTAACTTCCCATCTTGATAAAAGACAAAACAGATAGTTATGTCTTTTGGAGTAGGGATAGCTTCTTTGCATCACTGTATGAGTTAAATAATTGAGATTGCTGATAACAGCAAGATATTATTAAATTAAGACTTGTTTCAGGTATTAGAAAAAATAAAGAAGAATGACACTCAGATAACTGTTCTTTTAAAATACTATTCTTTTGAAAGTATCTGGAGGGAAAAAAGGACAACTTAAAACAGTAAAAATAATTTGCAGAGCTACTTGAGACTAAATGTAAACTGACAAAGAGTGAGTCAGGTTCTACTTCTTGAGTGATTTTGTTTTGCATCCCACAGAGAAAGGATGTTTTACAGGTATGAATATGGGATGCCCATCTGTTCATTTTTGTTTGTTTGTTTGCTTATTTGTTTAAACAACAGTAATTTATTTTCTCATAGTTCTGGTGTCTACCAATTCAAGGTCAAAGTGTCAGCAAGTTTGGTTTCTTCTGTGGCCTATGACTTGCAGATGGCTGCCTTTTCACTGTGTCTTCACCTGGTCTGTCTTTGAGCCTGTATTTCAACCTCTCTATTCAAATAAGCACTGTTAGTCCTTTTGGGATTTGAATACTTATGCCAAAGATTCTAGATCATTCCAGACATTTCTAGAACTTCTTATGAGCATTGCCACTAGAGTCAGTTTATAAACTAGAAAGAAATCATTGCATACATGATATCATTAAATTATGGCCATACTTCCCTTATGTATATTGTCCAATATATTCAAATGAGATTCTTTTTGTCTTTCCCTGAAGTTTTACACCAGATTTATAATAGATTGAACTCCAGTAGAGTTTTACTTATTAAAAATTTAAGCATTTTCAAGTGAAAATATTCTTAACATTACTTTGTTTAAGGCATATGGAAAATATTCACACAAAGTTGTCATGCATATTAACTTCTAATATGATATAAATTAATAATGAGATTAAACCAAGTAGTTGAGTGTCTGTATCTGTTTTATTTTTTAAGAATCATAGGTAATGTAGATGTTTGTTTAGTCCACATTATTTGTGAAGCAACCCTTTTGGCATATAATCATATTCCGCTAAGGGGCAAGGCTGAAACTATATGTATTATTTTAACTCTGACACATAGAGTGCTTGGAAGTTATTTTTACAACAAGAGAAAAGGTAAACAAACCAAAAAATTAATGATGTTTCTTGAAGCCATCAGGAAATCGAGATTTCAAGGGAAACTGCTTCACAAAAACCTAAAGGTGAATACAGGGAAGTAGTTGAGACCAGCTTACCTGAATGCAGAGACTGCTGGAGACGTAAACCAATAGGAATGTTCAAAAGGTAGTTTGGAGGAACTGTTGGAGACTGAGTGTGTACTAGCTTAAGAGTGAGAGACTCTGGGGGCTGCAGACATAGGAGGGCCCCTGCACTTTTGTGGGTTTTATCTTCAGGTATCTTACCAGTTTATCATGGTGAAGAGTCAAGAAAAATTATCTTACACCTTTTGCAGGGGAAGAGGAAAAGTAATCATTTTGAAATATACCCAGTACACTTTCCATAACAACCACATGCTCTCTGGTGATAAATACTTTATCAGAGATTTATCTCACCTAGGTGGGAAGTTCATTTACCCAATCTCAGCCTCATATAGCCTTCCTGTCTCACCTGAAGGAGGGAGAAAGAAGCACTTGTGAGGTCTGAAGCCGAGGGACACCATCCACTGAAGGACATATTTAATCATTATTTAAGATTATAGAATGCCTTCCTCCCCCCACTCATTATTACCATATTAAGAGCTCTTCAGTTTAAAACAGTGAATCACAGCTGATGTGGCTGCAAGGCTCAGACTCAACTAAGATACAGTTTTTATGAATATATACAGACAACAAGAAAAACAAAAGCAAGGACGCTGAAGGAATTTGAGGACCTGACACCTACAAGGATAGTTACAGCATCAGGCACAGCTCAGTTTCTAGCCAGGGCAATGTAAAACCTCACATGAAAGGCCTATTTGACTCAGTTCCCATTATCCAATATATTATGTGTATCTTTCAACAAAAACTTTGCAGGCATACTATAGGCAGTAGAGAAATACCATCCTAAAACACAAAGAAAGATCAGAACCAGTCAGATATGACAGACATTTTGGAACTATCAGACAGGGAACTTAAAATGTTTCTGATTGATATATAAAGCACTATAATTGAAATTAGCCAACATAGAAAACAAATGGGTAATTTAAACAGAGAAATGGAAACTCTAAGAAAGAATCCAAAAAAAATGCAGAACCTCAAAAACACTGCAGCAGGAAATAGCTTTGATGGACGATTCATCAATAGCTAGGGTGCAGATGAATGAAGGAGTAAAGACCTTGAACATATGTCAATAAAAACTTCCCAAACTAATATGAAAATTTTCAAAAAGAATGAAAAGACAAAATAGAACATGCAAGAACTGCGAGGCAATTTCAGAAAAGTGTAATTGGTATACTAGAAGGAAAAGAAAGAAAGAACAAAGCAGGAGAAATATTTGAAGCAATAATTGCTGAGAATGTTCTAAAATTAGTGACAGAATCAAAACCATAGATTCAGAATATTTACAGAGCATTAAGCAAGATAAATAACAAAAAAATGTATACCTAAGCATAAAATAGTCAAACTGTAGAAGACCAAAGACAAAGAGAAGATACTGAAAGAGGCCAGAGGAAAAATTGCTTTATATACATTGGGAAAAAATACTGGATTTACAGATGATTTTTCTCAGAAATTATGCAAAAAAGAAGAGAATAGGGTAAATTATTTTAAGCATTAAAAAATCCTAGAATTCTATATCTAAAAAGTATCCTTCAAAAATGAAGGAAAAATAATGATTTAACTCAGACAAACAAAAGCTGAGGGGATTAATTGCCACCTGACCCATCTTGTAGGACATGTTAAGAACATCTTCAGAGATAAGGAAAATCATATTTATATTTCAGACCCTTGGACCTGTGTGAAAAAGGGGGAGTAAATATTGGAGAAGAAATAAAGTTAAAATGAAATATCTTGTTGTTCTTACTACTAATTGATCTAATGATAGACAAAATTGCTTATGTTAGTTTTTCATACTATATAGGGAATAAAGCAACCCATCACCTCACATGTTTATCTTTTTTAGTGTATAAGAAAACTTAAGTTCTACTCTTTACCAAAAACATGCTTGTTTAAAATAATAACAGTACCAATGTATTGTATTTTTATAATATAAGGATAGATGAAATGAATGACAACTATTTTATATGGGATTGAAATTCTCAATTCTTAAATATATTACTACCCATGAGCAATATGAGGGGGACACCCCCCCAAAAAATAGAATTATCTTCTGAAGGGGGGGGCCTCTTGTAGTACAGGCTTCCCCAGCTAGGTTAGTGTTCTAGGAACCCATCTGTATCAGTGCACCAGCTGGTGTTGTTGTGAGGCACTGTGTTTGGCCTCAGTGAAATTTTTTTGAAGACTCTTTCAACACATTTGCCCATTTCACTATGGCTGATTTACAAGCACACTTGTCTGCCCCATGAGAAATTTTTGTCCAAAAACAGCATGACCTCATGTCTCACCCTCTCTATTCACCTGGTTTTGCCCTGAGCAACTTTATTTTTCACTTGTTTCCCTGGATGAACAAGGTCCTCAAAGCAAAACATTTTGCCTACGTGAAAGAGGTGAAACGAAAAACTGCAGAAACACTGAAAGACATCAAAATCAATGAGTTCAAAAACTATTTTGAGCAGTGGAAAAAACATCTCATTAGGTATATTGCCTCAAATGGACTGTACTTTGAAGATGAAGTTTAAACATGTAAGAATAAATATACAATTTTTTAATAAATAAATTCCATTTTTTGGGTGTTCTCCCTTGTATAGTATTGTTTGAGAGTAGATTTAGATTGGGTGCAAATGTAGATTTCAAAATCAAAGGCAGTCACATAAAAATACAGAGAGAAGCAAAACTAATATGCTGAGTGGAGAGAAAATGAAAAAAAATTTACCAAAACCAGTAAAGGGAACATAAAGAGGAGAAGAGAAGAAAAAGAATAAATAAAATGAACAGAAACAGTTACAAACTATAACTGTAGATGTGAATGGTTTAAACCTGCCAATTACATAAAATTGGAGATTATCATAGTGGACTCAAAAAACCCAGACTCAGCTATGTATTATCTATGAGAGATTCATTCTGAATATAAAGACACAGATTACTGTCGAAGAAAAAGAAAGCTCGAATACCATATAAGTCAGACAAAGCAGATTTCAGAACAAGGAAAATCCTCAGGGGAATGATGGGCATTACAAATTGATAAAAGAGTCAGGTGTCTAAGAAGATCCAACAGTTTTTAATGTGTGTACTTGTAACAGCTTAGCTTCGAAACACATGAGGCAAACATAAGGATACTATAAGGAGATACTATAAGGAGAAATAAACCCACTATTTTATTTTGTTCTTTATAATTTTTAAAAAGAAACTTTTTATTATGTCAAACTTAAAGCATATCTAGAAGCAAAAAGGCCAGCAGAAAGAACTGCCACCTAACCATCACTTGGTGTCAGTAACTACCAAGGCACAGCTACACTTGTCATGTCTCTTCCTTGGTTCCTCACCCTCCCCAGTCTCACGTTACTTTGAAGCAAATGCCAGACCTTGTATCACTCTTTCCATAAATGTTTCAGTTTCCAATTGTAAAGGTTAAGAAGTCTTTTTCTTTTCTTTTTTTATTTTAGTATAATTAATTTTTTAAAGATTTTATTTATTTTTAGAGTGAGAGGGAGGGAGGGAGAAAAAGAGGGAGAGAAATATCAATGTGTGGTTGCCTCTCAAGGGACACCTATTGGGGACCTGGCCCGCAACCCAGGCATCTGCCCTGACTGGAAATTGAACCAGCGACCCTTTGGTTCACAGGCTGGTGCTCAGCTACTGAGCCACACTAGCCAAGGCTAATTAATTTAATTTTTATTATGGTAAGAATCCTTAACATGAGATCTACTGTAACACATTTTTAAGTTATTATTAACGGTGTGTACAGAATTGCACAGCGGATCTCTAGAACTTACTCATTTTGCTTAACTAAAACTTTACACCTGTTGAACAGCCACACTACAGTGCTCCTGATCCCCAGCCCTGGCAACCCCCATTGTACTCCGTGTCTCTGAGTTTCACTATGTTAGATACTTCGTTTAAGTGGAATCAGGAAGTGTCCATCCTACTCTGTTTAGCCAGAGGTTTCTATACTTCTCTCTCAGTAACTGATGAATCAAGCAGGAAGAAATTTAATTATTAATGTGAATCAGCACTATTAATCAACTTATTGAACTGCCATTTATAGAATACTACATATAACAACAGACCATCATTGTCTCAAACTTTCATGGAAACTTTACGAATAGAGAGCACATCCTGTGCCATCCAACACACCTCATCTCTGAGACAGAGGACATAATACAAAATATGTTCTCAGACCACAAAGGAAATAAATTAGAAATCATTAACAGAAAGATAGCTGGAAATCGCCAAATATTTGAAGATTGAACAACGGTTTCTAAGGAACACACATGGATAAAGGATTCTCTAGAGAAATTAAAAGATATTTTGAACTAAATGAAAATGAAAGAGCAACCTTCCAAAATTTGTGAATTCAGGAAAAACAGTGCTGACAGGAAAATTTATAACATTAAATGCACACATCAGAAAAGGGGAGATACATGAATTTAGTCACCTAAGCTTAATCTTTTACCTTAGGAATTTAGAGAAAGAATAACAATGCAAGCATGCAGCAGGCAGAAGGAAGGAAATAGTGCAAAGCGGAACAGAGGACTGAAACGGAAATCCGGGAAATAGCGCAGGGGATCAGTGGAACCAGATCTGGTTGTTTCAAAACATTAGACTTTTTGGTAGATCTCTTGCTAGGCTAACAAAATTGAAAAGAGAGAAATCACAGGTTAGTAAATAGAAAAAGTGAAAGAGGCACTGTCACTACTGATGCCACAGACAAAAAGGGGTAGTAAAGTAATATTAGACACAACCCTGTGCCTACTAATTTGATAACTTATGTGAAATGGACCATTGGTTTTGTAAGGCAAAAGCTACCAAAACTCAGAGAGAGCAATAGATATGCCCATTCCTTTTAAAGATATTGAATAATAATTAGTATCTTCCAAATAAGGATGCACCATGCCCTGATGATTTCAATGGTGAATTCTAAAAAATGTTTAAAGAAGACATAATACCAAACATTAACAACCTCTTCTAGAAAATAAAAGCAGAAGGAATGAGACCAGCATTACCCTAACAGGAAAACCAGACAATGACTTTACAAGAAAGGGAAACTATTTACACTCCTGATGTTAATGGTTTGTCAAGAATGTCAGTGTAAAAATCTTTAAAAATACCGCAAATCCAGCCCTGGCTGGTGTGGCTCAGTGGACTGAGTGTCAGCCTGTGAACCAAAGGATTACTGGTTTGATTCCTAGTCAGGGCACATGCCTGGGTTGCAGGCCAGGTCCCCAGTAGGCAGTGCGTAAGAGGCAACCACACATTGATGTTTCTCTCCCTCTCTTTCTCCCTGCCTTCCCCTCTCTCTAAAAATAAATAAATGAAATCTTAAAATTTTTTTTAAATATTGCAAATTTAATTCAGTAATTTATTTAAAAAATATATACCACCAACAAGTTGGATTATTGTGGGCATGGATTCCATTTGAATATAAATTAATATAATTCACCATGGCAACTGGAAAAATCAAAGGAATAAATCATATGATCACATCAATTAATACAAAAGGGGCCTTTGGTGATGGATTAGAGTTGGAGTCATCATTATAAACTCATGATTATAAAGATGGTTACATATAGAAATGTTTATATGCATAGTTTCTTATACACACATATTTTCTTGCTCTGTCAGATGAAGGGCCTAGAAGCAACAACAGCCAGGTAGCGACAGGCACACTGGTGTCCAGAGCTTGGTTTCTGATACCATCCTCTAATAAAATTAACCAGGACTGCTTGGAGAAATGGCTGATTCTAGGAAGGGGACAGCAAATATTTAAGATGAGCCTGGAGCATTTCGTTGTGCCAGAAAGTCAGGAAGTACTCAGAAATATGATTGTATTAAGGCCAAGGGACACAGGAGCAAATTGAAAGAGCTCCTAGTAGCTACAGCTTGAAAAATTTGAGAAACAAAATAAAGTATTATTGGACTATAATGTAAAGTAGAAAATTAATATCCATAGTCCATAATTATATAAATAAATGATTCATTGAATAAATTATTGATAGGGGAAAAGATAAAGATCTCTGTTGCAGAATTCCAAATAATTCACCTAAATACTATGCCTTTAGTGAAGGGAGCATAAATCTTTACTCCTTAAGTGTAAGGTAACTTCCTTCCATAAAGTATTGAAAGGTAGAAAAAATGAGCTTACAGTAGACAATCCTGGTAAACACTGTATCAGCCATGTGATTAATGTCAACATAAATAGTGATAACTAATGTCAATAGTATATATTTTAATATGATGTACTCAAAATGTCACTTGACTTCTATGTCCTTTTTGACAAAAACACATGATCTCAGTCTAATCATTACCTGGCCTGTACTGATTAAAACCATCAAACACACAAAAACACGGGCAGTCTGAGAAACTGTTCGCACCCAAGAGCACACATCGAGTAAGTGGAATATGGTATTCTATATGGGATCCTGGAACAGAAAAAGACTTTAGTACAATCCAAAAAACTCTGAAAAGAACTGTGAACTTTAGGTAATGATACCATGTCATCGTTGAGTGATTAATGGTAACAAAAGTATCTTACTCTGATATTAGGTCAGTAATTTTCCTGCTATTACTGTTGTCACCGTTTTCTTCTTGAAGGGTTTTGTGGGCCTCAAGAAAGTTATCTATACTTGTTTGTTGCATATTATCTATGATGAAAGGACATCTGTTGTAGATCATTTCCAGTAGGAGGACACACAAAATTACTCACCTGTGATGACGTATGATTGTGATTAGTGTAAGACATAAGGAGACAGGGACTATCCAATTGTCCATTACTTCTTTCAGGCTTAGCCCTGCAGTACAGCAAACAGCCTACCATCCGAGGACGATGCAGCTGGGCACCCTTTGGAAGACAGACATCTTTCACTATTTTTTTCTGCCTTTACATACCTGAAATGAGTCTACTTCCTGGTCACTAATATCTCATTTGTAGATTTACCTCAAAGTTGTCCCAGCATATTTTCATTATGGGTTGCTCGCAACACAGATTATTATTATCATCTGTCTAAGCTAGCACAGATCTCCCTGAGAAACCAAACCATTGACTGGAAGCCTTGTTAGCAATTAAAGGAATTGCTGGCTCTTCCTCAGCTTGCCATTCCCCAGTGCTCAGCCTCCCCAGCCACGAGCCTTTCTACAGAACACCTTCCCGTGTATGTTCAATTTTTTGCTCAATGATTGCCCTGTTGGAATTCCCATCATGACCTTAATTATATTCAGATATTCACAACAGTGAGATTGTTGTAGAAACACCAATAGGGGACATACTACAGTAATTTAGTACATAGTTCACAAATCCTACATTGCTACCCCACCCCCTTCCTTCTAAATGTTGGAGGTTCACTACATAATGTTGCTTTAGGTGAATGAACAAAAATTCTCTGTCTTCTAAATATAGGTCTTTATATGGTAGGAAGGTCACAGATTTATCTCAAGCTTATGAGATCTGGAGGACTTTAGTAGAACAGGAAAATACCACATTTCTCATATTTATGAGTGTCTTTGAACCCAAGAAGTATTTCATTTGTATACATCTAGATAATCTATCTAATATATTTATAGGTAATATATTTAAGGAGTTTCTAAAGCAAGGCAGGGGAATGTAACCTTGAAAATAATATAAAATAGCTGTATTGCAAGATGTTGTAAATATTAGTTGAGCACAATGAGACATATGCTAGGGGCTGAGGAACCAGAAAATTGCAAGCATTTTAGAGCAATACCTCTTACTTTAAATTCACCTGCAGTTCCTGGTGAGTGACAGCTGCTAAAGGAAAAGAGAAAACAATAACAGCAGCAACAAAATCCCCCGTAAGTTTAATAGTCCCCCATGGTTGTAAATGTGAAGAGGACCTCTCCAAACACAGAACTGAAAAGCAGAGGAATCCTGCTTTACTATAAAAGTAGAGGAAGCCCCTGACCTCCAGCCCATTAATGGGCAAGCTCTGAATACCACTTGCGTGAAAAAGCTTCGCGATGTTTTGTAGGATTTTAATTTCGCTCCCTGGAAACATGTCTTTGTCCTAGCTCAAATATGTTTACACTTTTTATAATCCCAATTTATTTTAGTCAGAATTATGTTATCTTTTAGGAAAAAATGGAAACAAACTCATAAAGAAATTTTTGATAACACAGGATTGAGTGTCTTTCTGGCCCCAGAAACACTTGCTACCCATTTCCCTTCCTTCCTAGAGGAGCCTGGTGGCCAAGTGTTAAAAAAGGACAAAGTATTTTATAATGACAACACACAAAGTTCTGAGTTTGTTTTTGAAGAGACTTTATGACTGCAGCTGCATTTACAAAGGAATCTAGTAGAGGGTATAGAAAAGTTGGAGGAACAAGTTTTTACAGTAAATTTTCAAATTTCGTACACTAGACCCTGTTTCCAAAGACATACAATTGATGTTGTTTCTCATCCTCACCTGAGGATGTATTTATTGATTTGAGAGAGAGAGAGTGAGAGAGAAACATCAATGTGAGAGAGAAGTATTGATGGGCCATCTCTTGTAAGCTCCTTGATTGGGGATCAAACCCACAACCTTTTGGTGTACAGGATGATGCTCCAACCGAGCCTCTAGGCCAGGGTGAAGTTAATATTGGATCAGTTCATGCATAGGCCACATTTTGTAAGCCATTATACACACACAATATTATACTATATGGCAGTTAACAGAAGTAAGAAAATAACCTAGAGATTCACAGTTAAGAGGTGCACACACAAAAAAACCACACTACCTATATATTCACTTACTTGTTTACTATCTGTCTACCTCATCTGGAATGTAAGCTCCCTCTAGGGACTGTGACTCTCTGTCCACCAGAACAATTCATGAGACACAGTGAATGTTCAAGGACACTATGTTGAAGGAATAATGGCAATAAAGCTGTATCCTATAGGCTTAGAAGATGGGATGTATACCTGTATGGAATGGATTATGTTCTCCCAAAATTCCAATATTGAAGTCCTCCTAGTATCTTAAAGTGTGCCTGTATTTGAAGATTGGGCCATAAAGAGGTAATGAAGTTAAATGAAATCCTAATGGTGCGACCCTATTTCAGCATGGCAGGTATCCTTATAAGAAGCACAGTTTAGACACAAACACATATACACAGAGAGACAAGACCATGTGAGGACCTAGAGAAAGTGGCTATCTGAAGACAAGGAGAGAAGCCTCAGGAGAAAACAAATGAAAACAAACCTGCCAATACCTGAATCCCAGATTTACAGCCTCCCGAACTATGTGGGGAAATAAATCACTGTTGTTTAAACCACCCAGCCTGTGGTATTTTGTTATGACAGCTTCGCAAACTAATATAATACCTAAGATAGTGTTCCAAGATAAAATACAGGATGTTCAATTAAATTTGAATTTTAGATAAAGAGTGTATTTTGTTGTTTGTTTTAAGCATGAAGAAGTCCATGCAATATTTGGGACATTCTGATACAACAAAAACAAAACCACTGTTTATATAAATGCAAATTTAACTGGGTATCTTATATTTTATTTGTGATATCTGGCAACTCAAACCTATGAGTGGTGGAGAGAAAGAGTCATTTGAACCAGATAACAAAAGATTAAAAAAATATTGGTCGGGATGGAATAGTACTGAAGACAGGGAAATTAATATGAACAGATCCCAATGGAAATTTTTACCAATTTTTGCCACTGTGTTTATACCACAGCAGCCATCATAGCCCATAATCATTTTAAGTGTTCAGAAATGACAACTTAATTTTAAAAGGAAGATATAATTGCCATCTATCACTCAGTGGCTTCTAAACCTATGAGCTTTAAAAAATCAAAATGAACCAATTCTTGGGGATTCACCCAGACTAATGGATTATTAATGTAATGTGATTAAAAAGAGCTAATTGGCTCAATCTAAATACATCTTACGCCCATAAACCACTGGGCAGCTTGAGCTCCATTCTGTGGACATTTTCTCTACAATTGAACCTGAAATCTCGTTAAACCCTCTGCTGAAGGGAAGGCCCCATTTTAATGGCCCCAAGGAACCATCTCCACATCTTTCTTTGGTGTGATACTGTATCAGAAGCTAAACTCTTTAGCATTTTCTCAACAGGCTGAATTAATCTTTCTACATTTGTGTGTGTGTGTACGTACAATTCCATGTGTTTCCCTGGAACTAAATTTTAGGATAATCACATAACTCCATGGGATTGTTAGGGAGGTAAAAGTAAATAAAGCATGAGTTTTTACTTCAAGTTGAAAAGTATTGTTTCTTTGTTGTGGGGAAACCCTTCATCTTGATAAATGAAGCCATGTGCTGTTGATGCAGGGCACCATTCAAAATGAATGTTATGCAGCCCAGTGTCTGATTAACTAGTGGTGGCCGAATTTACCAAGTTGGGAAGACTATTTTATAATTTAGGTATTAAAGTTCAGGGGAGGTCAGTTGGTAGAAAGGAAAATGCCACTATTTCTGTTGGAAGATAAGTGGCTAACACTGATAAATATAAAAATATGTCTATTTTCAAAGACACTGGGCTGACTGAGGAGGGCATTATGACTCAAAATCATGGGGGATAAGTAACTGCAGGGGTCACAAGATGAGACCAGGAGGAAGGGAATGAGGAGAGAAATCAAGCTGAGTGTAAGAGTTCAAAGGAGAACACACAGACACATGAATGAAGACTGGGCACGTTAGGACCATTCATCTGGGTCTGGCACTATCACTTAGAAATGCATTCTGTGGAACCAGATACACTTTTAGGAGTATGGGACTATCTGTGCCCTCTGCCCAGTTCCCTTTCTCCATTCTAGTGATGAACTACACTTAATTGTCATTGTAGGAGACCTCTTGTTCCAAATGAGATTCCAGGGCTCTCGATCACAGTGCCACGCCCATTTGACCATAGGAATAGGTGCTGGCATCATGCAAGCCAGTCAGTATAGCGCATGTTTGCGACCTCATAGTTTGGCTCAGAGATGGTGAAGGATATATGCCAGGTCAACCAGACGTCTTCTGGGAAATTTTTCATACAGTCCTGGGAGAAAGAAGGTTTTTTTCCCGTGGCTAACAAGCTATAAGGCTGTAAATTCAGAGCTGTTAGTGATTACCTTCCCAGCCATGGACAGAGTCCTGAAAGATTGAGGCCCACGCCCAGTCAGAATATGAGAAGATGAATGCATATATAGTCTATATCATTCTCTCTCTTCCGCTCCTTTTGTCTCTGCCTCTCTTTCACACACACATGACTGGTGAACCTTACTTGGTTAGTCTTGTGGCTGTGTGAGTGTGTTTGTTCACACATGTGTAGTTCGGTTAAATGGGCCAACCGACTCCCCTTTTTGCTTGAATGGGTTTGTGTGATTCTGTCACTAACAAACAGAAAAGTCTTGACTGATGATGAGCACTGTCTTTACTGTTACATGGCCATGAATCTGTCTGAACTTTGCTACATGCCATTTAGTTGACTTACAGTTAGTTACTACAAGGAAGGAGAAGCTTCATATTTATCTTGATAGCTATCCCTCTGTATTTGGAATCATTTTTCCTTGAGCTTCTTCTACCTTCAGCTCCTGTAAAACAGAACATAATGTTTCAGGGTTCCAATGAAGAATGGATATTCAATGAACTGCAGATTATTCTTTCTGAAACATTACCATGCACGACTGGACCTGTCTGTTTGTGGTCTCTTAAGGATGCTTGGAATATTTCCATATTTGGATCATCGCTCAAGCTGCAGTCAGTATGCTGAAATTTACTCTTTTCTTCTCTCCTCTTGACTGAATTCTTTCTACCTTTCAATGCCTTTCCCAAGGCTCTCCAGAGCAAGGAATTCTTTTGACTCAGGCCATATCTGGTTGCTTATCTTTGAAGGACATTATGTCCTTCTACATCTTTTTCAATTAAGTCAAACATATACTGCTTTTTATAAACTGAGGAAGGGATAAATGGTCTTTTAGAATTATCTTCTGACTTTTTTTTATTTTACGGAGATTAATCTGCACTTGAATTGTAAGTGGAGGTTTCATGGAGGAGGAATATTCCACATGGACCATACAAGACAGTAATTCGATAGGATTAGAAGCACTAACTTCCTGATTTTCTTTTGGAATGACAAAGGCAGTTGAGGTGGAAGGAGCTATGGAGGGGGAAAATACCAACTTATTTATAAACACCCTCCATCTCCTGCAGAGCTTACAGGATGCCATGCTTCCTTTGGTCTTGGCTCTGTATGAGTTTGATCCCTGACTGAAACACTGCATTGTATTTTTAATTTAATTTTTAAAGGATTTCTGCCTTTTGGGAATGCATGTAGACTTTTGAGGACATCTGTCTGTCAAGAAGGATAATGACATTTCCAGTGCATATTCACTGAACAGGAATCTTAATCTGAGGCAGGACCTTAGGGGTTCCGTGGAAAAGACAGAAAGTCATGCTCGTCTGAGTCTGATAATTTAAGAGAACTGGTCATCCAGCTGCAGTGAGAAGCAGCTCCTCACACAGAAGTCAGCAATTATCTCTTAGCCCAGGTGACAGATGGTAGGAAAGCATTCTCCTAGGCCGGGGAACTTGGCTGCTACATCTGTGAAGACATTTCTCGTCAGGCTTCCTTGCATATTCATAGTATGACAGGCTCCAGTGTTATCGAGAGGAGCAGACCCCTTCCGTTTCACTCAGGCCTCGTCCTTTGCTTAGTCCATGCATCTTCAGACTCCTTCCACTAAACTCTAGTTAAACCAGACAATAGAATATAATCAAGCAAATAGTGTACATATATGGAATTGATGTACATGCACACACACACTTTAGACTCTCACTTACCTTTAGGGGAATAATCCAGTACAGGAAATCCTATGAATTTAGAAAAAAACAGAACAAACAAGCATATAATTAAGCAATCAAAACCCACTTTAACTTTGATATTCCTCTGGAGGAATATTTGATTTATATTATTTTCACACTGGTCATTCTCATCAAACTGAAAGTTTCTTGAGGCCAGGGATGTTCTTCTATTCATATGGTGATTCTAACAACACTTTAATATATGCTTGTCAAATAAATGGATAAATTAACCAATTAATTAATTGGTTGAGAAGACAGTACTGATATTTTCCAAATAGACAGACTTTTATGGTAAAAAAAAGGGAGCTTTTTAATTGATAAGAAGCCCTGGGTCCTTGAAGGTGGAAGGTAGGTATTGTTGAGGAAAATTCTATGCTGTTTCAGTGGAGATAATTGACTAGAGCCACAGATACCTGCCAACCCAACCCGAATGCTTGTCTGAATACCAGGTTCTGTTCTGATTCAAGGCCTAGAGGAGTTTTTCCACAAGGTCTCCACCAGCACTTATTCCTACCCATTTTTGTACAGGCCCCAAATCCCAGAGCATTTTTCATCTTGACAGTTTTTGTGTTAATTTTCATTTCAAGGATTTTGCTGCTTAGTTGGACCCCTGTTGACCTTCTCCAGATTTAACCCCCATACTCAAGACTCATTCTTACCTTGTTTTTATCTCAAACCTGCCTCATGACCTTGTACTCCTAAGACCTTAGCTGTAAGATTGAACCACAGAATTTGTGACAACTGCATATAATGTAAGAGGATGCCTTACGCACTCACATTCTTATTGTATTTCATAAACATTACAAATTCATTTTTTAGGAACTTGATGAAGCTTAAATATAAATATAATTAAATAATCTTTCTACCCTTTAAACAAGCTCTTGGACAAATTTATCCATAAAAATATCATATGAGTTACATGTGACAGTCTCAATTTCAGTAGAAGCTTTTTGATATCCAAAGGCTGAAGAGTCTTGGGAAGTTGACATTTACATGCAACATCACAGGGACATGTGGCTTCTCATAACCCACGAGATTTTGTTTGACAGTTTTATAATGGACATAAACTTTGAGTCACATAGAACACCAGTGCTTTACTTGCATTTCCTTTTTGATTAAACTTATAGTCCATTTTTTTTCATTAAATGGAATATCTGTCAATGGAAGTGAAAAAAAAATCTGAAATCTTATCCAAAACCTCATGACATATATTGTTGTGTGCCTAAGTGACAGGCCTTCCTGAAAGTCATCAGGTATACCACTCCATCTGGCTTAATGGGAATATGATGATATGTTTCTGAAATTTGACAATTTCTACCCCCTGAATTGTTTTGCCTGGTGAGAGATTGTACTTTGTTCTGTTACATACTAACAATGAATTTTTGTGACTTTTGAAGACAATATGGCATTCAGACATTGAACTTAAAGTAAAAACCAATACCAATGACTTAGTCAACCTTGCAATAAATGGGTGAATACCATTAAGCAAAACTAATTAAGCTGGTGAATTTCCGGGCAATGATAAATTTATCTGAGCTTGCTTACCATCTAGCAGCTGACAAGTGTAACTGAAGAAGCATCCTGGTTTTACAAAAAAAAAAAAGGTACAAAGCAGAAGTATGTGTCTTGGAATCAAAGAAATAATAGATCAAGGAAAAGTTCATGTTATTAATATTAACCTAAGTATCTCCAAACCCTACTAGTCTGCAGCTATGAATTGGGGAATCTGAGCATGTATAACTAGGAGATAGCAAAACTCTATCTCAGAATTTTCTGTTATTTCTGGGCACTCCCAAAGATATCTTATGCTTAGAAACTCAATTGCTCATACTATTCTCCTTCTTCCAGAGTTGCCTGTGTCCTCTGTGAAAATATCCCTTTCTGGGTGCCCTAGAATATGTGGCAGAGCCAACCACTGCACCACAGAGTGCCGTGCCCCCACTACACCATGGCTGTCCCTCGAGGGTGTGAAGAGAGAGCCTTTCTGCCTAACTCACCTTGTCTTTATATCTCCAGTCATGAGTTTCAAAAACCCCATTGTCAGTACAGTTATTTCAGCTATTCTCTGCCTGTGATGTATTTCTCTGCAAGAGGAGATGTTAACCCCGTGGTTGAAGCAAGAGTACAGACAAAATATCTTTCTCTGTTTCTAAATCTAACACAGCCTAGATCATAGGTGTGACAAGGCTATCAACAGGCTGGCATGGTTATGATGTGTAAATATTTGTTGAGAACCTACCTCATTCCAAGTGCTAGGAACCTACAATGCAGTGAAAAAATCACTCCAAACAAATTAACAAAGAGAACACAAAACTGAAGAAACACAGTTTGGATGAGCATTATGAAAGTGAAGAATGTTGTGCTTTGAGAGAAAATAATATGATATATGTGTTTTGTATGGGAATAGGATGGCCAGCAAAATCAAAGGTGTAGGTGAGAAAGTGAACTTTATGCAACTGAGCAGGAGCCAGGTAGGTAGAGGATCAGCGTATGTTAGGATGTGTTAGGCAGAGCATTAACAGGGGAAATTGCTCTGGGCTGGAAATGAAGTTGGCATTTTCCAGAAGTGAGAGAGAGACTCTGAGGCTAGAATTTCTGGACCAAAGATGAGAGTGATGGTAATTTAGGTGAAATAAGGACACATAGCTTTGAAGGCCATATTCTATATACTCTTAATTTCTATAGGAAATTATTTATTTTATTTCATTTAAAATTTTTTTAAAGATTTTATTTATTTATTTTTAGAGATGGAAGGGAGGGAGATAGAGAGATACATAGATAGATAGAGAGAGAGAGAGAAACATCAATGTGTGGTTGCTGGGGGTTATGGCCTGCAACCCAGGCATGTACCCTGGCTGGGAATCGAACCTGCGACACTTTGGTTCACAGCCCGCACTCAATCCACTGAGCTACGCCAGCTAGGGCTTATTTTTTATTTTTTCCATTACTATTTATCCCCCTCTATATTTAATGTATTCCACTTGATCAGATTTACTTTAAAAAATAATCCTCAGGGAAAGTTGGCAAGGCCGATATCAACATTTTATCTGTGTGTGTGTGTGTTTTCTCTTTTCTGTTTTAGTACTCAGGTCCCAGAAAGGTTACTTTTGTGGCTGAGACCAAGAAGACACAAAATGAAAATCTGGAACAAACTTACCTCGTGAACCCAGCTAATCTATGTAATCTTTGACTGGACAGTTTTTAAATGAATGTGTATTCATGTTTGATTTTGTTTCAGACCTTTCCTTTGAAATCAGGAATATGTCATTGCTAAGTCTGAGCATGCCCTTGAACATCCTGAAAGAAGGCAACATGGACAAACACATATCTGATCTTGTGTATCGTCTGTGTTTTAAGAGTAAGGAACCAATAGTTACTGGGTGAATTGTTATAGGAAGGTTTCAAATGATTCAGTTTGGAATGAACTGACTTGGTAGGGGCCAGGGGAGGCAGCGGGCGACACTGCATAGCTGATCAATTAATCTGAGCATCAAAATTTAACTGAACTCCCAACTTCTGGGATATACATTGCCAACCACTAGAATGTATGAGAATGCCTAGCTTTGATATGTCAAGGCCAGTTGTGCACTTACTCTGAAAGGGAACATACCAAGGTGAGACACCAACTCTGCAATACTCAGTCCCCAGGGACCTTACCTGTGAACTCAGTGTCCTGGTTTTGCTGAGCCTACAAATTTCCAAGCCAAGGCTCATATCCATACCTTGAATTCTAATTTTTTCATTGACGTCTGCTTCTTTCCTAATATTATTGCATAAATCTGACTAGTTCAGTAGTCATTAGCCTTTACTAACATTTTTTAAAAAGAAAGCTCATCTTGAGTCAAGATATAAAGAAATAAAAATTCTTTGGTTCAGTGTAGTGTTTTCTCATTAAATTTCAGTGGTTTTAATAACTTTTCAACTTAACCTTGATTTTCTTTCAAATACTAAGAAGAAAAATACCTTCAGCTACTTTTTCACGAGGACAATTATTCAGGATCTCTTAGTACATACTGCTGTGAGAACATGAAGAGAGTTAAATAGGCACTCGCACTGACCTTGAGTAGTTTATGATCTAAGTAGAACATTATGATGCAGAAATATATCTTCAGGGAATGCATTAGAGACCTTACATTACTTATGTGTTTAAATTATGTGCAAGAAAAAGGTAAGAGAATTTAATTCAGTAATGAAGAAGGGAAGAACTTCAGTTTGAGGGAAAGTATCAAAGATTAGCTATAAGCTTGGGAAGACCACTGGAAGGATAAGCGGTTTTAGAAGTGTCTTTTTAGAAAGAAAAGGATTTCAGTGAATCAGGGCTACAAATTTTAAGCATGAGGATTTATCTTAGGCGACATCTTGGTGACACATATCAGACCTGTGAGTGATGTTCATAAGTACCTTTTCCTAGAAAACATGTTAGGTTGGATGATAGTGTGTACAGATCATACTTGTTAATAGAATATAAATGATGGAATGGAACTGTATGTGTTTGGGTCAGTTATGGAAAGGCTTCATGGGGAGGCTGGACTTGGACTATATGTTAGAGTATATGTAGAAAATTGACCAATGTAGAAAAATAAGTAGGGGCCATTAAGCAAAATAGTAAAAGAGCAGATGTATTTGGGGAAATTTATTGGAATGTGTAAATTTGGGCCAGGTGATGGAGAGCCATAAATGCTACAGAGCAGATCCGCATAACTGTCTCATTTTAAAGTAAGAAATCTGGAAAGAGGAGGATAAGCATGTCATATGAACCGTTTCTTTTTTCTGGTCTGGGAGCTAGTCTGCCTGTAAACCTTCATTATCTCCAACTTCCTTTGCGTTTTCAGTGCTCTCCCTTCTTGTCTTCTTCAAGTTGGATGGAACACTCCTATGTTCTGGATAACAAAAGTGCCTTGGCTTGTATCGTGTTTGCAAAACACCGTCATTCACAGGCTCAGCCAGGGACAATCAACAACTAATAGTGTACAGATTCACCCAAACCAGGCAGGGTGAAAAAGCTAAGGCTGAACCTCTGTTTTCACAATAATTGGTTTAGTTCTATCAAAAAAAAAGATGCCTTGTGGTTTATATCTGGAATTGCCTACACAGATTACCTAAACCTAAAGAGCAATTAGACATTTAAATGCAATTTCCAGTATTTCACATTACTTATTGTTCTTTTTAAAGTTCAGTGGAACATTTCCTCTTGTATAAAGCTTCAGCTGAATGTCTAATAAAAACTATAAATCCTTTTTCTGAATTCCTGAGTTTATTCTGCTCAAAACTCTGAATTATACTCCCCTTAACAAATAGGTCACATGGGCCTTTAGAGAGATAACTGAGCCTAACCTTTTCAATCATTTCCTTAACTGTGGTCTGCACATAAGAGCGAGATTACTAATATGTTATTAATAATCAGATTCATTCAGATACATGAACTCTCCATTTCAACTTTTAGTAATTGGAATCATTTTGCCATGGGCCCTGAGCCACACCATTCCATGGATAAAGTCCTGTTCACATCATTCCTCCAACCCACTGCCATTTGGGAAAATGGCACCGAATATTCTGTCTTGTGAAATGAGGCTGACAATTTCTGCTTGTTCTTTCCACCTTCAGTCATTTTAGGAAACAATACAGACTAAGAAATGAAACTCTTTGAACTGCCTGGAGGAAAAAATCTAACTTAAATCCTTTGTATTATTAACCAAACTCCAAACCTGAAAGGCTTAGTTTTACTTTGAAACTTCAAATCCACCACGTTCTTGAATAGTGTGAGCTTGACAAATCACATCCCCCTCCATCTCTCATTCAGGCAGCTTCTGATCCTGCTGAGATTGTGGGGAATATATGACAGAAGCAGGACCGAGGAAGGGGATGGGGTGAGTGCTGGGGGTCAGGGAGTTCACATTCCTCAAATATTCTAGAACTTCGGTTTTATCCTAGAAGGAAAATAAATGGATAATTGAATGGGCAAAGTGGTTGATGTACTCTACCAAGAATAAAATTGATAATTCTCAGTCAGCTTGCTCTCAGTTTGGGCTGTTTTATTCCTCCTAATGGAACACCTTTAGGAAACAGGAAGCTGCAAACCAGTTTCCGCCTCCAGTTGTTGCACGCCAGGCCCTCTTCTCCAAGGCCGGCACTCAGTGCGTCTGTTCTAATGTGGAGTGATAACACATCTCTATTACGTAAACTTCATGAAGGGGTTAAGTGAAAGTATAAGTAGGAATGGAAATATTCCTGGAGAAAATAAAAAAGAAATTATGTGATTTTGTCGATGAAATGATTAGTAATTACTTCTCCTAACAATTGGCAGGAAATTCTATCATTTTAAAGTGTTGGCTTGCATTATAATATTAACTTTCTACCTGCACCATCTTCTCTCAGAGTTTTGGAGAAGACTGAAGGGTCGTTTATAAAAATGAAAATGAACATTATGTCCATCTTCCCCTTCAGCCTACATATGGAGACATAGGCAGAATCGCTCTGAAGGTTTACTCACGGCAGGAGAAGAGACATAAAAGTTTGATGACAAAGTAATTTTAAGAAATTAACTTTGGTTAATTTCTCTGACCTTGCTTTAAGAGGTGCAGCTGTGCTGAGTCCACAGAGTCCTGCAACCAAGCCGTGCCTCGCCTGGTGACTCTTCAGCAAAGACAATGATTTGCTATCATTGTTCTTTTGTTCCTGTACATAGGGTGATGCTCCCCCTTCTCCTGCCTTTCCTTTCTCACAGTGTAGGTCTGTTCTTTGCCTGGAAACATCAATGTTTCTTTATCTCTCTTGCTAATAGGAAACCTAAGATTATCAGAACCAATTCAACCATGGACTTCTTTAGTCAGTCCAGATGTCATGCACTGGTGTGACTACTTCAAGGGATAAATATTGAAATATTAAAAATGGAGTGACCTTCTATCATATAACATTGTCCTCTGGCAAGAATTGATACACCATGTTGCTGAGCAAGGCCTACTAGGGCCGTTCCCTATTCTACCATGTTCTATGAATATAATTTTTAAAAAATATAACTGTAATCACTTTCTGTAGTTTCCAATCACCTGTATTCTTATTACTAGTCTCTATTCCTCCTGTTGATATTTCATGTTATTAATATTTAGTTGTCTACTTATAGTCTTCATTGACTGTTCATTCTGTGGTAAGCACTGGGAAAGAGATATAAGGTGAGTCAAAAAGCAATTTTTATTTTCTACCCTTCTGGTACTTAGAGTTAGTGTAGAAGAAAGAACTTAATTACACAAATTATATTTGAATTTAGGGTTTCAAAAATGCCTTTCATAATCAAATCATTATATTTCATTAATACATAATATATTTTATATGAGGAAGGGATAACTAAATTGAGAATTACTAGGTAGAGTAGCTGATACTAACAGAATCCAGGGGAGGTCGGGAGAGAAGTAGAAAATGTTTTAGGCAGAGTGGAGTAGTGTGATGTAGCAAATAAAAATATAGGATGTACTCCGTGTCTGGAAAGGAGTACTTTCCTCCCTCCGTTCTGCTAAATGCGCTATGCACCCTGGTCACTGCATATAAAACAAGTTTAAGAAGCCTATGAAAGGTAAAGAGAAGAAGGCAGACTGGATAGGGACCTCTAGACTCAAGGAACAACATGGTATGGTGAGTTCCCTGGGTTTGCTTTTTATCTCATACACTCTGTATTTGCAGCTGAGGAACTCAGAAACCTAGAAATGTCAGTGACACAAATAAAGCCTCAGCAAAACCCGATATTTTTAGCTAAAAGATTAGAAAAGGGGCTGACTAGGAAGGGATAAAACATTTAGAAAATAACTTCTCTGTTGCAGCCAAACACCACAGAACAATCTATGGTTCCAGCCCTACCTCTTCTAGCCAAAGAAGGCTGAGCAGGGAGCCCAGACTTCCACTTGACCTCTAATTACAGCTTGAGGCTGTAACGACATCTCTGCCAAGTGGTATCAGGGATGGCCAAATAGAGTTCTGGGACTTCTAAAGCTAATGACAGGAATTGAGGCCACTCCTTGACCCACCATTCCATAGTATCAGTAGAGATGATGTAAGAAGCCTGGACCTTCACCTCCACCCACAAATAACAAAGAACTTCTCTGCCTCTCCACTGGGGTATTGCCAAATGAGGCTGGTGGAGAGTCAGGACTTTTACCATCATCAAGGTATTAAGGCCACTCCCCACTGTGGGGTCAGAGACCAGGTGGAGAACAAAAGTTATCATCCCTAATCAGCAGTAATAAGTATATGCTCCCTCCCACATTCATCTACTTGGATGGCAGTGAAGAGAGAATGGGAAATTTGGATTTCTCTCTGTATCTGGCCATATAAGGTGACATTTCCTTTCGTTGCTGTGCAGTGTCATAGGAAGTCCTCTAATACAGAGGGTTTAATGTAATCCAGAGTCTCATAAAAAGGTGAAAATATCTAAATTTCACTTGAAAATCATTCATCATAGTAAGAACCAGGAAAATCTCAAAGTAAATTTATAAAAGGTAATAAATAGATATAAACAGTAAGAATATGAACTATGAATTATGTAACAAAGATTTTAAATCACTTATGATATGATAAATATGAGTAATTATGAACATACTTGACACAAATGGAAAAAATAGAACACCTCAGTAAAAAATAACTCATCAAAAAAATAGAAAATGTAATGAAGAACCAAGTGGAAATTTTAGAATTGACACAATGACTCACATATAATGTTCAGTGGATGGAAGAGACAGAAGAAAAAATTAGTGAACTGGGAGATCAAACAATAAAAATTACCCAGTCTGAACACAAAGAGACTCGTGCCGAGACACATCATAATTAAACTGAAAACTAAAAGGAAAAAATCTTGAAAGCACCCTATGGGATAAAAATAATTGAAATGGTATATCTTTCTCATTAGAAACCATAGAAACAAGAAGGAACCTTCAACTTGGATATTATACCCAGCAAAATATTCTTCAGGAATAAAGAGAAATTCATATTTTCAGATAAAGTAAGAGAACTTATTGTCAGCAGATATACCCTAAGAAAATGTATAAAGGATATTGTTTAAAGAGGAAGGAAAAAGTAAACTAAGGAGCATTCAAAATCTGGACTGTAGAAAGATCATGGTGAGGAAAAATATGGGTAAATGCAGTAGGCTTTCTTTATCCTGTTGAGTTTTCTATATGCAGGAGAAACATTTAAGACAATTTTAATTTAAAAAGTGGAGGGTAAAGGGTAATAAAGGGAGGCAATATTTCTGTACTTCATTAAATTAGGAAAATAACAATACCAAATACTATGATAAATGGCATTTATATAATTTAATAACTAGAGAAAACACTAACACAGAAACTCAGAGATATGCCCCAAAACTCTACAGACAAAGTAGAGTAAAACAGTGAGGCAGGACAAAAGAGAGCAGAGAAACAAAAACAGGGCAAATAAAGAGAAAACATGAAAATAAATACAATGCCAGTCTTCAGCCTTAAGATATAAAAATTATATTAAATTGAAATGGATTAAGTATATTTAGTAAAAGAAGATTGGCAGAGTCAATTGGAAATATGATTCAACTAGATGCTGTGTATATAAAATCACTTTAAATCTAATCATTTTCACAGATTGAAAGAAAAAGGATGGAAAAAGATATATCATGAAAAGTTTAATAAAACAAAAAAGCTGGAATGGCTATTTTTATATCAGATAAAGTAGAATTCAGAGCCCAGAAAATTAGATATAGCAGAACAACATATATTGATTAAAAAGGTCAATCTATCAAAAATGTATAGCAATTCTAAATGCATATGTACCAAAAAAGCTATGCCAAATATGTGAAACAAAAACTAATAGAATTGAAAGAAGAAATAGCTAAATCTATCATTTTACCTGGAAGAGCTAACAACATTCACTGAACAATTGATGGAACAACTAGACAGAAAATTAGCAAGGATATAAAAGAACTAAAAGAAAGTATCAACCACAGGAACTGTTTGACATGTAGAAAACACTCAACGATAGCAAAATACATACTTTTTTTCAAGTGTCCACAGAACATCTATTAAGATAGATCATATCTTGGATTATAAGCAGACATTACCATATATAAATAAATTGAAATGGGGTTCTCTGACTATAATGGAATTAATAAGAAAAATATAACTAGAAAATCTCCAAAACTTCACACTAAGTAGCCAATGAGTCTAAGAAGTGTCAAAGGAAATGAAAATAAAATATGAAGTTCAGGGAAAATGAAAATACCATATCAAAATTTGTAGAAAACAGCTAAAGCAATCTTGTGAGAAAAATGTATAGCATTAAATGCATACCTTAGGACAGAAGAAAAGTATCAAATCAAAAGTTTAAACTTCCAGCTCAAGAACTTGGAGAAAGAAGAACAAAATAAATACAAAGCAAAGAAAATAAACAATAAATACAAAAACAAAAATAAGTTAAATTGAAAGCAGAAAGCAATGGAGAAAATCAGTATAACAAAGGATAGGCTATTTCAAAATATCAACAAAATTGAAAATCTCTAGCTATACTGACAAAAGAATGAAGAAAGAAAACAAATTATCAGTGTCAGGAATAAAGTGGTGTATTATTTTAGACACTGCAGACATCAAAAAGATCATAAGGGATAACTACAAATGGCTCTTCATGTATACATTTGACAACTTAAACAAATAGACCTTTACCATGAAAAACACATGCTGCCACAGTTCACCCAGTATGAAATAGATCATTTGAATAGCCTTTAACTTACTAATGAAACTGATTTTATAACTTTCCAGCTATCACCCCTCCGCCCCTCAAAAAAGCAATCCCTTGGCCAATATGATTTCATTGGAGAATCCACCAAATGCTTAAGGATGAAACCAATGTTTAAGGACAAATTAAATCCAACAATGTGTAAAAATAATTATACAACATGGTGTTTATTCATGGATACAAAGTTTATTCTGTGTTCAAAATATAAGTAGCTGTAGGGCGGAGTTTATTCATTGATACAGAGCTGATTCAGTGTTCAAAAGATAAGTAGATGTACTCCACCATACTGAAAACAATAAAAAATATTCACAATTATATCAATTGATGTATGAAAACATTTGACATAATTCAATGTCCATTTGTGATAAAAGCTCACAGAAAAGTAGGAATGGAAGTAAGTTTCTACAACTTGATAAAGAGCATTTACAAAGTAGCTGTAGCTAACATTATCCTTAAAGGTGAAAAATGGAGTATTTCCTCCCAAAGGTCAGAAATGAGACAAGGAAATCTACAGTTACCACTCATATTCAGTATAATGCTGGAAAGTCTGGGCAGTAGAGTGAAGCAACTAAACAAATATAAAGGGCAAGGCAAAAGTCGGTTTACAGTTTAGGACATGAAACAGTTTATTTTTGTATTATTTTTTGTTATTATAATATTTTCCATATGAACAACTGTAAACCTACTTTTGCTCCATCCTGTATGAATGAAAGGTAGGAAAGAAAAAAATAAAACTGTCCATATGTGCAGGTACCATGATTGTTTCTGTAGAAAATGCCAAGGATTCTACAAAAATATAAATAAAATAAAAATTAAAAAATCCTAAAACTATTGAGCTCAACAAGCTCATTGCATATAAGATAATCATGCCAAAGTCAATCATATTTCATACACAAGAGTGGGAATGTGGGCGTGTTCAGGGCACAGCTAAAAAAATAAGGTCTGTTTAGCTTAGATGTTTGGTCTCTCCTAGACACAACCTCTCTTTTGAGGCTGGAGTATGTGCGCCAGACCACATACCTTAGTCGGTGTTATTTCTGTAACCAGTCTTCTCAGAAAAGTGAGGAATACCCCATCTATGTTTATTCAAAAGCAGCATTTCTTTCTATATGTTATTTGATGTACAGACTTCTTGGTATTCCTTATCTCTTTTTCTCTCTCATTTTTGCTTTCTCTCTCTCCTTTTCTAATTCTCTAAAGCCCTATTCTATGTGCTGGCAGAACTTAGAATTGAAGAAAAAACTGGGTTTAAAAAATAGTAATTTCTATTTTATTCCAGTTTGTGCCTTATGAATTGTTTATTTCTGCCATCATATTTCAAGAATTCTCTCTCCCTCAAATTGTTTGTAAATACCCTTTTCAGAGCTTTAGTTTGACCCCAAGCATTCTTGAAGATGAGTCATCTGAACTCTCTCTAGCTTGTTTGCACTGAGTTCTCTTTCTATTCCCAGATCTATCCCTCCAGTTTGGGAAATCTAGAGGGGATATACTGCAGGGTTGCCAGACCCTGGAAAGCCAAGGGATTATTTAGAGCTTTTACACTGAGAACCAGAGCAGGCTTTAGTGACTGAAGGACACTGTAAGGCACATGTTGGAATGCAGAGAGGCATGCTCAGCTGCTGTTCATGCTGGAGGTGGCTGGAGTGTTCCCACCCTCCCAGCTGTGCAAGGCACAAAATGTCATGTAGACATCATCAAGAATGAGACCTTGGCTTATCAGTCATCTCTGCCTCTCCTGAGTCTCTTCTGCTTATTGTGTGCATCGGGTATCTCTCCTATCAATTCAGCTGGGCCTTTCTTTTGTAAAAGCAACTTTCTTTTCTCTGACTTATTGCTCGCCTAGAATTTTCATAATAAGTTTAAATCAAAATGAACAATCTGCAAAGAATATAGAATGACAATGCATTGTACCTTCTCATCTTCGAGTCACACAAATAATGAAGAATGAGTGATAACGTAGTCTGTGCCATGCTAGGGCACTCTGCATTGTTACAGAGCTATAAAGGAGTCCCACAGAACTTGTGAAGCAGGGAGCCAGTGAGAGCTGTGAACATTTTGCATTGTACAGTAAGGATTGTAGCTGTTCTGAAAAGTTTGTATTGGGGTGATCACAAGTCTTTGCCTATATATAGCACATCTACACAAATAAACAAAAGGTGAATAGAACCATCTCCTTCCTTTCTCCTTGCTAGCTGGCCACAAGGAGCAAATCTATTCTTATTACCTCTTGGTATGGACCTAATGGAGTATATTTTTAATGAGGTTGAAAGGGCTTTCACTGGGAATAGGAATTTTATATCAGACTAATACCTCTCCATTCATGTGTTATCTGGCATGCATTGATGGTAAAGAATTTGATAAAAGAAAAATGGATACAATTCTGAGGGGTCAGGAGAACCATTTCATTGCCTAAACTGACGAGGGTGGTGCCTGATACTGGGATTGGCACATGGTATAGGCACACAATGAACCTTTGTTGAGTGCATGAACCAGAAAGTAAAGTGGAATGCTCCAAAAATAATCTCCTCCCACCTTATGCTTTTGCCAACACCAAGCTTATTTCAAATCATGAACAGTTTTGGCTGAAGAGGTCTTACAGCATCTGTAACTTCTGCCTTGGTGACATCTGTATTCCCCTGCCCCTTTCCAGGGCTCTAAGCTACATTCAACACCCTATTATTTCATATGTGGATGGCATGACAATTTCCTAGAAATTTTCCTGACTCAAGTTCCCCTTTTCAAACTCTCTACTCTGAAGTTGACTTTCACTAAGCACAACTTTTATGAATTTCCCATAAATGTCAATGATTTTTTATTACCTACAGGATATAGTCCAGCCTCTTTAGGACAGTCTTTATATGCCCTGTAAACATTTGACCCAAACTACTCTACAGCACTAACCATGCAATTTGTCCACACAGTGCTTTTAACACAATTTTACTAGTCTGTTTATTGTGCCCAAATGTGCCTTTCCCATCTTTGTTTAAAATCCGAAAGTTTCTTTAAAAGAATTTCATCTCTAGCTCATCTCTCTTCTTCATTAGATCTTCTCTACTCCCAATTCCCAGCACTTTGTGATCACTTTCCCTTAGAACTCCTGTAGTATTTATAGTTGCACTTACTGCTGATGTGGCACATTTCACACCTTATCCTCCATTGCCATGTATCTTTAAAATTCTGAATTACGGTGGCCCAACTAGACTGTAAACACCTGCTTTGGGGACTCTGCTTCATAACATTTTTTTAAACTTCAGCCCTCAGCATAATTTTATTCATTTAATAGAGTCCCAGGAAAATGCTTTCCTTCCCCACCCCCCACCCCTTGCATTTCATGATTCAGTAAGATATTCATAGAAACATCATTGCAAATACATGGCCCACTGGTGGCAGGGGAAAGATTTTATCTCTGGATGTGCTGACAGGTGGTCAGCTCTCTGGACCTGCCACATCTGTTACCAACAGATAGTCAAGAATCCCATTTCCCGAGCATTAGGCACGTGGACGAAGAGGTACCAACCTAAGACTCCATGTGCCGAATCACAGCTTAAGTGTTTCAGTGAGCAACATGGCTCAGCAGGGGGATTGTGCTCCCAACTGAAAGCTTGACAACAAAAAAATCCTTCATGCTTGTGCATGCGATGCAGACCAGTGAAGCCTCAGTCTAGGTATTTATTTTCCCCTTGGAAGCCACTGTGGTTAGATTGAATAATGTAGGAGCATCTCAGTGGCCTCCACACTGATGGGAAAGTATGCTGTTGTGTGTATGCTATAACAGAAATAATAAAATAGTGGAGGGAAGGCAGTACTAAAAACACTGGATTTGTAAAATTTGGGGTTAGTATAGTTTTAGACTTTTATATGAATTACATAATTTTTATTATGTTGCTGAGACACTACATGTAGATATACATGCTAGACATTGGGGATGATTAAATGGGAAAAAGTGTTTCCTATATTTAAAAAATCTTGTTAATACAAATGCAGAAGTATGAGACAAATTCTACAGAGAACTGGATTTGGAGCCTAAAAATCTATGCTCTAGAATCAAGAGACTAAAAGCTTGAATTTACTAGGAGGCCTTGGAAAAAAAAAATTGGTCTTCCCCAAACCTCAGTTTGCTCAGTTTTAAAATAGACATAATGTTAATTTCTTTGACAAACACATAGGATAAACACACATGTGATGCAGACATCGGCCCACAGTGTCCGCGTCATTATAGATGAAATGAGACATTCACATGAACTACTGAGTCTGGTGGAGGAAAATAGACAGCATGGCTTTTCTCTGAAGAGGAGCAAAAGCCTCAGCCCTTGCTTCAATGAGCTTTTATTGTCTTACTGGGCACATTACATGAAGGTCCTCACTAACTCTGCACAGGCTCGCTTTAGGTGGTTACCTTATACAGAAAACAAAGGACCCAGATACCATTAATCACATCACAGAAGAGGGATATTTGCAAATGAAAAGGCAAAAGTGGTTGAACCAGTCACACTGGTCCTTGGAAAGTTTAGCATGGTTTTTAGGAAGTTATTTTGCAGTAAATATTTGCCACTGGGGGCTTAGCCCACACCACGCAGAATGATCTCCTACACACACACACACACACACACACACACACACACACATTTTGATAGAATAATTTGTGAACAATTAAATATATCAAAATTAGATGTATTTATTGCTATTATAGTATGCACTGAGGGCCTAAACTAGGGCTGTCTAAGTTGATAAGTGTTCATAAGGAAAGGCTTTTTACAATACACGATGTTTAAGAAGAATTTATGAAGATGCAAATGGTACTGCTACAGTAAAGAGGAGGAGGAAAGGCATGTTGAGCTGTAATGTACATCATAGAATTGTCCTGAAATGATACATGGTGATGAACAGTAGGCATCGAAAAAATCAACACTTCTCTTTATTTGGGCTCAGTGTAGTGTTCTGGGCTAAGGTTATACCGATGTTGAACCAAGTATCATTGGGCCTCAAGAAATTTACAAAGAGAAGGAAATCATTATACTAAATGAGACAGTTGATCTGAGTTTGACCAGAGGGATGAAAACTTAAGGGTATGCACCTGTTAACTTCTCATTTCTCCCTACTTCTAATCAGATATCTCTATGTGCCTTTGAACTTGACTTACCATTTACTTACAATAAATTCTGGCTGTATTTTTCTCACTCTCCTTTCTCCATTTTTTACCATGGGTCTCTGTATCAGAGATTGTCTGGTAAATGTGAATTATTCTGATCAAAAAGCAACCATTGTAAGAAGCCTTTTTAGAACCTGAAATCTGAAACATAGTTTTTAATTTATTAAAATATGCTTATGAATAATACTGTCAGACTTTGGATCATGTCAGAGAATGAACTGTGGCATTATGGGGTAGAGAGGCAAAGACCAAGATCTGATAAATGTGCCCTAGAGGTTAGAGAGACCCTTCCAAAGTAGGATGTTCTATAGTTAGCATCTGCAAGGCCTGGTAGAGGGCACGGACATGTCCAAATTGGTCAGCAGAGCACCATATTGGGCAATCTGGCAGATTTCTCTCAGCAGGCCAGTACTGCGAGTATAGTTGTGTCTATCATTAGGAAGCTCCATTAGTCAAGACAGGGCCCAACAGCTGGAAGAACCAAGGTGCCAGGCAGGTGATCTGGCCTCAGGCCAGGGTACGAGGTCTAGTAAATTATTTGTCACTCAGTTTCATCTCATTCTGTACCTTTGCTTGTACTATTTTCTCTGTCTGCCACACTGCTATGTATATATAAAATTATATATTAAATTTAATTATTACCACCCACTGCCCAATTTATTGTCTAATAAGTCTCTTACAGCCTATGCCAGGCTGTACCAATTCCTTGTTGATTCTCTGATTGTTAATTATTGTGTTTTGGTTATATGCTATTGTCTCCTCTCTGGCCTCCTAGCATCTTTTAAGCATACCACTTTATGTTGTCTTTGTCCCTAGGCTATGTTTCCCCCTCAGCATCTCAGGACCTAGCTTGGTGTCAAGCACATGTTACTCCGTGTTTGAAGAATAAGACATGATTAGTGGGTGGATAGATGGATGGGCAGGTAGAGGCCTGTCTGAAAGAACTGGAAACTCAAGTTGGGCATAAGGACAAAATTAGAAGTCGGATTTAAGGTTACACTCAATAACCATCAGGAATGTTGTTATGATGACTTTCAAAATGTTGTGGCAAGGCTCAGGAACACTCACTATGTTCAGGTCAGGGCTGGTGACACAGCTGAAAAAGCTAAGTGAGTTTTCCAGGTTTCAGAGCTAGTAGATGGTAGGGAAGTATTCACATAAAAGTCACTCTGACTCTCCATATCCATGCTGTCCATTTACATGCTTTGTAATTTCCCCAGGACAGAGGAAATACAGTGCATCCATAATTATTAAGACCCCAAACCTCAAGTTGCACATCCTTGTAATTAATAATGGCAAGGAATCATCATGTTAAGGAGTATCCCTTTTTGAAAATATTAAACAAACATAATATTAAAAATAAATTAAGCACAACCAAAACATCCTGTAGTAGATGAGTGAACAAATAAACTGGGTGCATCCAGACAGTGGAATTATTCAGTGAGGAGATGGTGATGGGAGGTTTGGTCAAATAACTATATATAATAGGACTGATGGTAGTCAAGTTTCTTACTGTTGGAGGAGAAGTTATAATTATGGAAATGGAGAAAACTTGTATGATCTCTAGTTATAAGATGGGAGATAGCAGTGCAAACTAATGGAGATTAGATAGTTAGATGGTTTTGTGTGCATGTGAGTTCCCTAGGTTTGTCTACCAAAAAGACCCGAGGAAAGCAATAATGCAGTAGCACTGAGAACAGCTGGAGCCAGTATCGTGGCTTCTAACAACTGCTACTCTCCAAGCTAAAGGAACCAGGGATCTTTGTGGAAATGGCTGAGTCTAGGACTGAGGGAAGAAAAGTAAAAAAGGAGCCTGAAACATCTGCCACTAAGAGAATGATGGGGTCACGTCAAAAAGATATAGAAGCCAACTTCAGTGACCTGCCACTGGGCAATAATCAGGGGTAATTTTAGTGTTAAAGTACATGATAGTAAGGGATTACCATCTCTTAAATAAAATAGGTAACCATGAGTGTACAGTACTATAAATTAATTAATCGAAAGTTTGCTGTGGGATGGGATGTTAATGTAGTTCCCAATAGTCTGCCCTCAAAATACTTATTTACAAAGGGAAAATAATATCTTCATAGTGAAGAAGTGTGACAGACCATCTAATTAAGGGGTCAGTGTGAATATCATCATTAATGCTACAAATTAAAGTGGTGTGCTACCTTATGGGATGCAGCCAGAACACATCACTCTGATAGTCCAGTCAGCGATGCATAACTTGATGTAATCATGAGGAAGCTTCAGATGGACTCTGATTGTGGAATCTGCCCTCCAACCTTCAACAGTGTGGAGTTCACAAATGCCAAAGCTAGAGTAAGTAACTATTTCAGACACAAATAGACTAAAGAGATGTGAAAATAAAGAGTGTGTGATTCTGGACTGGATATTTTTGTTAGAAAGGACATTATTAGGTCAATTGAAAATTAAATGAGGTCTCAGTATGAGATAGCATTGTATCAATGTTAATTTTCTGATTTGAATGGCTGTGTTTCGGTTAGGTAGGAGAATTTTCTTGTTGGAAATAAATACATGCACAGCTGACATAGCTTCAGTTTGGCAACTCCTTTTGAAATGGTTCAGAAAAAGATGTCTTTGTACTCTTAAGTTCAAATTTCTGTAAGTTTGAAATTAATTATTCTTTTCTTATATAAAAGCAATTTTCCTTCAGTCTCAAAACCCAGACACATTTAAAACCTTGACAGGTAGGTGTGAGAAGTTTATGAGCCATTTAACTGGCTGTGGTCTACATTTGTAAAAGTTTGTATTTTGATTTGGAACTTCACATTAGTACTTGATAAGTAAGGATCTTGAAAGAAATTGCATTTTATCATGGCTTTATACTCTGATAGTAAATCTAAAATTTAATAAATCTAAACAGAAATGAAAGTCATTAAGCATTTTAAAAGGTTATTTTAGGTTCAAGCTTGCTGGGCTTGTGCCTGGCAACTATATGATTAATTGTGAATTAATAAAACAAAGACTCTGTACCAAGTACTAGGAATACAGCAGTGACTGGCTAGATTTAATTGACCATGATCTCGATGCAGTTTTCAACTTTCTCTGCTAACAGAGACCCCTAAGTTTACAGACCTGTTAACATTTAGTTGTTCCATTTTTTTTCTATGCTTTTTCACATACATATGATAATAAAAACTGAAATGAAACACTACTTGAAGAAAAATCAAATTCTGTCTTTCCTAGCAGTAGGTATATTTTAGCCATTTGAATAGCATGACCAGAGGAAAACTATTTCACTTGTTTTTGGCTATTTTTTTTTTGTGTTCCAGAACCTCAAATCATGGTCATATCATGGAAGCATGTTTAGTAAAACATGATATCTCCTTGGCGCTTTTCTTGAAAGGATATGCTGGTTGCTTTTTATACTAATAATATAAATGTGATTAAATTAGAAAACAAACAAACAAACTTTCCCATGGACTCTTGCTGCTTAGTGGTAAAAATTTCAAGTCTCAGAATAAAATGATCAACTCCCTTAAATCAGTGGCCATAGGCTCTTCCCCCCGCCCAAATAGAAGAGAAATAATGGAATGAAATAGGTAAGATAAGCACTAAGGAATGACATTTTCTAAAATATGGCAAAACTTCTATAAATAGCACAAATTCATATATATAAAATAAGCTTGGGTAACTGAATCTTAGTCATTTGCATTAAATTTCTAGAAGCCATACATAAATTTGATTGTCTATTAGTGGACACAAAATACCAAATTAACTGCTGAGCACTTTTATTTGGAGGATGCACAGAAACTTCAAGCTTGTCATAGCTAGGGAATGTGATTTAAAACTACAGTGAGATAACGCCGCACACACACTGAATATATAAAATTAAAGCAACAACAAAAACCAACAAAGACTTTACCAAGCATTGTCTTATTGACAACTGTGTAGAGATACTGGACCTTTCACACAGTTTTGGCAGGAATGTTAAATAGCACAACACTTTTCCTAAGAGAAAAGGAAGCATAAGTCCACACATATTTCTGTGCACATGTCCATAGGAGCCATATTTGTGAATAGCCAAAACTGGAGACAACTCAAATGCCTATCAGTGAGTGAATAGATAAATGATTTATGGCAGACATGTGCAATAGAATACCACCCAGCAGCAAAAACTAATCAACTATTGATGTACACACGAGTTGGCTGAATCTCAAAACAATTATGCTGAATAAAAGAAGCTAGACAGACATCCATACTTCAAGATTTTGTTTATATAAAATTATAGAAGGTGCAAAATATACCAGTGATTATCTGTATAAGGAAGAGAGGGGTGAGAGTGGAAAGGGGTAGGTAGTAGGGAAGGATTACAAAGGAGAGAGAGGGAACTTTTGGAAATGAAAGATATGTTCATTATCTTGATTGTGGTGTTAGTTTCACAGGTGTTTACATATATCAAAGTTCAGCAGATTGTGCATTCTAAAAACTATGTGCAGTTTATTTTAGGTAAATAAAATAAACACATAAGACTGTAAAAACAAAGATGAACATAGCCAAACTCCAGCTTCTTCCCTCCACAGTGTGTAAGTTGGCAGTCCTCTTTTGCACCCATATCTCATTTACTGTGAGCATACACCAGTTACCTAAGGTAGAATTTGAAATCATCTTGGATACCTTTTTCTCATAACTTCCATCCAAATGTTCACTGAATCCTGCCAAGTCTGTCTTCCAAAATCAAAGAATCTTTCCAACCCTCTTTATTCTTACACCTGCTAGTTTGGTAGAGATCTCCTCTGTGTCAGAAAATGTCAGTTCCCAGGACAAACCTACCTGAAAATTGTTTTTGTACAGCCCATCAGCTAAGACTAGTTTTACATTTTAATAGTAGAAGAAAAAACTCAAAGAATAATAATATCTCCAACACATGAAAGTAATATAAAATTCAAATTTGAGTGTTCATAAATATAATTTCATCAAAACATAGTTATGTTTATTCACTTACATATTATAGAGGACAGGCTTTGTATTATTACAAAAGCAGAATTGAGTAAAGACAGACAAAAGTATTTACTACCTGGGCCTTTAGAGGGAAAATTTGCTGACCTCTGTCTGAGACCATGTCTATGGTTGGTAACTGCACCGATCTCATAATGGCCTTGTATCCAATGTCTTCTCAACTTTATCCTCTCAATGGCTTCCACAGCAATATTTAAAAAATACCAAATTGTTAATACCATTCTTATTCTGTTAAATAGCAATAGAATGAAGTTCAGGTTTCTCATCATGGTTTTACATGGCCTTTCACTATCTTTTCTGCTTCAAAGGCAGCTATCTCATACCAACACCCTTTGTACTCCCTTCATCCTGAAATTTTCAGAATTGTCCAAACACCCATTGCTTTAGTATAACTCTTTGCCTTTGCAGTCCCATCTCATGCCATCGTATAAATACCTACTGAGGCTCCAAGACTCACACTTAATGTTAAATGTGCTGAAGCTATTGTGTCAGTTCATCCCATTTTAAGTAGTAATTTATTTGCCTTCATTTTTGCTCTATAATGTTTCCATATACTTTTAATAGATATTACTGCATCAAGTGAAGTATTTATATGTTAGAGTCTCCTTAAAATAATTGTGTTTTATATAGCTTTCTGTTACCTAAATAATGTCAATGCATGCTTAGTAAATGCTTACAGAAATAAAATCAAAAGAAAGAAAGAAGAGACAATAGTGTGGGAGGAAGAGGAAAAGAGAGGATAACAAGAAAAAAGAAACGAAGGAAGTAATGAAGAAAGAAAGAAAAGAAAAAGAAGTAATATATGAGGGAAAACAAGGAAACAAAATGACAGATATGAGGGTGAAAAGAAAGGAAGAAAATGAATATTACAAGGAAAATATTAGTATGGAAGAAAAAAGATAAATGAAGAAAGAAAGGGAAGGGAGAAGGTAGGAAGAAAGAAGAACAGAAGAGAAGAAAGGGGAAAAAACAAGAAAAGAAGGAAAAAAGAGGAGAAAGGAAAGGAGGAGATAAAGAAGGAAGGGAAGAGAAGAAGAAAGGAGATAAAGGATTAAAGGGAAACATGAGAAAAGACAGAAAGGAGGAAAGAAGGAAGATAAAATTATTAATCAAATTAAAAGGAAGACAGACATAAAAAACAAGCATGAGCATGATGAAGGAAGGAAGGAAGGAAGGGAGGGAGGAAGGGAGGAAGGGAGGAAGGGAGGGAAGGAAGACAAAGGATGGAAGCTAGAGTAGATGAAAGAATTAGGTCAAACAAATTTAGGACCCTAATACAGAGGCTCTACTTCACAGAAAACAAGGGACATACTTTATAATATATATAATTTCACAAATGAAAATATCCTGAAAACACCCTAAGATAGGTATCTTAGTCCACCTATATAGTTATATTATAGAAGCCCTTGATACCCTCTTTAACAAATACTTTTGGGTTAGATTTTTTAAAAATCTTCACCCAAGGTTATGTTTATTGATTTTAGTGAGAGAAGGGAAAGAGAAGAAAAAAATTAACGTGAAGGAGAAACATCAGTTGGTTCCCTCCCTTATGAACCCTGACCAGGAATCAAACCCACAACCTAGGTATGTGCCATGACTGAGAATTGAACCTGTGATCTTTTGGTGTGCAGGATGACTCTCCAGCCAACTGAGCCACCCACTCAGGGCAGTATGGATTGGCACTGGAAGTGGAATTCTACGATATATTAACTTTGACATGACTCGTTGTTGCAGTCTCCATGCTCCAGTGACAAACTTTATCAGCATATATCATGAAGAACGTTACTGAGCTTTCCCTAGAGTCTTTAGATAATATGCCTGGCATTAAATATTACATATAGAAATAATCTTCTGTCACTATTCAGGGTTAGCTATAGACAGGAAAGCAGATACAGGTCTCAGCCATCATAATACTGACAGAGGATTGTAAAACATGGGAGAATAGCATATTGAATGAAAATCCAATACTAAGGATTTGCTGCAGGGGAAAGGCATTTCAGCAAGTTCTTACCATGCTAGGTTCTGCTCCGTCCCACAGCAGAGAGGGAGTTTCTAGTAAGATTAACAGACAGTTACTACTTGTGAGAAGAAGTCATTCTGCCTTAATCGGTGAAGACTTACTTTATCTCTCTCTGTCTTTTCCTCTCTCTGTCTCTATTATTTGACAGCAAATGGAAAACTTGGACTGCTGATTTAATTGGACTCCTTGGGGTACTGCCACTGTCTTTCCTGATCACAGTGGTTTGGGTGGGTATGTCATTTAAGATTAAGGTCAGTGATTAAGATGAGTAATGAGTACTCCAAATAAGAGTGGGTTTAAAGAAGATGTATATTTACTTTTTCTCTCACATAAAATTTAAGAAGTGTGAAGTCCAAGGCTGACATGGTGTCACTGTTCAACAACATTCTCAAGGGTCAGACTCTTCCAGTCTGCTGTTTGGCATCCCTGTGGTGGGACCTTGTGGTCCAAGATAGCAGCTTGGTTTCTCATTTCATTTAGCAGCAGGAATGCAGAGAACATAGAACAAGGAGCAATGGCCATGCAAAGTCCTGTCTTCAGTTAGTTGTGTGGCCATGACCTGAACATGCTAATAGGGACTATGAGAGAAAAGGGAGATAATACTCTGCTATTTGGGAAATAATTAGCAGTTATTGGGTCAAAGCCAAAGGAGTCTAGGCTTCTTGGCAAGTATTATTGTGTGTGCTGATCTTAAATGGATTTTGCCTTACTCTTTCAGGGTGTGAGGAATGTAGTAATGTGGAAAAGAATCATCTTATTACTTATATCCAACCTTGAGTTCCAAACCAGCCACCTTCCATACAGACCTGTGCTTGGGGTTATATTGAGATTCTCTTTTTTCTCTTGTCCTTGTGTATTCAGCTGCAGCCTCAGGAAACTGGACTGGAAGAGTGGTGATTGAAACAGCAGGATCTAGACATTTCTGGGTCCCATGTAATAATATCATCAGAACAACCATAAAACCTATACTCTCATTCTAGTATGTTCTACACAGCTGGAGACCCAACTGATCACTAAATTGGGGTTCATTGTTTCGGCTTTCAGGCTTTTGTTTAGGCTTATAAGACTTCTATATATTCAACATTAGGCAACTGATAAATTATAAAATATAACACATTATTATTGATTCCAACATATTCTTTTAAACAAAAGGATGCTTGGTCTCATTGGGAAGAAATGCATGCTTCTTGTATACACAAATAATAGAATATATAGATTTAAAGAGGCTCTTGCCAAAGGGGAAGACATTTAAAAGATCATGTAAACAAATGCAGCTATATGCTGAGACATCTGGAAGGAAACAGCCTGAGAGTCCTTTGCCCAGAAATCTGATGTGGAGTTTGGATATGTGGAAAGGGCATTGAAGTCTCACAATTGCCTTCATACTTGAAATGGGTCATGGTCTGAAATCTTTTTGGCGTAGTCTAGCACAGATGGGAAATTGTGGAAACCGAGAATATCATAAAAGACACCACAGTGCCCTAAACCTAATGTATTATGATATTGGCAGAAAAGTTTATGAATTATTTTATTGTTTACTCCAGTCTAGTTAAATTTAAGTGTGTATCACAAATTGTATTCCTCCTCGTCCAATTCTTGCATTATTTGGGAAAACTATCAATATTTTAAACTCGTAGCTTTTACCATCAGATGAAACCTTAGAGGTTTTCATTTTATAAATGCTTTTGGCCTTGCATTTTGTAAATGGAATTAACTTGTATGTTTGTCCTGTCCTAATCCCAAAATAGCAAATTTATAAAGGGAGCAGCTAGGCTGGAGCTTGGTATTTCATGGTTCTTTTATATTTATCATGTGTAAAATTGAAAGAACGATCTAAATAAGACATGAGAAGGTTGCAGAGAGGGTTCATTGTAAAATTCAGCTTATGTCTGGTTTTAACTGCTTTCCTCCCTCTTCTCCCCACCCTCAGGTTACTGCAGTTTCCTGTCCTTTCATGGTCCCTACCATTCAATTTTGAAGGTCCTTTAATCACTCAGTTTAGCTTTCAAAATATTGAGTCCAGGACTAAACACAGTATCCTGGGCCTCATTAGACCTAAAAGGAAAAGACTGGCCCTGTGCTTACCTACCTTCTAATAAAATATGAAACCTCCCCTTTGATCTCCTGCCCCAGAAACATTATATTGCATAAGCGGTCTTGACTCATCTCCAATGAATGAACAACTCTGCAAAGACTCAAGTTGCTTGACAATGACCTCTTGTGTGTGATGTGATTTCCAAGATCCAGAGTGACAGTGGTTAGAGGATTTAAAAATGGATTTTTAATCCAAAAGTGCTTGGGGAATGTCATAGAGGTTGTATCTGCTGGGGAAGTGTGTTTCCTGGCTGGTCTGTTTTTCATGTTTTATGGATTCGTTTCAGTAGCAAAAGAGGAGCTTGTCACCTTTGATCGAAAATTTAACAATATCAGACAAAACATTCCAGAGTCATTCTCATGTTTAGTCTAGCCAAGACTTGTTTATAAATTGATATGATCAGCTTTTGCAACTTTGTCCTCCCAGATATCAACATAAAATGATTAGAGCCAAAACTTCCAAAGGTACATCTTCCATTATCAACCCAGAGAGTGGCCAACATGACTGAATTTGTGTAAATCTTTCTAGAAACTAAATGTATTTTCCTTTGCCTCTCCCTCTCTAGGGTAGGAGTTTAGTGCCTGCTCTTCCTCTGATTTAACAAAAAACTACTTCTTTCGCATTTCAACAGGTTCCTCTGAGACTGCGTACTGGAGATTTGTTAGGCAAGCCTGTGCTTAATCTTTTGTCCCTTTCCTTAGTTTTAGATTCTGTTTCTTTTCCATTTTGGCTTCCCACCCTTTACCCTTTTTGTTTTAATTTACTTATTTTGTTTTTAGTTTCTCTCTGTCATCTCTATTTCATTCTTTCTAAAGGGCATTGTCTATGTTATAGAAGCAAATACATAGTTTTTTAAAGTATATTTTACTGATTACGCTTTTACAGTTGTCCATTTTTTTCTCCCCTTTATTCCCCTCCACCCAGTGTCCCCCCACTCCCCACAATTCATGTCCATGGGTTGTATATGTAAGTTCTTTGGCTTCTCCATTTCCTGTACTATTCTTAACCTCCCCCTGCCTATTTTGCACCTACCATTTATGCTTCTTTTGTCCTGTACCATTTCTCCCATTCTCCCTCCTCCCCCTCCCCACTGATAACCCTCCATAAAATCTCCATTTCTGTGATTCTGTTCCTGTTCTAGTTGTTTGCTTAGTTTTTTTTGTTTTTTTTTTTGTTTTTGCTTTTTTTAGGTTCAGTTGTTGATATTTGTGAGTTTGTTGTCATTTTATTGTTCATAGTTTTGATTTTGTTTTTCTTAGATAAGTCTCTTTAATGTTTCATATAATATGGGCTTGGTGATGATGAACTCCTTTAATTTTACCTTATCTGAGAAGCACTTTCCCTTCCCTCCCATTCTAAATAATAGCTTTGCTGGATAGAGTCATCTTGGATGTAGGTCCTTGCCTTTCATGATTTCAAATACTTGTTTCTAGCCCCTTCTTGGCTGCAAGGTTTCTTTTGAGAAATCAAGTGATGGTCTTATTGGAACTCCTTTGTAGATAACTGTATCCTTTTCTCTTGCTGCTTTTAAGATTCTCTCTTTATCTTTAATCTTGAGTAATATAATTATGATGTGCCTTGGTGTGTGCTTCCTTGGGTCCAACTATTTTGGGACTCTCTGAGCTTCCTGGACTTCCTATAAGTCTATTTCCTTTGCCAGATTGGGGAAGTTCTCCTTTATTATGTTTTCAAATAAGTTTTCAATTTCTTTCTCATCATTTTCCCCTTCTGGCACCCCTAAGATTATGGCTGGAGAAACTCCCAGCCTCATAGGAGATTTCATTAGAGAGACCCACAGGGTCCTAGAATGTACACACACCTACCTACGCACTAGGGAATCAGCACCAGAAGGGCCCAATTTGCTTGTGGATAACAGGGGAAGTGACTGAAAGTCTGCTGGAACCTGAGCTAGCGGCATTGTTCCCTTTCTGACCTCTCCCCCACATATAGCCCCACAAGACAGTGATGTGGGTTGCCCCACCCTGGTGAATACCTAAGGCCATGCCCCTTTCAACATTACGGGCATGCTCAGGCAAAGAAATAGAGCCCAAATGAAAGAACAAAGCAAAACTCCAAAAATAGAACTAAGCAATGAAGAGATAGCCAACTTATTAGAGCAGAGTTCAAAACACTGGTAATCAGGATACTCACAGAAATGCTTAAGTGGGGTCACAAAATAGAAGAAAAAGTAAAGGCTATGCAAAGTGAAAGAAAGAAGAATATACATGGAACTGACAGTGAAACAAAGACACCAGTTTTTATCTACTGCGTACACATTCATCCATTTGCAAATTAAAGAATTTCCCTGGGTCTCTGTCATTGTGCCTGTACTTACCCCCCAGGCCACCCAGGGTGGGGGATTTACTCTTCTGCTTCCTGACTCAGGGTCACGGAGAGCTCCTAATCTCTCTGAGCCTCCTGTCCTTTCTTGTTGGTTAGATGGAATTGAAGTCAGACTCACTTCAAGGCTTGACAACTGCCTCACCTATGACAAAATATAATCCATGATATTAAAAATCATCTCTGTGGTATCCTAACAGAGAGAATTTGAAAAATAAAATTCTTTTACAGTTTTCTTGTTTGTCCTTTGGTTATTTGCAACCTTGGACTTCTGAATGAGCCACATAGATTTTTGTCTTGTTTTTTAATAAGCATATTCTGAGGCCTTCCCCTCTCACACCTTTTCCCCACCTCTATGTCTTGGTCATGCTTAATGTTCTTATGGGGCATTGCTCATCTTTCTCCGTATCACCATGCTGGGGTGGAAGACATGTCTCAGAGTTTCAGAGGGGATGCATTTTGAAAGATCTTTTTCCCCAAAGCCTAACACCTGAGGTTATGGCATTCCAATGGGTCCACTCTCCCTCAACTGTCCATTGGTTTCAGCTAAGAATTACTGTTCCTTAAAAACCACAATAGACTAACATATTAAGAAGGATTAGAAAGTCTATGTCATTAGATCTTTTTGTTCTCCGGGAACTTGTATTATTTCTATGCATTGTGTAATGAAATAAGAAATGGTTTTTAAATTTTACAATTGACAATCTCTTAACAATTTTTAAAATTGATTATGAATTAGAGGCTTTGTTATAAATGGACTCTTTCCATTAATGTAGTTTAGAAAGACTTTCAGAAGGCCAAGAAATAAAATTTCCTCATTTTCATGTAAGCAGTTGTAAACATGGACTCAGGTTTGATTTGATCATAATTAGGGAGAGATTTCTGAGGAATGTCTATTTCTGTACTTCTTTGTATACTCTTGTTCTGGTTTTGTGAAAGACAAAATTTCAGACTGCATTTCTGGAAGAAAAGGATTGTCACATTGCAAAGAGCCTCAGAGTTAACTTAATTTCACAAGTGGGGAGGCTGAGCCTCCAAAGGCCTAACCTAGATCACATAACACTGTAAACAGTGCTCCATCCTCCAGACTCCTGGGCCTCTGGTCTGTACCACCACTTCCCAGGCATGGAGAAAGTGGCCTGGGAGTGCCGCTTTCATTGTGACTTCAGATAATTCTCTGCTTTAGGCTACCTTCCTTTTGTATAGGAAGGTGGAACGAGTAAGCGGAGTTATCTCTGTATTTCAGAAGCTTATAAAAAGTTTGGGGTCAAGTATAGTTATAAAAATGGATTAACATTTGGACACTTTCTTATGCAAACCTTTCCTGTTTTCGCAGCCCTCGCCTGCTGACAGTGGCAGAAAAGATGGGTTTGCTTTGTGGCGGTGTTGTTACAGCCAGCAAAAGGTCTTATGCCTCCAAAGTGCACAGACTAGATCTGTGCTTGGCATTTTTCACTGCCAGCAAACCCAGCAAAACAGCAAATTGTGCTTGGGAGATGTCACTTGAAAGAGAAAAGGCACAATGGGTTTCATTTTTTCCATCAAAATTTCTTGGAAATGAAAGACGAGTTTTCAGAGGCAGAAACTCTGTTTGTTTTGTGTAGCTGTGGAGCTTCTTTGTGTAAAGTCACACAAAGCATACGGCTTGGTACTTTTTGGACATTTGGTCATTTTTTTTAAAGGCCTCTCCTTTTCAGTCATTGCTCCCCAGCCCCAACCTACCGCATTTCACTCTAAACAAGTGCACAACAGAGTGAGGTGGTGAAAAAGGAGGGCCACCAGGCAGGATGAGGAATGAGGCTGCAGGGAGTGGAGCAGAAAGGAAGAGGCTCTGAGGCAGTGGCTGAGGATGTCACGCACGCCTACAGTCAGATAGGCGACAGCAAGTGGCAGCAGCATCCCAGCAGCACCCCAGCAGCCTTGTGGAGATGAGGCTGGGGGATTTTGACATATCTGCTTTATACAAGAGAACAGGCAGGACTGAAGAACTGGTGCAGGCAGGGGGTGGGCCTGTGTGGGGGACAAAATTCAACCATACAGCTGATTCAAATGCTCACATCAGTGTGACTTTTCACCTAGAACGCAAGGTGCTCTTTTCATTAGATTGTTTTCATACATTTAAATGTCATTTAATGCATAAGAAAATGGCCTTGCTGAAGGGTTTTTAAATATTTTCTTCAGTATGTTTTATGAAGTATGTTGTATTATGCAATGAGACGGACAATTGTTTGTAATCACTAGTAGGCACAATTGGATAGGAAGAAATAAAAACTTATTTAAAAGATACATGTCTGAGCAATTTTTACATCAAGTAAAATACCATTTATTTTGGATTATCTCACAATTGTAGTACCTTGGTAATTAGAGAGATTTGTTATAAAATGAGAATAGGACATTAAACTAGAAACAAAACATTAAAATAAATACTGGATAGTTCTATAGAAACTGTAGTCCAGTAGTTCATGGACTAGAAGCATTGACATCATTTGGGAACTTGTTAAAATCATGCGCCCTACCTGAGACTCACTGAACAGGATTCTGTATTTTAACAAGATCCCAGACAGTTCATATGCACATGAAAATTTGAGAAGCACTTGTTTAAATGGCCAAATGAATCAAAGAAATGCCGAAATGATGAAGTTACTTTGTCTTTCTTAATAAGAGAATTTTATCATGACTCAGTTGTAACTGGATTATGCCCCTGAGGTCAGTGAACTGTGCACAGATACAGTGTATGTAAATAATAGGCAATCCCTCCAGGAGTTCGGGTAGTGATGACTTCGGGTGGGAATTATCTGGAAAGCTGTTCATATCATGGTAAACAATTACAGTATCAAATAAATGGATTGTGGACAGATGGCTAGTAGTGCTAAACTAATCACAGACTAAAATGGAGCAGCCCCGAACTGCAGTGGGTTCAGCTGATGAAAAGTTGATAATTCAGGGGGACCATAGAATTAACGTGAGGTTTAGAGTGGATGAAGTCAGTCTAACTCTTCACATCTTCAAAACCCGGAAAGAGGTGGCTTCAGAATATGACCAGATACAGCTAAATCATCGCACAGTTGCCTAATTACTAACTATGAAAGCTTTTATGCATGTTTATGAGATAAGAATAAACAATGTTTGCATTCAGGCCAACAGATACTATTGTTTAGCTTTGAGATTCAAAGTTGCATCTGAAGTCCATGCTGTAAAGTCCGTGGTAGTAAATTAGTATGGAGGCCAAATTGCTTATTCCAGAGCTAGAATTCTGAGGTAGAATCTATTACATTAGAAGTTGACATAATGAAGCCTGGGTAAATCTCAGAGTTTATACAAAAACAAAACAAACAAACAAACAGAAGAAAAAAAAAGCCCCACCAAACCAAAAACCAGAATGGCACAGTTGTGGGGAACACAGGAGCAGAGGGGAGTCAAGAGATCTTCCTGGAATGGGACAGTAGAGGTGAGACCGAGAGCGAACTGGGAGAGGGGAGCAAGGAATTACAGAAGCACAGGTTTAACACTCATAGCAATTAGCCCTTCAATTCTTTCTGTCATGGAGGAAGCCTTGGAATAGCCCTGTATTAAAAATGAAGCAGGCAAACAGATTGGAGAGGTTATTGGGGTGGGCGGGGGACAGTGGAAAGTGAGAGGGAGAGAAGGAAGGAGAGAGAGAGAAAGAGAAACAGGAGAGAAAAGTGAAAGGGGAGAAAGAGAAAGAGAGAAAGAATGAATGAGCATAGATACAGATACTGGATTTCCAAAGCTGAGTCCTTTCTGACACTTGAGGGTGCGGAGAATATGTAAGAAGTCTCTGTGAGCCCACCATTAGAACGGAAAGGAGCTGAGAATTTAGTCTCTGCTATGGTGTGTGGTGGCAAAAGGTGAGCAACAAAGGACAAACTGTGGATAAATCAGCTGCCCCAAGTTTTGCCCATAAGCAATTACCAGACACTACCCCTGCTGAAGGAGCAGTGCATATGCATGGGGGTCTTATCAACAGTGCCAGCCAGTTGCAGCAGTAAACAGAGGCAGATGACCTTCTTAAAACACCTTCCCTGCTGGAAGGAAGGAAATGAAGGAGTAAAGTTTGAGCAAAGAATGAAAATTTCCACCATTTCCATGGATCAGGCTCAAAAGCAAAGTTAATTTTGATTATAGAGACATAAATAAATTTTAACTTTTTACCAGTGGCTTTCGATGCTGTAAATCTTGAGCCTATACAACTGTATGCGTAGGATATAAAATTTATTAAGAACCTGTATTAGTATAAGCTTTTCAGAAAAAAAAATAAAATACACCAATAGAATATATATATATGTGTGTGAGTGTGTGTGTGTGTGTGTGTATATATAATATATATATATATATATATATATAAAGAGAGAGAGAGAGAGAGAGCAACATAGAGATAGGTTGAAACTGATGTTCTTATAGGAACTGGCTCACAAAATTATTTTATGGAAGCCGAGAAATCCCACAATCTGTTACGTGCAGTCTGGAGAACCAGGAAATCCAGTAGTGTAATTTCTTCAGTCCAAAGGTCTGAGCAAATCTCAGTGCCAGAAAAAAAAAAAAAGGACATTCCAGCTAAAGAAAAGAGAATTTGTCCTTCTTCTGCCTTTTTGTTCCATTTGGAATGAGGTCTGCTCACATTAGTGAGGGCAGATCAGTATACTCTCTCTGCTGAATCAAATGCCAGTCTCTTCAAGAAATAGCATATTTTGCCATGTATAATGCATGCCTACATTTTTGGCCCAAACTTACAGGAAAAAAACTTTTGTTTTAATTTTTGAATTCAATTATTTGTTTGTTTGTTTATATTTAGATACTTGTTTTCTCTATTACAAAGGAATTTTAGCATTTATTTCTGAACATATAACAGTACAAGAAATTTTATGTAACAAATAATTACAAAACACAAGAACAGATAAAAGGTACTTCAGGTACTACCCATGTATAATGTGCATCCTTATTTTTCCCTCAGAAATTTGGGCAAAAATGTGTGCATTATACAGGGAAAAATACAGTGACCTTGCAGACACACCCAGAAATAATGCTTTATCAGTTATCTGGTCATCCCTTAGCCCAGTCAAGTTGACACACAGAATTAACCATCATGGACCCCCTAACACCATGCAGGTCTTTGATGTTCAAGCTGTGTTCTGGCATGGGGTTCACGGGAAGATCACCATGAGCAGAGGACTAAGCTAAGCAAGTGGGATGCTGCTGCCCAGTCTTTCTTCCTCCTGATCATCCAATCACTCCACCCTTTCATGCTGGAAAACCTCTACACTTCTCTAACTTCTACCTTGTTTGAAGTTTAGGAGTCTGTGGCTCCTGTCCAGCAGCTCCTTAGTGTAGAAGTACATCTGAGAGCTGTGCTTTTTTCCCGTCAGCCAGGGTTCTCTTCACTTCGGTCACTGTTCTATCCACTGGAGTTGGCAACCCCTGGAAATGCCTAGGACAGCACTGCTACTGAGAACTATTACTGAGGCTCTTTATCCTCCCGTAGACAACTCTAAAATTTTCAATCTGTATTTCTTATTCTGATGGAGTCCCCTGACCTGGGGAGTGGCTGCCTGGTTGCCTTTCTCAGCTCAGGATCTAAATTCTGGTTCTTTTAGGGATATAAGCTGATCTGGAAATTAACTTATTCTGTACTGCTCAGAGTCTCCACCCCACAAACTGGACCCAATGACATTTCAAAAATAGTGCCCAGTGGCATTGAAGAGGTCATATCAAAAGAATTTAAATTTCTTTTATTGACTATGATGCATCATCCTTTGCTCCTTAAGACCTTAGGTCTCTGCAGCATCTGCAAAGACAATAGGTCTGTATTCTATGGTGACTAGAATGACTTAAGGTTAAAGCACAAATTGTAAAGGAATAAAAGGGGTATGTGCAGAGAATGAGTAAAAGAAAGAGCAAGTGAAGTTGAAGTCATGGAAATTAATTTCACAGGAAGGTTGTTATTGCCCCCTTTAGCAGCTAAAATTCACATACAGGCACATCTTAAGTAATGTGTCGAGCTGTCCAAAAGATAATTTGAATCCTGTCAAGGCAAACAAGAATATGCTCACAAATTCAAGAGCAATATATGTGCAATTTGCACAACATCAATTTCTTTGGTTGTTTTGGATGGAGCCATCACCATCAATTAAGTTAGTGACTCTTTGATTCAAATTACTTTTTGACATGCAGTCAACTAAATGTCTCACACAAGCATTATTTTCTGCAGGGTTCCCCAGGCAGCCATATAGTAAATGCAAACAGGTGGGAAGACAGGGCAGACTACTGCAGAAACAGCCTCCTCCCGCAGCAGGAGAGAATAACAACATGAAGAAATACAGAGGCATTATTAGATGGCCTAAAATAAGGCTTCTGAACAGAGAGATTTGCATGTTTATTACATTTTTCTACTAATTGAGGATATGTCCACTTGAGGTTGCCTCTTAATCCCACATTGGGTTGTTATAATCAGGTATCGAAGGTTAAGCAAGAGTAAGGCTGCCTCTTGGCCCATAGGGCAGCATGACTTGGCATGAACATGGATTTGGTAGGAGTGATCATGGCGAATAGTGATATTATTGACAATGTCACTGAAACAAAGCTTCATGGAGTCAACATGTTTTTAGTGGCATGGAAGTTAGAAAGCATTCTTTTGGCATGTAAGGATATTTGATGTTTGATAAAGAAATGCACAAAATGGGAGACTGGCCTCTGGCATAATTTTCCTTATCATGCTCAACTGCAGCGTCGCAATCCAGGCCAATGTTATCCATATTCCAGATAGACCTGGTTGAGGATTCCAAAAGACAGAGAAAGTCCCCGGATATTAGGACTTAGCCCCATATTCAGGTGTGTCCACATTGAGGACAAGGACAGAGACTTCATATCTTTTGTTCATGGCACTATCCCCAGAGCCTTTAACATATCAGGCACATAGTAGGTGAGGAAGTACACAACAAAACATAACTCTGTGGATAAGTGTATGTATGAAAGAATCAAAGAATGAACTAACTTTATATCTGGTGATCAGCACCAAGGAAACCTAAATTCTGGTCATGGCTTTGCATTAACCTGCTATATGACTTTCAAAATCACTTCAGTTCTGTGGGGCTCTGCCATATCTCTCTATAAATGGGATGATGACACAAATCTTGACCACATTGGGCCCCTGAGAAGACAACGTGATAGAATCCATGTGAAAATAGCTTGACAGTCTGAGAACACTGAACAAAGTAAATTGCTGGTTTTGTTTTATCATCACTTTCCACAGACATTGGTTCTTAAATAAGAACATTTCTAAAGGGAGGAAGCAGCACAAATCTCTTCACTGCCTACACCACAGTCCAATTTGATATTTCTTATGCACAAAATAAAATGTTTCATGGTAAGATATACAATTCCAATACCTTAGTGTTTACTGGTTTACAAAATTCAGGAGCATAAAATCCCAAGTTTCCCTGGGTTTTTGCCAAGCACAGAATACAGATGGAAAGCTGAACATTAAGCCTGTTATGCCAAACTTAAATTTGGCCATAAATTGCCAGGTAGTTTCAGTTCAAAGAAATATGGTAGTATTATCTTTAAAGCAAATTACAACTGAAAACCAGAAACCAGGGCAGGAAAAAACTAACAGGCGGAAGAGAAAATGTTTTCAACGGAAACAGGGATAAGGCAGGGTCCATTTTCAGCTCAATCTAAATGCTCATTTATGTTGCTTCGTCTTTCCTCTTATACGAAAATAACTTATTCATTCACTCATTAAATAAACATTTATACAATGTCCCTTAGGTTCAAGGCCTGTGGAGGTCATAATTAAAAAGGCATACTTATTGCTCTGTATCAGTTAGGGTTCTTTGGTTGCAAGCAAACAGAGAGAAAAGAAAACAACTCAGCTAACTTGCACAAAAGGAGGATTTGATGTTGGAATATAGAAAAGCTTTGAGATAGGAAGCAAGGATATGGGGAAACTCAAGATTTTAGAGAAAGTACAGAACAAGCTTAGAACAGATGGGAATCCAGAAGTCTGTTAGTAGACATTGCTCTCCGGTTGCACTCAGATTCTACTGTTGAGATGAACATGTCCAAATGATGGCCTCCATTTTTGTGGCCCAATATTTAAGATCTGAGATCATGAAAAAGAGAGACTGACTGAAAGCTTCAGTGTTTTCACCCCTTGATGGAATGGGGGTCAGTGAGTGGGGGGGAGGGTTTGGTAGGAGCGCGCAGTAGGAATATTCCAATTTTTATACCAGACAGGTAGCCTTAGAATGCACAGATGTGCTGAGCATTTCTACAAAGCAGAATGGTAATTCCCTGAGGAGACTAATGCACTATCAGGACAAGGGAGGTGCCCCAGCAGTGAATGCACTGCTCACCCTCACGGGGGTGTGCCTCAAACAGATGACCCTAATGACTCAGGCAGAGAGAGGCATGAAGAAAGCAATACTAAAAACACTGAAGTTTAGAGAGAGCAGAATGCGATGCTGGAGTTTAGAGAGAAGAACAATTAATGAAAGCTTCATTGTGAAGGGTGATATTTAACATTGGAAGAATTGAGTCTTGGCCTTGAAAATCATTGTTGTTTATTGTTCTGATTTCTTGCTTATTGTTCTGGTTTTGTAAGTTCTGACAATCCGTGAAGATCATTCGGCTCACAGTCAGGATCAACTCATTCCTAATTAGTCAGATGGAAAACAGGACCCTTTTGGCACTGTGTCCTAGACAGCTCTTCCCTCACAGATTCTGGGGTCGGAGTCTGACACGTGACAAACTGGTCTCAGAACTAAGGTACATGAGGTGATGAGAAATGCTTACTTTAGTTTAATTTTAGTTAATTTTCCCCTAAACCTGAGGACAAATGTTACATACCTTCAGAGAATTTTAAAATTCAAGATGTTTTTGTTGGACCAATGCATTTAAGACATGTGAAGTAGAAACAGACTGAAAATAATGCCCTTTAAAGCCAGTGAAATAAAATAATGCAGCTAAGGAGTCATAAATTCCGAGACCATCCAAGATGAATTCAAAGACTTTGAATATTAACATCCATTTATTTTACAAATGTGTGGTGACTACCTGCTAAGTGCAAAGTCCATGGGACAAAAGTGAAGAGAGGTGCAGTTGATGCCAGCTAAAGCCACTCCACCTAGGGATAGAGAATCACGTGCTGAAGGTGTTAATCAGAGCACTAGTGTCTTTTGGGGGTTATAGGCCATCAGCCAAGAACATCGGGAATGGGAGATGTTCTGAAGAAATGATGATACTTTTGTGATTTTTTTCATTCTCACTTCAGAGTAAATAAGCTGATTGAATGGCTCCTATTTGGGGAACTGAGACAAAGAGCAGTGTCGGTTATAGGATGGTTCCAGAGGATCGGCACTGTCAGAGGTCAGTCAGGTTCACAAGGCAGCAAGGAGGTAGAAAGGAAATGTACATAAAGACGGCTCTAAAGTGGGAAATGAGGAAGTTAAAAAATGGGTGGGCAAGGCTTGGGGGCTCTGGGTAGGTGTGGGAGATAGAAGGGGTGGGGAGAAAAAGGCAGTGAAGACAGCAGGGAGAGGGTGAGTACTAGGTTTTGTGCATTCATTATGTCATTTGGTTCTTGTAAGTATGTAAGATGGAAAATGTTATTTTTTATATTTTACAAATGAGAAAACTGAGACTTGGGCATTTATTAAAATGTCTAAGCTCCTACAGTGAATAAATAGTAGTATTTGCTTATTTGGGGCTACATGGCATTTTTTTTCATTTTACTACCACATTGCATTAAAATTATTGATTTATTTTTCTCTCCTAAAAAATATGATCTCCTTCAGGAAAGTGTTCATGTTTTACTGTTGTTGATAATTTTTAGAATATAGTATAACATTTTGGTTTTTTTCAAAAAGTTATCGTAGTAACAGTCGAGGAGACCTGAGTTTTCTTCCAAACTTGTCCTAATTCTAAAACTTCTGCCCTGCAACCTATTTTTAACCATGTACAGACACCCTACTCTTTTTGGTTTTGCACACCATACCTAATCCACCATGATCACTGTGAACTTCTGGTGTAAGTTACCACCCATCATTCTGATCACTGTCAAAGTTCCAAATGGGTCTCCTTTTGTCTCTGCATAGTCTAGCCTCAACTTAACATCAAGAATGATCCAAATGAAATATGTCAGATTATGGCACCCCTATGCTTAAAACCCTGTCAATGGCTCCTGAAGTCACTCAAGTTCAAAGTTCTTGCACTGGCTTAGAAGGCCTTCTATCATTTACACGATCCCCAGCCTCTCCTTCTACTCTTCCCTCACTCAGTCTGCCCCAGCCACATCAGCCCTCCTCTGTTCCTAAATACAGTAGGCACAGTCCTGCTTTCAGGTGCTGCACTGTCTGTTTGTACTGTCTGGACTTCTCACCCACAGAGATCTGTGTGTCTCATCTCACACTTCGCCTTCTCATTGAGCCCTGCCCTGAAGACCCTGTTTAAAAGCGTGTCATACATTCGACCCCTCCAAGAATCCTGTCTTCTTCATCCTCTACTATTTGTCTTTTTTGCACTTATTGCTTGCTCAAATACTACATAATTTTTGTTTATCATGTTTATCATTGTTAGATGTTTCCTCATGCTAAAAGGTGAGTACCACTAGTACAGGGGTTTTTTTCCCCCTGATTTAGTCCAAGTATCCAGATTATTGCTTGGTGCATATTAGGTGATTATAAATCTCAGATCAATGAATGGATGAAATCTTATTTTGGAATAAAGGAAAATAAATTTCTTTTAAATGACAGTCTTATAGATTCTGAAGAAGACTCCATAGACTTTTCTGAGCTCTTTTATCTCCTCAATCATTCTTTATTTTATGTGGTTTTCAGATCCTTTTCTCTGAGGGTTCATTCTAGATTTCCTTTGTCCCTTTCAAAATGTCGCTCTTCACACTGAATTCTACTTTAGGAGTAACATAATTATTCTAGAACTCATCAGTTCTTGGCTGACTGACTTAAAAAATCAATTGCACACCACAATATCACTAAGATTAAAAATTGAAATTGATTTTTTAAATTCATTATGTATTAATTCCACAAAATTATTACTATGATTTTTTCAGAAGTTTAATTGTCTTTCAAACACTGACTGGAGCCTGTGTGCTGTACAGGTTTGACCTCAGACTTTGTGGGAAGACCTCATTGCACAGATGCAATTCACATATACCACTTCTCTGCTCCTGGTCACAATGTGCTACATTCACAATAAGCATGTTCCAGAAAGGAAGCATCAATGTGAAGTTGCAGGACAGGCCTGGCGGGGTCAGTGTTGATATTTTGACTTGGGTGGAGTGAAGGCCTTTAGGAAAACCCAGAAACTATCAGAGAATTCAGTCTCTCATCAGCCAGGCCTTTGAAGTTGATGGCCAGTTTGCTTAGGACAAGTGACTGACAGGCTGTGAAACCATAGGGAAGATATATATAGTACACACATAGATACCAATTGACCAGAATCAAATGGACAAGAAAGGGTGTGATATCTGCAAAAGCAAATGTATGCAGTTAGACCCCCTCCCCAAAGGTGGCCTAGATTGGAATAAATGATAGATGTGGAAATGATGAGTGATCTTAGACCACTGGCACAAGGCTATATGTGCTTGAGATGTAGATGAGATAAAAAGCTTTTTAATTTTCCCCCCAGCTGTGATTAATCAAAAGAAAGAGCATTGATTTAAAAAGAAATTTAGATTGCCTTTAGAAGGACAGAACACCATATTTGGAATTACTGCACACATGTGTTGTGAGAGAAAAGCTCCCTTTACACCTTGCTCTTAGCAACAGAGGCGAGTAGAAGTTGTTCCAGACCTTGTTGGGATGGAACCAACTCTTACATGGGAGAAAGAAGCCAGCAAACACTTAGGGTTGACTGATCACAATATATTTAGGTTAGAAATCTTCCTCAGGGTACATGTAGGGAAATAGCACCTCAAAAAGTTAATGAACTTCTTAAAAATTCTCGTGCTAAGAATGGAAAATATGGCATAAATTGAAGCAAGTAGAACATTATCAATAGTAGTCATGTAAATCTACTACTGTGAATACCCAGAGAATACTGTATTTAATTGGCATATGTAAGTAATGCATACTAATTACAGTCATCCTAACAGAACCCTAGAATTCAAAAAGAGACTAAAAATACAGGAGATGGTAAATGCAAATAATAGGTATACACTCAACTATGTGAAAAGTTCAAAGAGCATGTTAACTGGGTGGGCTAGCCATATAACAAGGACAGCTAACACTCACAGAAATAAAGTTACATCACTCCCCAACCCCCAAAAAACTAATAAAAAATTCTTCCATCACATTCTTGATGTCTTTACATAATTGGAAATCACGTGATGATGCAGAAGTTGACAATGAAAATGATGTTTCTAATGGTTTCAATAATAACACGGAGTATGGTTATTCACTAAAAATCATTTTCCTGTTTGATAACAATTTGGTCACTTCTGGAGGAATCACATCACAAAATGCAATGAATAAATCTCTTGACTATGGTGTGTTGCAGTCAAATGGGAAAGAAAGAGAATGTGACATTAGGCTTCAGGTTTAACAAGGAATTAATTATCATGTCCTGTCTATCCCTCTGTGCAAATTATAATTTAAGCTATGCACCAAAGTCCTACCTCCTCTGAAAACCTTTCCTGATATTAACTTGTGTGGTTTAATATTCATAGGATAAGCTCTCTCCCACACATGTACACATGCAACATATCCACACATACGAATAATCATAAAATGCCTGCTTCTTGCATCTTACTCATCTCCATCATTCTCTTTTCATTCATTTTTCATGCTCCGTGTAGTGAATTCTCATGAGAGCTTCTGTTGATGCTGTTAAAATATACTTTTTTCTGCACAAACCCTCCAGTGCTTTCTCACCTCTTTCTGAGGAAGTCTGTTCCAGTGACTCACAAGACCCTCCTCAATCTCTACTTTTATCATTTTGCATCCTTTTATCTCCTTCTCTATCCTTCTCTGGCTTTTCTTTGTCTATTCTTCAAACATCCTTGCATCAGGGCCTCTGCCCAGAACATTCATTTCCAAGATATTTACAAATTTCCTTCTTTCCTTTAGGTACTTGCTCAAACATCATCCTCTCAGAGAGAGGATCCCTGACAAGTAAATTTAACAACATCGTTCTCCAGCACGCCAGAAGCCCCCTTTCTTGCTTCGTCTTTCCCCACAGTACTTATCTAACATTCCATATGTATTTCTTATGTATAATCACTTTTTTGTTTATTCTATTTTTCTATCTTTTGCCACTCAGCCCATCCCATTTGTGCTATTAGAATGTAGCTCCATAATGCCATAAGTTTTGTCTGTTGTGTTAACTGGTATGTCCTCAAGGTCTACATAGATGCATGTTCATTGAGTTGATTAAGCCCACCATCCCCCTTACACACACACACAACATTATAAGGAGGTAGTATAGTTCGTTTTTTTACAGATTAGGAAAGACATACTAGAAGATAAGTAATTGGTCTTAGATCATGAGAGGAAAATTGAGATAGAACCCAAGGAAGTCCAACTTTGACACTGTACTTGTATATCTACCAACAGTCATGTTCTAGAGAATTCACGGCAACAGTATTTGTAATAGATCCAAGATGGACACTCAAATGTCCATCAAGAGTAGAGTGGAAATACTTGCACAGTGGAAAACCATACACAATGGGAATGTAAAGGATAGCAAAGGAATTAGTCAATAATATAATAACTGCATGGTGCCAGGTGGGCACTGGAAATATCAAGGGAACACTTTGTAAAGTATACATTTGTCTAACCACTCTGCTGTACAACTCAAACTCATACAAAGTAATACTGAATATAAACTGTAATTGAAAACAAATAAAATAAAAAATAAACCTAGGAGACCCTTACTTCCCCAAAACTGTACAGTATGGAAATTATTGTGAACAAAAGAAGCCAAAAATAAAGAGTCTATATTATATGATTCAATTTATGTATATATGTACATGTATAAACAAACAAAGAAAATGGCCAAGCAGATGTATTTTGTTAGAGGTCAAGATGGCAACCAGGTCCTGTGGACGTGGTGTTAATGGTACAAGAGCAGAAGGAAATAAGAAATGAGCTTCTGGGGTGCTGCTAATATTCTTTACTTCTTTTTAAATTTGGGATTTGGGTACAAGTAGATGTGAAAATTTATTGATTTGGGAAGTTATATGTTGCAAATTATTTGTGTGTGTTTGTGATGGAAGAATTCTAAGATGTCCCTAAGATTCAAGTCCCCTGCAGCACACGCCCTGTGTAATTCTCTTGCTTTGAGTGTAGGTGGGACCTACAGATATGATGGGGAGTCGTTTACTTCACTGGGTTAAGTTACCTGACAAAGGTGATGGGAGAGTTACTCCTGCGATTATGCTTCCTTATATAAGACTCTATTATAGTAGATTGGAGAGAGATGCATCTGCTGACCTTGAAGAAGTAGAAGTCACCTCACAGAGAGCCATGTGGCTGGAGTCTGAGGATGGTCTCTAGGCACTGAGAGTGAGCCTCAGACAGTAGTCAACAAGAAAATGGGGATCAGTCCTATGACTGTAAGGAACTTAATCCTGCTAGCAACCTGAATCAGTAAGAATTAGATATGAATGGTGAGAGGAGAAATATCACTGGGTCTTTCCCTCTCACACTGGAATTCATTGCAATTTAAAATAAGTCACCTGAATACAAGAATGCAAGTGAGGAGAAAAAATAGGCATTTTCCTATTAAGCAAAAATTGGGATTTCATGTTAGGGGACCAGCACTTTGTCACTTGAGGTTAGGCAAATGGGAAGATCACTTAGTACCTGTGGTGCCCAAAGACAGATCCCCTTGTGCTTTAGAAAGGCAGCAACAGAGCAAAGAGCAGGAAAATAAAATTTTCTAAGAAAGTTGACTTTATTTTGTACTCCAAATTACTGAACAGAAACACATCAGTTAAAAAAGAAAAATGCATGTATATATACACACATGCATACATAGAGTTGACCCTTGAATGACTTGAGTTCAATCTGTGCTGACCCACTGCTATGTAGATTCCTTTTCAATAAATACGCAATTGGCCCTCCATATCCCCAGGTTTCACATATGTGGATTTAACCAACAGGGAATCAAAGACAGTATTTTTGATCTGCAGTTGGGAATCTGTGGATGCAGAGGGCCAAATGTATGCATTGTCCTACATTGTTTTATGTAAGGAAATTGAGAATAAGTGGATTTTGCTATCTATGGGGATCCTGGAACAAATCTCCCTGTGGCTACTGAGGAACAACTAAGTATTTTCTGGAGTCAAAAGTTATATACAGACTTTTGACTGCATGTGGGTCTGTGCCCCTAACCTGTGCATTCTTCGGGGTTAACTGTATGTGTATTCATGCATGTGATGTCTCTGACAACCCAATAAAACAGTCTGAGAATTCTATGTGGTTGATGAGAGTCAGATTTAAATTTTATATTAAGAAATGATGTAATTGCCCCTTACAAGCTTCACAGATCCAGTGACAAACTAGACCATTAATATTAGCAGATTGGACTTTATCCCTTTGTTTAGAATCACAAAAAATTGGACTGAGACTGATAAGAGCCCTGAACAGAGCATGTGGATGGTTAAAGAGAGAGGTGTCCATAGGCTTTTGTTGATCTCTCAAACTTAAGTTTTGAGTCTTTCTCCTTCATATTGTCCTGTGTTGATACTGTGCCTATAAATTAACAGTATCTGAGATTATTCATCCTTTTTCCCATTCCCATTTTTTTTCATTCTGTTTCTTTTTTTCTTTTCCCTTGGTCTTTCTTGCTCTCATTTTCCCTATCTTTCTTGTCATCCCCAGTGGAAGGGACATGATCCTGAGGAAGCTTCAGTTGAATGGAGTTCTTTCCTGTGTCATCCTCTACTCTAAAAGCAGTACTGATAGGCCCTGACACATTAATAGCTATCTGTGGAATGGACAAAGAGAGGGATGAGTAAATGAATGAATGCATGAACTTACCTCCTCTGCTAATAAGGCTCAGACAGCATTAGACGGAACTGCTGTTATGAGACACAGCAGCTCCATCCACTGCTGTCCATCTGTTCAGCTTCCAGGTAGCGACAGGTCTGCCCTCCTCGTTGCCTTACCTCAGCTCCACTGGTGACAGTGATGGAGTTGACAAGATGTCAGCCGACCCTTATTGATTATGCATGATCTCATTAGTAAAACCTCGGCCCAGTGTGACCTAATCCTTGCTGGGAAAGACTGTGATATATGAGGACCAGCACTTTGTCACTTGAGGTTAGGCAAATGGGAAGATCACTTAGTACCTGTGGTGCCCAAAGACAGATCCCCTTGTGCTGTAGAAAGGCAGCAACAGAGCAAAGCGCACAAAAGCTATGTGGGTCAAACAAGTCACTGGGAGCCCATCTTGACTGTGAAGCTAGTAATTTATTTATGTTTTGCTAAAAATGCATCTGCTCTGGTTGCCCTGGGACACTTGTCCCAGTAAATAGCAAAGTCAGAAATGGGGCAGAGAGAGTCGTGCTTGGACCTTCTGAGATCCTTGAGCTCTGAGACTTTTATTTCCTTTGTTAGAATGAGGCATGGTCTAACCAGCCCTGTCCCCTGCCCCTGCTCTCTGCTGCTCAAAAAGTCATCTTTGTCACCATAGGCAGAGATAGCAAAATCACTTACATGTGATGACTCTGGTCAGTCTAAGGAACAGTTTTAGAATGGAGCTCCAATAGAGTGGCTGACCAGATCAGGGCCACTGTGAGCACCAATGGTGCCATTGTGTGACTTACGAAAGGAAAACTCTTCTTACTCCGTGTGGAAGATCTATAAAAAGGTACACCTTTCTCTGTACTGAGGCAGCCTATTGTTTTTCCCATTTATTCTCTCTTGTGGGCCATCTTTGTGCGTTGCCCAAACTGAGCCACCTTGGTCTTGAGTTCTGAGTCCTGAGCACAGTGTAGCTGGTTCAGTCTTATCCCGGGAATTTTGCTGTCATAGATGGGCCATCAGATGAACAGGCTGTGTATAGTGAACCACTGTGGACAGTGACTATGGAAGTATAGTATCTTGAAAATGTGGAGTGTTTCACTTGGAAGCAAATGCTTGGTGTCATCCCTGCTGAATGAGGAAACTGAGGCTTAGAGAAGGCAAGTTCCATGAATTGCCCTGTTTAAGTTAATGAAAGAGGAACAGGGTGTCCAGAACAAATTCACTCCCAACATGCTTGGCTAGGCTAAAGAAAAAACATAATCTGTGTCCAGAAATAGGTGGCTCTCCTGCTCCAAGCACAATCACTTAGTGTTAATAAAAGAAAAAAATCCCTTCCTTGTTTCAATCATCCTCTTTATTAGTACTGTTTCCTGACTGAGCCAGTCAGGGAAGAATCATCAGTAAATATTGCTTATTAAATGCTTGGGTCAGGTTATCTGCCTGTCAAGCAGAGGGGGTGGGCGTGCACTAGGGCCCTTGCTGCTGAGTGAGTGTTCTTGGCCTCCCTGCACACACCTCAGCAGCACCCGGCCTTTAATAAGCGTTGTGTTCAGTGCCCTTTTTAAAATGATTGAATTATGGCTTTTTATGGCTCCATAAAAGCCTTTATTAATTTTGGGAAGCTGCTGCATCTTCAGATCCTGTCCAGTCCCTGCCGGGAGGTTAAATTATTCATGCGGCTTCCAATTGGCTATGTTGATTGTGTTCTGAAAGGAACAACAAGCAGGGCTTTTTGTTTTCCGAGGAGGTTGGGGGGAGGTTATGGGGAGAAAAGAAGGGTATGGGTGTCCTGAAAAAGAGACACCCCAAGGGCCTCATGGGGTGTTTGAGACAGGGGAGTAGGTCTTGTGGTGGACAAGGAACTTGTTGGACCAACATCTCAGTTCAGGGGAAAGGGACGGTGAACTTTAACAGTGTCTGTTATGGATATGTGCCCACATGTATGTGTGTGCTCACGTATGTGTGTGTTAGCTCTCCCACCATGGATTTTTGTTGTTGTTCTGAACATGAGAGTAAAATATTGCTTTCATAGACATAATTCTAGCTCACGGCATGCTTTCCAACATACTCAGTATTATTTTTAACCCCCCTATGATAGCATATTCTGCTGAAATAGCAATTTTGCCATGTTTATTTCCTGGGGCATAGGGTGTATCTCAGGAATTTGGTGTTGCCAAGTGCTGTGTATCCTCCAGGTGGCCACACTGAAAAGCAATCAAATCTTTTGATTCCAAGGCCAGTGCAACTACCATGATAGCTCTGCTCCCTAGGTCATTGCCAGCCGCAGTGTATGTGGAAGGAATGCTATCCTGGGACTCTCACCACTACCACCCGTCACTGAATTCTCTACCCTACTTTAGACATGCAGTGCACACACACACACACGCATGTGCAATTATAGGTTAAATTCATCCATTCTCATCTCTTACAGCTTACAAAGAGCACGGAGAGTTGCCCCTCCCTCTCCTTGTTGTCTGCCTTCCCCTGTGCTACGGCCCCACCTGGGCTTATCTATGGACTCCTTCAATGCTCTGCTTGAAAATCACCTCTTCCATGTTCCTTCCCTAGGTAACCTCTCCCATGCTGCAACGTCTTCCTGAATCAGAAGGTGCTAGGGTGGACCAGAATGTGAGTGCCACTCAGGATCAGAAGACGATGTGCTAAAGCTGACCAAATCACTTCCCCTCCAAAGGGCTATAATCCATGAAGGGGGACACCAGCCCTGCCCAGCCTGCTTCCCAAGGCTGTTATGAGGGACACTGGAGAGAGTGGATGGAGAAAGGATCATAGAAAGTGAAAACTATTACATACATTTTATATAATTGTGATCCTTGCTGTAAGAAATAGAAAATAAATAACAGAGATCAGGAAATGCTGATGTTGTCAGAGAAGACCCGACTAGTTCCTTTTGCCCCCGTGTGAGGCTGCTGGAGAGATTGCAGGCCAGCCAAATGTAAGAGTGAAGGAGCAGACATAGGAGTAAGCGTGGCTTTGTGCCGAGAGACTAGCAGTAACAGGAGGCAGCTGATGAGTTTCAAGGATACTGCGAAGCTGCAGTTGACTCTCAGGACAAACTTCTGAAAATAGGGTTTGGGTAAGAAGTAGTGAAACAAGTGACTAGACTTGGGGTAAATGAGAAGAGCCCTTGGCCTGGAGATGAGGAGTAATGTTGTTATCAGGACTAAAAGCATAAAGAAGACGAGGCTGTCTTAATGCTGAGTTGAGCATTATGCTCATTTAGGGCTCCCTGAATATTCTAAAAGTCTAGGGAAAGGATTGCCTTTAGACTGAGCCAGGCTGTATAGATGGGATAAGTTTACAATGTGTGACAGTCCTGGATGTGTCCTCCCTTACCCTCCTTACACACACACACACACACACACACACACACACACACACACAGAGATTCAATTGAAACAGCTACACAGAGTAAAAGGAAATTTAGAAACATGAGGGCTTTGGAGAACACGGGGTCAATTTAACAATATGAGACTTTTTTAATGCTCACTAAGGTGCTAATTTTAAAGATTTTTAGCCTTCTTAGATTCCCTTGAAACTCCATATGTTATTATCTGGTACTGTATAGAGCAATTTCTTAGAGGCACTGTAGTTGCTACTAACACTGCCAAGTCCTTTATTTTTCCCTCCTGTTTCCATTTGCCTCCTCTCTTTTCCCCAACTTTGTTCATGGTCACACTTTCTCTGTTATTTCCTGTGTATAGCATTTTGATTTGACTACCTGCTTTTTAACCCTTACCCTTTATGTGACCTGAATTCCACTCAAAAGCTACTACTGCCTTCCACAGTAACATTGAGAAATCAGTCACTGTGTTTCTTCAATCTGCCACTTGTGTAACTTAAAATCTTTCTCAGGGTCTTACTCCATCGGGTAGCAGCAGCCCTGGCTTCACCAGCAAACAGGAAAGGTGTGGAATAAACCTCTTCACATTGGAGTATTTGGTATAAGCAAGTGTTGTTCAGAGGTAATTAACATGTGAAAAAATAAAATTTATTTTTTCCTCCAATATTTATTAAAGTCTGAATAATGCCAAGTACCAAAGACATGACAAAGCCCACGTTTTCATGGTGTTTAGATCCAGTGTGGGAAGATGGGCAGTAAAGTGATAAATACCTGAAATTTCAACTGATGATATTTCTGACATTAAAGCAGAGACCAAGTATTTCTAACTCTGATAGAAATCCTCTTTGGTTTGGTTATGGCGTTGTTCCTATCAGCAAAGGTGGGTGAGGAAGTGAAGGGGTTACTGGAGCACGGACTTCGCTAAGACCGAGAGCATAAGCTGCCCCGTCTCCTGCCTGCCCCCCAGTCAGCTCCACGGGCTGCTTGTTTATACGTGTAGTTTATGTCAGCTTGAGCCCCGAGGGGAAGGCTAAGGCTTCAGCTTGAAATGCATATGTAGAAATGCAGTAATGATGCTTGAAGATTACGAGTTCCCGAATGACACCACATGGAACTGGCCAGGTACAGGGTGTAGTGGGTCTGTCCCTGACCACTTTGAGGCTTCCTTTGACACCCTATGTTCTTGAAACTTGGGAAATAATAGCATGCATGGAAAAGCACCTATTTTGAGTCTGTTTACCAAGTCTTGTTCTTGGTCTTTTTGTGAAGCAGTCGTATGGGGAACATGTTGCTGTAAAGGTCAGGTTAAGACTTTAGGGACGAGGAGAGGGGGACACTCCTTCTGGCCTCACATGAACACTGAATATCTGCCAATTAAAATCCAAAGAAAATATTTGTAAAATGATCTAAGTCCTCAGGAAAAAAGTGATTCGTATGGAAGCCATTCAGGTCTCACTCCCTTCGGCCCCCAGAAGGTCTTGCGCAGACGCAGGTGGGGCTGTGGGAGCTGCTCTGCAAGTGGAAAGGCGAGAGCTGGGTGAGGTCTGCCCGCCTCACAGTTCCGAGGAGACGCTGCAAGGAAAGGCACTTTGAGCGAGAGCAAAGGACACAACCCCTTTCTCTTTACGCATGGCAAATCAATTCAGTGTCTTTCATTACCACCTGAAAACCGAATGCACATGCGAACAATAAACTTTAATCTGGTTGACAACAGTTTTTAAAAAAACGCACTGAAAGCAAGTTTCAGCAGCCTGACATACTTTATGACACTTATTAAAAAGACACACTTGTAAGTCAATTAACCTGGCCAATGGTACCTTTTAACTTGTTTTCTAAGCAGAAAGGCAGCAGGAAAAGGGCAAAGTTTCTATCCATAAGGTTCTAAGTTGATTTCTTTTCCCCTAAAGTAAAGGTGGCTGGCCTGAGCTCCAACTAATATATGTAAGCCTGCAGTTCCCCTGCCTCTAATACCTGAAAAGTTCAAAGGAAAGGCTTGTGGGAATCCTCCCTTGGCATTCTGATGGTATTCAAAGGCGAATGGAGGCCTTACCTATAAAGAGACAAATGTGCGATGAAATTGGCAAAATATGGGAGTTAGATGAGAAACATGATGTGCATAACTTGGTTAGTAAACATTTCTTTGGTTTGTATTAGAAATGTGTGTAGTGAGGGGAAAATAAATCTGTCTACTTTTCTTAATTGTTTCTCAGGGTAGGAGCGCTCTCTCCCCCTGAACCAGGGAACTCCTAATCCCTAGTAAGTAAGAAAGCAAGTATATGATAGATAGATACATACATACATACATAAATAAAATGATCTTTTAAAAAATTTCTTGTACTTTTTTTAGTTCCTTAATTTTGTGATGCATAAAATGTTAAAAACTTGCCACCTTGTCTTCACTCTCCAAATATTAAAAGTATAACTATCTTAAAAGATCAATTTATTATAGTTATTAAAATTCCATGGATTGAGCAAAACAAAAATAGTAGCTATTTACTAAGTAAACATTTACAAAATGTTTACTAAGAGTATTTCAGTAGCATACAGTTCTTAACAAAAAATCAGGTATGTTTTGGCCTCTGGGAGCACTGTAATTTCTTTTTTCTATTCTTTTCTTTTTTCTTTCTTTTTCTCTTCCTTCCTCCTTCCATCCCATCCTCCCTCCGTCCCTTCTTCCCTCTCTCCCTGTTCTCTCTCTCCCTCCTTTCCTTCCTTCTTTCCCTCCCCCCTTCCTCCCTTCCTCCCTTCCTCCCTTCCTCCCTTCCTTCCTCCCTTCCTTCCTTCCTTCCTTATTTCCCTCCTTCCTTTTTTTTCTCTTTCTTTCATCTTACAAAAATGAGAATAGAAGTTTCAGTACTTTCTTTGCTAGTAAGCTTCCTGTTCTTGACTTTCGATATATTCTTATTCTCTAACTAAGCCTTAAGGGATTGGGATTGGAAAGGCTCTGGCAGAGGAAACAGTTTATTCTTACAGAGATTAAAAACAAGGGGAGTATTGGCCTACTTACTTAATCGCTGAAGCCTAAAAAAGGATAAGAACAAGTTTAAACAGTTTAAAATTGCAGAAGAATTGGGTGCCACCTCTTCAAGGCCCTGTGGCTCTGGGACCTTACAAACTGATGTCAAATGCACACACTTCTTTAATGAAGTCATTGTGTTTATAAGCCTGGACTCCCTGCAACATTGACCTTTATCTGAAATGAGGACATAAAGCAATTTAGCTACATTTACACTTTTTCACATAACTTTTGTAAACTGTAATCGAAGTCCTACTAATACAACATTTTGTGGTAAAATCGGTTCCCTGCATGGATGTGCTGTTGTGCACAGTTAACCCTGAGCGGAGCCTGACCGTAAATACATTAATCAGTACACTAATACATATTCAAGCCAGTCATAAATGGTGTTTCCCTTCTCTCCTTTTCTACCTACTATCAGCATAAATGGAGGAGTTGTTGTTGGGTCAAGGAAGTTTTCCATTAGAAATTAAATTTTCATTGTGTAGAAACACATTCTTATAGACTTCAAGTTATTTTGACAGAAAAAGCAATTTAAAATAATTCTGCCTATTGAAATGTATATTTTTAACCACTACTAGGATGATCTATATTTATAAGTTTTTTGCAGAAGCCATAAAGGGAAAGATTGACAGGTACAAATAGAAACTTTAGAATGGCGACACTAAAAAATGAAGTTCATTGACAAATGAGAGATTTGGAGGAAATACATACAGAAGTTTTAATAGGCAAATGATGGCTATCCCTATTATGCAAAGAGCTCATACAAATAAATTACAAAAAGGAAAAACTCAAGGAATAACAAGAAATAATATGGAAAGGTATTTCAAAGAATAAATAAATACAAAACTGAGTTAAATACATGGCTAAGATACAAAAAAATAACATTTTATATCTATGATATTGCCTAAAATTAAAAAAAAAGTTTCACCTTATCAAAAACTGTTTTCTACAACATTATTGTTAGGACAGCGATTTTGCAGGTCTTATTGAAAGCCATTTGTAATATGTGGAGAAAGGGGAACCATTTTGCACTATTGGTGGGAATGCAGACTGGTACAGTCATTGTGGAAAGCAGTATGGAGATACCTCAAAAAAATTAAAAATGAATCAGCCTTTTGACCCAGAGATCTCACTTCTGGAAATATATCTGAAATAACTCTAAACACTAATTCAGAAGAACATAAGCACCCCTATGTTCATTGCAGCATTATTTATAATTGCCAAGATATGGAAGCAGCCCAAGTGTCCATCAGTAGATGAATGGATAAAACAACTGTGGGACATTTACACAATGGAATACTACTAGGCCATAAAAACGAAGAAAGTTTTGTTCTTTTTGACAGCATAGATGGACCTTATTTCACTTATGCGAAGTGAAATAAGCCAGTCAGGGAAAAATAAATACCATATGATTTCACTTATATGTGTAATCTAATGAACAAATTGGACTAACAAGCAAAATAGAGACAGACTCTTAGATAGGGAGCAGGATGACAGCTAGTGGGGGGGGAGTAGCGGTGATTGCAGGAGTGGGGAGGAGGGTATAAGGGGTCTAAATGGTAATGGAAAAAACGCAATAAAATTTTTTAAAAATTTAAAAGATAAAAAAGCCATTTGTATGTGTATAAAAACTCTTAAATACATGTAAAGGTTGGTCATATAATTCTACTTTCAGATGTCTGTTTTATATAAATATCTACATAACTGGACAAGAATGTTCAACTCTACATTCTTTGAAACAATGACTAATTGGAGACAAGCTATGTTTCCATCATTATGGGAAAGGAAAGCTGCATTGTAGCACATCCCCAGTGGAGAATGGTCTGGAGCCACTTAACAAAAGGAGGAGAATTTCATGTGTGATAGAGGAAGATTTTCATTATATTCTGACAGTTCTTGATCTTGAAAAGACAATTTTCTCAACACTATGAATAACATTAAATATTTTTTTTAGAAATATATAAGTGAAAAAACATATCTTAGAAGCTATAGATACCACTCCTAATATCCACGACTTCAAATAGCCGAGTATAAATGGGGATTTCTGCTGAGTGATGGGGGATTCTGTATTGTTTTAATGCTTTATTGAGCCCATACTGTCTGTATTTGTATTTTTAAAAATACTGTTAAACTTTTCTTTGTCCGGGGATGTGAAAATTACTGTGAAGAGAGTTCAAGTAACTAACTGTACTATCCTTAAATTCAAATACCTCCTTCTAAAAATGCTTTTGTAATTCTCACAGTACAAAGATCTATCTAATCAACACTTTCCAGTGCTCAGATATTATCCAATCAGCTGTTGGTATGTGGCTCAATATTTTTTCCTGTAGAAAATATGATACCTGAAGATGAAAAGAAAAGAAAAAAAAAGTGTATCCAGCTCTTGGAGCTCTGTGGGTTTCAGAACACCATTATTAGTAACTGAAATATAAACTAAGTGGAGTTGCTTCCACTCTACAAGCATTTTATCATTTTCCAGCAGGCATTCTGTAGTCCATGCTCTTTAACACAATGTACAAATGGGTACAGGAATCTGGGCAGAGAAACTCAGTGAAGTGCTATGTCATAAAATCTGTAAAGATGGATATATAAATGTACAAAGAATATAAATTATAGGCCGGGATAAACACCCCACAAGGTTTTAACAGAAAAATTGACTCAGATAGAATGAACATTCCATAATGTTGTAGTGAAATTTTGTTCAAATATCTGATGTATTTTTGTAAAAATATTTGGTACTTTATTGAACAATGGTAGTGACAACGCATTTTTTTATTAACTCAACGATATGAGCACACAATAACTCATAGATAGTAACAGTAAATGTGTGCTTTACAAAAAAAGTTTGTATTTGCTTCCTCATGATATTAAGTTAGACATCTTTTCAAAGGGTTGTAGAAAAGTTAAAAAGCAAAGCACCTAGTATTGAAACTGCTGCTTTAAAGAAGACAGAAAATAAAAACATAGTACAGGATAGTGAGGCTGAAACTACAGAAATACTGGGTAGGCTAGAGTGATGTCTTTTGAATATTTATTTTTCAAATCTACAGAATCACTTATTAACAGAAGTGTGAAGAAATGAAAAGTGTCTAGGGTTGTAGATAACATTATATACACCCTACATAAATCCCTGAATAATGAAAAGCCCAAGTTCTGAATCACATAATGTATAAACTCTTTTCCCCTCCAAATGTTTACTTACAACCAAAGAAGAAAATAAATTGGAAAATTTTACTTTAAAATGGAAAGAATTTTGTTGTCAGTCAGTTTATGCTGCTGCATATATTCAGCTCGGAAGGCAGAAAAAAAAGCCTATAAGCTGGGGACACTACTGCATGCAGTATTTGACTAAACTGAAAAATGAAATACTCAGTTGGAGTTTGGTGTAAGGACAGGCTTTGGCAATGCCGTGGCCTGCAGACTGTTATTAGTACTACTGGGTCCAGGCTGCCACTCTCTTAACGCTCCCAGTGCAGCTCAACAAGAGAGCATCTCCACAGACCCATTCCATGTTTCTTCTTATAAGGTTTTGGTTCCCCTAAATTCCGAGGCACATAAAATAAATTGTTGTCTATTTTGAAAAATGCATAAATCACACACAGAAATACATACGGGAAAGGCAGAGAAATTTGTCTCAAATCTAACAATACTACTAAGAGTCTAACAAGTTTTCAGAGTATCATAATGAAAATAATGGAGCATCCAGAATGGTGCAAACCTCTGACACCCATAGCTCAGAAAAGAAAGCTGTATGTAAAATGTAAGAAATGAAGAGTTGAATTATTTCCTCTAAATGCTCTTACTTCCTCCCTAAAATAAGGGTTTTCTGCATCTTCCCACAGTGCGATATAGACCACAAGTCCTGAAAGTGTGGATGGCACTTTTTTTTAAAATCAGGAGCTCTTTACTGTTCTGAGAGTTTATTTTCTATCCTGTCTGGGCCTTGTCACTGGGCACCCTCTGTTGCTGATGGGCCATGCCTTCGTGCCCCAATGATGCTGAAGTAGCTTGTTTTATGAGATCATCTAACACCCAGAGCCAGCTTGTGGGCTCTGACTCACTTTGAAAGGGTAGGGGTGACTCTCCAGGACAGTCTGTCCATGCAGAGCATTTAAAATGCATAAATAAATGAATTTGTGCACTTAATTAAATACTTTTGTGTAATTCTTAACACTAACAATTGGCCAAATGCTAAATAAGCAAGAAATGATCGGGACTTCTGAACTTTGGGAACAGAAAAGTCAGGGACTACACAGTTTCAGAAGCACTTCGACTAAATGTATCACTGGGAAGACTAAGAGGGGATGTCACTCAGAACCAAACAGGGCCACTGAAGAAGGATGGTTGGATCAGACCTGGAACAGGTGTGAAGAAAAATGACAGTCCTGATTTCTAAGTCCGACTAAGTTGAGAGAGCCTTTCTTCCCTTTGAAACAAGAAGCAACTCTCCAGGTGGATTTTCTAAGCTGTAGTTTAGGGGGAAACAACCACAAACAAATAGCACCAAACATTTCTGACAAATGGATGGCTCTGGTGCCTCAGGTACATAGGAAGGGAAGGGAAGGATAAAAATGGACACAGAAGTAGAAAGGGACCCAAAATGAATAATGAAGAATGAACACGATCTCAAAAGAACACCTGCTAGACTGACAAGAGAAGAGGAACATAAAAACAAAGTAAGATAAATACTCATCTTGCAGATATGCAAGATGGAAGGAAGGGAAGAGGAAGCAGGTATAAGGCAGTGATATAAATGAATTACACAGTAGCAGGCTTGTTTTACCACCCGCTTGAATCAGTGCTATGCAAAGATCTATGATAACAGCCACACTGTTTTGTTGATGCTCAAAATAAGCAAGAGTAATCAGGAGGAGTGATGGTGAAGCCTAGAAGTTGGGTCCATCTGTCTTTCCCTTTTCCAGGGCTCTGGTTATTATTATTGCAGTGGAACTCACTCGTCCAAGTCCACAGATGTAAGTCATTCTGTACAGCTGAGTTTCCTGATAGGTGAATGTTTGCCAATTTACAGACTGAGACTTTATGTTAAATCTTTAAACTGAATCCTTTGTTTTAATATATTATAACCTACTTTATTGTTATTTATGTTCATCACTTTTCTTTGGGCCCTGGCCAAATTAGACTCCAATGGCTAATATGTTTGTTTGTTCTTGATATTTACTAAATCACTGTAGATTCTGTGCCTTTCTATTTTATCTTTTATTTTTTCTAGTTACTTATCCTAGTACCTCTGTAGTTTTAACTTTAAGATCTCTTATCAGCCCTTAATTATATGATATGTTGTTATTTTTGTTTCTTTGCTAAGCCTTACCTCTCTCAATAGATTGTTTCATCTTTGAGGAAGCACATCACTAGTTCATGGAATTTTACAAAAGGAATTTAGGGATCTAACAGAACTGTATTTTTTTACAAATGAGAAAAAATGGGCTGACGTGGCTAACTAGGGAAAAATTAGAAACTGGTATACAGGTATCACAAAACCTCTTTTAGTGCGTACTTTCTACCTCAAACTATTAGTTAATATGCTTCAGAATGAAGGCAGTTTGAAGTATATGAATGATCTGAAGTGCAGAGATATGCTCAGAGCCTTTATTATCCCTTCTCTAAGAAACAGACTATATATAGTACATGACTCATAAGATTTGTGATGTACGCACCATGAGCTTAGATTAAATCTAATCTGTGTTCAACCTGAGACTTCTTTTAATGACTAGAGAGGGACACAGTTCCTTAAAGGCAAAGGGGGAAGGAAATGGGGGACATCAGTGGTAGTGTCAATAATAAAAACTTAATAAGGAAAAAAGGGAGTGGACATTTATTTCCACTAAGACTCAGGAAGACAAACATGGGGCCTTCAAGGAGGGTACAAGGGTTTAAGGATCATCAGCAGGAGAAATACTCTGCAAATTATTTTACATCTGCCACTCTGCCATTTTTTATTCCAGAACCCAGTGACTCATGTCTGAATTATAGGAGAGGGCTAAAGCGGGATAAAAATGGAAAGTTCTATTTGAGAAAGTCCTCCTGAAGAGGGCTTTGCATGTGCCAGATAACATGAACCGATTCCCAGCTCAGCGCCCACTGTAATGGTCGTGGGGACATCAACTGTTCTGCAGGTGTTGTGCATTCAGCCTTGGGTCCCAGTGCTCTCTGTGCTGACATTAGTGGCATTATCACCCTCTATAAGAGCATCATTTGCATTAGGAGAGGCTTTGGCAGCCTTAGCAGCAGATACCATCATTTTCCATTGGTCACTCATTCTTCTGACATCAAGTGTGCATCCTCCATAGGTCTGGCACTTGCAAGATGTTGCTCGTGACTCCCTGTGTCATTATTGTGGAGCATTGGGGCCAGGAGGAACAGAGCCAAATGAACAGTTGACAATAGTGCAGTGTAGACAATGGTAGTGGATGAGCAGGGTAATGTAGGAGCACATAGGAGGTCTTAACAGGCTTGAGGATGTTCATTTATAAGGCTGTTGAGATGGTTCAGAGCATAAAAAATGGTGACTTGGGATAAGAATTGTGGTGATATTTGGGGAGATGATCATGGTATGGATATATTGTAAAATCACAGTTGGTAAGATTGGCTGGTCAGCTGGATGAGGTATGTGAGGGAAAACTAGGAGTCAAAGAAGATGCCAAAGATTGGAATTAACCACTTGGATGTGGTTATTCAGAAGATAAGAGGTAGAATGATGGACCAATGGTACAAACCAGATTAGGAAGAAATTAATGACAGGAGGGAGATTGTAGGTATGGTGGAGATAAAGGGCTTGAAAGAGTCAGAAGTCTTATTGTGAAGAGGTGGTCAGAAGTAATTAGAGGAGGAAACTGAGAAGACAGAAGACTGTCACAAGTGGTTCACAGCCAGAGCCTGTGGGGGCAAAGTGGGAGGATGGGCAAGGGGTAAGGTACAAGCCCGGAAGACGGGGCATGTCTGCACATGTTGATTACTCATCAGAAGTTCTCAAAAGTACCTAGAAGTAGGCAGGAAATTCAAAGTTCTTCTGCTTGTGCATTGAGAGGAGCCAAGGAAAATTGATTCTTATTATCATGGCTCTATCTTCACACTCTTCTAGAATGGCCCACGGAGCATAGTTATCAACAAGTAAATTTTCTGATATAGGAGATCAGCAACTGTTAACTTTTATCCTCCTTTCCCACTCTTTACCCAACAAAACAAAGTTCATGGCTAATACTTCAATAGGTAGTCAATACAACATTTTGATATGTCATTGATACTTGATTTAGAGACAAAAATGAATCTGTATTTCTGTGGCTTCAAAAAGTGATGGATTTTTTCAACCTGCTGTTTTAGTTGGTTATTTAGTGTCAAAGTATTTTGATGATTTTGTTAGTTCTTTTAGGGAATTGCACTTTGGGCGTAGGTTCAAAAGTCTTTAGGTATGAAAAGTTGAATAGATCTTGATTTTCATTTGGAGATTTCCATGACAAAAGTGTCCCTGTCTGCAGATGGAATGGCCAGGCCACTTCAGCAAAAGCCGACCCAGACCTCCTCCCATTGCTTCTTAAGTAACACAGAATGATGGAAAAATAGTACAAAACAAAGAAAGGGCAAAACTCTAAGCCATGTTTTAAGATTCTAGGAAGGAAAAGAAATGCTAAATGCACACATAGGCACACGTATTCTTTCTAAAATACAGATCAACAAATATCCCTCCAGGCTCCACTGCTCTTGGGAACATTATCAAAGAGAGGATCCATTTTCATCTCTGATCTTTATGTCAGATTCACTGAGCCTGGCAGTTGACCCCAGGTACAGGTGGTGTTTAGCACTGTTTTTAAAATTTTGTTTTCTGCATCTGCCTCTTTCCATCCTGGGTCCTCCAGCAAATCCAGATGTGTCAAGACATTTGAGGACATTTCTTCCACACAGAGACGTTAGGAATAGATGGTGACTAATTGGATTTCTCCATGGCAGAAAGAATGTGAATGCCTCCAAAATCCAGCAAATGACAATGATAGTTAGTATTTTGATCACTGACGTACACTTCCTCATTCAGTCCTCACAACATCAATGATACACAGGAATTATTCTTTCCAGTACACAGTGTGTAAATCCCTTCCCCAAAGTCCCATAAGTAGGATGGGTTAGAGCCAGAGTCAGCACCCAGGTCGTTAGTTTCTAGAGCCAGAGTTCTTTCTAAAAAATATCTTTAATGTAAGAAGCCTCTAATGTAACTTGGATGTGTTTGAAGTATGTTTTCTAAAAGCCCCAGGTATTCCTGAGTGGACAAATGTTAGACCTACTATATTATGAGACTCAGTTTTCCAATTTGAACTTAGTCATTCTCATGGTCATCAAGACATGAGGCATCGATGCTGCCATCACAGAAGTCATAGTCTAGTTCCGGAAGCTGCAGAGTTCAGTGGGTAAGATCACAGACTTGGATGTGATACACACACACTTTGGGACTCATAGATCTAATAATACCAAGTTGTGTTGACACCATTATTTTTTCTTATTAAGACAAAATTCTTTCTCTTTAAACAGGCTTTAGAAATACTAACCACAGAATGTTAATGAAAGATTAAATAAGATGATGCATATATAACCTATTGCGTAACGTCTGCCTTTGGTAAACTGTAGCTATTATTATCAGTGCTGTAGTATTATTTACACTTCTAGAAATACGAGCAATATAACAAGGCATCTATGATAAATTCCAAGCTAGTGGTATGTACAGTGTACGTTCTAGGAAGCTGAGCTCTAATCTTCTCTCCTCCACAAAGTTCTCCCCGAGGAAGTACATGGTACAATTTTAAGAAATGCTTGTACAGGGTAAATGGTTTGAACATTCTTCCTCTGAAATGATTTTTCCCACTCTGAACTTGTATCTATTTAACACCCTTAGTGTCTTTTTTTCTTTTTAGGTCTTAGAGTCATATTGTGCTTTGTAGCATCTTCCAAAGGTGTTTAATCTCTTAATACTATTTTACTGTTCACCTATTTAGGTCCTGTCTCACAAATGACTTATTAGTTCCCAAGGGAAAGGTTGTGCTTTTCTGTTATATTTGAATATTTTACAATATTTAGTAGGTAGCATTTCATATTGTAAGTACTAAAAATATATTTGTTAATTTTGATTCTACTTAATTAATTTGCTTGGATTTGATTTTATAATAGGTCTAGGAGGATTTTCATAGGCAGATAATGCCTTCTGCTATGAGTATAATTACACAATTCCATCATATTTTTCCCACTGGAGATTTAGAGGGGGGAGTTGATTGTTCTAGAATCGAACAAGCTGGCCTTTAGAAAAGAAAGACACTATTTAAGATGGATGATTACTTATTACTAAATGAAATGACTCAGGAAAATCTAACATTTGGAAATGTCTGTTTTATTTACAGTAGTTTGATAGTAAGAATAACAATTTTGAAGCCATTTAAAAGTTTCTCATATAATGTAATTTGTAGAAGTAGATATCTTTGTTCAGTCTTCCACCTTTGAAATGGACAATTCTGGAAGAAAAAGCACATCATTGTGTTCATATACTGGATGGAAAGTCTTGAGGCTCTGCCTACATAAGGAAGAAAAACAGAAAGAAATTACCTAGCAAGAGAATGGTACAGACTGCTCATCCTTATCAGTTAAACCCAAATGAGCTTAGTTTTATTTGATTGTTTTTATTACTGGCATTGTTTTGGCATTAGCAGTTGTTTAAGAAATATCCCCCTTTGTCAATATACACAATACTAATTCTAATAAAGACATCCAGGTGGAGAGAAATAAAAAGTAGATACCGGAGACAGGGTACCTGAAGCTGACATCAGAATTTGCAGTCAAATCAAGGAGGTGACTTTGAGGACAGAGCCAGGTAACCATGTATGCTTATGATTGATGAGGAAACAGTGCTGGGGTGAATTATGCAGGCTGTGTTTGGTTGGAAATATCTACTTGGAGCAGCTAAGACGTGAACTGAGCTTCATTTAAATAACCTGTCAATTCATTTGACTAATTCCATTACTTGATTTGTCAAAGAGAGACTGAAATCAAACAGACCCGACCAAAAAGATTGCTCCATTTCCTACACGGTCCACAAACAGAGCTTTTACCATTTATTTGCCATTAAAACAGTCTACAGCAAATTGGATGGAAGGGAAATTTTAATTCTTTACCCAATTTATCTAAACTGCATAGACACTTAGCTTTTCAGAGTAATAGTGTCTTAGTCTATTTCATTAATTCCAAAGGGTGCTGAACTGTTACAGGATGAACCTGGGGAGAAGTTGTGCAGCTTATGAGAATTTTCTATTATTCCTGCACAAGAGACCCCAAACCCCACTGGTGTCATGGATATGGAAGCCACAGGTTCATGCATTGAAGCTGCTTTATTTCAGGTCTCTAGTGTCTTTGCAACATGGAGGCATACTGGGAAGGGTTTAGATGTAATTTCCCACTTAGATGTTATCCAAGAATGGGGGTTTGAAAGGGAACAATATATTCAGTGTACAATGAATGCTCACACACACAAACACAAGCATAGAAAAGATACTTTATTTAAAATTACTCTCTTTGTTTTTAAGAGAATTGTCCAAAGAGCTCAAGGTTTTAAAATGGAACTCTTTTTTTTTTAAGATTTTATTTATTTATTTTTAGAGAGGGAAGGGAGGGAGATAGAGAGAGAAAGAAACATCAATATGTGGTTGCTGGTGGTTATGGCCTACAACCCAGGCATGTACCCTGGCTGGGAATCAACCCTGCGACACTTTGGTTCACAACCTGAGCTCAATCCACTGAGCTATGCCAGCCGGGGCTGAGATCAAGGTTTTAATGGCACTTACCCTAGGCTGATCCTAAGACACTAATGGCTCTCGGGATAGACTCCATGCCTGCTTCAGATGCCCAGTCAGAGAGGGTAGTGATTTGCCAGAGGTCCATTGCTAGTTAGTGTTAGAGCTGAGATTAGGATCTAACTGACCTGTACTTTTTTTTTTTCTTATGATGAGGTGCTCTTTGTATTTCTCAGGTTACTTACCATTTAAGAGAGGAGGTTAAAATGCAACCAAAATATAATTAATAGTAAATCATGTCACTGCTTATAGTCCGATAAAGGGCAAGAGAAGAGTATGCCATCTGATGCTGAGGTGCTTTAGAAAGTTTGAGATCGAGGCTTAAATTTTGAAAACTATATCCTAAGACAGGCCAGAATGGAAGAAAATATCATTATTTCACTCCTTCTTCTCACTTCTTTTTGACGCTGTTAACAATTGTAGAATTTATTGTGCATACCATAGTGCTTTGCCATCAAGTAGATTACCTGTAGGAAAGACAAATGTGAATATGAATTAGGATTGGAGAAGTTAATGGGAATTTGGAAACAGGAATCAGCATTTTATTTTTCTCCACTGGGGATGCATACAAATAAGTCAGCACATCCTGTTTTCCCCTGTCTTTCCTTCCTGTTTTAGTAACATAAATACTAATTGGTTGCTATGGTGATCTCAAGCTTGTAACTAAAACAGAGGTATCTAGGTAACAGTGTCTAAAGGTGAGAATGGTAACTGCTTAAACTGGAGTTTTGTCGGGAGATGGTGCTGGCATATAAAAACTGGCAAATGTAGTCTCAGCTTCAAAAGATTGGGGAATTTTTTAATTGTATCCTCATCACTTCTAACTACATCAGTTCATCTACCCACAGAGGCTGAATTGCCTTCAGATAAGTTGGTCTCTGAAGTTGACAACTTCCATAAACTTGCAGTCAATGAGAAATACCAGTTATGGGCAGAATTTAGCACTTAATACACTTTTTATTTTATTGCTGAAAAGGGTTCAGCGGCACTAAGATGATTTAAGCCATCAATGAGATGCAGTGGAAACAGCCTAGTAAAATCACAGTCTGTGCCTCTTCTCCATGACTCATGGGTTTATTAAGAAATCTCATTCTTTAGGGCCCAAAGGATGAACAACGTTTCTCCAAGTCGAGACCCTTGTGCTTTAATCAGTGGCTGCCACCAATTAGCTGCACGATACCATGTAACCTTCCAGGTCTCTGTTTCCTCATTTATGATGGGGATGATAACTGGGCCTCCCTCCCAGGACTATTCTGAGGATTAAGAATTGGATTATTCTAAAGCACTTTGCAAATATAAGTGTTACATGAATACTGGATACCAACTTATGCCTTTGATGTCATTAGCTCTTCACATTTGAAAGTTATAAGGAGGGCTTAGTAGTTATAAGGGTTCAAAAGAGAACTCTTCTCTGTAAAAAGAGAAATCTATAATATATACACACATAGATATAGATATTCTTATATACTTGTCTGTTGATATAGAGGATGTTATTTTTGCATGTTTATTTAGTTGGTGATCATCAGGATGTGGAGTGGACTTTTTTCTGTTGTCCTAGATGGTAAGTGGCTTCAAGAAGATGGACAGAGTCATCATTTACTGAGTGTGAGCTTGGAAGCTTTCCTAGTTCTTGTTTAGCAGCAACCCAAGGTCAGTTGTCCCTATCATACTTCCCTTTCTTCCCTCAGCCTACGAGAGGGAAGGCATGGGGATTATGGAGAATGTAAGGAAGAGGGTGCAGTGATTCTTCTGTTTCTGCCTTAACTCAAGGGATGTGGGGAGGACATGCAACTGCCCCACTGAAACTAAGTATGGCGCTTAAGGGCTGCATAGGAATCGTTTACATGGTGTGTAACAGGAAGAGGTCACTTCTCTTTCTTTTGACCTCGTTGGACATGGGTCTTCTGTGACTATTTAAACAAGGGAATATAGAAGTGGAGAGGACAGAATAAAGAGATGGTTTGCGCAGAATGGTCTCTAGTCCTACTATTTGGCTGGGCAAAGGTGTATGCCTTTCCCTTGGCTAAAGTGGAATGGAAGTAGTTAAGCGTGAGCCATCTTTCTAGCATAACATCTAAAAGAGCTGACCACTGGGCAAGGGGATTCCAGCAGCAGGAGGCTGTTGGGTAGACATAAGGGCTTGGAGCAAAGGAGGTCTAGTGAGGTACATTAAACAGTTGGGCTTATTCAGTAAAGCAAGGGGTGATCAAAGTGATATTGCTGAAGAGTTAGAGTGGAATCAAAATGGAGACTTAAAAGACTGAACTGTGTCTAGCAAGGAAACAAATGTCACAAATCATTGAATCAGATATTTGATTTTTGTATTCCTATTACAATGAAATGAATATTTTAAACATGGTTCTGACCAATTATGTAGACTGACATGTTCATTTGTTTAACTAGCTTGATAATCTTCATTATATCACTAAGAAAGAAAATCACCAGTGGCATGTAAATGAAAAATTTTTTGAAGTGGTAATAATAAATGTTTAGTATGTGACAGATGCTATATTAAGCCCTTTACATAGACTATGTTAATGTTCACAAAAATCATATGTAATTGGTACTGTTGTCCCTACATCATAGCAGAGGAAACTGAGGACTTGAAAATTTAAGTGACTCATTAAGATCAAAGCAATAGTAAGTGTGATAGCTTTACCTGTTTTGCTGTCTAATGGAATAGACCTTTCTGAAGTCCATTGTTTAAGAGCAAATCATTAAAATGGAACATTATCTTACTGTTTCCTAAAGTGTATATATTTGGATATTGTTCATGGTGTATGACTCATCTTTGTTCTGTAACCTGAGGCAGCTAATGCTACTGATTAAAATAAAAATCACACATTAAGGCAGCTTGTGGCCACTATATATTTGTGATCATGGGACCTCATCAGGGCCCTCAATGCTGACAAAAGGGCCTATTATGACATTTTAAAATAACTTTAATCCTTTAAAATAACCTTTTAAACTGATAGGTAGTTTTTGAAATTCTTTAAAACTTTTCCCCCAACCAGAACTTCAGACATTTCGACCAATCCGTTTGCCAAAGGAGTCACCAGTATGCAAATATGAGGGTTTTTCTTGATATCAACATGAGGGATTATAAGCAGCTATTCAGGAGGGATGGATGTAGAGAACTGAGAAAAAAGCTATGTAGTACCCATGTTCTAGGATTGGGGTCATTCTTCCCTCTTTTACCCCATAAAATGTGTGTGAGTAACCCTAAATCCACAACCTTTATATTATAGATAAAGATGTTATAGATAACTATTCAATTGGTGTTTAATGAGTTAAAACAGAGCATGTTAATTTTGGAGCATAGAATAGAAATACATAAAAGTAAATAAAAATTGCCTCCATAAATCATGTATATAACCAGTATTAGGAACTCTAGGGAGTCAGGATGGATAAGGTGCCCACTTTCAAGGAGACACCTGGTAGTAACTAGGTAATTGGGACTGACAAAGGAGCTACATGAACAAACAACCATGAGCAGAATAGACACTTCTGACTTTATGATTGATTCAAGCAATGTGTTTCAGGTGTCATAAAAGATGAATGAGTTTCTTCTTTGTCCCTTTAGTGTGTATATGCCAAAGACATTTTCAAAAGCTGCCCCCCAGATGTACCCTTTCCTAGGAACAAGGCTGTCCCACAGTGCTGGTTCTAGTGTCAGTAACGGGGAGAAGCTGTGTGAGAAGTGAAGGCATAGCTAAAGCATTTGAGAAAGGCCTAGTTTTACAGAGTCAGCTATCAGATAACTGGTCATATCTTAAGCTTGACAGTTTGGACTGTAACTTCTCGTATATATATCTTATTCATATATGTCAGTATTGATATATATCAGTACTAATATATATGAGAAGAAATGTATATATATATATATATATATATATATATATATATATATATCATCCATTTGAGAAATCAAATGAGTAACAAACAGTAGAAAAATTCATTTGACATTACCAAGTTTAGACAAACTAAGCAGACTCCTTTACTGTGGGTCTTCGCAGTGCATTTAAAATGCTAATGTGAATTTCAAGTCTTCTGGATAGTATATGATGCTTCTCAATGTGCTTCTTATTCATTTATTATTCAGCAAATATCGAGAGTGTCCATTACTTGCTAGATGCCATACTGTAGTAAAGACAGACTGCCTCATCAAACCACTCCAGGAGTACAGAAAGAGGCCCAACCTACAGGGGAGGGAGTCGGACAGCTGCTTTTCTGTCTGCACTGTTTCAGGCCCAGGAAAATGCTAACTAGAGAAGCATCTGTGAGATGAAGAGTGGGATTATCTGCAGGAAGCCGGGCATCTGCCCACCTTTCTCCTTTCTGATAATTAACCATCATCTCTGCACTTTCTCATCTTCTTTGTATTGATCTTTCATCATATAATGGCCACAAAGAGCCAAAGGAAGGCTTAATAACAGACATTAAAATGAATAAGTAATTACAGCCACTAATCTTCCTCAACCAACTGATTATTTGTTCAGTGGTACTGTTATATAAAATGAGGTTTACGTAATTTAAAAGGGCATCATCATGTCGTTTCTATAGCTTTTTTTTCTATCTGTCCTTTCTTCTGATACCTTTAAAGACTAAAATAAAGGTGTAATTGTTGCTGCATATGTAGGGACAGAGGCAGTGGGGTTATAGAGACAGATGAGTAATTTATGCCCAAAATACTCATTGATTTGGAATATCAGATGCACTTTTTGCACTTTAAATTTCAAAATTTTTAACCTATTTTACAATGAGTATGATATTACCTTTTAGCAAGTTTGATCTTATCACAAAATATCCCATTTCTGTCTACATTTGATGCTACTTTATAATCTATCCTTAGTCAGCATATGGATAATTTTATACTCGAGGTCTATATATACACTTCATCTTTAATGTTGTTTTTTTGGTGTTGTAAGAATAAAATTATAATGTTATTTTGCAGTATCCTTTAAAAAATAATTTATAATTGTTGTCCTTCAAGAATTGTTTGTGTGCCCCCTGAAGTGGACAGAAATACAGGTCTGTAAGCCCCACACTCGGCTTGACCTGGTCGTCATTGCGTGAGCAGAGTCAAGAAAAAAACTGCTAGTCTAGGGACTGCCTTTAGAAATACTTGGTAAGGCAAGCAGGAATCAAATTTTTGAGACAGCTGTCTTAGAATCCCAGAGTTCACTTTTACAATGAATAGACTATGAAAAAGGTGTAAGCAACTGACAGTCAACATTAAAAATCAACACATCAATTGAGTACCTACTATGTGCCCAGCACTTTCTCATACACTCCTCTTCCTGTGTTATCAGCTCTACCGTTTTTCTGTTTTCCTCTTCTGGACAGTCACCATTGACTTTGCATAGCCTAGAGTTTCACGCAACTATAGCATGAACAAGAGTAGTCCTTCGTGTCCCTCCTAGCCACAGGTTTACATGATATTTCAGCTGAATCTCAAAGCTGAACATCCTGATTTTCCCAGTTCTAAATTCCTGCCAGGGGAATCTGATGGGGAGAAAACACTTGTTTTATCCTACTTATGGGCTCCAAGTATGGCCCTATGGATATGCATGTATTTACTGACTGACCACTTGTGGCAGGAGAGCTCTGGATGGAGTGCATGGACTGTAGGTAACAGAACGACTAGTGGCTAATTAGCTGCAGCAAAATGGCTTCACGTAAGCCAGGCTTTGCACCTCAAACCAACAACAACAGGGAAAGAGATGATTGATCTCTTTCATGTAACAGCTTTTAGGAGCACAGACAGCTTTGCCAAAAACACCCCATCAGATTTCCTCTCATGTCTTATCGACCAGAGGTGGGTCAGAAGCACATTTTTAACCTGACCACTGATATAAAAATCCCAGTTACTATGTCAAATACCATTATTGGCTGACAAGACAGAATATGTTCCTAGACTTAGAGAGAGGGTTCATTCCCCTTTTTTATTTGAGGAAGGGGTGGATACAAACAACGATGGAATTCTGTTAGAATAGGATGCTTAAAATAAATCTAGAGTTTCTTACTATGTTATTTTGCCATTAACTTTTCTCCTACTGGGATTTAACCCTAAAATACTATGTGGTGAATTCCCCAGCTGGACCGAGAATCATAGAAAAGTGGCCCAGTAAAAGATAGCCCAAACTTCATAGTGTCATACGGGTTGTCTAAATTTCATAGCAAATGCTACTTATTGTGAGTGTGTGGTTTTGTGTATACCTAGGTATATATGCTTATTTAACAACCTAGAAACTTAAGAAACTCACTTTATCCCTCTTTAAGGACTGAATTGCCTAATGGGGAGGGAGAGGTCATAGGATTCGGCCAGTATCCTCACCAGACTCTTACTGGAAGGAATGGCTCTTGCTGAAGAATTTTGAAGCTGTGAAGTGATATGCAAATGTAGGACATTATAATGACCCTTTCTCATTAGCACTCTAAAATCCCTAATGCAGCTACAAAATGTCCACAGGAAAAATATGTTTATATAAAAATAAAAATATGTAAAAGAATGGTTTGAATAAAAACTCCATGGCTTGAGATTTGGTCTTATTTTGAAATGAGGTCAGCCTGGTTGGGTTTTGAATTTCAATAGCGAAATTTTGCATGGCTCTATGAGTTATACAAAGATATTTTAAATGTTGGGAAGAAGAAAGCCCCTCACAGATAACAGCAGGAACCACACTGGCAGAGTTGAAGGAAGTAGAGAAACAAATGCAAAATGAGGAGAACAAATACATATTTTCTCTCAGGGTGTTCAAAGAGCAGGGGAATAAAAGAAACCGAGGGAGATGGTCGCAGAAGGCAGCTAATACCACACTTCCGGAGACAGTAGGGCTCCTGCTGAAACAGAAAGGTGCTGGGTACAGGTGCTCACCAGGACTGTGTGAGGCAGTGATGAGGACACCGTGCTGAGGGTCTAATCTATGGGAGCTTTGCCCTGGCCCTGCTATTACTGAATCTTTTGACTTTGAGCGTGTCATGACATATTTAGGACTCAAGTTGTCTCAAATGTGAAATGAAGGGTGTGGGTGAGGTTTGGGTTCTCTCAGAGCAAACCTGGTTCATGACAGATTAAGGCAGAGGTTACTTCTGCCTGCACTTTCCACGCATACTACTGTGGCCCCAGTATATACATACATAATGGGGTCATGCACACCAAATTACCTTACTGCTAAGAGTGCCCACACAAACACCCCAGAATGGTCCTTGAGAAGCAAGTAGAACATCATCATATGTGAACACCTTAACGTAAATGTGTAGGGTCTTCTATATGTTAAAATTCTAAGGAACCTGGAAATATGTCTTTTATTGGAAAGTGTGTCTTCCAAAAGGTCTGAAAAGATTTTGAAAGTGGCTTAAGCATGACTCTCCGAAAGTTGTGACTCAGTTGGATCCAGATTGGAGCCTTGAAATCTGTTTACAAAAATCTCCCCATGCAGTTCTTACGAGCTTCCCAGATGAAAGCCGAAGTCCTAAAGGAAAAGATAATTAATATGACTCAGTTCACAGACACAAAAAATGTCATTGACATTGTCTTATCACTTGCTTCATAAAGTCACAGTGAATTTATTTATTTATTTTAAACCTACTTTATAGAATATTATAGTTTTAGTTGTTATGCTATCTACTGCACACATTTAAACATTCTATACTTGAAAATCATATAGCTATACTTTTCAAATGTATTTCATTGGTGTTAAGATTATGAATGATTTTGAAATTTTCTTCATATTTACCTTAGGTCCAAGACAGCTCAGAGTCATATTTGACCTCAGTCATGGCAACTGCATAATTAAGTTTGGCTTCATATTTGTGTTCTTTCTTTCCTTGAAACTTATTTTTTTATCAGTGTATCATTATTTTAAATATACAGCTGTGGCTGGTGTGGCTCAGTGGATTGAGTGTTGGCTTTTGGACTAAAAGACTGCTGGTTCAATTCCCAGTCAAGGCACATGCCTGGTTTGTAGGCAAGGTCCCCAGGTAGGGACATGCAAGAGGCAACCAGTTGATGTTTCTCTCACACATTGATTTTTCTTTCCCTCTCTTCCTCCCTTCCTCCTCTCTCTTTAAAGATAAATAAATAAAATCTTTTAAAAGTATACACATTTTCTGTATATTTCTTCATTGCCTTAGTGAAAATATTGGGGATAAGAAAGAAGCATGTGTAAGGGCAATGAATGGAGAGGAGAAAAGATGAATTAAAAGGGCTGGGAGGAGAACATAAGAAAGGGAGACAAGTGAAGAAGGCAGAAAGAAATAGGTAGGCAGACTCATTTGAAGAGAAACTCCCCTCAGCTTGATACTATGATGAATTTGGAAATACATCTGTCTGTAAAGGAAAGGGTCAAGCCATTTTTTCAAAAGTGGGATGAGCTTTGTGGATCCAAATCAGAATACAGGGTCAGAGGATGCTTCAATGTTCTAAGTTATGAAATTATCAACATAGTTTTTCATAATGCTTATTGAACAGGTGTGCTAAGATTTTTCCAGAGTAATCATTCCAATCAAGAAATATAATATCTTCTAATTCCAGATAAGGCAAAGTTTAAGAAATGCATAGGTTGGTATGACTGGTACACTTGTCTCTTAGAAATATCCCTTTCATTTACCGAAATGATGTTGAATTAAGTCTGGGAGTCGCTTATCAAATAAATTTCCTGGAGTACAATGTTAGTGTTGCTTTATTCATAAAAACATATTTTTATCAGGGAGAGAAAAGTTGAAAATCAGATTCTTTGATATCATGTAAGTAATGACCCAAAAATGGCCTGATTTGCAGGATGACAGGCTGTGGAAACTTCACTAACACCTCCCAATTGTGTAGTTTCCCCAAATCAGTTTTACATAAATATAAAGGTGTGCAATCTGCCTGTTAATATTAATGTGCTCATTTGCCGGTGAGTTGAAATAACATGACACGTCTGGGACTGGCCTCATTGACCCCTTTGGCAGTGGTGATTCATTAAGTGGTCACTCCTTGAGACAGCAATATCTGTTTGAACGGCTATTAACATTTTGAGACCTTACCTAGGTATTTATTGCTTTTGAGTAGAAATCTGCATCACGATTAGCTAAAGACAGGGTGTGTGTGTGTGTGTGTGTGTGTGTGTGTGTGTGTATGTAAAGAGTGGAAACAAGGTGACATGAACTGCAATATATAAATTCTGGAATTATCCAGCTGATGTAAGTATGAAGGAGAGTTTGAGTTGAGGGTAAAATGGGTTTTCAGAATAATTATTAATAGCATCCTTGTGCAGAACTTAAAATACATTCTACACATCCATCTGACACATTTTGGGGGATACACACCACATTCCATTTAGGCTGATGCCAAGGACAAAAGAGAAAAAGATGGTAGTGGTAGACACTAAGCGGGTGAGCAATGAACGTATAGGTGCACTGAGTGTGAGGACGTGTTGGGTAAGGGGGGTAGGGTGAGATGGAGGTGATGGAGTATTTCAGACAGGGTGATCAGGTTAGCCGTCTCTGATAAGGGGAAACTTGAGCAGGGACCTAAGAAAGTGACAGAAGAAGGATGCAATTATCTGGTGAAGACAATACCTTAGGGAGGCAGTGTTTTAGAAGGCACTGCAGGGAAGTGTGTTGGGCTTGTCTGGAGGAAGAATGAGAAGGCCCATTCTGTGGTAGAGAAAGGTGGGGTTGGGTTTGCAAGGCTGCTGGAAGGATCACCTAGACCTTTTCAAGCTGCTGTAAGACCATTAGACAGTTTTGAGAAGAAAATGCACTAATTCTTGAGTTTTGTTTATGAGAGGTCACTTTTCTGTTGTGTGAAGAGTACAATGAAGGGGTTAAGGGGAAAAAAGTTCAGAAAGCTGTTAGAGAAAGCATTACAATGAAATATTTTAATGAGGAAGGGTGCAAGTAGGGAGAATAGATGGATCCTGGATGTATTTTAAAGGTAATACCAGAAGAGTTTCTGATAGCTTGGATGTGGGATATAGAATAAATGTAGAGAAGACAAGGATGATTGAATGAGTCCAAAATTTTTAATTTTTTTTCTGCCTCAGTTACTAAATGAAGAATCAAGATCTTGGACCAAAAATTTCTCATTTCAGGTTGTTGCATTAGAGCTGGCATACAGATGATTTCTTATGTTCCATGTGAGTTATATTCTTAGTGAAATATCTTTTTATAAATTTCTTCCCAACATAGGAATCCTCATTCTCACACTCCTGGTAGAGATGCTCATCCAAGCCTGTGCTTGATTGAATTAACCAGGTTTTAAAATTGAACAAAGAAAGTCTAGATCTTTTCCATTTTTTAGCAGGTAACTTAACTCCTCCCCCCCTTTTTCTCAGAAATGTGAAGAATTCCTCACCTATGAAGAATTACTGTTACAGTATTGAGTATTTGCTTTGTGTTAAGTAATTTATCACATTGACATTTTCTGGAAACCTTGGGCATGGTCCTTGTTGTCACCACATTCTTTCAGAAGAATCCAAGGTTCAGAGAGCCTTAGACCATGCAGAGCTCTTAAAAAAATATTTTCTTTAAATCTTTTCTTGTGAGTGTGTGTGTGAATTATTGTATAATACACACACAGAAAGTCACTTGAAAAACATGAATAGTTTCATCACAGTATGATAGATTTATCACAGTATAATCACCTTTGCAATCACCACACAGAGTAAATCAAGAAATAGAACAGTAGTCACACCCTAAAAGCCCCCACATCCATTCTCATCACTGCACTTTTTCTCTTCAAAGGTTATCATTAGCCTGATGTTGCACAGTCACTTTATTTTTATCATTTTATCACGTAAGCATAGATCAGCAAACACTACAGTTAAGTTCAGTATGTTTATATTTTAACACTCACGTGGATCATATCTTACAACATGAAATATTTTGTGTCAGGTGTCTCTGCTTCAGCATTGCATTTTGAGTTTTACCCATGTGCTAGACTTAATTATAGTCCATTTATTTTCTGTTCTGCCTGTTATTCTATTGTATGGCTTTATTACAACCTATTTGTCCATTCTACCATTAAAAGGTGTTTTTGTTTGTTTGTTTGTTTGTTTGTTTGTTTTAATACTGTTTCCAAACATTTTTTCCCATGTGTTTCGGTTCAAAGATGCACTGATTTCTCCTGAGTTTATATGTAACAGTGGAATTGCCAAGTTGTAGGCAATGTGGATTTCCAGTTTTACTAGGTGGTAACAGCTTGACAAAGGATTTGCACTAATTTATACTCCCACTAGCACTATATGAAAGTTCACATGGGGCAGATGCTTGTTAATATTTTATATTGTCACTATTTTCAATTGTAGATATTATGTAAGAGCGCAGTAGTGTCTCATTTTGATTTTTAACTCTAATTTCCCTGGCATTAATGGGGTTGAAATCTTTATTTCTATTTCTATCATATATTCTCTTTTCTAAAATACAGATTTAAATCCCTACCAAACCTTTCTATTAGACTGTTAGTATTGTTCTTATTGATTTACAGGATATATTCCGGATTTCTTAAACACATTCTAAAATCAAGATCTTCAGCCATCATCTTCCGTGCAATGGCTTGTTGTTTTAATCTTTTACTAATGCCTTTTGATCAAGTTTATCAATCTTTTCTTTTAGGGTAGTGCTTTTTCAATCCTCTTAAGAAAGCAGACACTACTTCTTTGTTATGTGTTTGGTAGAATTAAGTCATGAAGCCATTTGAGTTTTGAGTTTTCTTAAAGCACTTGTGTCCATTTTGGCAAGTTGAATTTTTCCATATTTTTCCCCATTTCATCTAAATTTTTAATGTATTGGCATAAATATGCTTGTACTATCTTCACATGATCATTTGAATATTTTTAGAATCTGTATTGGTGTTCTGTTTTGTTTCTGATATTGACTACTAGCACCATCTCTCTTTTATGATTAGATTGACAATGTATTTATTGATTACTATCTTAGTTTTGTCTCTTACACACATATCTATGCTCTACTTATTGCTCTCCTAAGAGGCTGTCAAAAGTTTAGCTCTACCTTTCAACCTTTTAGCCTTCTAAAAGTTCTTCCAGATCTGGTAAATGCCCTTAATGGAAGAGGGGCTCTCAGTGCCAGGCTCAGCCCTCCCTTCGACTCTTTTCTGATAATTCTACAATTTTTATTAGCACCCCACTGCTTTTAAACACCCTAAAAAAGGTTGTTGAGATAATATACTTATTCTCAGTGGAAGCAAAATTTTGAGAGCTAATATTTAATTCTAAATCTCTTATTCTAAAACTTGTTCACTTTCTATACTCTACCCTATACACTCTAGCAGTACGAAGATCAATTCAGTACCAAAATAGAATGATCTTGCTGGTTCTTTTTTCATTATTTTATATCTATTAATTTTATCTCTCAATGTATCACATAGGATCCTATGGGTGGCATGTGTCTTATTCTTCAGGTACACTCTCAAATCCCCACCCCTACCCCCATAATCCTCAGCACAGAGCTGTGCATATCATAGTCAGTAACAATGAGTGAATAAAAATGGATCAAACTCAATAAATAGGGGAGTATGTTTTAAGGGGATTTGTAGTTATCCAAGTCAATTAGCTGCTTTACAACCTGGGTCTCCAGCAGTCAGCTGATTTTTGTATTATGTGAACACTGCTTCAAAATGCAGTCTGTGGACATCTTCCACCCTGGAAATTTGAAAATGCTTTCAAATTAAATCCACAAGCATCCCTTAAAACCATCAGTTTTAGCAACCTCAAATGAATGGAGAATGTGGGCTGGGAAGAGAGCTGCTATGATGCTCTTTGCAGAAGTTATATGAATATTATTGAGAAAGAGCAGTCCTAAATGTCCTCCTTCAGATACACAGCTCCTTCCTTCATACTACATTCTTTCTGACTGGGTTTCTGAGCTGCAGAGTTGGCTTCTGATGATTCATATCAACATTATTCCAGGCTAAAAACTTCTAAGTAAATAACCAAGACTGGAAAGCCTGTAGAGGATAATTCTTACATAACACAAACTTCATTGTATGGTTCTGTCATCCTCCCCTCTCTCTTCTAGTCTCTTTCACTCTAGTTTTTCCTGTCTGCTTACTAATATTATTTCTTGTGTACTTTTACACTATGTTCAAAATAAATGGTAAAATTAGCAGTGGAAAATATTTGTTGCCTTCCTACATTTATTTATGTTCAAAGGATCATGTAAAGTTCTGCTACATTAAAATTTAATTCGAAAGAAAATAAGTTTTGTTCATTTCTCAATGTAATGCCCATTTCTGTTCAGCTTGTATGAATGATAAAATATTATCAGCCCATGTTTTTCTATTTGGTTTCTAGGCATTTGTGTAAACTAGTTAGGGAAAGCAAGTGTTGCTTTGTTAGGCATGTGTTCACAGATGTATTGTAGAGACATATTTTATTCTGGGCACCCTGTCACCATGTCGACAGGGCCCAATCCATTATTTAGCAGTTAATTTGTTAATCGATTGACCAATTGGTTCAGGGAATTTTTACTCTTAGATTACCGAAAAGGAATAAAAGGGATAGAAAGAAAACAACAACCAGAAAAGCTTCCTCTGTAGGGTAAATTTAAGGAAATTGCATCTGAATCGAAAACGTACTGGTGTTTACAGATCTAGATTAAATCTGACATAGATTGGCAAACAATGAAAAAGGTTCTTTCGCTTGGAGCATAAACATTTTGAATCTTACCAGCCAATGTTAAATCTCAGAAAGTAAGTAAACTGAATTGCCCTTCTGGGGTATGCATGGGGGCACAAGGAGGGAGGGGGGTACCTTTAGGTTTGCGGAAAGTCCAGATTTTCTCTTCAAGGTCAAGGAAGGGGCAGAATGGTTTTCAGTCTTCAAGGTGCTCTCACAGATCTCACTTCCCTCTTCCTCCTGATCTGCAGCTGGAAGTGCAAGCTAGTAGAGAAATATACTGTGAATACATGCATGCTGATGCCAAGGGCATCCACAGTATCTTATACTAGAAAAAAATGAAAATGAAACCAAGATTCAACAGAGTAAATTTGAAGATCTAATTGACTTGATTCAATGATTCATAAATTGACCAGCATTTCCATCTAGCTTGTGAAAGGAGCTCCAAAGAGCTGCAGAAAATGAAAGGTTTTAAAAGACAAAAAGGGAATAGGACAAAGAAGTCATAAACAAAAGCAAGGATTATTTCAAGCAAGCCCACCTTCTTTTCAGTGAGGAAAGAAGTGTATCAGGTGAACTACCTCATTGGAGTTGACCAGAAAATGCCAGATTGACTGATTAAAGGTCCAGTTCTTGGGAGGGGAGGAAACTGCAGTTAGGTTAGATATTAAGCCATGGTTAGTTGATGTGAAGCTTAGCACGAGTGACTCCATTTTGGGCTTGTAGTTTCTTTTTTAACACTTAAGAAGGGGAGGATTGTGAAAGTTACAATTAAAATAAATTTATATGGGTGATCAGATGACTGTGTTTCAACCCACTAAATAAATGGATTGCAACTACTGTTAATATTTTAATAGAGAAATATGTCAAGACAATATTTTGAAGTGAGTTTCTTTTTCTCTCTAGGTTAACTTGCATTTATTTTTAAGTATATTATTTCAAGTATGTATGAGTGGTATGTGTGTGTGAAAATAGGGGGCAATATTATTTTTTTCCTCCATGCATTTGTTTTTCCATCAATTCTTATTGATACCACATGCATTTTACATGTCATTCCTTTTTGTGTGCTTTGGTAGTTTGAGGAACATTAATTTGTGAAATATTCTGTTACCTTTCTTCAAGGTTGTAATTGGGTATCATGCCAAAGGTAATATTTGAAACCTAGCTACTTGAAAAAAATCCCATGTATTCTACTAGCCCCTGCTGCTGGTCCAGATAGTCACCTCTGTGACTCTCTCTTATTTACCCATCTTACTCTGTAAAGTCAAGGTAAAGGTTGTCTTGTGTCTACCTCTACTTTCAGACTCCATGGGCAATACTGCATGTAGGAGGTCCCTGCTGAAAGCATTTCCAGAAATGCAGAAAACAGAGTTTAGCACTTATCTACACTCTCTTAAATGAGTCACCCGAGGGAGCAGAAGTTACTGAACTTTGGTTAAATATGAGCACTCATTCACTCATTGTTCCATTGAGTTCTAAAGACCTTCAGGGCCAAGAACATTCTCTCCACCTATAGTTAGACAATGTATTTCTGATAAGGGTAGTATTGAGTAAATTACTTTAGGGCACATCACCAGGATGGGAGCAAGGACAGCTGAGCATTTTGTCCATGAGAAAAGCAAAAAACATGTTCAGCATAATTTCCTAAGAGGGCTGGGCAAGGTCTTTGCCATTTGAGGCAATGAAAGCAGCTTCCTCTCCAGAAACATTTGCCCAAGCTCTGAAATGTCATTTAAAAAATTATATTCCTCTGATCACCCTGTTCCTGCTTCCTGGAATGAAACTCTGCCCTGATGTCAGTTTGACCTCCTCTCACTTCTCAATGCTGCTCAGATGCCAGCTCTTCTGGGAATAACTGCTCCTCAATAGGATCAGCTAGTCTCCTCTCCTTTCCTCCTTCATTGTAGGCATTTCTATTATTGTTGTAGTTTAATTATTATTGTGTAGGTCCGTTGTACCCCTTCTCCAGCATTTGTCTCATAACACCAGACTAAGAGCTTCTTGAGGTGAGGGTGCCAATATGTCATCTTTCTACCTCCAGCCACTCTGAGCTCTTGATGTGCAGCAGAGCCAAATGTTGGCAGAGAGGAATGATAAAATTCAGGGTTATTTGAAGAATTCTCTTAAGTCAGTAAAAGTACAGATATTTGTAAGTGCCCTGTGACAAAAGTTACCCTCTTGCAGTAAGTTCAGGACATCCATTGCATTCTGTTCTGTTCTTGGTAATATTCACATTTTGTTAGTTGAGTTACATTTTAGGATAGGTTGAAAAAAAAATAGTGCTCTAGATTCCAGATTTTAGACAAGTGGTGATCAAAGTTTAACTTACGTCAATATGTCTTAGAGGACTTGTTAAAGCACAGGTTGCTGAGCCCCGTCCTTGAGGTGAGGGTCTGAGAATGTGCATTTCAGAGTATGCGAGAGATGCTGATGCTGCCTGCTCTGGGCCTTATGTTTAGAATCGCTGTTCCAGAATGCAGGTAGCTGCAGCTTCGATTTGTAGGAATATATTAGAGTTATGCCTGTGCCTCATTTCGAGGCAGAGGCTGGAGGTTAAATTCACTCCTCACACTCTGGCTTGATGACGTGCCAAATCATTGTCTCATTTTGCTAGAACACAACAGGGGTGAGGTAGGCAAATAGCTAATGTGGCTGTTTGTATTTTTTAACCTTTTATAAGTTAAGTTCATAAAAGAAGGTTTGTTTTCACAGGCTTTCTTTTCTTGGGAGTTCTTCCATCAACCCCAGTCCACATGGTTACAACAGGACTTTTGGTGGCTCTTTTTGTAGCATACGTATGACATCATTCTCATGGATGTGTTTGATTGGTCCAGGAGAAAATATCATTCTCGTCTGGGAAAATTTGAAATTGGCCTCTGAGGTTTCTGTGTCCATGGGCTTTGTTTTGAACAGAAGAGATAAAAACCATATGGCAACCACCAGCCTTTTTCTGTTAGGTAAACTGGGATAGAGATAGGACAGTCTGGAGCAAGAGAGGTGAGAAGACTAATTACCGCACAGCAGATGTGAGACAGAGCCGGAGAGGAGCGGTGAACTCTCAGGACCTAGGCCAGCGCATTCCTGAGGCCCCACTCTGTGCTTGCCCTTGTTTTACTGGGAGCATTAAGTGCATTTATGATGAACTCTGCTTTGTGCTTAATCACCTTTAATCAGGTTTTCTTTCAATGAACAAACTAAATAATACATTGTCCATGATGTCCTTAACTCAAACCAGAATATTCAAGAAAAGCTTTTGTTAATTCTCATATTCAGTCACATGTGGACAAATTATCCATTGATTCATTTTTAATGGTTGTTTTGTGATAGAACTCTGTGATGTTTGTGAATTTTCTTCAGACTTTTTAGACCATTTTCATGACTCTATTCTGTTAGAGTTTTTACTGTGTAATGATAGATTGCATGGATTATGTCCAGCTAAACAAATAATGTCTTACTCCTCACGTTTCACTCTAACAAAGGATATTTTGACATAAAGTCTGAATTTAACTAAAGGAACAAAGAAGTATGAATTGATCAGAGACAATGTAATGCATTTAGAGTAGGAACAGGAGAAAGAATATAAAAGGCTGAAGCGATTAAAGGAGTTATCAAATGGCATTTGAGAAACGTGAGAGCATGGCCTACTGAAGAAGTATATGGGGACCAGCCTGAGTCAGCAGCCCAGTGACAGGTACATGACATAGTCCATCTCTCCAAATGGCATTGGGGTGGGCTGCCATAACTAGAGACAATGCAGAGACAATGTCTTCTGCACTGGCCCATTGCATTTGATCTTTAAGGCCTAGCTCCCTTCTTACTCCTCTTATGAAGCATTCCCTGATTTCTCCAGTTCAGTTGATGATTGTCCAAAATAAATGCAGTAGTTACCACACATATCTGTCATGGGCTGGGAATTCTAGCCATCTCATAACATTTCCGCTATTGTTTTATATGGCATTTTAAAAATTCACTTATATTGTCTGCTCAGTGAGTCAACAAATACTTAAAAGTCGATGTCTCTGTTTTACTACTTCTATACTTACAGACTTCACCAATACCTCTAACTCAAAAGTATAAATCTGAATTATTGAAGAATTCAAATAATGGCATCTTAGAATTTGGTGTTGAAAATTACACATTATCTACTCTAACGTTTTACCTCTAAATTCTTTATTAAAATATTAAATGCTCTTGATTGTAACTAGTTTGGTTGAATTGATTAAGGGACATAGAATGTGTGAAGATAATTTTACTTTTGGCTAGGTATTTTTTAAAAATAATTTTTCATTATTTCATTACTGTTGACATACAATATTATATTAATTTCAGATATATAGCATCATGATTAGACATTTATATAACTTGTAAAGTGATCACCCAATAGGTCTAGTATACATCTGACACCATACATACGTATTGTAATACTATTGACTATATTCTGTATGCTGTCCTTTACAACTCCAATACTGTTTTTTATAACTGACAGTTTGCATGTATTAATTTTTTCCTCTTCTCTACTCATCCTTCAAACCACCTCTCATCTGGTAAGCATCAAAATGTTCTCTGCATCTATGAGTTTGTTTCTCTTTTGTCCATTAATTTATTTTGATTTTAGATTCCACATATAAGTGAAATCATATGGTGTTTGTCTTTGTATGACTTATTTCATTTAGCATAATACCCTCTAAGTCTAAATGTCAAGATGCAGTTCCTTTTTATGATTGAGTAATATTCCATTATATATATGTACCACATTTTTTTACCCATTTAAGTTGCTTTCATGTGTTGGCTATTGCAGATAATGCTGCAATGATCATATGAATACATAGTATTTTTGAATTAGTGTTTTGGGTTTCTTAGGATAGTCAGAAGCAGAATTGTAGGATACTTCTTTGTCTCTTGTTAGAGCCTTTGTTTAAAAGTCTATTTTTTCTGATAAACTTTTTATGCCAACTTTTTCATTTGTTTGTTTCTGCTTGCATGACATATCTTTTTTTCAACCCTTTACTTTCAGGCTTTGTGTGTCTTTATCCGAAGTGGGTCTCTTGTAGGCAGCATAAGTATGGGTTTTGTTTTCTTATCCATTTTACACTGTATGTCTTTTGATTGGAGCATTTAATCCATTAACATTTAAAGTAATTATTGATGGGTATGTAGTTATTACCATTTCATTTTTTATATATATTTTATCTTTGTTCTTTCTTTTCTTCTTTAAGAAATTCCTTCAATACTACCTGTACTGGTTTGGTGGTACTGACTTACTTTTGCTTTTTCTTGTTTGGGAACTTTTGGCTAGTTATTTTGAAAATCCATTAGTGTTCTCAAAGTATTCAAACTAGTAACTAGTATTTTTCTTGGGTGTTTTGAATTTAACTCATACTGAGTGTATGTGTACATATGCCCACATAAAGAGGAAGCAAATAGATAGTATGCCAAATTTAGAGAATTATTTTTACATAATATGCATGTGTGTATATATGAGTATATAAATATGCATAAAATAGAGAGAGATGCACTTCTTTGGGAAGTTTAAGTCAGATATGCACATGATATCACTTATACATACATGTTTACTTATTATTTTCAAAATCTTAGATCTTATAATTTCATATTCTTCTATATATGGATGATATAGCACAACAAATACAATTATAATTACCTGCAATCAATAGAACCAATTCCAGATAGTGAGCAGGATCTTTGAAAAATGGTGATTTAAGTTGCTCCCACAAACCACAGAGATATAAAACCCTCCAGGAAAGAAACATCCAACAACCTGGTTATTACCACAGAGGAAACCTGAATTGAGTTTTATAAACTTTGCATTGAAGTTGAGTCTCTCATTTAAGTGCATGGAAACAGTAGTTAATCCTGATCTAGCCTCAATAACTGAGAAGTTGGAAATTACAATATACATTTTCTGCTGGGCAAACTGATCCCCACAGTGTGCATCCATTATCCTAACACCATGTTTACCTAAGAATTGACCTCCTTCTTGAAGTTGGCCCTTGATTCAGGGCAAAAGGAGGATCTGTCAGACATCATTAAGCATGATTTCTTCCTCCAACAGGCTTTCAATCTAAGCCGTATTTTACTTGGAATCCAAATGCAGGGAAAGCAGTGGCTCAGTGCCCCACTAGAAATGAGCAATAACATTCAAAAGAAAATTGGAAGCTGAAGATCTAATCATTAACAACAGATGGTTCAACTTGAATCTGATAAACAAGTTGTGTTGTTTGCTTTCCTTTCCCTCCTTATCCACTTGAGCTTCATGTGAGTGTGCTTGGATGTGAAAACGCTGGGTCCTACGTCAGCAGCGTGGATGACTCACCTACTGGAAGGAAAGCTTTTATGGCCAATCTTGGGTTTTTTGCAACTTGAGATATACTTGACAACTTGAGGTTCAAGTTCATAGTATACCTGCCTGTTTTGTGTGCATATGCATGTGTGTGTGTGTATGTGTGTGTATATGTGTGTGTGTGTGTGTGTGAGAGAGAGAGAGAGAGAGAGAGAGAGAGAGAGAGAGTGAGACAGAGAGAAACAGAGAGAGAGAAATTGAGATTGAGTTCAGTGAGGATAGTGTCTCTTAATGTGATCTTCTGACAAAGCCTCTTCATCTGGTCATATTGCTGTTCTTTGTCTAATCTCCAGCAACAGCATTTGACTTCCTAAAATCACAAACCCAGAGGGTGTTTGTTATGCCTGTCTTGAATCTGCCCTCCTTTCCTTTGTGTTCCATTTTAAGGAAGAGGTAGAAGATGGAACTACAGGATATGATGATAACATCATAGGCATAATAGACATGCACATGTGGCCCAAAGATTGTAACTCCTGGGGAGCAGGTAATCAAGTTGTAGATATTCCACCACTATGCATAGTGGGTATATCTCTAGTACTTTGCAGAATGAAATATCCTTAAAGCATGTAAATAAGTAGTTCTGATGTTATCTTATATGTGGCCCATTATGTATCCTTAATTTCCTGATGAGTGGGAGGCAGTAGGTTGCTGAAACAATACAGTACTATTTTTTAAAATAGCCTTATTATTAACTAATCAGTCCCATAAAGGACTGTAAGACTATGAAGAACAATTCTTTATCAGATTCTAGTTATTATTATTTTCCACAATTCCCTTATGTGAAAAATCAGCAGAGGAATCTATTTATATGAATCTACTTCTTACTCTATTTAGCTTAAAAAGGGTGACCCGAGTCTCTTCCCAAATCCTGCAGTTACCCACTGGTCATGTATCCAGACCCTCTCCGGTTAGTTCTCTTCACTGAGAAGTTCTCAATTCATTACTTATCCAAAGGACACAGTGGCTTGCAAACTTCTCTATTGGCTTCTCTCTTTCCTTCCATGGACTTCAACCCTGATTGCTAGGCATTTATTTACAGGATTTTCTCCCTATAAAGCCATGAAAATGTGTGAGGCAGAAGAAGAATAAGAACTAAATGTTTTCTCTGTCTAATCTCATGATCATAACAAATATGAAATATGATATTTTGCATTGCCAGAATTAATCTTAGTATAATGTTTCTGTTGTATTATTCAGAAAGGCATGTGACCCCTTTATTTCTTTCCTTTAGCTTTAATCATGTTGCCAAAGATTAAATTCTGTAGGTCACGGATTGGGAGGAGATACTCATAATATATACATCCCATAAAGGACTTGCATTCAGAATATACATGTCTTCAAATTAGTAAGAAAAAGACAAACAACCTGCTTGAAAACAGGCAAAAGAGATGAATAAACATTTAAATGAAAGAAAGTCAAAAATCCATATAATATGTGAAGCAAGTCATTAGGGAAATTCATTTTAAAACCACACTCATCAAAGGGCTGAACCTGAAAAGACTGACAACTCCAGGGGTTAGCAAGGATGTGAATAAAGCAACTGGCAGTTGTTCACATTGCTGGTGTAAGTGTCAATTGATCAAACACTTTGGAAGATGGCGATATCTACCAAAGCTTAAATACGTGCCTCCTTTATCACTGGACAATCCTGTTTGTAGGTATAATTCAAAGATAAATCAGAATTTCTGTTGCCATTTTTTCAGTCATTTGACTTGTGGACTTGTTTGCAGAAAAGTAGGGGGTCGCTGTCTGCACAGTCCTAGACTGAGACATTCTTGGAACTCTGATTCTGAAGAAAGAGTAATACTTGTTCACTGAGGTGAAATGAAGAAGGAAATAAGAGACTGATTTAAGCAGAGGAGACCTATCCCCACCTACGTAATCAAGTAGGGCTCAGGCTTTGATGGGGGAAGGTAAGAAATGGTAGCTATTTGATGTCAAGAGCCAAGAGTACGAGTGCTTGGCAGCAGCGGAGAGCACAGGCCCAGAGTTTCTGGGCATTTCTCAATATCAGAAAGACTTATAGGCCCTTGTTACAGGGAAGTACACCAAAGTCAACATCCAGCCCCAAAGAGAAGAAATTCAGAGAATTAATACAGTTTTTTCCAGGTCTAGGACATGCTATCTTCATTTCAGGGCCAGACCCTGACAGCACCACATTGCTAGTGGGGATCCTAGAGTCCCAGGTAGAAGTTCCTAGGAAAGCAGAACATGTAACCATGGGAGGGGGCTCTTCCTAGTCTTTCCAGAACACACAAGTGGAAATAGACTATCACCCTCTGTCTCATTAATGGGAAAGAAAAGTATACATACTTCATATACTTATGAAGGATGGTCAGGCCTATTTCTTCTAAATAGTTTGGGGACTGGACAGAGCTCAGGCAGCAGATGGTAGGTTTTCAGTAGGCAGACTTGGAGGGAAAGCAGGGATAATCAGGAGCTGGCACTGCAGAGAAAAATGTTCTCTATCAACAAGCAGAGAGTCAATACAATACATTAAAAATATAGCCCAAGAGCTCTCCTGCTTTTTTGTTTACTGTGTGTATGAGACTCCAGTTGATTGATTTCAATGCACTGACCCTTGATGGGCTGACTTAAGTTATCAACCAGTATGGTTAAACCTTCTCATAAGTCTCAGATGATGTTTATATATGTTACTGATACTACTGGTTATGTGTAACTCAACTTCAGAAGACAAACTAGAATACCTTCAAGAGAAGAGGAACTCAATGACTGGAACTGATAACAGTTCATATTTCAGTTTATAATTAATCTTGGAGGAAATTGTGCATTTCCAAGGACAGCTAAGGTTAACTGCCATATTTTAGCAACCATATATATATATTTTTTGAGAAAGCTCTACTTTGCTAAGGTTTGTCATACTTCTTGATGACTTTTTGTGCTATTAATTCATCAATAATTACAAACAAAAGGAACTTGTCTGAGAGACAACCCAGAGAGTTTTTGTTTTGTTTTGTTTTATTGTTTTATCCTTTTATTTCTTAATAACAGTAATCAAGATGTGTAACTGAAATTTTTACTAATGATAATTTTTATACTTTTGAGCAATAATCAAATAATTAACTATTGTAGATCCACAACATCAGTAGGCTAAGTTCAATGACTCATTAAAATCAATTTTTTTGTGTGTGTAGATATTTGGATGTCTTAGTGGTAAATGCTGAGCTCCTTGAGGAACAGAAATGAGTCTTTCACATAGTCTTACTCCCAACCCTAACATATTGGCTGAAACATCAAAGGCTCTCAGTGATAATAAAAAAAATTAATGACTACTTATGGATGACTGGAGTATTGTCTTCAAGTCTCCCTGCTGCCTTCAAGAAAGAGGACTATGTATTCCTGCTTGTAGTATTTTCGCTACACTTTTAATGCTGAGATTGGCCATAAATCTAGCTTTGGCCAATAAAATGTAGACAGATATGGCATTCTACTTCTGAGCAGAAGCTCTGAAAGACACTGGGGTTTCACTGACTCTTGTGATCCTGGGAAAAGCCTTCAGAGCCAAACACGATCCCATGCAACCTGCAGCAAGAGATCTGCTGCTGGTATGTAACTTGAGGAGGAAATAGACCTGTGCTGTTGAAGGCCACTAGGATTTTACACAGCTGATGAATATACTCCAGTCATCAACTGGAGGGGCAGGTAAAGTGTGTCACCAGTTGAATGCCTAGCTTAACCCAAAGCTGTGTTTATCTGTGTTATTTATGAACTCGATTAAGCAGTTTAATAGATCCCTCCCACTTTAGTACCTTATTTTGCCATGTATAATGCACACCCACATTTTTAGCCCAAACTTTCAGGAAAGAAAAGGTTTCATTTAATTTTTTAATCAAATTTTTCATTTATATATATAACTGATTATCATATTCCAGAGTATTATTTTTCATACAGATATCATTATTGCTTTCTAGAGTTACACTTTTAATGCAGAAGCATATACAAAAGAATTAAAAACATTTATATAGGTGCAGAATTAGTAACACTCATCTATATTGCACATCCTTATTTTTCTTTAAAAAATTTGGACAAAAAAGTGAGCATTATACACAGAAAAATATGGTAGATTCAGAAGATGGCTTTTCTTACCTAAATGAGCCAAAAATATGACCTAACATCAGTATTCCAATCAACTGCCTAGGCCTTAGAATATGCAGTAGGTTTCCACATAGAAGGAAAGAAGGGTTGGGAATGTATCAGTTGTATCAATCAGGAAGTCTGTGGTTAAGGTTTAGTTATCAAAGCATAAGGAGACTGCAATGTGCAATGAGAATTTGTCCATTTTTATTTATTTCCTGGTTGTTTTCCATAGCATCTTAGCAAAGTTGCTCTGAAAAGCATTGTTCACTCCCTTACAATTTTGATCAAATCACAGGGATAAAAAGCTTTTTATTTCAACCCAATTTTACTGCTGACAGTAGAAGAAATATGGGTCTTTATAGATGGGATGCTTTAGTCTGCAAGTAACAAAAAGCTCAAATCAAAACAGCATAAAAATTACAGTGGTAAATAAGCTATGTGACTGAAAGATTAAAGATTAAGTGGGGTCTATTCTCTTTTCTTTGATGCCTTAGTTTCTGCTGCATTTTGCATGTATTTTGGGGGCTGAAACTTGCTTTCATTGTGCTTATTTTATTTAAATGGCACCAAACAGGACTAGGACAGTATTCTTTGTATAAAATTAAAGTTTAAAAAGAGTCCTGGCTGGTGTGGCTCAGTGGATTGAGTGCTGGCCTGTGAACCAAAGGGTTGCAGGTTCGATCCCAGTCAGGGCACATGGCTACGTTGCAGGCCAGGTACCCAGTAGGGGGCGTACATGCAAGAGGCAACTGCACATTGATGTTTCTCACCCTCTCTTTCTCCCTCCTTTCCCCTCTCTAAAAATAAGTAAATAAAATATTTTTTAAAAAGTTTAAAAAGAAAGTATGGAAACAGTATGGAATTTTCTAAAAAATGTAAAACTGGAACTGCCTTTTGACCCAGCAATTCCACTCTGGGAATATACCCTACAAATCCTGAAACATCAATTCAAAAGAACTTATACACTCCATTGTTCATAGTAGTGCTATTTACAATAGCCAAGTGCTGGCAACAGCTTAAGTGCCTGTCAGTAAATTAGTGGATCAAAAAACTGTGGTACATTTACACAAGGGAACATTACACAGTGGAAGGAAAGAATGTCTACCTTTTGTGACAGCATGGATGGAACAGGAGAATATTATGCTAAGTAAAATGAGCCAGTTGGTGAGAGACATATACCATATGATCTCACCTATAAGAGGAATCTAATGAACAAAATAAACTAATGAGCAAAATAGACCCAGAGGCATGGGAATATGGACAGACTGACAGTGACCAGAGAGGAGGTGGGAGGGGGATAATGGTGGAAAGAAAGGGAAGGGTCTAGTCAAAGAACATGTATGAATGACCCATGGACATGGACAACAGTATGGGGATTGGCTCTGGGATTGGGAGGTGGGCTGGGCAGAGGAGGGCAAAGGGAGAATAATTGGGACACCTGTAATAAAATAACAATAAAAATTAAAATAATTAAATGAAGAAGGAAAGAAAACAAAACAAGCTTGAAAAAAAGAAATGCTACTGTTAAATTTTGGAATAAAATCTCTCACCTAGTCTGATTGGTATAACTTCAGTCAACCATATTCTCTCAGAATCATCATACATGGAAATACCTTGCACTGACTGGCTGAAGCTTGGTTGACTAAACCCATCTATTGACAAGAAGGTTAGGATTGTGATCAGCTTTCCCTGAACTGATGGGCTGTGGGGTGATCAAACATTATTGGTGGTTCAGTTGGTATAAGGTACGGTGTCATGGATGTTGCATAATCAATCAATAGAGTCCACACTCCTGGTATGGAGCTAAATACTGAGCCCTAGAAAATCAAACAGATGTGGTAATAATTTTTACTTTCTTCTTGCCAAGTTTTCCTGTTTGCCTTCAGAATAAATTACACATTCATAAATTAACACTAAATGCATCTCTTTACTGTCTTCTCAGTATGTCTACATTTTCATATCTTCATGCTTATATTGTTCCCTCTGCTAGAGATGACTTTCTGTAACAGATCTTCTTATGCGTATATAAGTTCTACATATCCTTCAAGGACTGGTTAAATTATCTCATCCTTGTAATCCATCCTGGTCAGTTCAGACCACAGTGATCTCATCTTCCTAAGATCCATATAGCACTTGCAGATTATTAATTAATTAATTAATTATATACTATCCTATGGCATAATCAATACCTAAAATTGTTATTGCTCACTGTTTCATTAACCTTTTTGTGTTATAAACCTTGCATTTCACATTTCACTATGAGATTTGACTTCTAAGAAAAGAGACAATGTCTTTTTAATTTCAGACAGTTTTTTATAATTCTCCACTAAACAGAATATATATAAATTTGCTTTCACAATTTTATTAACACTAGAATCTGTAAAAGTGCAAGTTTATGTAAGTGCAAATATATAAACAAACCTTTGTTATGCCAGCCTGGGAAGACAATTTGAAAGTGAAACCAAATATCTTTCATCCCTTAATATGGTTTGAACCAGCAATGCTCATTTATAAAAAGGTGTTGTTACTGAGGCAAAGGATTCATCTTAGGATTTCCTCAGGTCTAGTTGTTTCTACAACTGAGGTCCAGTGTCAGTCAAGTATAATGGACTGGGTTTTGGGGGCTGATTTTGAAGAACATCAGGATCTGCCTTGCTGAACCTTATCCTCCGGCTCTGTGCTCATGGATCGTAACTGAGTCTCAGAGTTGCCTTGTATAGTACAGTCAATAAAAAAAAAAGTTGCATTTTTTTACATGGGAAGCAAGAAGCAACAACTTGGACTTCATTAATTAATTCATTCATCAAATATTTATTGAGCACATATCATTTCCCAGTTTGAAAAATAAAACAGCCATATTCTAAATCTAAGTATTCACTTAGTGCTCAATTATCCCATTTCTCAAGATCACACAAGGAGAATATATCAAAAAACAGAACCTGAATTTCAGGTTTTATAAAGTCTCCTTGGTCCCTCACACCTTCCAAATTTCTGGATAATCTGAGATTTGAATGTTCAAGATGACTATTGGGAAACTGGCTGAGTCTGTGGCCGTGAACTTCAGCAAGGTTGGTTGCCCTGCCCACCTTTCCTCCCTACTATGTACAAATGGGTGTACCCATTTACCTGGCTTCATTAGCAAATGAAACCAGACAGTGCTCATTCCAGTGACTGACATGAGACTGTCATTTTGATTCTAACTCCCTGGATTCTAACTCTCTACTTATTATCATAGCCCTTCCCCCACCCAAATGTTTTCAAGGCACTCTGATCCAACGCCTTAGTCTTAGAGGACTCTAGTTGTCTCCAGTCTGTTTTCAGTATTAATTTGACATAATTGATCTTGGAAAATGCAATTAGGCACTATGAATTATTCTTTTTCAATTAAATATTTAATACAGCAGGAACAATGAAGATCCTAAATGCACTGAATTAAAATCTTTTTGCAGAAAGCCAAAAGAAATGTGGAATTATTTTTTCCAGAAGTGAGAAATATCTGTAAAGAATGCAATAAAAATAAAAGGTATTTTAACTTAATTTGTCAGCAAAATAATACATATGCCTGTATTGGTCTGCTACAAATCAATTATTATAATAATGAAACTTTATACAAGTTTACTTTTATTTAATTAGTTAAATCTGTATGTGCTATAATTGTTAATGCATCAAACTATAAATGATGAAATAAGGTTAAATAGCAGTTCCCAAAACATGTATATTTTACAAATGAGGAAAAAAATCACAGCAAAATACCATAAATAATATAAAAGACAATATACAGTGTTAGTTTTATTAAGAATTATTTTTGAATAAAGAGAATGTAAACAAGAAAAAATAACTTTCCCCTAAGAGTTCCCTCCTTCTTCCCAGTTTATAGGTATTTACATCATAGATGATTAGAACTGAGACTTCCTATGCAGTAATAATTTACCCTCATTTTTTTATCATTTTTAAATAAAGATCCTTATGTTTCCAAGGTATGAAGAGATTTGCTCCAGGCCAGCCTAGCACCTAGATTGTTAGAGAACTGGAATTAGAACCCTGCTTTTATAAAGTCTCAGACAAGGCAGAGCTCTTCAATTTCATAATTCTCCTTCCCATTCTCTAGTAATGATTATGAAACATACATTTCTCTTTGATTCTCAGAAATTTCCCCCTATGGCTAACACAATTTGCTTGATACGTGACAACATAGCACAAGATAAAAGTTGCATCGAGTCACAGGGAAATAAAAATCCTACCCTATTTTGTGCTACTAAGTACGGCTGATACTTTGGATACTGATGGGTGATAATTTAAACAAAATTGACACTGTGGTGGTTTTATGGATTTCTAATGCATTTCTTCCTAGGTACATTGGACATATTGCTGCCTTGGCTTCTACTGCAACTAATAGCGAGGTCTGGAAATTTATACAAATCAAAAACTGCAGGTTCCTTCTTCAGAGGGCAGGCAGGCACAAATACTTTTTCTCCCATATTCATTTTGCTTATTTACTAAAAACTACATATTTCAAGAAGAAAAGGACATTTGGTTAAAAATTGATTTAATGCCCTTCAGTCTTTATTTTGTTGATAGTTTATCAGATGATTTCTTAAATTCTTCACATTGTGATTAAATAATTCTCTGTGTTTGTAAACTGTATAAAATGGGCCTGTCTTGTGGAATTCAAGACCAACTGGTGTGAGATGTCACATCTGGAAAACAAAAAACACAAACACAGTGATGCAAACAACAACAAGGCAAAGCTCCTAACAGTAAAACAAAGACAAAGAGAATAAAAATTCCACAAGCTCAATAAAAGTGGAAGAGCAATGTAGAGTTTTATGCACATTTTCTTGGATCAGTTGACTATTTTGCCCACTGGATATTGCTCTCATATTTTTCTTTAAGTAGAAAACAAGAAAATGACCCTATTTTCCCCTTGGCAGCCTAGTGCAGAGAAGGAGGTAAATGTATTTGTATCTCTCCATTTCTGTCCCCATCTGTGTACTTCTCTCTTTTGCTGTTATAGTTTCTGTCCTCTAGAAAAATTTATATTATCCCCAGAACATGCAGTATACAAATGTGTCTATCTTTGGGATTTTATGAACAAAGACAATAATCTCAATTGGCAGTTTCTAGGGTCTCCAAAACCCAGAACATGTGATGTGACCGTGGTTTTCTTTTTCATAATTTGTAAATCTGTTTACATTAAAATTTCCTCAAGCATATAAACATTGAGAATTAGACTTTTAATGACTGCATATATTGGAATAAGTAAAAATAGAGTCCCGTATAGGTAAGTATTTCAGGAGTTGTTATCTGGATGGGGCAGCTATGTTGAGGCCCTGCCTTTCCTGTGGGAGGAGGATCCCAAAATGCAAATGAAGGGATCTCAGATCCACGTCAGGTAAGCACGCTGCTGCTTGCAGCTGGTGTACACAATACATTCTAGCAAGGTCTCATTTGTGTGAGAAAATCCTACCTGTCTTTGGCCTGTTATTCTCCATCTTTTTGTGACTCTTGATATTTAGATACTAGTATAAATTGTAATTATAATGCTTACTGTTATGATACACTTAACTATTTATGAATTAAGATCTGCCACAGATATTTTGATACCTTGTAGGAGAAAATGGGCAGAATATTTTAAACTAGGATTGGTTCAAGAAAATCTAAATTGTGTAGCCACTAATTTTATCTATCCAACAATGGATATTAATCTGGTTCCAATAAAGTTTTGAGGCAGCTTACAAAAAATGAAAAATATAAGTCAGTAAAAATGAATAACATAATTGTGGTAAAGGGAAAACAAAGCACAAACTATGGCCTTCTAATGTTTGTGGAGACAATGGTCAGTCAGATTTGGCTCCAGGCTTCCTTGCAGTGCAAGCCGAGGGACTGGGCACAGTGTATTGGATGCGCACTCATCAAGTATTTATTGACTTAATGGGATTGATTCATGGATTATGGTTGAAATATTATTTGCAGTGTAACAAAAGTAAAAAAAAATCAGATCAAATAGTTTTGTATGGTGTTTGAATACATCTAATTTGGTGTATTCCGTGATCTGTTCTCATTAAGTTCCTAATGCAGTATTGAGTGTAAGAGGCTAGCATTGTATCAACAAAGGTCATTCATGGCATTAAAAAATGATGCCTAAAATCAAGGCCTTCTCAGGAATCCAAGGACTTACATATAAGTGCATAAAAATACATTTTCCTAAAATAAATTTGAAGAAAAACATTGTCAAGAAAAAGTAAAATACATGATTTAAAAATAAAACATAAAAATATAAGCTGCAGATAGATTTTTGTTGTTGTTGATTGTCTCTTCCTTCTCAAATAGATTGAATAATTTGATTGAATTGACCTCTCAGAATATCCGAAGAGCTAATATTTGTCTGTGGCCAGGCAGAACTACCTGAAGGTGATTACTCCATTTTCCTGATGGTGTATTGTACTAACAGCCTTTATCTCCTGGAGCATTGTAAATTTATTTGGGGGGGGGGGGTAATGGCTTACATAACCTTTCATATAAACTTGGAAGAGAAGGAAACGAGAATTTGAGGAATAAAAAAGCTGTCGGGGAAGACATTTCAGAGTTTTTTTTTCTCCGTTTTCCAACCTCATTAAGAGCGTTTTCCAAAGCTCTTAAAATAGAGTGACTAGAAAATTGTCATGTGCCTGAGAAATCAGAGATCAATAAGTTCTCATAAGCTTAGGTTTTGGTTTTAAGTTATTTATTAACTAGCCTGACACAAGTAGTGAATCACTCATTACCCATCCTTCTCTTTGAGAAATGTTCTCATGTTCTCAGAATCTTCATTTCCAAATCTGTAAATGTGAGGTTTAGAGAAGCTGCATTCTCTTTCTAGAATAATATCCAAGTTGTTCCAAATGACAAATGCACCTATAGATATGGAATCACCAGTCCGTGCAATCACCCTGTTAGAGAAGTCTGTCTTCTGGAAACTGGGTACCCTTTATTTAAAATTTGGAGTATTTAAGAAAACCTCTGAGAAGAATTTGAGTTTATTCTTTTTCTAATGCTAAGTTTATTTATTTATTTATTTATTTATTTATTTATTTATTTATTTATTTTAAAGATTTATTTATTTATTTTTAGAGAGGGAAGGGAGGGAGAAAGAGAGAGAGAGAAACATCAATGTGCAGTTGCTGGGGGCCGTGGCCTGCAACCCATTCTTGTGCCCTGGCTGGGAATCGAACCTGTGATGCTTTGGTTTGAAGCCTGCACTCAATCCACTGGGCTAAGCCAGCCAGGCTATTTATTTATTTTTTTAATTGTATTTTAATCATTATTCAAGTACAGTTTTCTGTCCTTTATTCCCAGCCCAGCCCACCCACCCATCCTTCCCCACCTCCCTTCTATTTCCACCCCCCTAGTTTTTGTCCATGTGTCTTTGTACTTGTTCCTGCCTACCCTTCCCCTCTTCCCCTGAAATGCCCCTGAAAATGTAATTAAGACTCGAAAAATGGAATTTTAAGTGGCATTTTAGATGACTGTCTTATCAAAAATTGGAAAACTAATGATGTGATATCCTTTTGGCCTTTCTCTTCAATCAGTAAATACTGTACTTGTTGAGGAAGTAGCATATTAAAGCATTCTGCTCAGTGCTAGGAACAGGGGGATGAAGATTTTTTCCAGAGCCTTGTGCATGAATGATGCTTACCCATTCAATGATTGTTGAGAGAATGGGTCCTCCTACAGATAAGCTTGTCTTCTAAATCCTACAAGACAGGACTCACTATCAGACTCTTAAGAAATCTGAGAATAAGAGGTTTTTGTTGTTGGGTTTAAACATTGGTGTTAGGGAAGGGGGAACTGATAACTCCTTTTTGAAAGATGAGTATTATCTCATCCATCTAGGTTTGATAATTTTGTATATACTGTACACATTTGTTATGCATACCTATTGTCCCATATCAATTCTTCCATTATTGCATCTAACACAGGACCGGCCATTTACATATCTGTTGATGTGCAGGCATGGGAATGCTGTGGAGGTGGCTTGAATGGTCCATGAAAAATTATTCATTTTCTCCCTCAACTTTTGTACTACCTTCTTTTTCTTGATCACAGTAGGTTACTGTGTCTTTGTAACATTCTTGAAAATGATGGAGCTGTGTGTGTCCAGGATGCTCATTTGCTAGTTTAAAATCAGGAAGCTCTCAGTTGTGAATGTCATGCATATGTATGAGTGGACCAACTGTTGCTCCTACTTCCTTTCCTTCCCTGGTGGGCGACTCCTGAGAGTGCTACATCTGCTTTCCAAAGCCCTTTGTGGAATAAGTAGATGAGGGAGAGGGAAGGAGATCTCTGTTATTTTGCATTGTCATATATCAGGATATATCTTTTTTTTAATGAATCCTGGAAAGATACGAGTCTTTGTCATTCTCTCTGATTCTTTTCCTTCTTTCTTTCAACACTGCTTTGTACCCCCTCATCTAAGCACATGCTGCATCTCTTCTTTTTTAAAAGCACAAATATGAGAATGGAAGGCAGGAATTTTCAGTGGCAGATTTTTCAAAGAATACACTTCTCTGCTTTCTTTCTTTTTACACTCCAAAGACATCCCACATACACAGATGTGACAACTTTTTTTTTTAAGCTAATTTGAGCAAATGCCTGTCTGGCAACGTACTCTGGGATAGTTACACTTGCCCAAACTGAAGTTCTGCTTTTGTAGAGTTGACACTGATGGTGTGTTATTACTGCACAATCAGAACAGAAACACGAGGAGAAAGAAAAAGAAAAAGACATGAAAATGAGTATGCATGGATGTGTTTTTGAGGATCTTTGTTAATTGGACTAGAATAGAGGTATTTGCCTAAATGTGACTCTGCTTTTGTAAAAATAGCTATTTGGGAAGCATCTGGCATTGTCTGCACTTCTTTGTTTTCCTTAGGAAAAACCTTCCCCAAATGCAGCCAAAAGAAACAAGTAGGGGGTCTCCAGCAAAGATTTGGATGTGGGGGATGGAGAGGGAGGTGGTTTCTGTTGCTAAATTTATTCTTAAATTTTACTTTTTCCACTTAATGTATACTTACTTGTGTGTATTTATCACATTGTTCTTTCAGAATAGGTGCTGTGTGAACTCATGGTACATCAAGTGGTAAAGTCGCTAAACTGCTTGATGAGGGTAGGTGAAGGCCTTGTGGAGGGAGAAGAACGCAGCCTTCTTCCTTTCTGGATTACATGTTCTAATCTCAAATCATTCGCCGAACCACTACCCTCCTTTCTTTTTTCCCTTCCTTTTTGCATTTTCTCTCCTTTTCTTTCCTTTATCTTCTTGTGTTCATCCTTTAATCAATGCAGCTTATCTTTATATTTCCACTTATTTAATGCATTGGGGATTATAAGGAATGCATAATGCATTTGTGGGGGACATAAAGAATATTATATGCTGCTCTTACCCTCAGGAATCTGCTGCTATTTGGGAAGACATGATATATATGCATGAAATGTTGAATCAAGATTCAAGATTTGAATGGCAATGTAGGAATATAAATCAGATGAGCAATAAAGTACTATCAGCTTTTAGTTGAGAAACCAGTACAGACTGGATGGTCAGAAAAAGCTTTGTTAAGTTTTTTCACTCTTCTGAAACACAGCACTGACATACACTTTCTGGTTTTATCAGGTTAGTTACCTTATGATGCCTTGCCTGTTTATCTTCCTAAATGTTTCCAAAATAATTACTCAGCCTTCACAGTTTTGATTAAACTTTATCTTCCCTACAAAGAACTCTGTAGTATTTGTAGTCCACCAGCATCTTTCCATGGATTCCTGGATATCAGTACTTGTCTACCACATAGTAGGCAATAGACAACATATTATATAATTTGTACTTGGTTTTGTATGTGTAAATTTAGTCCCTCCTTTTCTCTAAATATGTCTGTTGTTAAAAGCCAAGGACTCCATTTCATACTTCACATACAGCTCATAGCACTAAACACATCAATCTGACCCACCCAGTTGTCCAATAAGTATTGACTAAGTTGGTTTATAGCTTGGAGACCTTGAACAGATTCCTCTTGTTAGGGTATCCCATGTCTCTTCCAGATCTAATATCCAATGCAGCTTTGTTTCTATAACTTGAAGCTAAACCATTCTTACAAATATTTTAGGAACAATTCCTGTTTTTAATGATCACAACAGAGATCAAAGCAGTTTTGAGACACAACTTCTCATGGACTTTGATGGCCAGTAACACTGGACACTGCTGACAGCAGCAGGGGTGCCATGTGGCATCTATACTTTTAGATGGGTTAACTACTTTTGAAATGTGTAAGCCTATCTAAAATTGAACCTTTAAGCTCTATTTTTCACTATTTTATTTTAAAGCCATTTTAAAAGCCATTCAATTGTGGGCAGTGTAAGATTATCTCAATGCACCTTCAAGTTCTGTCATTTTAGAATCCCTGTATTCATACCTATACATTACACAAATGCATGGGAGTCAGCGGAAGGTGACCAAGTTCAGCTTTTCCTTGCAGACACCCTGTCTTTCAGATCAGCACCCCAGTTTTCTCATCTGTGCCTCACGGGCTCAAAATCTGTTTGGCAAAGGAAGCAGAGCAATTGTGATTCCTAGGAGAGTATTTAAAACGACAGTTGCTGAAAGGTTACAGCAAAATCTATTAGAAAAGAAAAGTTGAGGGAAATCAGGTGAGCTCATAGAAGAAAATAAGGAAAGATTGGCTCCCTTTTGGGATTAGGTCTAATTAAGGTGAGCAAGCAGCTGGGCCTGTTTGGAATAACAATTGTGCTAGCATGTCACTTTTTTCTGCTTAGTTGAAATTTATATAGTTTGGGAATGGTGGATATAAGAAAATTAGAGCTCATTTAGAATCTGTTGAAAGGACAGTGTGCCTTCATTATTAGTTTTGCATCTGAATTTTCCTGGGGCAGTCCTCTCTCTGTTATAGGTAATGGATTTTTCCCCAGATGTAATTGGATGAGTTTAATTTTTTCTTTCATTACCTGTCGAGGAGGCCTATGCCCCTACTTCCCTTTGTGTTTTATTAGGATTGTAACCCCTATTTAAATAAAGGCTTTGATTGTGCTTATATATGTTCAATCAGCACTTTCTGATTGAATAGTTTTGGTCACACAATGCTCTCGCCTAGCATTTTTTACTAATTACATTTTCACCCTGGCCAGGTATAAGAAATCTCTGATGGTGTTTGTTTGCTGCTTTTGATTATGCAAGTGATTTGGTCTATACACAGTAACATAGGACTCAGAAAATAGATTGTCGAACTTTAATCCTACTGGTTTTGAAGAGTGACTTGATTGGATCTTTCTTTTTATTGAAGGGATAGAAAGTCAAGTCATATGCTGGTAAATATTTAGCAAGCAGTTCTAAAAACTAATGAAATGAACAAAAAAGTCTCTGATTTGTAGCTTTTGCTGATTCCCATGGTGTAAATACTATCACCATGTTTGATTTCGGTATGCCATATTTAGATGAGGAGTTGGGAAGAGATACATGATCTGATCTCCAGAGCTGGTGCGTGGGGCTCCAGCACACCCGAGTCTCAGTCCCGTTCCTGCCCCTGAGGTCAGGTCCCTTACCATCTTCACATTCAGTTAAGATGGATGCCAGTTTATAAGCTGATTCAGTTAGAGTGCGGTTTCAATGATTTCTATGTGGGGATAACATTCATGTTTTATCATTAAAGGCATTTTAGATGTTTCCTGAGAAATTATTTTAATATTTATGTATTTCATTCTCTTCTAGTCTATAAACAAGAATCTTAGTAGATGTACTATACTAGGAATCAGAAGATCTTAGATTTTGTTCCAGCCATCATTAATGTCCTCTGTATCCTCGGATAACCCATTAAATATCAAGACATCACCAATTTACTCATCACTTAAGGCAAAAGAACAATGGTTCAATTATAACCTGTCATAGAAACCGTCTCACTTTTACCTGGATGGCTTTACATTTTTTTTCCATTGGACCTTTATGGTATTTTATACTTACCTGTCCTAAAGCAGATTTATAAATAGAGACGTAAGTGATAACATATTTGCATATGTTATATCTATAAGATAACTTATATTGATAGATTTTAAGAGTCTGTAAGGTAGAAGTCACACTTTATTAATCTTTAAATATCCCTCAACACTTAGCCCCGGAACCTGAAGTACTCATTATTCCTATGGAGGGACTTAGTGACTAAGTGCCTTCTCTATTAGACAAGGATATTAACATGCTAACATGAAATAATTCAAACTAAAAACTTAAAAGAAGTTAAAAACTATTACCAGTGATAAATATTAATTTTATTTTTCATAGTATACATTTTCTAATACTGGTTAATGATTAGAATGTGGTAACCATGCTACTGGGTTTAAACATGTTAAAAGAGTTAAAATTCATTTTATTCTTACCTTCCCTACAACTACATGAAATGCCAAACTTCTAAATAGCTGAGGAAAAAATAAAACTACTTCAGTTAAATTCAATAAATATTAAGCTGTAAGTGCACTATAAATGCAAAAGTGCAAAAAAACCCACATTCTTCTGAGTTGGAGGCATATCCCTGGGCTGAGATGTTTTTGCTTCCTGGGTCAGTCCTTCCTTTCACCATGGCCTCCATGGTTAGTGGTGTGCACAGACTCTTGACTCAGCCATAATGTAGCATGTGAGCAGTGCTGTGTTGTGATGAGGTCTGTGGCTAACAAATGAGGAGACCAGGCCTTTTCTTCTGAGTCTTATCCCTCCACCTTGCTAAGTTCCCAATTTTTTCCAATATAAAATAGGACAGAAAATAGCTACTTTGCCACCCAGTAGCAGGTAGAATATGTATAAGAAAAGAACCTTAAACTATAAAAAATGTTATAAATAATAGCCTCAGGTTTTTCATTGTGCTTGGTAGGCCAATGACTGATCTTCAGGCAATATATCTAACTATAAGTGGTCAGTATAATTTAGGAGGCTGTGGTGATTTCAAAGTGGACCTGAGTCTAAAGTGGCCAGTCTCTAGCAAGATGGTAGACTGAAATAGTGCTGACATGTCCACTTCAAGCATGTCAAATGAAATATGACCAAAAATCACTCAATACATCGCTAAGCTTATAAGAAAGAAAGACTCATTTTCCCAAAGCAAAGAGAAAGCAGTGAGGTTAAAGAAGGCCAGAAAGAGCTCGGGTCTTAGATTTTAATAGACTTACAGATAGCAGAGACAGCGCCATGGGCCTGAGATAAATGGGGAGTAAAAACTAAGAGTTTCCAAAATAAACCTAGGACCTACCTGCAGCAACTCCGGGAACAATGTTCTTCACACCCTTTATATGAGTAAAATCTAAAACATAATTAAGCAAGAACAAATTTTAAAGTGAAATAATTTTAAAGATTTATATTGATAACTATTAATACCTGCCAAAGAAATCTTGTGTAACTTTCTTGGTATCAACCAAAACACTTTGTATATATATAAAAAAGAACATTGTTAGGTAAAACAAGGTCTAAAATTTTCAAGTCATAAGGAGTACTTTATAATTCTGAACAACACAGTCTCAAAATATATTAATTAAAATTGATAGAAATATGAGAAAAATGGAGAAATTTAAAATTGAAGTTGGAGACTTGAAACATAATACCCTGCCAAATTTATAGGTTACCAGACTAAAAATAAATAGTAAATATGGAGATGATTTATATCACACAGTTTTTTAAGTTGATGGAAATAACTGAAGTATGCAATGCTCCTATTCATTTTAATGGACTGACCAGTGCAAAAAGGGAGCCATGAGTAAAGCAACCATTATAAGTTGTTTGATGATGAAACAACATATTTGTTATTCACAGATGCTATAGTTTTGGCATATAATATTCAAGTGATGAGAATATATAAGCAATCTGTTAAAACTAGAAGGGGACTTCAGAACAATTACTAAAATAAAAAAGATCAATATAAGAAAAATCAGTAGTTTCCCATATATCATTGATCATTATATGCTTTAATTTCTAAAAAATAAAATTTTTTAATTCATTCTATTAAGCACCCAGAAATAAATCTATTTACAAAAACAATTTTAAAGTTATTGAAGAAAATAAAATAGTACCAAAGACACTGGCCAAAGTTTGTTAATGGAAATTTATAATATGGCAAAGATGGAGAATTTTTCATAAATTAATTCATAAGTGGTGTCCAATTTCCATCAAAACTTCAAATTAGTTTTTCAATGGGATCAGACAAGCTGATTGCAGAATTTATTTAAAAAGGGAAAGGACCAAGAAAACCAATACTGTTTTGAAAAAAAATTAAAATAATAATGTGGGCTTATCCCACAAAGACTTATTCCAAAGCAATAAATATTAAAAGAGTTTGGTAGTCATTTACTAGCAGAACAGAATAGAGTGCCAAAACATAACCCTATATATAACAGGAACTCAATATATGTGACAAAGGCGGTATTACAAGTCAGTGTGGAAATGTCAATTTGTAGAGAAATAATTAGGTTGTAAAGTTGACTTTACTTACTGAAAAATTAAATCCTAACCAAGTAGATTAAAATACACAAGTAAATTGAAAAATTAAGGATTTTAAGAGAAAACCTTAGGAGAACATCTTCTTGATGATATCAAGGCATAGCAAACTTTTAAATAAAAAGTGAAAAATTGTACATTGCAAAGTAGGTGCCTGCTAGAGAAACAAAAAAGCCTGGAGTTAAAAAAAAATGCTGCCTGCAGGTTGGAGCAAGGCAGAGCGGGAGTATAAAGATGGCTCCAACCTGGAGGGATGAAATGGACAGATGGATATTGCAAAGGCACAGACAGATATTTTAGTTTACATTAAATTAATAACATTCTCAAATGATTAGGTATGAATCGATATATTAGTAGCCAGAATCATAACAATATTCAAAAACCCCTAAGAAAGGTGTTTTATAAATAAGTAAAGGATTTCAGCAAGCAGTTCAGAGCAGGAGGAAACAAATAAACTACCTGTAAATAATAGAAAAAAAAACTACTCAAAGTCAGACAGAGAAAGACAAAGACAAATATCATGTGATTTCACTTCTGTGTGGAATCTAAACAGCAAAACAAATGAACAGATGAAATAGAAACACTCATAGATACAGAGAACACACTGATGGCTGTCAGAGGGGAGGGAGTGTTGAGGGCATGGGAGAAAGGGGTGAAGGACTGGGACAAACTAGTAGTCATAAACTAGTCGTGGGGATATAAAATACATCATAGAGAATTTGGTCCATAATATTGTGATAACTATGTATGGTGTCAGTGGGTACTTGAAATATTGGGAGGACCACTTAGTAAAGTGTATGATTGACCACTGGGCTATACACCTAAAACTAATACAAAATAATTTTGAGTATAAACTGAAATCAAAACATGAAATTAAAAAAAATACCCACTCAAATTCACTAGTAATAAGGATTCAATTTTTAATTTATTTACCTATTTATTAAAGATTTTATTTATTTATTTTTAGACAGAGAGGAAGGAAGGGAGAAAGAAAGTGAGAGATACATCAGTATGTGGTTGGCTCTGGCATGCCTCCCATCTGGGGACCTGGCCTGCAACCCAGGCATGTGCCCTGACTGGGCATTGAACTGGAGACACTTTGGTTCACAAACTGGTGCTCAATCTATTGAGCCACACCAGCCAGGGCAAATTTTAAAAAATTAAAATCTCAGATGAACAAATGTAGATAAATTTGGTAGCCATGTGTTGATAAAAAACATTATGACTATAAAGTACAAATGGCAGTGTAATTTGATACCATCATTTTGGACAGCAATCAGATATAATACAGAAAAATCAAAATTGTCTATACATTATGATATACAAGGTATGTCCTGAAAGTATCCAGTCATGTGATTTGATAAAACAGAGACATTTATTGAAGAAGATACAAGATACAAGAAACATTGTACATAGACAATGATGCCTTAGTCCCCTTCAAAGCAGGTACCTTGGGACCTCATGCAGTTCTAATTGCCATCACCTGCCCTGTCATATTTCCTGAATTTCATCAATGGTCTGAAATCTCTTCCATTTCAGAGGTGATTTTAGTTTTGGGAAAAGCCAGAAGTTGCAGGGCACCAAATCTGGACTTTAGTGGGCTGAATGATTTGGGTGATTTGATGTTTCACCAAAAAAAAACCTCCGCAAGTGACGTGTTACATGAGCGGGCATGTTATCCTGACAAAGCTGCCAATCACCAGTTGCCCATAGCCCCAACCTTCAGAATCATCCCAATAGTTCCCATGGAGGAATGTTGAAGCTTAATAAAATATGTATGTAGATTCTTTGCTCTTCTTGCTCAGTCATTTTGAATGTGATGACCACACAGTACACATGCTCACTTAGTGGTGTCTACTGCTCCCACTGACTAGTACAGTGAAGCTGTCATTGTTCATATATGTGCATTCCAGCCACTCTCCCTAGCTGTCAGGTTACATCAATGTCATGTCAATGTCATTCTAATTATATTAACAATGATTGGATTTTTTTCCAGACAGACCTCATATCATTCCACTTCCTCATATGTTAACTTAGGAAGCAGTTGAGCGTGTGATCAAAGGGATACAAATATGACACAAATATGTTTACTGCAACACTATGTAAAACTGAAAAATAAAAGAGGAGTGCCACCTTGCTTATCAATCTGATAAAGGATAAACATTTGACATTATTTTCATAACAATGCAGTATATGAGTGATCTGGATCACAGGTGGAAAATAAAAGGCCCTGCACCTTGTTTTATTCAACCAGGCACCTTGTTTCTACCTGGTGACAGCACTGAGATCCTTGCCCCTAGTTAAGGAGTTTATACAGTCCTAAAATTACATTCAGCCCTTTGAAGGCAACTGCAAGGTTGATATGGCCCCCCATGAAAATGAGTTTGACACCCCTGATATAGATCAACTCGTATCAATATGAGTAAATCTAAAGCACATACTATTAAGTAAAATTAATTTTAATGTATATAAACTTTTAAACCAATGAACCAGTACAATAATATGGAAATATTTATATGAAAGAAGATTATAAAAGCAAGTATGATAGATATAGATATAGATGTATTAGCTTCAATATAGTGATTAGCCTTGAGAATGGCAAAAGAATGGGAAAGGTAGGTCTCTGGGCATGTTTTTTTCCCATTAAAATTAAAAAGGGGAATTTTATTTTTGACCTTAAAACTCATGTTCTTTTACATGTACCACCATGAAGAGTTCAACAATGATGACTTTGCTTTTCTTCTGTTTTCCTTATCGTGAAGAATGGTCTTCAGAATGATCAGTAAGCATGGACACCATGGAGATTTTTCAGAATTACACAGTAAAGTGCTGGATCATGGATTTCTTTATCTGAGGCAAGGATTATTCTAGAGCTTCTATGTTAAGAGATTGTATTTGGGACCTATTTGAATAGGTACCACATGTAACAGGGGACTCACCATCCACATAAACATGCTCAGTCTTGAATAGTTTATTAGAAAAATATTTTGCTGGGAGATGTAACTTGTATTCTCTATGTTTGGATTCTCATCATACTTTCTGAAAAAAAAAAAAAAACAGGTGAAGTATTACATATGACAGCTCTTCTGATATTTGAAGTTATGCCCCCTTGGGTTTTCTTCAGCCTGCTTTGCAGCAGCCCATACACCTTCTTGCAGACTCCTCACTGTCCCCTGTCTTGTACCAACTCTCATTTGTTATGAGCATTTTCTAGAAGAGGGAAAGGAGCCCTGTGCAAAGGGGTATATGACACTAACTTCTGTCAGTCAGTCCCTTCCTACACTTTACTATCTAAAGCAATGTCTCCGGCTGAGCAAGTTTGTGTTTTGGCTCTGATACTTTTTCATCCATCATGTTATTACAAAATGACATAGCAGTGGGTGGTGATGGGAGATCTTTGGAGAAAAGCTTTAGCCATTGCCATCCTATTGTGCATACAAACAGCCTATATCCCTCCATACATATTTATACAGGCAGGAGACTTGGGTGATTTTTTTCTTATCATGAATAATTTTAACACTACAGACATTTCACTTTGAATCAACAACTAGTTTCAGAGGAATGTTATTGCAGCCAAAGAAAGTTTCTGACTAAAATTAGTTACTTTTCATATTTAACAAACTACTGCCTGCCGCATTTCCTGTGATCTCGGCTTTCATCTTCCTCTCATATGGTCACATGTAACAATGACTCCTTCACTTCCATGTCTATTTTCTTCTTGGCTTCTCTAAGTGTAAAACGTGTAGCTCCTCCGCCAAATGACTTTCCGAGGCTGTGCCTAGGAGATGCCAGCCCAGCTCATGCTCACACTCTTGCTCATATTATCCTCAGACTTCAGTGGCTATGGGTTCCTTTGCCCATTACTGCATCTAAGAAAGGGCACGTGAGCTTGACATAAAAACAAAGAAATGAAAACACTGTGAGGACAAGAATTTAAACAACATGTCTGGGTACAGCTTCAGGCAGAAAATGTGTTGGTTATTTTCAAGAATTATATCTCATTTAATCTTTATAACATTCTGTGTGGTAGTAATGATTTTTTATATTCACAGGTGAAACGTTTAGGCAACTTGCTCACAGTTTACCGATAAATCCTCTACCATGATTACCTCATTTGATCCCATGGAAGGTAGGCCGCTGTCTTAGTCAGCTTGGTTGCTATAATAACATGTCATAAACTGGGTGGCTTAAATAACATACATTGGATTCTCACAGTTCTGGAGGCTGAGAAGTTCAAGATCAAGGTGACAGCAGATTTAGCTCTTGGTGAGGGCCGTCTTCCCGACATGCAGATGGCTGCCTTTTGCTATATCTTCACATAGTAGAGAGAAAGCTCTGGTGTCTCTTGTTCTTTTTAAAAGGGTACGAATCTCATCACTGGGTTTCCACTCTCATGACCTCCTCTAAACCTTAGGACCCCAGTGTCATCACATTAGGGGTTAGGTCTTCAGCATTTGAATTTGGAGAAGACACAAACCTTCCATCTAAAACAACCATATTCTGCTCATTTTAGGTCCAGTTGTGTCTGTGCCTCTCTGACTGTCTCTGACTATTGGGGGCTTGATACTTACAGTGACAGGAACTGTCCTCGTTTGCATGAATAGCCTGCTACAGGCTGAAAATGTAAAGAATAAACACTGGGCTAACAGAAATGATGGCATCCTGATTTACAAATGAGCTTTTTGGTGACTCTGGTTGGTGGGTGAGAGAGGCAGATCGAGAATTTTACTAAGGAAACTTCTTTCAGACTCCAGTTCTTCCTCCTCTCCCTTCTTATCCAGCTCCAGAACTCTTGTGTTCTCAGCAATAGATGGTCCTTCATTAACATTTTCCATTCACGTTTTTAATGTTTAGACAGTATGGGGTACAGGGTTTAAAACATGGGCCCTGGGATCTAAGATTTTGGTCTCAAATTCCAGCTTTACCACATACTAAGTCCATAACTCTGCACATCGCCTTATCTCAGACCTTACTTTCCCTGTCTGTTAATTGGGAATACTAATAGCATCTATTTCAGGTAATTGTGGGGAGCATAAGATATGTAAAGCTGTTAATTTAGTTGGAAATGTTAATTTACTCTGAATGGAGGTTACAGTTTGAGCTTGCCCATTGAATATAAGATTCTTTCTGCTGCCATTCACATGGTTCTTACCATAAATATTTGACATTTTATAGCATCTCATTTTATTTACATGTTAAGCAATAGGCAAGTTTTCCATAAAATTTTGTACTATTGAAATGCATCCTACATCTCTAGAGGGTGATGCTAGTTATGGTAAATTTATAGACTACCTGGAAATAACAATCAGAAATACTGAAATACTGATCTGGCACCATATTTTTGCTTTCTTAACCTCTTCGTTTGTGCAAAAGGAAACTTTATTTTACAGAACTTGGGAGTAGGCAAATAAACAAACTGACAAAAACCCTGTTATTTTCAGGACCTCAATTTTTTCATCTGCTCTTGAGGGAGTTGAATTAGAACCTTAGTGGATAATACCTAAAATTTCTCCTGCTTTAGATTCAAGTCTCTATGGCTATGATTATGTTTTGCATCTAATTCAGATAAACAAACAAAAAAATCTTAATTTCATTGTCATTAAAAAAGGAATTCTAGAAGGCATATATGATTAATTGAGTTAATTTAAAATGCTTTTAGAAACAAAAGTTGAGAAGCGTTTCATTTCAGATGTGTGATTTACACTGTAAATCATGGTTTCTAGTGAATTTTGATGCCAACACCATGTCCTTGGATCAGTTTCACAGAAGCATGTGAGAATGCTGATGCGTGGGAGCAAATGAGTTTCCTGCTGGGTGATGGTGCGCATGGAAGAGACTGATCCCTGGGTATGCTTGGAGATTTTTCCATAGAGCCAACCGCTCCAGGGTCAGTGGGGATAGCTGGAGAAGAATGCAAGAGTTCTGACCGTTACTGGAACCATGAGGGTTTATGCAGTGTTGACCTCCTTAAAGTCTATTTTTTTAATCTATATGCTTGTCTCTTCAGCTGTGCCATTTTTCTTAACTTATGTACCTACTTAATTCTAATTTATAATATAAAAATAGAAAATAATTTCTTCTACTCTGCTATTGCACAAGGTACTTTCCTGTCCCTTCTCTCACCACCAAAGTTCTTGCATGCCTTGCAGCACTGGGATTTACTGATGAAGGGGCAACCATTTATTCTCCCTATCATGTCATTGTTAGAACAACACACACACTAGGAACTTTTTCCCCATCATCATCTATTGAAAAGACAACTATGTGTCTGTTATCTCACTCACCCTTTCCCAGGGGAGTGAAAAAAGAAACCCAGACGTCTACTGAACATCAAGCACTTAATGTATTAATTAATACATTAAGGTGTTGCTCACCTTAACTCCTTGCCTTGGGTGAGCATGAACAGAGTGGAGGGATGAAGTCAATTTGCTCCATAGTTTCACTAAAAGGACCCCAAAGTCTGGACTTGAAACTGAGTGGGGAATTGGAGGAGTACTCAGCCAAATATTCCAAAATCTCTATGCAGTGGCTATGAACTACCTGTATTTTTCAGACTATAAGATGCACTATTTTTCCCCCAAATTTGGGAGGAATAATGGCTGTTAATGCTGCTGTTGAGTTCTGTTTACACTTACATTGGTGAAATATTATGTTATTTATGTTATGAAATATTTTACCACATTTTTTTGCTTCAAAATTTTTTTTCTCACTTTCTTCCTCTAAAACCTGGGTATGCCTTGTGGTCTGAAAAATATGGTACATTAAAATTTAGCAAACTGTGCTCTTTCAAGAGTTTTATGGTTGAATAAGCAAACTATCATGCCTCAAACACATTCAGTGCTTTCCTTGTATTTTGCTTTTACTTCTCCTTATAGTATTCCCCTTCTAATACTGATTTCTTAGACCTTATCTTTTATTACAGAATTATCACTTTTAGTCTGTATCTTAATTTGCATAACTGTTCCTACCTTTTCTTACTCCCTTCCTCCCCCTACCTTTTTCCCCCCAGTGCTTCTTGAATATAGGGACCACAATTTCTTCACTTTTTATCCTAGAAAATGCCTGACTTATTCCATTATATGCAGTGAAAACTCACTGCTCACTACTTAATTGTTAACTGTGGTAATGAAACTTTAATGCATGAGAGTTCATGGCAGCCTATAGTCATGGCAAGCAGAGAAGATGTGGGTGAATAAATACTCTATTGCTGCCTTTTTGAAGACCAGGCAGCCCAGGTTTGGGAGATCTGTCTCATTTTGCCTGATCAACTTTTCTGCAAGTATATAACCACATCTGATCAATTTTAGGAGTACCAGGGTGGGACATAATCCACAGGAGAAATGAGAAGTTTGTAATAAATCAAAAAAATCTCGAGGACCATGCCATGCTGCCATATTAACATATTTCTCACATTCAGGGGTAAGGCAGTGCTCTAGTCAGAAAAATTCTTCTAGTGTAAGTTTCCTACTTTCTGTACTCTCTTTTTCATCTCATCATTTTCTCTCCATTGTCCTGATGCTTTGATTCCCCACATTGATCCTTGTATATCATTGTCTTCCACTGTAATGGATCTCTTGGGTTATGCTTCCTAAGGATTCTGGTCCACTCTAAAACATCCTTAAAACTCTCACCTCTTGAAATTGTTCTTATCTGGAGAGCATTTTCATTTCAAGATAATATACTATGTGTATGCTGCAGAACTTTTTTCTCAAGCTGCATTTATAGAAATAGTAGAAAAGATTAATAGAGTGAAAAGTAAATCCAAAACACTAAAATTGGTATAGTAACCTTAGAGGAGTGAAAACCATTTGGCATTTTGAAAGGAAAGAAGCAGATGGGACTAAAGGAGAGCTGCAGCCCTGGACCAGCAGGGGAGGAATCTCTGTAGGAAACATAGAGTGAGTTTCCCCTGAGTGGTGGAGCTTTGAGCAAAAAGGGCCAGAGCAGCAAGCAGTGTGATGAGTTGAGGTGCCAGAGCCAGAGCAGTCAGACACGTTGGTCACTGATCACTCCCACCGCTGTTTGAGTGGTAAGTGGCTCAGTGCCTGCAAGAGGCAATATGCTGTCTAGATTCTTTGATGATGGAGCAGCTGTCCAGGTGCTAGACATGTTTTGTGGGAAATAAAGGACTCCAAAACAATTACTGTTGAGTTTAGTCTATTCTTGTCTTTTCAGAATATCTCTGAATACACTGCAGAATACAAGGCAAAGCAAGACCTCTGAACCATATTCCCAAGGAGGCAGACTGATCTAAAGATGTAGAAAATATCGGGTTGGCTGAAAATTTCATTTGTTTTTTACTGTAAGATGACTGTAGTAGCACTGAATTGTCTTTAACTTCATTTTAAATAAGTTTGTTAGATTGTATTGTGACAGCTGTCATATTAGCATGCATTTAAAAAAACTTATCAAAATGGGTGAATTTTTGTGCAGCCATTTTAATGTTGAAGATGGAAGAAAATAAGCAACATTTCAGCATATTATGCTTTATTATTTTAAGAAGGGTAAAAATGCAACAGTTATGCAAAAAAATTATTTGTGCAGTGTGTGGAGAATGTGCTGTGACTGATCCAATGTGTCAAAAGTGGTTTGTGAAGTTTTGTGCTAGAGATTTCTTACTGGATGATGCTCCACAGTTGGGTAGACCAGTTGAAGTTGATAGCAATCAAATCAAAACATTAACTGGGAACAATCAGTGTTATACCATATGGGAGGTAGCCAACATACACAAAATATCTTAATCAATAAAGTCATTGATGAAAATGAAAAATGTTTCTTTTGTTTTATGGAACAAACTAAATGAACTTTTTGGCCAACCCAATAGATGAACAGGGTATCATGACTACAAAGACAGTGACAAAATCAAGGCTTACTACAATTAGTGTAAACATGACAACATACTTCTGCAAATGAAATAGGTTATAGCTAAGGAAAAAACTGATGAATGCTAGACTCAATATTCCAGCAGATGTAAGGGATAATATTTTATCTTAAAATATGGGATCAAAAATTAAACTAATAAGAGAGCTTGAATATAAAAATATTATTGATAAAAACCAAAACAATAAAAAATAAATATTCAGTCTGTTGTGATATTAAAAATGGGCACAGAAAGCAAGAAAATTGATAGTATGGAAGGTCTTGTCTAGTAATTGTTCAAGTAAGTGTCAAATACGGTTAAAGAGTTGAAAAGTGTGAAATAAGTGTCAAGAGCTTTGAAGGAACCATTATTATTAGGCTAGGCCATATGGGCCAGTTGTTCTTTACTATCTTTTATTTAAACTTATTGTTGATCTTTGAAAAAGGTGCGGGTCAGGGACACTGACCCCTGTGCAGCGAGAAAATATAGCATGTAACTACAGTTGACTCTGCATCAGCAGATTTTCAACCACAGATTGAAAATATATGTGTTTATATAGATTATATATTTTAAAATATATTTAAATGACAAAGTAATACAATATCACTGGACCAAGAACCAAAAGCAGAAAATTACCCAGTTATTTGGATCACCATTTTCCACTGGAGAATATGTTTGCCAATTTCAGAAGGAGCAGCAGAGAGTCGGAGAAGTGCTTTTGACATTCATGGGATGCTACATGATCAAAACACTAACAGTTGGCATGCAAAGCTTACCATGGGTAGAATCCCTGGTAAAGTCCCAGTGCATTAAATTATCCATGAAACAGACCTCCACAAAATCTGAAGGGCTGAAATCATATACAATATGTTCTCTGTCATAATAAAATTAAGCTGGAAGTACGACATCAAAGAGATAATTAGGTATATTTAGAAATTAAAATATATACATTGAAAAGTCCAAAAGAAATAAATGAGTAACTCAGAATGAATTCCGAGAATTATTTGGAACTGTATTGTAGTAAAAAATAGTCAATATCAGAACTTGCAGGATGTAGCTCGTCAGTGATCAAGGGAAATTTTATAGAGTCAAATACACAGATTTTTAAGATTTATTTTTCCTCTATTGAGATGTAATTGACATAAAGCATTGTATAAGTTTAAGATGGACAATGTATTGATTTGATACACTTACATTTTACAAAATTATTACTACCACAGACTTATAACCTTTGTCACATCACATAATTACCTTTTGTTTGGTGTGGTGAGAACATTTAAGATAAATTTCTTAACAACTTTCAAGGCTCTAATACAGTATGATTAATTGTACTTATCACAGTGTACATTAGCTCCCCCAAGCCTACTCATTTTACATTGAAAGTTCATACTCTTGACCAATATCTCCCCATTCCTCCAACCTCTGGTGACTCCCATCCCACTCCCTGTATCTGTGAGTTTGACTTTTCTGATTCCGTGTATGAATGACACCATACAGTATTTGTCTTTCTCTGTCTGACTTATTTCACTCAGCATAATACTCTCAAGATCTATCCACATTATTTTTCTTCTTTCTCATGGCTAAGTAATATTCTACTGTGTGTGTGACATCTTTTCCCATTCATCTGTTGATGGACATGTAGGTCGTTTCCATGTGCTGGCTATGCTGAATAATGCTGTGATAAACATAGGAATGTAGCTATCTCTTTGATGTCCTGATTTCATTCCTTTACAGTATATGTCCAGAAGTGGGATTGCTGGATCATATGGTCATTCTAGTATTGGAGTAACTTCCATACTGGAGGAGATATCTTACCTGTGGTTTTGATTTACATTTCACTGATAATTAGTGATGTTGAGCAATATTATTGAATAAGCTAAAAAAGTAGATAAATCTATAGTTCATGTATCAGAATTAAGAAATGAATTTTGCAAAGTTGCTGGATGCAAGGCTAATATACAAAATGCAATTGCATTTCTACATGCTGAACAATAAATAGATAATCAAATTAAAAATAAGTATACCATTTTTAATAACTTTAAGATAATAAGTGGCTAGAAAGAAATCTAACAAAAATGCAAGGTTTCTACATATAAAACTACAAAACATTACCAAGAAAAATTAAAGAGACCAGAGATAAATTGAGAGATCATTCTTCATCATGGACTGGAACTTATAAATATTTCCCAAATTAGTCCTGACATTCAAAGCAATCACAATAAATATTTCATAGATTTTGAAGAGAGCTTGAGCATCTGATTGTAAAACATATGTGGAAATTCAAAGGGCCAAGAAGCACCAGGTAGTCCTGAAAAATGAAAGGCAATTTGGGAGGGCTTAAATTTAGCTAACTGTACAATACAGTATACAAATGATATATTATAGAATTGTACACCTTAAACCTATATAATTTTATTGACCAATGTAACCCCAATAAATTCACTTTTCAAAAAAGTGTCTAAGTAAAGTTAATTTAAATATTGTATTTATTTATTTTATTTTTAGAGAGGGGAGGAAGGGAGAAAGAGAGAGAGAAACATCAATGTGCGGTTGCTGGGGGTCATGGCCTGCAACCCAGGCATGTACCCTGACTGGGAATCGAACCTGCAACACTTTGGTTCGCAGCCCACGCTCAATACACTGAGCTACGCCAGCCAGGGAAAGTAAAGTTAATTTAGATGTGGGTGTGATTGGTCCCAGCTACCCTAAACTATGAAGTAGTATATGGACCTGGAGTATCAAGATATTATATAAGTTATGAAGCTGTTCGACACATATAAAGAAAGCCCTTAACTCACTATTTTATATGTACAATTAGTCATGGTAATTTACTATCTTTAGAGTTGAGATTTGTGGTCAAGTCTGTATAATCCCAAAAGCCAAAGGTGGGTAATTTCTGGATATCTATGGCAGCTTTTTCAAAATCCTGATGTCCTGGCATTTGTCATTATGAGGGTTTTTTTTTAATTTATTTTTGAGTTTTAGAAAGAGAGAGGAAATGTGAGAAGGAGAGGAGAGATAGAGAAAGAAAGATAGATAGATAGATAGTTAGATAGATAGATAGATTTGTCGTTCTACTTATTTGTTGATTCTTACATGTGCCCTGACCAAAGTTTGAACCCACAACCAACATTGGTATATCAGGACAACACTCTAACCAAATGAGCTACCCAGCCAGGGCCATGTCATCATGAGTTCTGAGACATGTTAATAACCTAAGTAAAGTACTAAAACTTGTTAAACTTAAAGCAAAATGAAGGTCACTCATGTATCTCAATTTATGATGACATATTCACTAATTTGCCCCAGGGTTTTTTTTTTTTGGAGTGAGAGTTTTATAACAGAAATAAACCTAGAATTGCACTTCTTCAAGAGGGAATACAAAAAGATGGAAAATGGAAGGATAACACAATGGATGTATTTGAATGAATAACAGATATATGCCTGTTTATTGTTGCATGGAGGTACTCAGAGCTCATGTCTTCCTTCTTTTTCTTATCTTTTCCACTCAGAATATATACATAAGTGCATTTGATTTCTGGCCTATTTTCTAACTTGCATTTTATATAAGTCAATAGATGCAAACAATTGGGAAAAGAACAATGCAAGCACATTTGTTTAGCATATTGACAAATACTTCTTAATTTGAAGTATCAAAATACTCTGGACTTTTATTTTGTTTGTGACTCAAAAAAACCAATGACTTATTCCTAAAAATCTAGATAAAGGCTATCTAGAAACACGGTGCCTACAACTCCAGAGAATTATGGCAAGGTAATGCTAATTTTTTTCCATCAGGATCCTCATATCGTGTTGGTAATATCTCACTGCATTAACATATTAGCAGTATCCCATTGCATTGTATTAATATTCATATCATCAGAATTTATTGTTGCTTATACAGTGTTAAAGTCATATTGCATTAGTGACTTTCATATCGGATTAGTGAAAGTGGATCCTAATAAGACTTTCATATTCAATTACTAAGGTAACAGTTTTGTCTCTCCAAGTCACTTCTAACTCGAGCCCAGAGTACAAATTGATGAATGCAGTAATAAAGCAATCTTTCTGGCTGAAGATGGATAGTGCCTGGTACCAAAGGGGTTGTGAAAATAGGACTTGAATAAAGGGACCCCAACTGACAGGAGAAAAGGTCTACCCTTTGCCTATTTGGCTGTACCTTTGAGACAAAGATGTCATAAATTTTAAAAGCCAGAAATACAAATATTTGTCTTGCTACTTTACACCCCCCATCATCCAGTTCCAGTCCAATAATTTGGGCACCAAAAATAAGGAAGTAAATAAACAAATGAGAGAAACAGAGAGACAGACAAACTGACAAGCGTAGATAAAAACTGCTCATGAAAGTGGTGACTTCCATTCCTAGTAACTTATTCCAGAAATTATTTGAATTTACAGGACTTTTAAGTGGCATTTGGATGGGTAAATGAGATATGTGGGACCTATAAATGATTTCAGGGACTCCTCAAATAATGCTGTGTAATTATTTAAATAATGAGATTAAACTTAATCGTGATGCCTATTGCAGGCTATAGAAGAAATAGAATCTATGAACACGTACATAATTGATTTGATTCTGCTGATCACATGAACTATACTTTTTTTACCTTTGAATCCTAGCACCCCTCTGAGCATCTGCTACATCACACACAGTCCACATACACTCTTGGGTGGGTGTAGAAGTGGATAAGTTATTAGGGCTTATGTGGGTGCTGAAATGCAGGACTAGAGGACAAATAAGTCATGAGCATCACTTGGTAGGAAAGGTCACTATATCTCCATAAACTAAGAAAGCTTTAATAGATACATACTTCAGTGTGTGTGTGTGTGTGTGTGTGTGTGTGTGAGAGAGAGAGAGAGAGAGAGGGAGATAGAACTGTTTTACAGGTCTCTGTAATCAATGCTTGGACCTCTAATGTATTAGGCCAACTTTCTAAAATGTCTCCCATATTACCTGTTTTTAAACCACAGTGATCTTCTTTTCTGGAGCCAAACCCCTGTTTTTAGTCCTCCTCTCAATACATTAACATATTTAAATTATTTCTAGTTTAAGAAAAAATGTGAAACAAACAAGCAAACAAAATATATGACTCCATATTTCTCTATGAACTCATTTTTTTTCAAGCCCTGTATTTTTAAATATTAGACATTCATGGTCTTACTGTCATTCGTCATCAACACTGGCTCCCAGGGTGCTGAAGCAAAAGGACATCCTTTCAGTCAAAATTCCGACCTCTCAGTCCATTTGACACTTGTTCAAACTCGACCTTCTCGTTTGATCTTTGGTTCGTGGATTTTTATGGCACCGTTTGGTGCTGGCCCTCCTGTCTCTTTATCCATTTCTTTTCTTTCTGCTCTGGGGCCACATCAAGTTCTACTCTCTTCTGCACCACTGGCCTGATTGGTTGAGTATTCAACTTTGGTGTGCACAAAATTCACCTGAAGAGCTTGAGCTCGTTAAACTCTAGATTGCTAGACCCTACCCCAGCAATTCGAACTAGAACCCCAGGGGCCATAGCTGTTTACCTCCTTTCCTACTATGGCACTTCCTTTTTTATTCAATGTGTCAAGAAGTCCTATTGGTTTCAACTCCTGTATTCTAGTTGCCTAGACCACGACTTGCCTGGATTAAGCAAGAGCTCCCTTAAATATCTTCTTATACCTAGGAAGATGGCAATTAACATTCTTGTGTATATTTTATTTTTGTAATTTCCAAATCTTTTCACAATTGACTTTTTTCTAAATTTATTCATAATTTATTTAAAACAAAATGCTAGAGAATAGGGAAATTAAATAAAGCATCTCATTAAGAAGTGGTGACATGCTTTCCAGGACCACAGGGCCACAGAAGAATTTAGCTAGGTGATCTTTTTCCAAGAATTACTCTGGGTTTTATAGGAAGAAGATGGAAATAATAAAGTGACATAGAGAATAACACTATAATTTTAATATATATTTATTGCTCTTTGGGAAATTCTATATCTAGATTACTTAGGTGCATAGGAGTAGATCTAGATTTTATGGGGCCTGAAGGTTATATGAATAGGGGAGCCCACTTTAAGAAAGTAGAACATGATGGATACAAAATTGATATAGCTTCTCTCAGGGTCGTGGAGAACATGAGGGACGCTGAGCATTAGCTTGACCTTCAGAGCAGATCCTTCTCTGTAAACACATGTTCATTCTACCTGTCCCCCCAACCCCCCGCAAAAAAAAATAAACCACACTTCAACTACTGTTAGTCTGAGGCTACCATTTAGGAACTCAGGTTGAGAAAGATTAAATAAATTCAAGGATTTCACAGCACTTAGGATTGAGTTTAAAATGAGGCTCCGGAATCTGTGTTTAATCCCTTCACTCTAATTTCCATCCACTGTGCTACAAAATTAACCAGTTGTCATTGTGAATATTCACTGATACTGAGTGTCCTTCTCTAAAGCTAGTAATTCTTAAGTACAGCATTACAGTCTGAATTTTCATTCAGAGCCTAACATGCTCTTCTCACTAGCAGTAGGTGCCAACTGTATACCTAACTGCTAACCCTCATAACATACACACTCTTCCAGGCTGGGCTACTTCAATGCTCAACAACAAAGTGACCCCACATTTTGCTCCATCATCCAGGGTTCGTTGTCCCTCTGTTCTTATCCCACGCAGGATCAAGCCACACTCCATGCCCAGGCCTAACCTCTTCATCATATTTTCATGGCTCATAGTGATTTCCTTGTTCTCACTGTCTCTAAGGACATGTTAATCAGGGCATTCATTTTTTTTTACAAGGTTTTACCCATTTGGAGCTTTGCTAGTCGTTGTGTCATACACAGTGTGAGGGGAACCACTGCTTCCTCTGCTCATTCTTAGTGCTGTCACAGGCGTGGCCCAGGGGCAGTCACAGAGAGGAACTCAGAAAGGCCATGCTGATTGGGCAGGTTTACCTCTTGATGTGAGAATCGTTATACATTTACATGTTCCTTAGAAAGTTGTCAATTCAATAGCATTGTCAAAGCTTCCAAGTCCCTAAAGAATCCAACCTAATGGTTTATTTTAATCTTAAAATAATAAGTAAATTTATTTGACAATTCAGCTGTGAAATTCATGAATCCATTTGATTGAGTAGCTTCCTTATAACTCGTGTCTCTTCTTTTTAGCTGGCATTGTAAGGACTTCTGAAAATGGTCTCCCACCTGCTGAATATGTTCCTTTTGTTGAAAAAGTAAAAAAAAAATTGACCCTGGGATGGAGGATTAATTGTCACCTGTGCAGTGGCAGAAACCCCTCAGCGATTTCTGTTAGCCTCTGCCTTAGTAAGCTGGCTCCCTCTTCTTCTCACACTGGCCTGGCCCCGGTGCTTTCTGCAAAGTGGTAAATCTGGATATCTGGTCAAATGGAGTCCAAATTCCCTTGAAAGCAGAACACAATGGAGATTTTGAGACTTTGTCTTTAGGAACCAACAAAGATGCCAGAATCTCATTTGATAACATTATCTTTTTCACTTTTAATTTCTCCACAGAACACTTTCTGAAAATTGAAATCCTTTATCTTATAACCAGAGATCTTAGCTTTCTACCCAGTTGCCCTTTAAATATGAATAAGAGCTAGTGTCTAATGCTCCCTGTCTTATACTTGACTGCATAATGTTTTGTGGTTGCTGTTCAGGAAAGGTAGCTTTCTTCTCTTATCCTCAGTGAATAATTTCCTTTGCAGCCTACGGGAGTTGAGATACATATTTTCCATTTTTTTTTTCTATTTTCCAGGTTAGGTTGAAGTTATAAAGGTTATCAGAATTACAATTTGGATTCACTTCATGTTTCTTGGTTAGAATATCATTACTTGAATTATCAACTGTTGTTTCAAAAAAAATAAGACTTTACATTTTAGTTTCACTCCCCTATAATATTTAATCAAGGACTCTTTTTTCCAGTCAATTGATATATTTGCATTTATATTATACTGTTCAAGCAGAAGTGTTTGTGTAACGCACATACACACGCACACAAGCACACACACACTTTCTTTCTTCCTGTCACTCCCTAGCTGGAAATGAATAAAACCCCATGTGTAACTTTAAAAATTGGCAATGTCAATGAAAGACATTTATTAAATGCAAGATAGGATTAACAGCAATGATCTCTATAGCAAACATTTTAGTTGGGCATTGTGGTGTTTTGGTGTTAACTTTTAGCCTGACATACATGGCTGTACCATCATTTGAGGGGTGTTGCTTGGTGAGCTTACCTTTTAGGAGAGTTCCAAAAAGCCCTGCCCACAAAATGTATCATATGAGCATGCATGAGATAGTAACCACCTGCTGTGGACTGAATCGTTTCCTCAAAAAATTCCTAGCTGAAGCCTTTAACCCCCACGTGACTATTGGAGATAGGGCCTTTAAGAAGGTGATTAAGGTTAGGGGAGTTCATGAGGTTCTTGAAACCTTGATCAGATACAAGTCGTGCCAGCTGAGAAAAGGAAGAGATGCCAATCTCTCTCTCTCAGATACAGCCAGGAGGCAGCAGTCTGCAAGCTAGGAAAACTGCTCCCCAGAACCTGACCACGCTGGAACCCTCGTCTCAGATTTCCAACTTCCAGAATTGAGAAATTAATTTCTGTTGTCTAAGCGATTCAGTCTGTAGCATTTTCTTATAGAAGCCTGAACTGACAAATACACCAGTAAGACATAGAAAAAATTGTATTTTCAAATACGAGGAAGACTTAATTTTAAAAAAAAGTAGATCTGAATGTGTCCTGGGTAGTCTGGAATCATAAAGATAAGGGGAATGTCATTTTGGAGTTAAAGGGAAGAAAAACTCGAATAGGTGGACAGAAAACTCTTGCAAAAGAGAAAAAGTGGAAAAGTGTAAGCTTTATTTGATAGCATTTGTAAAACTGATTTGCTCAGACAAAAAATGTTTATTAGAAAGTTGTAAATAGTAATAAAGGACCTTGAATCACTGACCAGAGGCCATGACTCCCCACTTGACATTTGACAATAGGAAAAAAAAAACGATAAAGAAAGTAAAGAAAAGAAACTGAGGATGCATGGACCACACTCAGATGTAGGCAGGTTATACCTGGCCAACCAGATCATCTGTATTACCTCCCTGGAGTGTGGCGGTTACACACGCAGTGTGAGATGGTACCCAAGCTGTGAAGCAAAAGTCCCAAGCAATGCCGGTTACAGGAGATGCTTAGGGAGAGGACTGGCGTAGATGTCAACTTGGGGAAAAATTTGTGTTGCTTCTACACATTGTGAGAGAAATTGGAAACATGTGGCTTGATATTTGTTCTCTTCTTTGTCTTGTGTTCTGTGTCCTGAAGCTTTTCCTTCAGTGGGGGGGAGAACAAGAATGAATCACAAGCACGTTGCCTTGTTCTCACACAGGAAATCAGTTCTGATCTCACTGGAACATATGCGTAGAGAATGTAGCAGTGCAAGAGCATGGGGTTTGAAGCCAGAAAACCAGTGTGCAAATGCTGGATTAGCTATATAGAACCTGGGTTAGCTTTTTAGGCTCTCTGAGCTCAGGTCTCCTCATCCAAAAAGATACTTCGTCAGGTTATCTAGGTGATTACATGAGCTTAAATATAAATATAAAAATAAAATATACATAAGCAAAGTATAAAATCATTACATAATAGGTATTTTACAAGTCTGGGAGATTTTTAAAATCCTTTCCTTCTTATCTCTACTTTGATTTATGTGGCTGATCCCCATCTTAGGTAGGCTGGATATATAGCAGGTGTCTTTCCATTAAGAAAAAGATCCAAAGTGTCCTCCTAAATGGTTAAGTAAATTTTGGTATAAACATGCTACAGCTTTCAGGCATTAAAATAAAAATGTGAATTATAAACATAAAAATAATATGTATACATTATTTTGAAAAATATATAGTTCCACCAAAATAACATGTATTATAATTTAATTATTTTAACAGCACAGTTTCTTCTGAGACTATATGTGAAAATCGGTGGTAGCAGACATAAATATAATATTGCTATTAATATCCATTTTTAGAAGTATTAGTGATCCCTTATAGCCCCAGTGTCTTTTTATGAAAAGCATCTCCATAAGATACAAAGTTCCCAGACCTGGTCTTCCAGCTTTGTGACTATTCCCCCATGTCCCACTCTGTAAATGTTCATTTTCCTGTAATGGCAATTTATGTCACTGTGCATTATACGGATGGCCTAATTCAAGGCCAGTATCCAGTGGAGATGTCTTCACTTCGAGGGAAGTTGGTTAATGGTTGGAACCAGGATGTTTTATTGTACCATATCATTGAACTGTATTTTCCACAATGTCTTTTTACTGACTGCACCTAAAAACATTTCATTATGTTCAATCATATGCACTCATTCTCATTAGAAGGTTATCATTTCCCTGTAGCCCTGCTTGCCCAATGGCAGCGATGCTTCGGGTTTCTTAGACTGCACTAAGTGTTGGTTTTAAAATGAAAATCTTTATTACCCATTAGGTTTCTAGTGGTTTAAATAAATAAAATGTGTTATCCTGCATTGAAAGAGATAGTGCTCCTGATCAGGGCGTCATGTGTGGAAATGGAGGGGGCGAGCTACAGGACTGTAGGGCTCCAACAGGCCTCTCCAGGTCTCTTGCATTCTCTCTGCGTCTTTTCCCTGTAGGAAGGCTGTTTCCAGCATTCCTTAAAAATATCTCCCTCCCCCTTTTCCTTCCTTCCTTCCTCCCCTCTATCCTCCCCTCCTTCCTTCCTTCCTTCCTTCCTTCCTTCCTTCCTTCCTTCCTTCCTTCCTCCCTCCCTCCCTCCCTCCCTCCCTCCCTTCCTCCCTCCCTCCCTTCCTTCCTCCCTTCCCTTCCCTTCCTTTTTTCTTTCCTTCTATTTTTATAAAAGCCTTGGAGTCGCGATCGTATTTTGTGGTTTCTGTTTGCTATGCAAATTCAAAGATGAATTATTCAATATTATTAACATTAAAGAGAATGATATAAAGTGGAGATAAAATATACAAACACTTAAAAATGATTATAGGAACCCCAATAGCTATAAAAACAAAATGCTGCTAGAGCACAAGGAAATGCCAGAGACTTCACTGTGGAAGTCACCAGTGTACTTGAAAAGGTTAGCAAAGGTGGCGGATGTGACAGATGGGAGACTTTGAAGATAGCCAGTGAGAGACTGGCATGTGGGAAGGAGGCGTGAGAGACCCTGGCATGTTCAAATAGAAGTGAATGGGTTTAATTTGACGGAGCAGCTCTGTGGAATGAGAATGTAAAAGACATATGGAGGGTCAGGAGTAAGTGTGATCAAAGGCAGGTTGAGGCACAGGGATGGCGGATGAGTCAGACTAGGGGAAAGGTTTATATTGGGACTTGTTAGGTAATGGTAACAGTGAGGGTTGGTGCGTTTTTTTGTGGTAATGATATTGTTATAAATTCAAACTTCTTTGTATTGAACTTGCATCATTAAAATGACTGTGTTGATACATAGTGCATCTACTGCATGGCTCCCAGCTGCTATCTCTGTCCCCTATATCAGCTTTAGAAAGCATTGAGTTAACTGTCCCCATCAAACATGTCATCAACTGAAATGATCTGGAAGGAGGATTTTTTTATACTATCAATTTCCTTTCCTGAAAAAATGGCTTGAGATTAAATGCTAAAAAAACCCCTAACCAACCTTTCTGTCAATTTCCCTCCAAAATTCATTAGGCTTATATCTAAAACCCACATAGCATAGACTAATTTATTCATTTAGTTACTGAGAGATAAAGTTTTATGAAATTTACCACCAAGGATTCACCAAAACTTTATTTTTAAAAATACAGATTATATAGATACATACTTGAGAGTTTTCTAAGGACAAATTGACTTAATTTTAATTTATTTTATTCTTAAATTCTTGTGATTGCTTATTATTGCTTTTATTTTAGGGTATATATCATGTTTATAAATATATATATTATATATATAATATATATATTGAAACTAGCAGAGTAGTATCTTATAAAGACATCATAATCCTAATTCTAGATACTTCTTAGCTTCTTGCCAGGTGAACTATCTTATCTCATTTGTGAATTCTACATCCAGTGGGATATTTCTGTTTGCTTTTTCTGCTTCCTTACAGCCATCCCAGAAGTTGAGGTAATTCTCACTGTACATATTTCAGAGTACCAGTTTTGCACATGGTGTCTTTTTATTTGTTTTTATTTGCTACTTTTACCTTGGATTTTAATTTTATTTTTCCTAAACTCATGTATTTATCTACAGGCTGCCTAAAATCTAATTTTTAATCAAATGCCATAAAACATGAAAATACAGGAAATACTGTTTGTTCTTCACATAAACTAAGCATGAGCCAATATGACGCTTTGCCTTTCCATGGTATGGACAAGGCATTGAGGCTGAGCAAGCCGACATGACCGGGATGCCCCCTGACTGGTGCTGAGGTTGGGTGCTGGAGGGTAACAGATGGCCATGTGCTTATCAGCTGCTAATTTGGCCACAAAACCCTGTGTTCTATGTACGAGCAGCACTGTATAATTTAATACATAATAGCAATAATGATGACAGACAGGAGAAGAAAATTACAACTAATCATGAAAAAGATACTACCTATTTTCAGCAAAATCAAGACAGAATTTGGCTTGCCATCCACCAGAGAATGCTGGGAGTTGAACAATTAAAGGCTGCTTCTCTAGAGACTGGAGGCTCTGTCTCCCTCCACACTGCAAAGGAAGTGTAGTACAATTTACCGCAGCCCCACCCTTAGAAATCAAAGTTCAAGCGTCTGTACCAGATGTGCTTGAAAGGGAAGTCTTCTCCCCCCTTGCTATACCATGTCCCCTCTTCAGGGAGCATTCTCCTGTTCTATTAATTATTGTGTTTCGATGACATTATTATTCATGGACTCGCATATCAAAACACTTGACTTTGCACCTAGTCTGGAACTAATACCAATAAGTATAAGGCTGAGTAGTGGGTAAAGTTTTCCTTTTTCTCTTTTGTGCACAAAGGGGACACTTTTTTTTTCATAATTCAAGCTTGCCTTGCACTTTTAAACAAAATTTAGCTTGATTCATTAGTAGCAGTGGCATGCAGCGATGCACCTCTAGGGCACTCCTAAGAAATGGAAAATCCCAATTTCACATTTCCATGGACCATCAGAAGAGGATGTGGCCTTGCTGAATTGGTTATTAGTTTAATACAGTTTACAATAACCCTTATTTTGGGAGGCGGAGAGTCTTTGTTCACTGGCATGGAATCAGTGCTCACAAACACGGCACTATGCTGGTGAAAGGGAGGTTGGCGTTGGAGGTTTGAGGTGAGACTGTAGTATAATGAGATTGATTTTTTTTTAAGCAAACGTAGAACATATGAACAAACATAGTAGAACATTCAAAGAAGACAAGTCCTCTTCACAGTAGCCTACATGAAAAGCTACTGTATCAATTAGTGGTATATTCCCAGACATTGGCTGTTGCTAACAAACTACTAGTATTATCAAGAAATAGGTTTATTTTTCATTCATAATAGAAAATCTGTTGGCATTGAGTCACCTGTTCTGTGACAAAAACAAAGTCACTTTTGATATTTTTTATCTCTGCTATCCAGGTCACAATGCCTTTTGACTATTACTTGTTGTCCCAAGCTCACCTGATGGCTGACTCACCTTCAGTGTAACTTTATATTCTAGGGTGGGAAAGGTGGGGCAGGCAAGCTTCCCATGGCTTCTTTTCTTCTTGTCAGGAAATTAAAAGACATCTATCTTTTTACCTTCTTATCAGGGACCAGGTCTCAAGCTGTTCTGAGCTGCAAAGAGGCTGGAAGACCAGATATATGACTCGATATTCCCTTTCCTGGGAGGTGAGCAAGGGAGGAGGGCGCTGAGATCAGAGGTGATGCTGACCAAAGTGCCTGCCACTCAGCACAGAGTTATCCCAACAAGGTTTCATTATGTAAAATGCTTCTTTGTTAACTGACTTAATTTTCAAATAAATTTTCCTTGTGGCAGAAACCATGTCTGCCTTCGTTTAGACTGTTTAGGTGCTAGCAAGATGCCTCTGAATACATTTATTGAATGAACAAATTCATGAGTGAAATAATGAACCAATACTGTTTCTTCAGTAGGTACCTGTGGGTATATTGTGTGTGAATTTTGAGCAAGGGCGGGTAGATGATGGGCAAATGATAAATTGGCAACTGCAAATGTGAAGCAGAGGTCATATTTTTTTTTTCCTTTTAGTGGATGAGGTGGCCCAAAGTATTGTGGAAGGAGGATCAGAGATGGACCGGACAAACCACGCCCCCTCATCCAGCCCCCATGCTCTTCTTCACAGTGTCCCCTCCATCCAGAGACTCAGGCTGCTCCTCACAATTACTGTGGCCTGCCATGGGACCCAGGGGCCTGGTCCTGTTATGTACTGATCTGTCCCCGGTCACTCACACTATTTCATCCTGACAGCCTCTTTGTATTGTTTTGTCTGAATACTGGCAGCTCCAGCTGAGGAGAAAGTTTCCTATAAAACTTTAATTAGTTTTTCATTAATTCCTTTTTTAATAAAGATTTTTTTTCCTTTCACCTAATACTTATAAGCTACATGTCAATCTCCAAAACAATACCTCCATCATTGAAATTGCTTGAGCTGCCTGAGAGTTTATTGAAACTCCTGGCGTTCGGTGATTTAATTTTTGAGAATCTGAGTTACTGGGGTTGCCTTTGTAGTTTATGTCTGGGAAGTGTCCTGGCTGGCATCCCTTATGTCTATAGCTTAATTGAACATCTGCGGAATGATGGGGGAAACACTGGATGTGAATAAAACAAGGAGTATAACTAAAATTCTCCTGAGGTAATAATTCCTCCACCAATATTTTTTTAAAAAATGCAGATGGACTAATTTACCTATGTCCATGGATTTGTAGTTATTTTCTTCCCTTCAACTTGCACATCCTCTAATTTCATGTTATCTTCGCGTCTCACCCCCTACTACCTTACCTATTTTCTCAGGTTCACCAGTGTTTCTTCTCCCCACTATCCAAACAAATTATTTAAATTACTGTTGCATGTTATACATTTAGAGCTGTCATAACCATTATTGAGGTTAATCAGTTGAGTGATACTATGAATAGCATGAATATGATTACTTCTCTTTAATAGAGTTCAAATAAACTAGGATACTATGAGGTTAAATGGGATCAAGCCAGCAGTGCATCCAAAACGAAGACCTATGTTTTCTCAATCTTAACTATTGCTTTTAGCCACATAAACTCAAAGATATATAAAATAATTATATTTAAAAACAGAAAACAGACTACCCCCTCCTTAAAAATATATTAAATGCAGTGCATTAGGCTCAGGCTGAGTTTGAATAAAGCTGTGTCTGTTCTCTGCAGGCACTAGATTTTTCTAGGTGTTTCTGGTCAGTGAACATAGTAGATTCAAGAAGATATTTGGATACTTCCTAAACTCTAAGGAGTCTCCTAGAAAATACCTTGTAAGGCAGTTTCCTTAAAATGAAGTCTAAAAACTTTAAAAAAAATGTTTGAACTTTAAAATAATCACTAGCAGGGAAACTGTAAAACTGTAACAATAGATACTAAAAAAATCATTTAGTACATTTAGCACAAATTTATGATTAAGAACTTAAAGAAGTATGATTAGATGGATATTTCCTGAAGTTGATTTTAAAAAAGTCCAGTTATGAAAAGCTTTAAACATTAACACAAATGGGGAAAACTTATAAGCATTTACTTTAAAATGAGGAACAAGATAAAAATGCCATCTATTACTACCTCAACATTATATTGGGGACACTAGCCATCACAATAAGATAGCAAACCTTGTCCCCAAGAAAGATATTGGCAAAGTGTAAATATTACTCTTATTATTTTACATTTTATTGGTACCTAAATAGAAAATGCAGCAATGTCTATGGCAAAATTTAGTTTGGTAAGGTGTCAGCATATGAGGTCAATATATAAGGGTCAACTGTATTCCTATACAACAGAGTCAAACATGTATAAAATGTACAGGTTACATAAAGTAGTAGTTACTATGGTAGGTTTTTCTGCCCACACAGGTCTAGTAAACCAGAATTTCTGAGTGGAGCCCTGGAATCCTCAGTTTAATTAGATTTACCAGTGGTGATTTTAAAAAAAAATCAAAGTTTTTAAATTACCATCTCAGGTAAGAGAGTATCTGAGTATCTTTTTATCTTATACTAAACAGTTTTTGTAAGATTTGAAGTCATGCATTCACCCGTAGGTGAGATAAGAGGTCTAATGCATGACTGGAATAGGGCAGAACTCCCTTCTGCCTATGAATGTGTGGCCTCCCCCTCCCCCAGTGCTGTCGACACCAGGAGCTTCTCTCATGCTAGCTCACAGTCAGGCTCCAGCAGCTTACCAATATTAGTGGTTGAATCTTCTGCTCCCTTATGGTGTCTGGCCACTTGTGCTGTAGGTAAGCAAACATCCGATCCTCTATTTCTCTGAAGGCAGCTTTACTCCAGATCATGGGATGACAATTTGTGCTGTGACTTCAGTTCTCTAAGGAGTCCAAGAAAAGTTGTTGCTAATTCAGTTTTGTCCTGCTTTTTCTTGTTGTAAAGGTGAGAATGATGGTTCCCAACACCCTTAAATGTTGCTCCAGAAACTGAAAGTCCGGACAGGTGCAGGGAAACATTGTTTTATTGTGCTTCAGTTTATTATATTTTGCAGATATTGCTGTTTTTTTACACATTGAAGGTTTGCGGGAACCCTGCAGCGAGCAAGTTTATCAGCACCATGTTTCAAACAGCAATTGCTCACTTCATGTCTGTGTAATATTTTGGTCATTTTCTCAATATCTCAAACGTTGTCATTATTATTATGTTTGTTATAGTGATTTGTGATCAGTGATGTTTATGTTATTGTACCATTGACCCTTGAACAACATGGAGGTTAGGGGTTCTGATCCCCATGTAGTCAAAAATCTGAGTACAAGTTAAATTGGCTTTTCTCATATGCAAGTTACAAGACATGAATTGAAAATACAGGTGATCCTTGAACAAATAGTATAGTTCAAAGCCCTGTTGTTCGAGAGTGAACTGTAATTGTTTTATGCTGCTGCATGCCACGCCTACATAAGATGGTGAACTTAATTGATTATTAAGTTGTGGGTGTTCTGAGTACTCCACTGACCTGCCATTTTCTCATCTCTCTTTCTCTCTATCCTCTAGCCTTCCTATTTCCTGAGACACAGCGATATTGAAATTAGGCCTGTTAGTAACCCTAGGATGGCGCCTCTGTGTTCAAGTTCAAGTGAAAGGGAGAGTAACATGTCTTTCATTTTAAATCAAAAGCTAGAATTGATTAAGCTAAGTGAGGAAGGCATGTTGAAAGCTGAGACAGGCCAAAAACTAGGCCTCTTGTGCCAAACAGTTAGCCAAGTTGTGAATGCAAAGGAAAAGTTCTTGAAGGAAATCAAAAGTGCTACTCCAGTGAACATATAAGAGTGAAACAGCCTTAATGCTGATATGGAGAAAGTTTTAATGTTCTAGATAGAAGACCAAAGTAGCAACAGCATTCCCATAAGCCAAAGCCTAATCCAGAGAAAGGTCCTAATGCTCTTCAATTCTATGAGGGCTGGGAGAGATGAGGAAGATGCAGAAGAAAAGTTAGAAACTAGCAGAGATTGGTTCCTGAGATTTAAGAGAAAAAGCCATTTCTGTAATATAAAAGTACAAGGTGAAGCAGCAAGTGCTAAGGTAGTAGCTGCAATAAGTTATCCAGAAGATCTAGCTAAAGTATTTAAAAAACATTGCCTCACTAAACAACTGGTTTTTAATGTAGATGAAACTTCCTTTTGTTGGGAAAAAAAATGCTGTCTAGGGCTTTCATAGCTAGAGAGAAGTTAATGCCTGGCTTCAAAGCTTCAAAGGACAGGCTGACTCTTTTATTAGGGGCTAATGCAGCTGGTTACTTGAAATTTGAAGCCAGTGCTCATTTACTGTTCTGAAAATCCTAGGACCCTTAACATTCATGTAAAATCTACTCTGGGTATGCTCTGTAAATGGAACAACAAAGCCTGGATGACAGCATATCTGCTTACAGTATGGTTTTTCTGAATATTTTAAGCCCACTGTTATGACCTATTGCTTAGAAAAAAGAACTTCATTCAAAATACTGCTCATTGACAGTGCACCTGGCCACTCAAGTGCTCTGTGGAAGTGTACAATGTGATTAACGTCGTTTTCATACTTGTTGACACAACATTCATTCTGCAGCCTATGGATCAAGCAGCAATTTCCATTTTCACCGTTTATTATTTAAGAAATAGATTTCTTAAGGCTATCACTGCCACAGTTAGTGATTTCTCTGATGGATCTGGACAAAGTAAATTGAAATTCTTCTAGAAAGGATTGAACATTCTAGATGCCATTAAGAATATTTGTGATTCATGGGAAGAGGTCAGAATAATAATATAACAGGACTTTGGAAGAAGTTGATTCCAGCCCTGGTGGATGATGTTGAGGGGCTTAAGACTTCAAACCAGTGGAGGAAGTCTGCAGATATGGTAGAAATAGCCAGAAAATTAGAATTAAAAGTGGAGCATGAAGGTTTGACCGGATTGCAGCAATCTCCTATAAAATTTAATGAATGATTCTTCTTAAGGTGAGCAAAAAAAGTGTTTTCTTGAGATGGAATCTATTCCTACTGAAAATGCTGTAAAGATTGTTGACATGACAACATAGGATTTAAAATACTGAATAAACTTACTTGATAAAGTAAGTAGAAGGGCTTTAGAATATCAAGTCCAATTTTGGGAAAATGTTCTGCTGTGGATACAATGTTATCAGATGGCATCACAAATCTACTGATATATCTATTGAGAGAGGAGGAGTCAATCTATACAGCAAACTGTATTATTGACCAATTTTAAGAAAGTGCCATATCTACCCAACCTTAAGCAGCCATCATCTTGATCGGTCAGCAGCCATCAATACAAAGGTAAGACCCACTACCAGTAAAAAGATTATGACTTGCTGAAGGCTCAGATGCTGGTTAACATCTTTTAGCAATAAAGTATTTTTAAATTAAGCTATGCAAATTGTTTTTTTAAGAAAATGCTGTTGCACAGTTAGTAGACTGTGGTATAGTGCAAACATAACTTTTATGTACACTGAACACAAAAATAATGTTACTTTATTGTGATATTCAGTTTATTGCTGTGGTCTGGAACTGACCTACAAAATCTCCTAAGTATACCTGTATTTGTTAATATTTAAACATAGCAATTTTTCTAACTATATCAATAGTATGCAGTTTAAACTTAGCTTTATTGTGCTTAGAATATGTTGAGATTTTGCTTTTTAACTCATTTTAGAGTTAACCTTAAAATGTTTAATTCCACAATGTTTAACAGTACAGTCATTTCAAACAATGTGAAAGATGGGTGGAGGATATACTCTTCAGGAAGCTCATTTATTACCCTCTGAGATCATGCTTCTGGCCAATCATAATTTTTATTTCTAAGTATGGTTTCCTAGTTTCCAATCATAGCAGTGCAGTTAAGATTATGGACTCCAGAGCCAGACTGTTCAGACAGAGTTTTCAAGTGAGACTCTGAGATTTGTTACCTATGTGAACTTGAGCAAGTTACTTAACCCATTAGCTCCTCAGTTTCCTCACATGAGGCTAATAACTGAAATTCTAATGGAGAAAAAGACAGCAAAAAGCCTGATCAAAGAAATAAAAGGAGAATTGGCCCCAAAGTGGAGCTAAAAGAATCAACCACAATTAAGGACAATGCTTAGTTATTTCTCAATGGATGGTCCCTTATATTGGGCTGGCAAAAAGTCTGTTTTTTTCCATAAAATAAAAGACACATTTTTCATTTTCTTAAATAACGTTATTGATATTTTGAATAGGTCAGCTATTTCCCACTATTGGCTACTAGTGAGTAGATGCCATGAGTATTGCTAATATCTTCCAATGCATAAGACAACCCCACAGCAAATAATGATTTGTCAGAAATGTCAACAGTACCAAGAAACTTTACAAACCACTTTTAAAACATTTGATCAGTCACAGCACCTTCTCCATACACTACACAAATCTTTTCTTGTATTTCAGTTGCAGTTTTACCTTTCTTGAAATAATAAAGCATAATATGCTGAAAATACTGCTTATTTTCTTCCACCTTCAATATTAAAATAGCTACACAAAAAATTCACCAATTTTGATGTTTTTTAAAAATACATGCTGATATGATAGTTGTCACAATACACTCTAACAAAACTGTTCCAAATGAATGTAGAGCCAACTAAGTACTACTAGAGCCATCGTGAGGAATAAAACTAAATGAACTTTTTGGCCAATCCAATAAAATAATGTAAGAATGTCATGTTATTTTTGATCTCAGAAAAGAAAACAACAACAGAGAAATAAGAGTACCTTGAATCAGGATTTGCTTAAGAATAAGTTACTTTCAGGAAGTTAGTAAATTTTTAGGAAATTATGCAAATGCTAAAAGTTATAGCTTCCCCAAAGAACAACCTCCATCCCAAGATGAAGAAGTGGCCCATGTCATGGGAGATTTCATGTGTGTGTGTGTGTGTGTGTGTGTGTGTGTGTGTGTGTGCGTGTGTACACATTTTTTCCCCAGTGCTCTGATGTTCCTGTGGAAGACTGTCAGTGGCTATTGGAGAACTGACCGCTCTTTTCCCCTCTTCATTCTCCATTTTCATTAGCATTGGCATTGTTATCATTTATATTCATCTGATTATCAGAGTGTGTAGAAGCTGACACGTTGGAGAGAGCTGGGCTGAGCACAAGAGCTGCTTCTGGAATGAGATAAACAAACAATAAACAAAAAAACTTCTTGATTCAGCAGTTCCCCAAAGTGTATGATTCATATATGAGTCATTCTCATGAAGAGGATAAAATCTCCATTTACAGAGTCAGAAATGAAAATAAAGTTGTTTTTAATTTAGGACACAGAAGAGTGGATGAAATATTTAGCTCAAGAGGATCCTTCTGAAAATGGATTTCTAGCAGAAAAGTTTCACCCCTCTAAGCATAAAGATACAAATTTTGCCTCCCATAAGCTAATCAAGACCTTTTCTTTGGCAAGAAAACAAAGGAAAACTAGTCTAATCCTGAGTAAACCTGGCTTTTCCTTTACTCATTGGGTCTCACAGGAAGAGCAGATTGCAATGTTTAACTCTCTAATATATGCAATAAAAGATTTCAGCGATATTGTCAAGCTGACTACTTAGCCATTCAACTCCTTTCATATTATACACATTGCCATGCACTGTCGCTTGAGATAACTTTGTGCAAGAAAGCTTTGTTAGGACAGAGTAATTTGATGAATGTCAAAGCCAAATGTATATAGAGAGATATAGATATACGGGATGGGGACAATCGGATTTCTATTTGACTCACACAAATCACATTGCCAACACATTTCAATGAATCACCATTAGATGCCAGGCTGGCAGACATGACAATGCATTTTGAACATGGCTAGCAAGAAAGATTTGGGATGTTTCAAATATGGTCTCGTGAAGGGCGTTTTTTTGCAAAAACATCAGAAAATACAACACTGTATTATTTCTGCAGTATATTTCAACCAAGAAATTTAAGTAAAAATGGCACTCTATCTGATGTCCCAATGTAAACATTGCTCTTTTTCTGATTCTTTGCAGAGAGAAGCCACCCTTCGTGACACCTTTTTTATATTTCTAGAACTCTGTAGAGAGATTTTTTGTGCTACATGAGGGTGATTATTTATTATGGGGCTGGGGAGCAACTGTAGGGGAACTCCCCTTCAGCTGTGTGGCGTGGGGAAGGGCTCCTCAGGAACACCAGCTCTACCTGTACAGCCTTCCTTGCATACACCAGAGGAGACAAGGGCTTGCAAGCAGCATAGCACCACTGGACTGTTGGTGGTAGCTCAGTTATTGGCCCAGGTACCTATCTTTGGTTTTCATCTCTTTGGGTAGAAGGTGCCCCATCTCTACTAGGTAAGGCAGGGTCACTACGACATAAAATTTAAAGGATCTTTAATTTAAGAGTATTCATTGTGACTAATTCTCTCCTATGTATGATCACTAGGATTTGAGAACATAAATATTCTTATATTGAACTTATTTACATGTACCTTTTTGAATAAGTGTTTGTGGTGTTTGTGACATGCCTAGATTGAATTTTATCTTTAAAAATTGTACTAGGTTTTACTTTGTGATCTGACTTCATCATTCTTTACTGATTCTGGGTTCTTTCTTTCTTTCTTTCTTTCTTTCTTTCTTTCTTTCTTTCTTTATTTTTAGAGAGGGAAGGGAGGGAGATAGAGAGAGAGAGAGAAACATCAATGTGCGGTTGCTGGGGGGTATGGCCTGCAACCCAGGCATATACCCTGGCTGGGAATCGAACCTGCGACACTTTGGTTCGTGGCCCGCACTCAATCCACTGAGCTACGCCAGCCAGGGCTCGGTTCTTTTTTGTTTATTGATTTTCCTGAGGATAATATCCATTATCAAAATATGGAAATTATGTAAAGGGACCTAACTATGAAAGGTACACTGTAGCATTTACAACATGGAATGGTTTGTTTGGAAGCACCTTGGTATTTCCTATGCCAAATCCTTTCTTTATTGTTATTATTTTTTTATTTTATTAAATTTACTTGGGTGATGTTGGTTAGTAAGATTGTATAGGTTTCAACTGTACATTTCTATGATACACGATCTGGGTGTTGCATTGTGTGATGATTTGACTTTGGGTGGTGGGCACACAGTGCAAGTGCAAATCCCTTATTTTAAAAATGAGGGAACTGCCACAAGTGCTTCTTCTGTCAGTCACAAAGCTACTGAAAGAATTGACTAGACTAAGTTTCCATATACTTCTGTTCGTTAAATTCACATAGCACAAGATTGGTTTGAATGAGAATTGTTATAGATAGATCACTGTAAATGCTCAGTTTACACCCTCCTGACACTGTCTCTCCCAAATTTCAATCCTGGACAACCAAAAAAGTCTCAGCTTTATTGCAATCCCTAAAAGCATGGGTATACAATTTAATATAAAATATAAAAAGGTAAAATTATACATCTTAGTTGATCGATTTATATATGTAGAAAGTGTACAAATTAAAAGTGTGGATTCCAGACTAGAGGTTCTAATTTACTTATTTTTAAAGAGAGGGGAAGGGAGGGAGAAATAGAGGGAGAGGAACATCAATGTGTGGTTGCCTCTCATGCACCCTCAATCGGCAACTTGGCCCATGACCCAGGCATGTACCCTGACTAAGAATTGAACCGGCAACCCTTTAGTTCACAGCCTAGTGTTCAATCCACTGAGCCACACCAGTCAGGGCTACATGTCCTGGTTTAAATCACAGCTGCAGCAAGTTACATAATGCATCTGTTCCTCAGTTTTCTCATCTGTAAAACTGCAGTAATAATAGCACCTAATTTCACACGGTTATTGTGAAGTTTAGATGTGTTAACATATAGCATTTAACATATATGTAAAGCATCAGCATATTTCCTGGCCTATACTTAGTACTGTAAAGTGTTAGCTGTCATTATTACCTACGCCCCCACCTCCGCCCCATTTGCTTAGGGCTGTAGGAGGAGAAATAGAGAACACCTCTGTCCATTAAGTGTCTAGGTAGAAACAACTTAATTTCTCTGGACTTCTTCCCCAAAATGTTCTCTCTGCATGTGACTTCATAACAATACATTTTATTGTCATTATTGTTTCCTTTATGTAGAATAGATGATTTCCCTCCTCTTGCCTCTTTACCTGGTTAACTCTTCCTGATTCTTAGATAGTTTGAATGCATCCCCTCTAGGAGCCTCCACCTGATTTGTGTTACTTTCTTAAGTTCCTTTGCTCCTCTTAATCATATTTCTGGACTAATTTCAAGTGCTTAATTATATTGAAATAATGTTTACTTGTCTATATCACTCTACAAAACTGTAAGAGCCCATGTTCAGTGCCATACGTATATTTATATCCCCAGTGCCTACCACAATGCTCAGCACATATTAGATACTTAATATTTATTGTTGAAATAAACTGAGTTGAACAAGGAAGAAGCACGTTTCTATTTATCTTAGAGTTCAGACTGATGGAGGGAATTAAGGGAAAGAATAGGATGAGATACAGAAGAAAGAAAGTATGAGGAACTAAACTGAAGCCCCAAGAACATGACTGTGCACCTGAATTTGGTACAGAAGGTATGACCCAACTCCTCAGGTTAAACACACAGTGAAAATATAGACCTCGCACATCACAGGTTAATTAATATTTACTAAATAACAATATAAAAATAAAGGCATGAAGCAATCAATATGTAAATACTTAGGCATGATATCACAGAGAATGTGTACATGTGAGAGAAGATAAAGAGGATTAGGTTAATGTTTACAAGTGTCCAGAGGTACTTGACATAAGAAGATGTAAGGTACATTTATATGATATAATGGAATAACCTGATTATATGAAACAGACAAGTTTCATGATAGGTATTCATTTAATCAGCCACCCCATAAACATGTATTTATTTTGCATTACATGCCAATCCCTGTTCTTTGTACTGTGTACGCTCAGGTGCTTAGTCAAAAAAACTACATTCAGGCAAGTCAAAGCCAAAGACATATGGGAAAGAATCGTTTATACCTTGGCAGAATAGCCTGATCCCAATCCTTTTTTTCCTCTTATCTTCTTGGCTCTCTGTTTTAAGTATTTTTTTCTTAAATGCATAAATGGGCATCTGTTTGTATAATCCCATGGGGAAATAAAAGCTTTAATAATTCAGATCACTACAGCAGCTCTGCTAATAGCCAGCACTGCTATAGATAGAAAAAGTTGATATCCATTAGATGTTGGTGAGCTTTCATAAAAATGCACCACAAATGTAAATATAAATATAACTAACAAATATTGAGCTCAGGGTCCCTGCTTTTCACAAGGCATATGTCAGGACAGCAGCAGAAGCAATGTTGGATAAGGTTGCTTAGAATCTTGAGCATACTATTCATGATCTGCCTTTGAGTCCACATGGTCTTTTTTAGTCTCTTACTTCATGGGTATATGCCTGCCTTAGTCCAAATACACTGTAATATCTTGGAAATTAAGTCATTTCTTTGGTTTTTCTTGGATCCCCCAGAATGGATTTTGGCACATAGTACATATTTACTTACAGATTTTAAAGGGACTTCAAAGAAGACATAAAGGAGGCTTCTACAGTGAGAAATGTAGATTTTAAAAAGAGAGATGGAGGAGAGGTTTGTGAAATGCAGAAGGAAAGGGCTACATGGATGAGGAATAGTATTCAAGCCCTCAGGAGCCAAGTGGGGTAGTAGTTTCTTTATCCACAGATCTCTTGATCTTTCTTAAATGATCACCAGTGATCCGCTTCCCATGATTTCTGCTGTGGTCTGTGCCCTCTGGCTTGCCTTAGCAGGGTCATTTGTGTCCAAAGTTCCAGTTGGTACCCACCCAGCACATCCATTAGCACAGGGTGAATAAAGCATAGCCAGGAATGTTTGCAGCAAGGTGGGTGGAAGAAGAAAGAGAAAGCCCTAGAACAACACCTGGGTTTGGGAATGGATAACCTGAGCTGGGGCAGTGGTTCAATATGTCCCCCTTACATAAGCATCTAGTGACCATAAATAGGCAGTAAGTTGTAACATAAAAGTAACATAGCATACCTACACGGGGATATTTGGGCTCTAACAGTAATGCTGAACTTGTCTGGGCTTTTCTTTCAGGAAGAGAAAAATGTAGCAATAATTTTACAATTATGTTGATTATGAAGATAAAATCAGTAAAGTTTCTAAAAGTGCCTGCAGAGTTCTTGGCTCTCAGTAGATGCTCAGAAGCCCTTAGTTCTTTCTCCTCTGAATCTTCCATACTGTCAGTCTAAAAGGGGCATCATCAGGCAGGACTGTGCCAAGGTAAATAACTCTGAACCACCTGGTGTGCTCGCTTGTCTCTGCTCCTTTATGCTACACTTAGGCCAGCCACCAAGGCGGCTGGGGCTTTAAACAGAGGCCGGGGAGAGTCTAAGAGTGAGTAGCATCCAAAAAGCATTGACTGACTGCATACTGCAGAGGCACCTGAGATATAGAGGCCAGCAAAGTAAACTTCTGGGACAGCAGCAAGTGGGTTAGTGCAAGTCATAACTGGTCTATAAAATGTAGTTTCATTGTCTTTTTTATTGAGATCTACAGGTCCAAATCTCATTACCTTGTGTTTTTCTTCAGCATCATAACTAGGAGAAAGTGGTGGTTTGTTGCTATGTCCTACAAATGGCAGCTTCTTTTGTCCTGTCTCCTTATGTGAATGTTCTTGAGTTGTGATTTTATTTCTCCCTCAGTCAGGAATACTAGACTTTAATATGGTTTAAGGTTTGAGTTTGAGAAGCTAGATAAACACTGAATCAACAGACAAGCTGGGAAGTTTGTCTCAGTGCTCCCTGCAGCCCAAGAATCCAGCCTCCACTGTGTATCCCTCTGTGACCACTCTCCTAATTTCCTTGCACTCACATGTGAATACAGCAAAAAAATGATCAGGTCTCCTAGAGGGTGGATGTGGTTGTGCAACCTACAGTAGTCAAATGGGAGAAATTTAGGCAACAGCCAGAATTATGGAAATTAATTCCCAAGGCAGGCAGTTATTACAGTGGCATCTTTCCAGCTCCCTGTATACCCATTCACTAGCTAACTGCAGGGGAAATGGGACTGAACATCTATTATGACAGCTTTAGGAATCTCTAAATTCTTGGTTGTCTTGTGTATGTATTTATCTCCTTTACCTCCTATAGCCAAATACTCCTCATGCTGCTCCATCTTACACTTTGGTTTATTGAAAGACTGTAATATAATCAAGGATGTCAAAGACCACCTTACTCAATACCTGACTTAATAAGTGAGCAAACAGACCTGAAGGGACTTTACTTGATATCAAACACTAGCTGGAGACAGACAAAGGTCCAATTTTATCCCTATTTTGTAGCAAAGTTTTTCTTCTTCCTTTGAGTCTTAGTGTCATCAGCCTAACAGGGATCTCCCTGTCATCAGAGGTCATCACTAGAGGAGCTTTAGTATGGAACTGGCCCTGTGGTGTTGTGGCAGATTTATCAAGGATTCCTTTCTTTCTACTAACTGCTAGACAAGGATAACCTCACTTTGTCACAAATAAAGTCAGCAGCTGCTGTCCCTTGGCTAGAGCGGCCTCCAGAACTGCTTTGCCTAGCCCTTCTGAGGTTGCCAATGTGGCTCAGGACATCCCAGCTTATGGAACTTTGCTGCTGGCTGTCATTTCAATGCTGGAGAGCTAGTCTGAAGAAAGTAGGCTTTGGTGACACAGCACACAGGGGTCCCTCCAGCAACAGAGGTAGAGCCACTAGATAAGCTCCTTTGCTCGATCCATTTCACACTTCCAGTGAGATACTAAAGCACTACTGCACGTGCCTGCTAAGCTTCCCCTGCCTTCTTCATGCACACCTTGGATGCCACTTGGGTCTGCAGTAGCTCTCCTCCTGAACTCACTGTTATCTTCCGCTCATCAATCAAGTATTCACTGAAGGATGGTATTCTTTTATCTTTTGTTCTTTGCTTTTTATTTTTATTTAATGTATTGCATGATATGTTTTGACTCTCTACCTGGTGCCAGAAATGAAATGATTTGTTTTGTCTTCTTCGTCTCACCTCATATGGTATTGTACCACAGTGTCAATGAGTGATCATTGAAACTAATGATCACTGAAACTGTTTGCATCTGATTTGAATAAGCAAAATGTCTTTTAATATATCTTGGGCTACACTTTTTTTCACAGAGGGAAGAATTATTTCTCTTTAAATATACATTTCTTTTCTTTCTACTGTGTCAATGAAGATGAGATGTCCAGTATTTATTAAGCATTTATAATATTTTAGATTCCATAATTAGAATTGCATTACCAACATCAGTTTCAAAATGAGGAGATTATTAACACCAGCTTTCATAAGTTGATTGTGAAGATTAAAGGAGATAATGTCCTGCGAACAGTAAAACATGACTGAACTGTGGATTGTGGATGATAAGTCAGTTTATCATAATGGTTGGATTTTACTTTGGAACACTGAAAGAACTATGGGATGAGATGTTTGAAGAATAAGTTTCAATGAGGGAATATTCACTTTAGGAAAAATCTGGGGTGTCAGGGATAGATAGGGCACAGATTTTGGCACAGAAAGAAGTAAAAGGTCCTAAAAATGTATTTCAAATTGCTTGTAAGTGCTAACCACTTTCTATTTCTGCCTAGAGCCACTCCTGTTCTTTCTCTAAAATTATGAACAATATGCCTTTGATCTTGCATATTTTTGATCCAATCATTGTTTTCCTTTTAATCTAGTTTCACTTATCCTGAGGGCTGCTAATTCAACAATAGGTCTGAATGCTCAAGCTTAAATAATATATATTTTAACTTGTTTTTAAAGGAAAGCTTTGTAAGTCCTATAAGAAATGAATCATTAATTCTGCCATGACATTATATATGAAATCTACCCAGGAGCTCCCAAATACTCTCCAATTCAGAGGAGTCTAAAGTTCAGCAAACCAAGCTGATGTAATATTATATTTGCCCTTTAAAAAAGGTCAGAATATTGTTCAATTGATGCCAACATCCATGAACTAAATGAAAGGGGGCCTGAGAAGATTGGATGTAGTTAAGAGTTTTTTGGAATTCATGAGGCTCCTTACTCACTGTGAAATAAAACTCCCTAGCAAACCTTTTCGAGAGTAAATCCTGGGAGTATTTTGACATTGGATATGAGCAATCAGTAGGACTATTTTCATTGAGTTTGGATTGGCAAAGGCATTTTTCAATTTTTAAAATTCATTGCATATTATCCTTCCCCCTGGTATTATTATTTTTATTTTTTATGAGAAGTCAAGAAAGAAATGAGATGGGTCATATTTAAGCCTATGAGAAAGCCAGGTTAATACTCAGGTGTTGCGCGTGGGTCACCGGCCAGCAGTGACCACGGAACGCTGTGGATGGCTCGACAATACGCGAGAAAAAACACCACATGCACAGAGACAAACTAGTTTCTGTGGGGAAGTAGGGACGAAATGGCCACCCCCCCTAGTGGGGGAGCACGCTGATTTACCGTCCATACCTGCTTTTATTAGGCTCATGCTGCATAATAATTCAGGTGAAGTACAGCACTCATTAGGGGGAAGTAAGGAACTATAGAAAACAAAGAACTCTGCCGGTCTATTGAGTTGGGGGTCAAAGAGCTGTAAGGCTGAGGAACAAACTAACTTCCTCCTAAGACCCTTCTCATTCAGCTGAGAGCATTCTAAACAAAGAAGGTTTCACAGTAATTTACATATTCTTTCTTAGGCCTGATCACCCTGGGGAATCCGCGCTTCTCAGTACCGAGCTGTACCACCCTGTCATTGTTTTAGGCTTAGGTGGAGCAAGGGAACTAGGTAACCAAGAGATAAGGAGATTTTCTCCCAGACGCTGAGAACTCAGGCTATGTCAAAGCCGAGGAGCGAGGGTCCATCACCCCCCTTTTGCTGCAGCCCCCCAAGTCCTTCTTTTGGGGGGCCTCCCAAAGTGATCGTGCCTGTCTTAGGTCGTTCCCCCTGTGGGGAATCTTACCCTGTCTTTGGCTAACCGACCAAGCTTTTTGGGGGGTTCAGTTATGAATAAAGCAGCAGAAGCAGCATTCCTGCCAGGGAGATAAGCTTTTGTCTCCTTGCTGGCTTACAGTTCCAAGGGTGTTCCCTTAGCTTTAGCTAGGCGGGGGTTTCAGCCTCTGATACGAGTCAGGGCGGTTCCCAACATCTCCCCCTTTTTTAGTTTTTAAAATCAATTGTGATTGTTAAGCCTGTGAAACCTACTTTTGCTGTTTTTCGAATGCAAATCAGAAGAAAAGCAACATCTACATACATCATAAGGCAATAATAGAAATATAAAGCAGAAACTAAATTCTATGGGTTGTGAATACCTAAATTTCTAAATTCAGTGCAAGAAAACATATTAAGGGAAAAACAAAAGTAATAGGTCTGATTACATTTCAATCTTTGTGAGAAATCACATAGATATCAGGAAAGGCAAATCACATGGCAGTTTGAGCATAATGCAAGCCTGACTTCTTACGAGAGGATTTCTTAACAGGTGCAGTTCTGTGCACCGACTCATCACCTGCTTTCTTACGTGGGTGTTGAGTTTTAATTTTACCCCTGCCAGAATGGTTTCTCATACCTTCTCCCTTGTTTTCAGTTAGGACTGCTAAGGGTTCCATAAAGGTGGCTACTTGCTGGTCTCTGATACGACCCTGGGAAAACAATTTGCAAATACACCGAAGTACACAAATCAATATCACAATCAGTAAACAACCAGCAGCTCCAAAAACCCAAATTCTCAAATTAAGTCCATCAAACCATGTTTTAGGATTTAGCCAATTAATATTTTCATTAAGGGCTCGAAAAATGTCCTGTTTGGTTAAATGTTGAATGTCCTGCAGCTGATGATGTAACTCCAACTGCAATTTATCAATTTGTCCTTTTAAGTTAGTGGAGAAAGCTCCCCTCAAGCGATGTTGTATATCAGTCCAAGTATGTTGGCTGGAATTCCACTGTAGTGGTGTGACACACAGTCTGGAGAAACTAGGGTCACAAGTTAGGTGCTGACGAGTCACGAGAGCGTCCTGGCGTTCGCCAATCCAGTCCAGTGCTGATTCAACTGCAGAAAGGCGGGTCAGGATCTCCTGATCTATTTGGGCCTGTTGGACCAATTCTGAAGTAGCATTGATTAAACAATAGGTGCAACCAGGTGTTAACAAACTGTCGGACTCATAAGGAGAGCAGTGCATTGTTAAATGCTATAATGCCATTTAGATTCATTCATTTTTTGGTCATATTCTGGAGATAACAGATTTGGAAAGAGTTGGAAGGCACAATTAAATCATAACCACTATTAACGACTGGTCTTGTTAGATTTATGCAAAGAAACCTTACGTCATTACTTACTCCTTTAGAATGCCAAATTCTGGAGGGATCGGGTAGGGAGAAAAATATAAAGTGTGAAGGAAAATCCTTTTCCTTCTGATATCTACCAGGCTTCTTAAAACTTTCACTTCCACAGACCTTCTGCAAAATTCACAAACTCTCTATTCTTTCTTTCATACACCTTCTGATATTCACCAAGATTGCATTACTATGCCTTATACCTTCAATTACTAACTAACATCACATAACTTCTTTCCTAAAACTTTTACTTTTCCATTTATCTTTACAGTTTCCCCATTTACATTCCTAGAGTGTGAAGTTTCAACCTTTCCTGGAATCCTCAATTTCCTTTTCAGAGCAGATACAGAGCAAAATCCACCCTTCTCTGTGGGGGTGAAGGTGGGCTTTCCTTCCTTTTTTTTTTTAAAAAAGAAAAAGCTTACTTTCATTTACTTTTAATTGGCCAAAATAATCACCTGATTACTTTTTTCAAGGCAAATCGTTTGTTCCCCCAAATTTGAGAATTAAATTACTATTTACCCAATTATAGGCGGTCGCGAAGAGAGAAACGACCTAGAAAAGAAAGACCTACTTCCCTGATTATTCAACGCATCCTACGACATGCCCAAGAAAGAGTTCGGGGTCGTCAGCCCTTACCTGGGCTGTTAGCGCGCAAATCCACCCGAAGTTGATGCATTGTCCACAGCGACGGCTCGTAGCCGCTGGTTCCAAGTGGTCTCGAACAGGGTCCCACCTCTGTGGTCCCGAATCACGGCCCCACGTGGGCGCTAGCTGTTGCGCGTGGGTCACCGGCCAGCAGTGACCACGGAACGCTGTGGATGGCTCGACAATACGCGAGAAAAAACACCACATGCACAGAGACAAACTAGTTTCTGTGGGGAAGTAGGGACGAAATGGCCACCCCCCCTAGTGGGGAGCACGCTGATTTACCGTCCATACCTGCTTTTATTAGGCTCATGCTGCATAATAATTCAGGTGAAGTACAGCACTCATTAGGGGAAGTAAGGAACTATAGAAAACAAAGAACTCTGCCGGTCTATTGAGTTGGGGGTCAAAGAGCTGTAAGGCTGAGGAACAAACTAACTTCCTCCTAAGACCCTTCTCATTCAGCTGAGAGCATTCTAAACAAAGAAGGTTTCACAGTAATTTACATATTCTTTCTTAGGCCTGATCACCCTGGGGAATCCGCGCTTCTCAGTACCGAGCTGTACCACCCTGTCATTGTTTTAGGCTTAGGTGGAGCAAGGGAACTAGGTAACCAAGAGATAAGGAGATTTTCTCCCAGACGCTGAGAACTCAGGCTATGTCAAAGCCGAGGAGCGAGGGTCCATCACCCCCCTTTTGCTGCAGCCCCCCAAGTCCTTCTTTTGGGGGGCCTCCCAAAGTGATCGTGCCTGGCTTAGGTCGTTCCCCCTGTGGGGGAATCTTACCCGTCTTTGGCTAACCGACCAAGCTTTTGGGGGTTCAGTTATGAATAAAGCAGCAGAAGCAGCATTCCTGCCAGGGAGATAAGCTTTTGTCTCCTTGCTGGCTTACAGTTCCAAGGGCGTTCCCTTAGCTTTAGCTAGGCGGGGGTTTCAGCCTCTGATACCAGTCAGGGCGGTTCCCAACACTCAGGATCTGGGAGTTGCAATTTAGCATTAAGACAATTGTATGAATATTTAAATTTTCTAGTTTTTTACTTTTGGCAAGGCTAGAATGTATGTTACGCTCGATAAGTAATTTTCAATTATAATGCCTTAGATTTTTTTATACTATAATATTTTTCTGCATCTTATTTTGCCCTTCTTTAAAAAGGAATATTTTTAAAATAATCAATGCATTAGGATCATTTTTTTCAAATCAAATCATAGTATAAGATTCATAATGAGAAATGGTAGGACGACTTTTTTTCCCAATTCATACCTCCTGGGCAACAGATTCCTACCCTTTTAGCTGTATTTTTCCTAAGTTATATATTTCCAAATATTTGCTTATACTGTCATATCTCTATGGCAGTTTTTGCTGTGATGATTTCTCTCTGTGACTGGAAGTAGGGACTCAGCAATCTTACGTGCTTCATGTTAGAGCTCCTCCTTTCTTCCACCTTCCAATATAGATGTGACGCTAAGGTCAAGTTTGTCCTCACCATGTGCATTACTATACATTATTTTGTAAGAATTGCTCATGAATGGGCCATGAATGCCTTGTAAGCACACTTTCTTTCTACAATATTTTGTCATTGCTGGAGGTAGTTATCAGTTTGCTGGTAATTTCATCACTAATAGGGAAGATTTTTCAACCCTTAGCTTCGAATTGACACTCATGTCTTTCACCCTCATTCAATAAGCTGAGCCTCAGGAGCAGAGCCGCATCTGCTTAGAAGGCTGGAACGCAGAATCTAGGGAGGATCTACAGAAAATAGAGAAGAGGAATTTGATGAAACCTTTCAGCAGTTTTTGTTGTTGTTGTTATATCTTTTTTTGTATTTGCTTTACCTGTTTTAGTCATTTAAGTGAGGTTGGAAGACAAAGAGATATATTGGGATGCTTAATTAACTATGTTCAACTGAAAGTTTTATAGTGTAATTCCTTCCTTCCTTCCTTGTCTTCTTCGTGCCTTCCATCCTTCTTTTTAATTTTCAAAGATATTCTAGAAAAAAGGTTTTATTTCCTTCTCTCAATAACATTTTCTGTTAATAGGAAGATTATTTAATTCCTCTGCTTATTTTCCATGCACCGTACTGTAATTCAAAACAGTATTTTTTTTCACACAGAAATGAAGTTCACGTAAAAAACTTCTGAAGCTTGCCTACCTGATTGTGACCTCTCTCCTGTTTTTCTCCAGTCTGGTACGGGTCTGGGCACATTTTTTATTTTAATAAAAGCCAGAGTTGGGGATAGAAGGAGGAGGGACTAGTGTCAAAAATGCAATTTGTTGAGCAGAAATATCCCTGTATTTTTTTTTCAGAAATTTATATTGGGCTTGACTAGGCACCATACCTCCTAAACCTCATTCGGTTATTCCTACCACTGCTTTGTGGGCAGGCTTCCATGTCAGATTCAGATGAGAAGGTGGCTTCTGTCCTGCGACTCTTGCTTAAGAAGTCTCTCAAGACAACCCATCAAACACACAGCAACACAACACAACTGAAAGCTTGCGTGCTGAAGGAACAGAGAAGCAAGTATAGACATGAGATCCACATGCCATCATAGACAAATCAGGCCAAGAACAAACAAAGCTTGGCAACATCAGTGCCAACAACAATGTTTGAAATAAAATAGAACCTACTTCCTTCTCTCTTATTATATAAAAGCAGTAATTGTATATTAGCATAAGATATTATTCAATACACTCATCACTATGCCTTAATACTCATGAATACCACAATATCTTAAGGAATACATAAAATAGCAGAAAACATATTTTTTTGAGTCAGAAACTGTTTACCAAGCTTCATATAGGCTAACTCATTCAGTGCTCATTACTTTCTATGTAAATCCCATACGTCCTTATTTAAAAATGTAAAGCCATGAATGGGAGAGTTAACAATAAACTGGCATTACTTTTGAGAGTGACATGGAACAAGACCCAGTAAAGAGGGAGACCAGGAATTAGTGACAGAGAACAGCCGTGTGCAAAAGAGAGCTGGGAAGAATAGATCCTTAAGAGATGCATGTTTAAGAGATAAATGCAGTGAGATTGGTGAGGAAGACAAGCTAATTGTAACTATTCTTGAAAGACATCAGTGGTTAAACTGCAAAGTTGGTATTTGAATAAAAACAGCTCTGGAGAAAGGCCTTCTTTAACCAGAGCAAAGGTAGACTTTGTGTCAAAGTCATGACCTGAGTCTTGGCCTGCACAGTGATCATCTCTTGTGGGAAAAGGGAAATGAAGTCACTCAAATGGCTGGTTGCCTGTATATCATCGGCACGCAGACATGTCTCAGTACCTGGAAGAGTCCCTGGTTCTACTCTGGCAAACAAGCCTCTCTGCCTTTCTTCGTTCTCCTTTTGTTGAATTTTAAGGGAGGAAAGCTTGTCTCCAGTCTTGCCTATATTCATAACAAAATTTTCTAAGACAGCTCCTTTTAACTGCACTTTATCTCCCTAATCTTCTGCCCTCCTAACTAAATGGTCTGTTCTTATTAAAAATGTCTGCTTTAAAGATGCCCTTTTCTTAATGAAATCCAGCCAAATAGTTTTTATTGCCCCATTTCTTTCTATTTTCTTTTTTCCCTGGCACATAGTCTACCTGGTATCCATAATTGCCATTTTACCTTGCTGTCATTTAACCCACAGTTCATTATTTGTCCTTTTTTTAAATGCATCCGTGTTAATTTCCTTAGAATGTCCTCATTGCCAGCTGGCCTCTTCCCTGCAGATTTCCTGTGGCTAAATGTCACACCTAAGTGCCTTTGGTGATTTCTCCCAGCATTTGTTTAGACCCTATCAATCATTATCTCACAATAAACAACAGCTTTGCAAATGGAGAGCAAGACTCGCCTAGTGATTGATGCTCCTGGATGCCTGTCTTCTGTCCTCGGGAGAATCACAAGGGCCCCCTCCCTTTATTTTGAGGGCTCTGGCTGTACCTGCTGTGTCTTTTGGGAAAACAAGCCTGAACTGCCAATACCAAGGCTTCTCTTCTTTTTCTCTTACTGAATTTCCTTATCAGTTGTGACAATATGCCACAATTAATGATAGCAGAAATACCCATGCTTGATGCTGCATGCATCACACTTAGGCTTGATGGATTAGCAATCAAGGAAATTAATTCTGCCATTACAAAGTAACATCTGAACTTTGAAGTTAGGCAGTTGTATTGTATAGGGTTCAGTTATGAATTCAGACATAAATATAACATTAGGCGAGCTTATAGAATAGTCTCAATATTGTTGGGTTTTAATATCCCAAGCAATGGTTTTCAATTCTTTTCCACCAACCTCCTTTATGTCAGAGGGATATAAAAATTATCAAATTTCGAGGTCAGAAAGACATTTGATTATATTATGTATTTTTGGTCAAGTAAGTTGTGTGTGTGTGTGTGTGTGTGTGTATTTAATCCTCACCTAAGAATATTTTTTTTCATTGTTTTTAGAGAGAGAGTAAGGGTGGAAGGGAGTGAGAGTAACATTGAGGAGAGAGAGAAGCATCGGTTACTTGGTTGCCACCTATATGGGCCACATCGGGGATCATGCATGCCTGGACAGGGGATCAAACTCACAACTTAGGTATGTGTCAGGAATTGAACCCACAACCTTTCAGTTATGGGAAGATGCTCCATCCAACTGAGCCACACCAGCCAGGGCCAAGTGAGTAATATTTCTAAGAGACTGTTCATATCACTGGGTCTTCACAAATCAGTTCTTTCGAGACTGAGTAATTGACTTTGACAGGGAAGGCACTGAGCTTATTGTAAAATGTGCTTCTTTTGATTTGAGAAACCCTCGAATAACCAAAGTCAACCTGGTTGTCTGTATTTCCTGCAATATTTCACGTTTGAGGCTGTTTTACATACTCTTACACAGAAATATAAATTTCAGAGGTCTCTTTCACTTGCTTCACAGACTCGTTTCTCAAATCTCCAGTGCATGTTCTGCTGGAGCTAATACATACCACCACTGAGACTGCTGAGGCTGAAACCAAATAAAATAAAAACAATGCCTGGCCCTGGCTGGTGTGGCTCAGTGGATTGAGTACTGGCCTGTGAACCAAAAGGTCACTGGTTCGATTCCCAGTCAGTCAGGACACATGCCTGTGTTACGGACCAGGTCCCCAGGTGCATGTGTGTGAGAGGCAACCAGATGTATCTCTTGCATATTGATCTTTCTCTCCCTCTTTTTCTCCCTCCCTTCCCCTCTCTCTAAAAATAAATAAATAAAATCTTAAAAAAAACACAACAGTGCCTGTACACTCTAAAATACAGTAAATAATCAAGACACATAAAAATCTTCTACTAAGTGCAGCCAGGTATTTCATAGGGAGGTAATTTTAGAATAAGCCTTGGTTTACACTGACAAAACCATGCTTTTGTAGCCATTGTGGGCACAGACTCAACTAACATCAATGGATCTATTAGTCTCACTTTATTTCAGTTAAAGCCATTCTGCATGGGGCCAATGTGGTAAATGGCCATTTCACAGCTGTCTGCTGATCTGGTTTGATCCACAGATTGTAGATTTGAGTCTCTAGAGACAAATGAGAGGCAAAATGTTCCTCTACAGGATAAACATTTGGTGAGAGCACAGGGAAGGAAGAGGAGGTCAGGAGGTGTGCTGACTTTTACCCTTTACCACTCATCCACAAAAGGGACTTGACTCACTGATTTTCTTTAGTGTCTGTCCCTTGTGGTAAGGCACCATGATTTCTGAGGAAAATACTAATTAAGCAGAACTTTATGAAGTCTACTAAATATATCTCCTTCACCGATACATCCATTATTTTGGAATTAACATAGTAATATTCTGAATCAGGGATAGGGCAGGTAAAGTATTTTTAAAAAGTACTTAGTAGATTTAGAGTCTAATTAAGTAATTAGAACAGTGTGTGAAAAAAATTATAGAATTATTTGAAATGTTTAGACACACCAATTTTAATGTATTGGTTTGATTTATTAATTGTGAAATATTTTTTATTCTTAAGATGGTTTCCCTGGAAATCTATACATGGTAATACTACATTAAATCCAGTATTGAATGTGTCATAAATATTGCAATTTCTTAAAGTTTCTTTGTAATTTAAACTGTCATTTCACCTTACTAGTTTAAGTGAATGAACTGCTTTCTTAATTGTTTGACTTTTTGCTATTTATGTAGTTATATTCCATTCAGTCAAACACATACTCTTTGGCAATTTCTTTATGGCATTAACTGTACTGGTTTCTTGGAGTTAAGGACAATAACAATTAGAGATTTTTCTTCATGCCCACTATGCTATAAAATGGACCCATGGACGTTAATTGAGCCTCTGTTCACAATGGCTAGCATAGTTAGAAAGAGCATGCTTATCAGTCTGATTTGATACATGAGTAAGCTAAAGTCAAGTGCTAAGTACATTTATTTGTAGCAAATCCAAATCTAGAATGCAGTAGCCTCTACAGTATTCTTTCCAATTAAAGTGTCATATTTTTTACTTCAGACATTTTTTTAATGGCCACAAAATTAAAATGTGTTTCCTACATGCAATGAGCAATTTAAAATGTATCAGATAAAAGGGAAGATCTATAGCACGTGTTAAAAATTAAAGAAGACTTTTCCATAAATAAAATTTAAGTTTCTACATGACTAATACCTTTTAAACAACTGCTTCCCTAACCCTTTTCATTTTTGATTCACATTTAAAAAATACTTAAAATATGTTTCCATTGAGAATAACCAAGTTTTCCATTTGTTTGAGACACAAGCTATCCCCAAAATTTGAAAAAGAAATTTTTCTAATGCCAGCTTCTTATTTTCATGTTCATCCAGTTTTGGCTAATCTAAGTTCCACTGTAAATTGAAAACCTATCATGAAATAAATAAGAATTGAAGACAAAAGTCAGGTGAAGAACTGAAAAAATATATGTAAGTCTTGTTTTCTGATGGCTCAATCATGTGACCGTGATTATACTGTCATGTTCTTCACAGTTATTTGATCAAGATGGTGATGAAGAAGGAAGGAGCATGTTTCACTGCATTTACAAAATGCAATTTTTATTCCCTAGAGTGACGACAGCATGATTTATGTCCGTGAAGTTAGGCAAAGTTCTGGATGTTAGTTTCAGATAGTGATATGCCTCCTTAAAAGCTAGCATGGAATCATTTTCCACATACAGAAGTGTATTGTCCGGACCACAAAACAGATCAATCTCCTTGTATTAATACTGATTCTATGGCGTTATTTACATTTCCAAAAATACATTCGTACAAAAATTTTTTTTCTTATAACAATTGCATACTGAAAGTAGGTTGAGTGAGTGTGTGTATATGTGTATATCTTGTGTACATAAGCTTAAAAAAGACATTTAAGTTATTTATTATACCTAGCCTTGTTCCTCAAAAATAAATTAAAATTTAATGTAAATATAGAGTATAATCATTAATTAATTAATTAGCCCAGTAAACTTTTTTTCAAAACAAAAGCCAAACATTGTTTATATTAAGAAATATGCCCTGGCTGGTGTGTCTCAGTGAATTGAGTGCCAGCCTGTGAACCAAAGGGTTGCTGGTTCGATTCTTGGTAAAGACACATACCTGGGTTGAAGGTCAGGTCCCCAGTAGGGTACATGCCAGAAGCAACCACACATTGATGCTTCTCTCCCTCTCTTTCCCTCTCCCTTCTGCTCTCTATAAAAATAAATAAATAAAGTCTAAAAAAAAAGAAATATCACTGACAGGTAGAATTTGGCATCCATAGGGCATCAAACCTGTTGACTATTTGCTGTGCCATGACATCAGTGTGAAAGGGAAGGATTGTAAGGGTCAACTTACAGTGAATCAAGATCAGGGTAAGACAAAAATGACTCATGAGGAACTTCAGATTTCCTGCAGATATCTCATTTCCTCTTCCTCTCCCTGTGCCCAAACAAGCTACTCACTCCAAGGGCCATTCCAGGGAGCCTCCCCTTCATACAGTGTCTTCAGACTGTAAATCCACTATTTTCCTTCCTTTTCCCCTCTCTCAGCTTGTCTTTCTCCTGCTCCTCACAACATGACATCCATGACAACCCTGGAATCTTTATCAGGTGATGTTTCATTCCCTTTGAGTCATAAGCTCTTCAAGGAGACAAGTGACCAGCATGGCACAAATTTCCAGCAGGTCATGAGAGAAGGTGAAGGTAATATGATAGAGTAGAACTTCTTTCCATTTTGTGATTATGTAACATTACCCTAATTTTAGTGTGGATGGGATGGTTAAGAGAATATGTTTCAGAATCACACCTCTTGGATTCAAATATTGACTACTTCATTTACTAGCCACATGGCATCAGACAAGTTATTTAACCTCAGTGCCTCAACTCATCTAGCTGTGAAATATAGGTGTCTGTAGTACCAGCTTTATAGGGCCATGATGAGATTCAATTTCTCAATATATAAAGTACCTAGAACAATTACTGACATAGTACTATGAATGCATATAGGGTCCACTAATGTTGATATACAAATTAACTTATTTCATCCTCAAACAATACTAATAATTGGTATTAGATTGTGTGTGATAAAAAAATTAGGATATGTTTGAGCCACCAAGCTGACTCCAGAAATTACCCTCTTTTTATGATGACTTTAACCATTTGAAGATAATGGTTCAGCTATGTTGAGAAGGACCTAACAAACTGGCTATTATGACCAGAAGCTGTACAACATACCCAGGAGCAGGTGTGATCATGCCAGTGTCCTTCTAGTCACATTCTGCAGAGAGCTGTTCTCTTTGTCTTTGTGAATGTGAACTCAGGTCCTATTCCTAAAGTGTAGGCTTGTACCTTTTGTACCACTGGCCTCCTACCTAGGATGCCCATCTCTGATGAATGGAAAAATACACGTGTACAGAAATTATTCTTGCAGCAATCCTGTCTCATGGGAATATCAACCCATTTCTGGAAATAAACAGAAAAGAAATCCTCTGACAACACAAGTTAATTGCCATAAAAACTCCACCATAAGTGGCAGGTACTTGGGTTCTTCTTGCAATACCTAACAGCTTTGATTAACATACTACACTTGATTATCAGCTTATTTATAACAGAGGATATTTTAAGTTTCAAATTAGAGAAGAAATAGAGGTTTTGCTTGGATCAGGCAGACTGACATTTGCAAGAAATTATAGTTAGTAGAAATAAAATGTTATACAAAAAAATCAGACTAAAGTATATATTTCCAGAGAGCACAAAAATAATCATAGTGGTAACTGATTTATCAAGCAGTGGTTAAATGATGTTTAGTGTTCACTGTGATCAGACAGCTTAGAAAGATTTCCATCACACCATATTGAAATAAGCTTATTTTAAACGTGTGAAACTAGATTCTGGTTATCTGGAAAATACCTGTACCATTATAATGCCAGATAAATTAAATGATAATTTAATATGTTCTGTATAGAACACAGCTGTTCTATGGTGATCATTAAGCATATACATTTTCTTGTTAAACCGAATAGTCATTCAAATAGAGATTGAAATTTCACAAAGAGGCTATTTGCAAGAATCATTGGTCACTCTTGATAATATGCATCATAATTAGTTTTATAGATATTATGCTTAATGTTCAGAGTAGAGAAGTAACATACCCAAAATCTGGAGCCTGCAGATATCGCATCCTGTATAGAAAATAACTTCTGAAATGGTATTCCATTCTTCTGCTGCCTTAGCTCATAATTTAGTTCTGATTGGGAAAAGAAAAAAAATCTCAGAAGATCCAGAGGTTCAAATCATATTAGCACTCAAAAGTTTGGATATGTCCTCAAATCTCCTGGGCCTGAAAATGTTGGCTAGAAATGCCATGAAAAACACTGTTCCTTCACAGCATTTCTGGCAGTTTGACTCCTGCTCCTGGCTCGAAGTTCAAGTGCAGAAATGCATGAAATTGAACAATGATAATAATAAAAACTTTTCTGAAACCATTTTGAAGCTGCAAAAAGTGGGATTTTAGGTCTATCTAATCTGGAGGAATGGCTTAGGTACAATGTTATAGTCAAATGGATTCATCTTCTTTCCTTCTTTCTCATTTGGTTTCTATCACATGATAATTTTACTCCTTTATTAAGGAATTCAAACTTCAGCACCACTGAACTGATACCCGCTAATTACTTGGAGTCCAATTAGTTCATTTGTTGGCTAGCAAGACCCCTTTGTTCTGCCTTTTTGTGTGTGTGAACAATAGAAATTTAACTCAATGAATCTTCCTCTTCTCTCAGATCTGCTTGACTGTGCTGTGAGAGAACGGGTTCAGGTTGTGAGTGGAGTACAGTGAATCTGGGAGCTTGTCTCTGTGTTGCATTCTTTCTAGATCTTCTTTGTCTTATTTGTGGAAAACACAATGTTAGAATCTATATCCAAATACTCCTGGGGCCATTGTCATTTCTGGAGAAAGAACCTCTACATTAAAAAAAGGCAGATGCTTCAGTAGTAAAATTTTCATTGAATCTTAAAATATTTCCCCTAACACAGGAAACTGTAAAAGGGACAACAGATGTAATCTTATTTGTCCCCTTGTCAGTCTGGTCCCTTTATTCTTTCCTAGAAGTTCTTGTTATTTCTAGGATGAATAGTAAAGGTGAATTAATGAGTTGTTAAAAATCATAATCTTACAAAAGAGATGTTTATGGTACCCTAACATAAGCAGATGTTAAACATTACCTATCTTTTCAACAAAGAAAGGGACCGTCTTCTGAAACAAATTCTCCTATGTTCACATAACCGAGAAATTCCCTGGAGGCATTTTGGTGCAGAGCCGCTCAATTATGCCTGATATATGATTTAAGATGGTACAGATGGGGAGTGATGAGCAAAGAATATATTGATTCATTTAAATATCTATGATTTTGTGACAGAGTTACCCGAAGTCCTAACATTATGTTCCACAGTCAATCATACATAGTTAGGTTCAATCATATAAAAGGTTCATTTTCTTTGAAGTTGCAAATATAGAAGACCCTTTAATAATTTGCACATGGTGTTTTGTGTGGTCGTATAAATGCTCTGTTCATTTTTCCTTCCAGACATATTCATTTAGTTGGGGATTATTTTTATATAGACGGATTATGGTGATTAGAAGTTTCCAAAGGAGTTTGCATTCACAATAAATACTGATGATTTTAGCCTACTGGGAAGTTGTTTATAGCAGTTTGTTTTCCTAGCTCAAGACCATAAGTCTAGCTTTAGAAGCAGCAGGGTCAATCAACCACAAAAGAATTGTTTTATGGGCAACCCAGTAACTCAAATTGCTAGAAAAAAAGAAAGTAAAGAATTTTAAGAAATGACCACTATTGACTGGTTCATATGGTGGATAGCATTTGCCTTCACCTGTGGGATAATTGGACCAGGGGACTACAAATCCATAGCAATACAAGGCTTTCCTTACAAGACAGTTAATGCACCATCAATCAGCTAGTAGGAATAGTTTTTTTGTGTTGCAATTTAAGTATGTTTTCATTCAGCTCATTTGCACTTCAAAGCTGAAGTCAATAATTCAGGCCCAAGTAGGTGCAATTTGGGCTGTTTCCGTTTTGTAACAGGAACACAAGCTGGGAAAATCTCTAAATTCATTTGCACGGGGCATTACTGGCCGGAGTCTGAAAAGCAGAGACACTGCTATTTTCCTATAGGTAAGTAAGTATTATTGCTACGAATAAATCCTTTGAGAGCTAGGGCTCCAGATAAACATGGTTTATTGGTGATCAATGGTTTTATTACATAAAACATAAGGATACTCTTTGTTTAACAACAGATCTTAGGATCTTATCTTCAGCAAAACACTTGAGATGAATGAAACTAGCCCAACCAGTCATCTTCATGGGTTAAGAAATGCTTGGTGAATGGAGGGAAAGAAAATGTGATGGGAAGGAAAGCTTTGTGTAGGTAGATTGGCAACAAAGTGGTTAGGTTATTATGAAGAAGTACAAGCACCAGAAAGGTGGTGGGAAAAAGCAGTTACAACCTTTTTCGTTCAAGTAGCATTTAATAAAAGCTCTCAGTGTCCACTGTATTATCATGTAACATGTATGGAATGTCTCATTTCTGGTCATTTGTTCTCTGTCATTTTCTGTTGAATTCTGGATCATACTAGAACATGCCAAGTGCCTGCCTGCTTTGTATACTGAGACCTCATATCACTCATTTCGCAGAATGGTCCTGCAACGTCAGCCCCACCCTCACACTCTGTTCCCACGTGTCTGCTACAGGCACACAGTCACTTACTCTTCACTGTGTAGGAGGATTTTCCAAGCCTTGTTTTATGAGCTACTCATGCAGTGCTCTGAGAGGTGATCACATTTAAAGTGATTGTCTCAACCCACTGAGCTAGGGTTCCTTTGTTTGAATTATTTAAAACCAATGCTTACTGAGTGCTTTCCTTGTGCCCAGAACTGTACAGAAAACTGCATGTATGACATGACCTCATTTAATCATCACACCCTTATGGGCTATGTACCAGCACTGGGCCTATTTTACAGATGTAAAATTTGAGGCAGAGAAGTGACTTGCCCGAAGTTAAATCACATGCTCAGATTTTTCAGCATATGATAAGATTATTATACATATATGTGTGGAATTTGGGAGAGATTTATTGAAAATGTTTCAAGCAGACAATTACTTAGTAAGAGATAAAATAATTGTGAATTCATGTAAAACTGAGGAAAGGGAGTTCATTGAGGAGCAATGTGATTGGGGTGGGGAATCCCCAGAAAGGCTCAACTTTCATATGTAATGATGGGAGGATAAATGAGTTGCCATTCCAGGCTAGAAAACAGACTTTAACTTAACTCAGATCTTAACTCTGATTTCCTAGTAGGAGGTCTGGGGGTTTTATATTATGCATACTGCCTCTCTATGCCTGTGACCCAGGATAACACACTTGTGATATTCTTTGGGATGTATCCAATGGCTTATTTACAAAGGATATGCACATTTTCAAAGGGGATAACTCAACTTGGGATAATGCCTCCCTAGCTTCTCATATGCTCTCCATCCTGGCCCTCCCCCACCTATTCCATCTTTCTGTCTACTCACCCTCCAATACTCATCATTGTTTAGGTCAGATCATGTGCTCATTGCTCCTGGACTGCCCTGTGCTCAGTGTAAAACACTGGGTGTTTTTCCTCGCCTGGAATACTACCTCCTGTATCCTCCCACCATCGAATACCAAGATTGAGACTTCGTGGGCCCTCCTTCCCCACCCCCACCATCGCTTTGCTTATAAATGAGCTTTCTTTCCTCAGTGTCATACAAATTCAAAATTAATTACATTTTGTCTGTTCTTGTCTGTTTGCGGTCATCTTGAAACATTTACAATACATCTTTCTCAAATCTCACACCTATGTAATCATCGTATTCATACTAAGGGAGGGATGATTATTTATCATCTTTACTGAGTGTTAGAATTTGGCCCTGCACTCTGCTAAGGGCTCTTTATGAATTATCTTGGAACTATTCTAAGAAGTGTGGCTTACGGTGACCATTTCACAGACAAACACTGAGGCTTTGAGAGATGAGTTAATTGTCTAAGACAATGCTAGTGGCACAGCAGGGCCACAGAGTCATCAATCCCAAAGCCCTTGTTTGTCTCACATTGTACTGACTGGTCCCTTAGAGTGACTTACCCCCATTTTTCTTCTCATTAGTTCACATAACAACTTTCAAAGGTATTCGAGTTTTATGAAAGAGTCTAGTATTATCTAGACTCTAGACTGCTAAGACTCTAGTCGTCACTCTCCAGGGGAGTCAAACTCATTTTCACCAGGGGCCACATCAGCCTCGAGGTTGCCCTCAAAGGGCCGAATGTAACTTTGGGACTGTATAAATGCTACTACTCCTTAACAGTTAAGGAAGAGCTCGGTACTGCCACCGGACAGAAACAGCACAGTCTGGATAAAATACAGCGGAAAGCCGGATTCAGCCCATGGGCCTTGTGTTTGCCACCTGTGCTCTAGACTTGAGAGTGACGACTAGAGTCTTAGCAGACAATGTCAGGCACACTGGCCTGATGTGGGTGAGCAGGTAACATTTTGTGGATCTCTGTAATCACAGCCTCGTGCGTAGAAATATGCATATCAGGGCAAGGATGGGCTCCCGAGTCATCCTTCCTGTTTGGGAAACTTCATCCCTTTAAAATATGTTGGAACGGTAATTATGCCCTGTTTTTTTTTTTTTTTTTTGCAAAAATGAGATATTTTAAGCATAAGTTTCCATAGTGACTCTTTTCAAATTTGCATGTTTTTCTTTGTTTTAAAATTACTGCCATCATCTAATGAAGAGAAATAGATTAAATTAATCAAAGGAAAATTTTAGACTGAACATGAAAAAAAAATGCCTGTTAATAGTGAGATCCATTAGACTCTATTAGAAGACCCACTGACTGAGCCATTTAAAAAAAGGCTGATGATCTCCTGAGAGGAGTCTGAGACCACCCCAGGCCAGGGCAGAGAGGAGCAGATGTGATGCACAGGCACCTCAATTTCTAATATGGGTGATTTTTTTCTGAATTCCCTCATTTTGCCTTCTTGTCAACAAATCCTGCCATCATTTCACTCACATCTTAGCAGCATTTTCCCAGAGCTGTTAACAGAAATCATTTCACAAGGAGTGGGGAAGAATGTCATGTTGTCATTTTCTTGGGGGACTGGAAGGGAAGAGCAGGCAGTCTTTGCTTCCTAAAGTTTTCATGATGAAAAAGGAAGAGGAGAGAGAGACCTGCCGGCTTGCAAGGCACAAGAAACAACTTCGCTCAGTGGTGCGATGCAGAAATAGTAACTGGAGACTCCACAGTCAGCTTCTCTCCCTATTAACTAGAAGGAAGAACAGTTTGGGACTACATTGACACCCCCAAATTTACGACACTAATGAGCTGTATGAACTTAATCATTGCATTATATCTGAGAAGAGGGACTTTAATGATCACCAGGTATAACCTCCTTCTTAATGCAGAAACTCCTTTTAATTACAGAATCCCTGTGAGATGTGGCCATTGGAGCTCATTATGTCATTGAACTCTCTGCCCCATGATTAGTTGTTTCATTTGCTAAGAAAGTCACCCTTTTATTGATCGAGGACATTTATTCATTAGTATTTGCCTTTTCCTTTTGGAATCATAATAAATATATGATAAAAACAGTAATACTAATGATGATTAGTAACAGGATATTTTTCTATATTCTAGCACATAATGAAATTGCATGGATTTATGTTCTTATTTACCATCACAAAAACTTTATGTTATGGGCATTATTATTGGCCCCCATTTTATAGAAAAAGGAATCGAGAACCCAGAGTGCTAGAGTGACCTTGCTGAAGGCTGCACAACTATTAGAATAGAGAGGTAGAATTTGTGTCCAATTCTGTTTCTTTGCAGAACTGAAGCTCTTATGCACCTGGTATACTGGACACACATTAAATCTTCTAGCTTCTTATTTTACACATTCAAAATACATTTCCCCCTCATTTTTTTCTGGGTTGCATATCTCGGTTCCCTTAAGCCTTCCTTAATTAAAATAACTTTCAGTTGCCACGTGATCATGGTTCATTTTACTTTAGAAGTTTCTAGTTTCATTCCTCATGTATGGAACCTTGAACTGGAAATATATGAAAAATGTGGTTTGACAAGTGAAGCGTTAGAAGATTCTATCACCAACCTTCATCACTTCTCCAAATCAATTTTCTGCATCTGCAAAAGTTATTAATAGCGATGATGATAATTGACATCAGAAGAACTTCAAAATTACAAAATTTTAAGGAGATTGAAAATACAATTCAGAAGGCCTTATTTTCAGATCAGAAGGATTCTCTATTTGAAACATCACCATTTTCTCTGAAAAACCAAGTATAGAACTTAGTTTAAATGATTTCCTACTTGAGGACACTGTGCTGTATCTTCCTTTGTCTGCTGAAACTTGAGATGAACGGACTTCCGTCTCAGCTGCCCAGGGACAACCACGCAATGGGTACATCATTCTTGTGGATTCCAGAGCCCCAGTGTACACTTCCAGCAGAGGTAATGTTGCTAAGAGGAGCTTAGGCTTCCAGATTCATCAGGAAGAGAAATGAGAACTAGGAGTGACTGTCTTTGGGTGGCCAAGGCAAATCAAAGTGCAGGAGATGCATAGGCATTATTCCCATAGCCATCGGGGGTGTCAGGCCATTGCAAACATTACTGGCTTCGGAGGCCTTTGCATGCAGCTTTGTGATGCTGATGCAGAAATTTTACTGAACAGGAACAGGTCTTTGAGAAATCTCCAGGGGAATGTGGGGGATGTAAACTAGTCTGCTTTTAAGGAACTCATACCCATTCCAGGCAAGCAGCAAGACCAATGTCAAAAGAAGTAGATAGACCTCGTTAAAGGAAGAAAATAGTTGTAAAAGTAGTAGTTACAGTAATAAAATGATATTACATATAATAGAATAAAATCAGTAATATAAGTTGGCAAGCATAGAGATAAGGAGAAAAGGAAGCCATTGGAGTTAGGCTATTGCTGTGCCTTTTCCAGGAGACTTGATGATGGATGTATGGCAATAAGGGTCTTCAAGGAAGTGTCTTGGGAGAGGTACCTTATTGGAATGAAAAGTAGATACTGCTAACTGTCAGGAGTTCTGGGTTTCCATTCTGTTCATTAAGTAGTACTGTGGTTGGGAGCACTTTTATGATTGAATTAAAATATATAAAGATTTTTGAGAAAACAGTGATGTGGAATGCCTTAAAACACCTCTTCCTCATTCCCACTCTCCTGTTACTTAGTCGCTGTTCTTGTTTTAAAATTTGCTTTTTTGTGGAGGTTACATCCATAATCCAGGCAAGATGGTAATAGGAACTTTTCTTGGTTTACAGAATATAGACATTACTGTTTCCTGTCTATTGAAGATGAAGTTTAAGCTTAATTATATTACCCCAACACCCCCTTCTCTACTTAACTTTTAATTAATATTTTAGGTGTTTTATTCACCTAAAATTTTAATACTTCTTTCAATAGCACATACACTAAAATTGGAATGATACAGAGTTTGATATGACCTCTGATCAAGGATGACTGCACCTTTGTCAAGCATTTGATATTTTTATGTAGTAGTATTCAGCCTTAAAAAAGAATGAAATCCTGACAAATGCTACAATGTGGAAAACCATTGATGGTATTTTGCTAAGTAAAATAAACCAGACACAAAGGCAGTTAGCATATTATTCTACTTACTATGGGATGCCTAAAGTAGTCAATTTGTACAGACAGAAAGTACAATGGCAGTGGCCAGCAGCTGGGGTCAAGGGAAGTAGGGTGTTTTTGTTTAATAGGTCTGGAGTTTTAGTTTAAGAATATGGAAAGGTCTGGAGATGAATGGTGGTGATGATTACACAACAGTTGAATATAGTTAATACCACTGAACAGTATGCTTAAAATTATTAAAATGGAAGATTTTATGTATTTTACCACAATAATATTTTTAAAAAATTCCTCATATTTCAACTTCTCTTATTTTTTGACTTCATATAAAATTAACATGTTTTTGTGCAAGTCAGTTTTCACCCTCATTGTACTTGAATAACTCTACATAAACTTTTCCATTTTTTTAAAATTCAATCTTTTTTTAAAGATTTTGTTTTTTTATTTTTAGAGAGGGGAAGGGAGGGAGAGAGAGAGAGAAACATCAGTGTGTGGTTGCCTCTCATGTGGCCCCCACTGGGGACGTGGCCCACAACCCAGGCATGTGCCCTGACTGGGAATCGAACCTGTGATGCTTTGGTTCTCAGCCCGAGCTCAATCCACTGAGCTACGCCAGCCAGGGCAACTTTTCTATTTTTAAAAGATTTTATTTACTTATTTTTTAGAGAGAGGGGAAGGGAGGGAAAAGGAGAGAGAGAAATAGATTGGTTGCCTCTTGCTCACTCCAATATGGGGACCTGGCCCAAAACCCAGGCATGTGCCCTAACTAGGAGTCAAACCTACAGTCTTTCTGTTCAAAGACTAGTACTCAATCCACTGAGCCACACCAGCCAGGATTATACAAACTTTTCTTTAAAAAAAAAAGGATTTTCTTTCTTTATTTTTTAGAGAGGGAAGGGAGGGAGAAAGAGAGAGAGAGAAAGAGAAACATCAATGTGCGGTTGCTGGAAGTCATGGCCAGCAACCCAGGCATGTACCTTGACTGGGAATCAAACCTTTGACACTTTGGTTCCCAGCCCATGTTCAATCCACTGAGCTATGCCAGCCAGGGCTCCAAACTTTTCATAAAGATAATATAACAACAAGTATACAGACACTGATGTTGTTCACATTAATTTTTCTTCCTCTCTGCCTTCTATGCATGTGGGGTTATTGAAGTCCAGATCCCTTGAAGCTAATGAAGCCACGTACTAGGTTTGGCCAATAAGCTGAGCAGCAGGGGAGTCATCCTCAGGCCTGGGCATTTAACTTCAGAGCTCTGTCTCTTGCTATAGCAACTGGAAAAGTGTGAGTGGGCTGGTTCATTTCATTTTATGTTCTGAATCTTTCTGATGTTATGTTTAGAAAGAAGTAGGTATTTTTCCACCCATCCTTTTGTGTAATCAGGGTATCCTTTAAGTAGAAAGATTCATGCCTTTTTTCAGATGTGCAAAATTTTCCTAAATTTTGTGTTGCTATTTCTTCCCTTCTATTTCCTATTTTCTCTATCTACAGTCCCTATTTGTTGATGTTGATTTATATCCTTGATGGTCTGCTTGCCTTTTATATTTCATCCCATATTTTGTGTCTCTTTGTCCTTTGTAGAGATTCTGTTTATGTAGAGTTTCTTGACTTTTATCTTCCTGTTTTTTGTTTTTTTGGCATCAGCTTTCAAATCTCTCTGAGAATACTAATTAGATATTTTTCAAGATTCTTCTCTTCCATGAGTTATTTTTATTTCCACTGGGATTGTTTTGTTTGTTTATTTTGCTCTTTGAATGCTGCTAATTTTCTTTATATGCCTGAGTGATTGTAAGTTATTTATGCATATTTAAAATAGGATGTATTGAGTTGACTCATCCAGGTAGCAGATTGGATTTTCTCTACTGCTGTATATCTCTTGCTTGTTTTCCCTCCAAGACTTTTGTTTTAGTAAGCAGGCTGACCTGGCCGGGTAGGCACTTAAATTACTGGGGAACCAGGCTTTGGTAAAAGATTACCAAAATGGGAAGAAATGTATAGTGTGGTGCCAGCACCCATCTAGTGATTCTAATTCTACCTAAGCAAAGCATTACCTTTTTTAAATGTAGGGGTCATTGTTTTTGTTATAGTGATTATTGTTTCACTTTGATTCCTTTCCAGTTGGCTCACCATGCGGTTTCTTATCCCCTTGTTGTGTCTAGGAATGTGGGAGAGAAAGGAGAGGATTTAGGGAGAGGGACGTTACTGGTTTCTTGTTCTAGAAACAGAATTTTAGTCAGACCCACTGTTCCTCTCCACCCACCAATTTTGGCTCACCTTCATTATCCCACACTCATACTTACTAATTTTACTCCAAAAGCCTTTGGGGGTGTGCCTGGAAGATTAGCTCCCTCTTTTCCTGCCATCTCTTCCTATGTTAATTTTTGGCTGTTGATTATTCAATTTATGATTCTCATCCATTTCCGTCTCCCGAAAATGCTTTGAAACCTAATGTTGAATAATGGTCCTTCTCCCATTCTCTTTCCTGGTAGTGTTTATAGGTTTAATTCTGTTTTTATTCTCTCTTATTTTAATAAGAAGTGGAGGCAAATAAAAGCATGTGATCACAGAGGTCACCCTGTGCATTTGCAGAAAACAAAGGACTGCATTGCATTTTGTGGATCCACAGTGCCACAGATTATGTGCTTAATGAGGGCCATGCGTGATGAGATGGAATAGCCAGAGCAGAGGTGGATATTATCAGTGTTTTCTGGACACAAGGTACATCAACATCTTTTTATGGTTTTTAAGCTGTTTGAAAAAAATACCATAGGATAATGAAAGGCAGATGAAAGTCAGGATTTGAATCAATAGCACTTTCTCTTGTCATATACATATTGTTTTATATTTGTCATCTCAAAATTTTTCCAAGGCATATTGGAAAACTTTTGATGTGACAAATACAAAATTCCATGATGAAACTAGCAGTTCTGCTTTTAACATAACTAATTGAAATAACTTAATTGAAAAGAAACTAAAAAATAATAAAAGTAGTAAATATCATGAACCTAAAACATTTTAAGAGGTTTTTTTTGTTTGCACTTTAGAAGATGTTATATTCAAAGAACCTTGAATTCAGGTTTTATTCTTGTAGTTTTCTGCATCTATAATTAATCCTCAAGTCGTTTTCTTCACTTCTTATAAGAAATACATCTGGTGCTTCTGAAAAAAATATTTTCACAAGTGCTTGTGTGTGATTTATTGGTACTTCTATCTGTTCTATGTTGGGTGCATAAAATCATGCCTATTCCAAATGTCCAGCACTACAGTAGCATGTTTTCTATAATTCATCCAGACTTCCCTTCTGTCCACCTGCTTTTATTAAATCACCCCGCTTTTCTGCTCCCTAAACTTCTAGGCTCGTCATGGTGTAGCCTGGTTCCTGGTGTATGCCTTAGCATCTCCCTTCGTCTGATAGCTCATTTGCCTCTTCTCATTTATGCCAACCTCATCTGTCTGATTCACAATGATGTGTTCAAGCTTCTTTTGATTATACATTTCTCAGTTGTTTTTCTTTTTTTTTTTAAGATTGGACTGATGGGTACAATCTAATGTAGCTAGAGAGAGTACAGAACAAAAGAGATTTCTCTATTATGAGCTCTGTTAATCAAACCAGAGTTAAAAACTAGATTGCATGTAAAGAGAAAAACTGTTGGTTAAAGCCAAAATAGTAGTGGTGCAAGTTGTATGAAGTTCTAGAGATACTGGTACAGGGAGAAATAGGTTGGAAATTCAACTGAAAGTGGTGTAGGTGATTATCAGAAACAAGGGCTAGAGTTCTCAACTATGCTTTTGTGCAAGGTGGTACTTTATAAAATAGATAGAATATTTGAAAATGAAATTCGAGTCTCATCTTGTTATCCATTGAAATCAAACATGAACCATTCATATGTTAAAATTATGGAAAATTCAATAATGACTAAGGCATTACCCTAAATGAAACCAATATCTCCCAGTGGAGGGGTATAATACACATGTAGTGGAATGATGGAAAGGAAGCAACAGATAACAGTATTTTGTATGTGGCACTATATATTATTTAGAACTGAAAGGACACATTATGTTTGTGGCTGTAGTTTAAAAAAGATAATTTTTACTCTAGCCTTTGGACCCACGAAATCAAGACAACCTTTATATCCACTAGGTAGCACATGGGAAATGAGAGACAACAAGAACAGCTTGCCAGCCAGCTCGATTGTAGCCCATCACAGTGTATAAGGTAGAGTTTCCATTTATTGAAAGCATGTTGAGAGTGGCCAGAAAAGAACTTCCTGTGAATCACTCTTGTTTGCCTATAAAATGATACTTCCTTAATAAAACATATTTCAAATTATACCATCTGGCAAGTCATCTCTAATTACAAGTCTAAATCTTCCCATTGATTTTCTCACAGAACTTGAACATACTTTCCTACTTGTTCAATCCTCTTGGAAAACTAACAAGAAACATGACTCACCAATGATCTTTCAGCCCAACTCTAAGTATTTCTTTAGACAACTATGCTATTTCTTTAGATAAAATGCTTTTAAAGCATTTTGTTCACTAATGTGTTTGTATTTATATTTGTATACTATAGTATATTTCATTTACATTTAATTATTGCTTGGAGCCACTTTGTCAAAGGAAAGTACATTCTGTGGTTAATGTCACTCACCTTACTAGAATACCTCAAGCCATCATTAAAAATGGCTTAGCTATTCTACTCAACAGAGCTGATTCTTTCTCCATTCTCCTTTCCTTCAATGTTCTAAGAATCTGGTCAATTCTTGCATTTCTAGCTTGTAAGTACACACAATGAGAGAGAAATGTCTTCCTGTAACAATAGAATGCAACAGAGATAGCAATGCTTAGAACCCAGATTAGGTCTATTAGGACCTGTTTGGCTTTTGAATTTTGAAACTGGATAAATTGTGCAGAAAGGGAAGATGCTACAAACAGGGCTGCCAGCTTGCACCCTGTACAACTTTTAGGGGTGGCACTCCCAGACAACGATGAATGGGGCTGCATCTTGTGGAGGCCCCACACTGGCTCTATTCATTGGCCTTGTACAGCAAAACTAAACATTGAGATTGTTTAGGGAAGGTAGCATCCCATTTCTACACAGAGTGGCAAGTTGTGTCAAATATTCAGTCTATACCGTATCAGTGACTTTAGTATGCCTACAGGAAAAATAGAAGAGAGTGTTTAAAATTGAAATGTCAGTCTCTTCTCATTCACTGAAATCAAACATGAAAGATTCATTAATTTTTCAAAGACACAATAGATTCATATTATATACAATTCATTCTGCTAATTTTATGGAAAATTCAAGGATGAGTAAGGCAGAACCCTTGATCAAAGAAACTGAAGATCTGGTAGGGGCGTAAGATCAATACACATTTGATGGAGCAAAGAAAGAGAAGAAGAAGGCAGAATGAGTTGATCATAGAAGTATCTAGTTTCAGGATTACAGACCTAAGGCATAGGTGTTTATGATCTAGACCATACATGATACAGAACAGCAGCATAAGTGATGGTGAATATCTTTATATTTACAGAGTATTCAAGTGTCTTTGTATTAATAAGTGTTTGTGTCTTTAGATATGTTGTATGGCTTTAGAGAGATAATAGACAGCAAAATATATTTTAAAAATACATAAATATGACTGATGAACATAGTGTATTTTTCAATATATGGAAAGATTATTATGAAAAATAAATAAATGATGGATGGATGGGAAGAGAGAACTCAAAAAACTATTTTATTTTAATCTTAGGATAATATCCACAAATTTGAAACAGAATCAATCGACCAAATTTAATTTTGCTTTGACTTTTAATATCAAATATAATCATGTTCATTTGGACCAAAAGTTCATTTTAATTACTGATATTGTCATAATGTAGTTAAATTTCACAAGAGATAAATTTCAGCATAGAATTCCCTTGTACTTAATGAAGTCATAGTGACAATTCTATCAAAGTCTCCATTAAGCTAACTTTTTTCAAAATGAAAAAAGGGAAAATATAATTCTGATTAATTTATGTTCTCATTGTTCTTTCAATAACATAAATTTGCTCTTCTTCTTCAAAGTATGTAAGAAAATAGAAAACAGGTTTTCTTAAATATTTTCATAGAGACATTTGTATATATGGCAAAAAAACAATGACAAAAATAAAAGTACAATCATTCTTTATTTGGCATATAACCTTGTTTCTCCCCCATCCTTTAGTCTCTTCAGGAGAGCTCCAGAATTTGATTCAATCTGGAATCATGTTCCGCTACACTAGCTCCCCGAGCCAGCCAATTATCTATGAAGGTTTCTTCTTGGATGCCCTCAGTTAGCTCTGTTAATTCAATGGGAAACTTGTGGTACTGAATTCATTCTAAATGACAGGCAGAAAAGTCTGTACTATTTGAATAGCAACTGAAATATACAATGCAAGGTATTTGATGTAACTTAAATTAATTTAATTTGGCTGTCAAAGCCCCAGCAAAGATGCTTAGTGTTTCATGTGATGTCTATTTGATACACAGAGGTGTGCGCATGTGTCCAAATGTGAGTATACATGAGACTGTATAATTTTCCTTTCCCTTTACAATGAAAGTTATTTTCATTGTTTTCCTTTGTAGAAGTGAGAAAAAATATTTTATATTAACTTATATTAAGTGGTAAAATATGATAGAAACTATTTTAATTATCAATTACATCACTTAATTTCCAATAGTATTTCTTGAGATTATTTCCCTCCATTCAGAATTCTCCTATAACTGTGCTTAGACTACTTATCTGTAAGAACAGAACCACAACAAATTGAAAGAGCAATTCTCTCTAGTATACTCTCTACCATAGAAATTTAGCCAGTCAATTAACCTATTAATCAAATATCAAATCAAATCTGATTATCTTTAATGTACCCAGTTCTGGGCCAGATATGGTGGAGGATATGAAAACACTGGATGTACACTTTCTATCCTCAATACATTTCCCAAGATTATTAATTACCTTCTTGGAAAATCCAACAAGTATTTACCTGGACACATAACTTTAAAATGACAATGTGAGAAAGACCAAGGGTGCTTCAGGAGTTTAAAGGAGGACATAACTGAGGAGATTATATATGGCATGTGAGAATGAAAATACCCAGCAGTTTAGTATAGTCACTATCCCTCTCAAATGAAGCATCTTTGCTACCAAACTGAAAAAAATGAATGGCAGACAGAGGATGAGAGATCTTAGTGAGTCAGAAACTTGAGTGTGTGGCGATAAAGAGCTGGGGAGGGTTAATGCAGAGCAGAAGGTGGTGCATATTAAGGTAGTAAAAACATTTACTTCTAACTGGAACAGTGCTCTCCTCAAAAATAAAATTTCAGGCAATTTCCAAAAACCTCATTTCAACATAATTTCTCAGTAGTTCTTGGGATATAATTTTTATCATTTACAGAAACATCTATGATGACGTCATCCTCTCCTTTATGTCCTCCTCCTAACCCCACAGATGGGTTCCCATGGTGGCTGGAACATGGTGTCAGGCCCTGCTGAGTATAGGTGACCATTCCATATAGCTTGTGAATAAGCAGAGAAAAATGTCTGAAAAGGCACATCATAGGGAGACACCAAACCAAAAATAAATGAGTATTTATTTGAATGCTTGTTTTAGAGCAATTCACTTTTTCTTTTTTTTTAAGATTTTATTTATTTATTTTTAAAGAGGGAAGGGAGAGAGAAAGAGAGAGAAATATCAATGTGCGGTTGCTGGAGGCCGTGGCCTGCAACCCAGGCATGTGCCCGGACTGGGAATCGAACCTGAGATGCTTTGGTTAGCAGCCCACGCTCAATTCACTGAGCTACGCCAGCCAGGGCTACAATTCACTTTTTCTAAGTCCTCATCTGAGTATATGTCTATTGATTTTAGAAAAAAAAAGGAAGGAAGGAAGGGGGAGAGATGGCGGGGACAATGAGAGAGGAATGGAGCGGGGAAGGAAGGGAGGAAGGAAGGAAGAAACACTGATAGGTTGCCTCTCATATGTGCCGCATCCTGGTGGGGGATCAAACCCACAACCTAGGTATGTGCCTGGATTGGAATCAAATCCATGACCTTTTGGTGTACAGGATGGTACCCTACCAAGTGAGCCACCCGGCCAGAGCTAGAGCAATTCAATTTTTAAGCAATAAAATGAATGTGTAAAAAAAAACAGAAAAAAAGGAAGGAAATTTTAAGTAGAAGTGGCAGACAACAAAAAGATGCCAAACATTTCCTAAAAAATATTTGCAATGAGTATTTAGAGGATGCTTCTGCTGTGAGTGGAAGGCAGTCATCAAAACCACTCAGTAGGTATGAGAAGTTGCACTGAACATTACAGCAAGATAGGTAAAGACAGGGAAATAAGTTTAATAGTAGTGTCTTCATCATATGTAATTTGAGCTGGCCTCAAGATATAACTTAGTTTCATAAATGAACTTCATTCCATAATTCCATACTAAATATTGGGACTTTAGGATCCAACAAAATAGTAAAATCAGAAATTCTCCCTCTGGCTTCCCATGCATCTGTAGCACTGATGTTAGAATTTAACTGTCAGCTGGCTTATATTGTTTTCTGTCTGCTTTATATCGATCAGTCAGGCCATAGTCTATTCTGAGAGTATATCTGGCAATGCGCACATGTATCAAGCACAAATTGGTCCTTGTCTTTAAGGAATTAGTTGTATGGTAGATGAGATAAAACAAAAATATAAAAAAAATGATTATCTTATTACAATTGTATTCTCAACATGTAGAATTTGCATTTGCTTGTTACATGGTAATAAATGAAAGGTGTATTAGACCACAACATATAGCTGGTCACAAAGAGGGGCATGGTTAGCTCTTAGCAAACTCTCTAATTTGCATATATGGAAATGACCATACAGATCTCTTGCTTCCTCCAGAACTGGTTTTCTGTCAAGAGGCATGTGCTCTGTATCTACCTTTAACATTTTCAGCTACTTTTCCCCTCTTACCTGTGTAAGATTTTCACTGAGGCATTTTCTGGTAGTAACTGAATATGTGGTGAAGAACTGAACAAAGTCCCATGGAGATGACAAGGCTTGACAAGTGATTGAATTGTCACTCATTTGCTCAGTGTTTTAGCCTAAATGCTATTTGTGGATGCTCCTCAAAATAATCAGAATTTCAGATTTTCAAAGTGTCACATTAATGTATTTGCCACAAAGCCTAATTGAAGGCTTTGAGAGCATAGTGTTTGAAATATATTTAGCCAACAAATGGGCCTCAGCTTTCCGTAGCAGAGAACCTGACATTCCACAGTCAACCCGGTGTTTTTCTGCTGGCTTGCATGTTCCCCTTCCTACTCTTCCCTTTATTTTTGTGAAACTTGGTTTTGAAGACCACAGCTTGACATTCTAGGTGAATCATTACTGACTGTCCACTGTTATTTCCCTGCTGTCTGCTTCTGGTTTCTGTTTAGTTGACTACAGATATGCACTATTCCTTCTTAAGAAGGGATTCTGATTTCTGACTAATAATAAACACTGGTCCAGATGGGTACCTGTCCACCAGAGTCTTGACTCCCTCTGGTTTGTAACTAGGTGATTGCAAGGTAGAAATTGAGTCATAGACTCCTGGCCGTGTCAGCAGTTCTTGCAGAAATGTCCACTGTGGACAATGCAAAATATTATAAAGTAAAAAAGCAAAGCCCTCTTGTGCATTTTTAATAGTTTAGTGATCTCTTGAGATTTTTTTTTAAATTTCTCTTTCCACTGACATTCCTTCAAATGTAATTGGAAGTAACACTATATATATACACACACACATATGTATGTATATATGCATATATGTATGTATGTATGTATGCATGTATGTAATAAATATATATGGCAGTGAAGATTGCAACCTTATACTCGAGAAATGAAAAAAGTGTAGCATATTTGTGAATTCCAATTAATACAGAAAGTAGGTTCCCAAAGGATACAAGTAGATATGATGTGAGGCTGAAAACAACATTTACACTTTGTAAAAAGAAAACTGGGTTAATTTGTTTCTCATTCATTTATTCATCCAGAACCTTGTGACTTAGCTCCTACTCTATGATGGACATGGTGCTTAATATTAACTATTAAGTGTAATTTGTTTTTACATGAGGACTGAATTGTCACTGTAATGCATGGCTTTCACTGCTCACAATGTGCAGAAATTCTTTATAATTATGTAAGTAGAACTGGTGATATTTTTAAATGGCAAAATACTAAACACAAGCACATAGTCTGGAATTCCCACATGACAGAGGTGGACAGAGAAAGCGAATAAGGGGGTGAAATCATGGCAATAGTCGTCACTTGATCGTAAAAGAGGCAACTTCAAGATGGCAGCACCACGTCCTCTGATTATTAATAAATAAATATTGACATTAATTGAGCACTTTTCATCTTCAAAGCACTCTACAATTATTAATTAGTCCTCTTAGGACTATTTGAGTATAATTTCTGAAGTTTGCATTTAAATAGGATATCCATGATGGTGGGTGGTTTTTTTTTTTTTTTTTTTTGGCTTCAAGTGCAACAGTTTTGTTATTTATTTATTTTCAATTCTTAGCTTTAAAAAGATGTAATGACAGATAGTAGGGTGAATACAGCTGAGTAGACATTCCAAGAAAGGTTGTCTCAGGGCATCGAGTACAGGGACTGGAATTGCTGTATTTGCATATTCTCACAGCAATGAACCTAAGTTATGGTTCAGTTTCCCTAAAGGCTTTCAACCAAGGGGAGGTTGTTTACAGGTCAACAAATGAACCCACTTCTGTATCCAAACCTTTGTGCAGGGTGTCACCTCTGCCTGGAACTGCCACTCCAACTGCTGCCATTTTCCCTCTGCCTACTAATTCCTATGCATCTCAGCTTTATGTTTTATAACAAAGAAGCATGTCCTAAACCCTGGATTTTTAAAAAATCATTGAACAAATGTTTGTTAACAAATAAAAGAATTAAAAAATAAATAAAAACATAGGTCCCTATCTGAGAGCCCATTGATTAACAAGAGGACCAAGATCATATGAATAACTACTATATGGTATAACAAGTATTTTTTAAAAATAATGTTTTTACAGTAGGTTTTATGTTTGCCAAAAATGAGGGAAAAATAGAGTTCTCATATATTTCTTTAATACCATCCCTGTCCCCCTCTACCCCCCAACCCCTGAATTTTTCCTTATTATTAACATCTTGCATTAGTGGGATGCATTCCTTGGAATTAATGAGCCAATAGAAAATTGTTAATTAAAGTCCACAGTTTCCATTAAGATTCATTCTTTATCTGTACATTCTATGTGTTTTAACATGTATAATGATATATTTCTACAATTTTAGTATCATACAGAATACTTTCTCTCATTACATGTTTTTTTGGGTGTCAGTTAATAGGAGTTTGACTTCTCCATATGCATTCACCTTTGCCACAGCCACACCTGCATCTCAAGGAAGCTGTGTTCCTTTGGTGACTGCTTCTACAAACACTGAAACATCAGTTCTCTCAGCTCTACTGAGCAAAAAGTTTCTCTTTCCCCAGAGAGATACATTTATTTCATTCAACCTGACTTGAAGGTAAGACCAGGGTCTAAAGGTTGGTGATGAAAAGAGGACACTGGCAATTTAATCCAGTTTGACTTATAAGAGGCATTCCCAAATATTTTGTGCCTGTAATGCATCTTGTCCAATTAGGGAGAATTCTGGCACCTTTTTGTGTTTGTGCAACCTATCACCTTCCTCACTTCTGGACTGTAGCACCTACCCTCTCTATGAGGCTACAAATGATCACACTGATTGTCAGCAGAGAATCACCTCTACATTTTGGAAGGGCAGTCGCAGCTTATTTAACCCAAACCAATCTACTGGCTTATGTGTATTTTTTAAATATCCATAAACCTTTGCTGAACTACGATCTCCTACTTAGTATACAGGGACACTCTTTTCATATCAACATAGGCATCAAATTGCTTTGTGATTATTTGCCTATGTCTATCTCCCCTTCTAGATGGCAAGTTACATAATGAAAAGAAACTACTGTTTTTGTTTATTCTTGGATCCCTCAAATATTTGAACTTTGCCATCCACATGATAGAGTCTGAATTTCTGAATGAATTTAAAACACAAAAATAAAAACATTTACAAAATAGATATGGGGAGATGAACAAACTAGAAAATTAATTTTCTGCAATGCTTTAAGGAGGTGGTTTGAAAAAATCCCTAACTTTGCTACCCAATCCTCACGGCTAAGGAATGCGTAATGGCACAGAGAGGCTGAAAGGAAGGAGAGGTATGCGTACGCCTTGTAATGTTGCAGCATCAAACCTTGATGAGAACAATATATATGTGCCTCCAACTGAGCCACATTTTGTCCTCAAAGCTCCTCTGAATACCATCTTAAACCACTGAGGATAAAGATACTGATAATAATCAGGGTAATTTTTCATTTTCTCAGTAAGGAGACCCACTTTCATGACCTAGAGGGGAAATTTCAAACCCTACTCAAAGAACCTCCAATCTAGCCAGAGATTCATGGCTCCTGAGAGGCTCAGCGGTAGACTTTCTGTTGACCTTTGATCGTCCTTTGGAAAGCTGTCCCCGGTACCCCCCTGTATCTGGACCAGGTGCCCCTATTAGGGCCCCGTTAGCATGTTGCGGCCTCTCTCATTTTCCTCTCACATGGGATTGTAATTGCCTGGATACTTGCCCATTTTTCCCACCAGGCATTAGGCTACATTATGAGAAACCTGTTTCTCTTGTTTACTGTTGCATCGTTTATGCCTAGTTCACTATCTGGAAAATAATATGAGGGGACAGGAGGAAGGAAAGAAGGAAGGGAAGGAGGGAGGAAAGATGGAAGGGAGAAAGGAAGGAAGGAAGTTCGGTCTCGTATCTAGAAATCATAAACTTTCTCTATAAAGCCCCGGTACATCAAAGTTTAAACGTTTCTCCTAGAATCTTCACTCATAAGAAAACCCTGAGCTTTAATGGGAAAAGCAAAAGGCCTACTTAGCAGGGTAAACTAGTTGGCCCACAGCTTCTTTGGAACTATCCTTGATACTATGATTATCTTTGATTTTGCCTTCCCATCTGTCTGATTTATATTGGATGACAGTGGACTAACTGACCTCAGCTATAATTTACTGCTGTGTTCCATGGGATACCTAATCACTGCAGCCACATGTGGAGATGGTGCTAGTAGTAACTCACACTGTGGTCTTGTGCCGGTGTGCATTGTGTAATCCTGGTGGCTTTTTCTTAGTTGACTCTGGGCCATGTTTGGTTTTGTGTCTTTCTGTCTTCTGAAATGAGTGATTTGCTTGTACCCTGTGGGCTTTGTTATTCATACAGGCCAGGCTGTCTCTTTTCGCTTACTACATATTTCCTGTTTTTATATCTATCATTCATGTCTTATTGCTCACCTTCACTGAAGGCAGGGATCATACCATATATTGCTTTGTTATATCGTTCCATGGTTAGCATATTAGCTCGAACACAATAGGTACTCAATATTTTAAAAAATGATGAAATATATAAAAAGCAAAGGGAAATTTCTTATCAGAAATAGAATTATTTCTTTTTAATTCAATTCATATATACTCTTAAGCCTCCAAGATTCTGGGATTTATAGTAAGAATTTAAGATGTTCAAAAAGTAATTTTCAAAACCAGTGGGTGTATTTGTAGGTATATTATTTGTGCTTTTATTGAGTCAAAAAAAACCCACCATATGATGCTTGTCCAGTTTCTTTTTATGCTGGACACCAAATTCCTAGAGGTAAAAGATGCCATTGCATACCATACACTCTCCTGCTCTGTCACCACCCACATAGACCTACTACGCTCATCTCCATCGATATCCCGAATGGCACTCAGCAGCAGAAAGGTCAGAAACAAAAAGCTCCAAGTTCATAAGATTTAAAGGCAAGTTATCAGGAGTTGGACTGGAGTCCCAAACCATACAGGCTATAAGGTCAGAGCTTAACTGTTTTTCCATTTTATTGCTCAAGGACAAGAGAACTTGATGCATGAGACTCCCGCCCCATAAACCGTCTACTGTGGTGGCCATTTCATCACGTATGGTCACGAGTTGAGTACTGACCACACAATTTAAATTGACAACAGCAGGGCCCTGGTGGGTATGTGAAAAGCAATGTCACACACAACATCCTTTTCCTAATTATTAGGACCTGGACAGGAGGCAGGAGGGAATGAGGGGTGAGGTGGCAGGCAGAGGGAGGGGCAGGGAGGCACAGTGACATTTTCCATCTCAGGAGTACAAGATTCATTACCTCTGATGAAAAGTCACCAGGCTGCGGTGAGTCCTGACATACTCCGTGACAGGAGAAAGTGACATGGCCGTTTGACATTCAGGGCTAGAAGGTTGCCGGTTTGTAATCACTAGTTAAAATTGAATCTTGTACATTGCACCCTGCCAGCACAGCTCAACTCTTGATAATTATTTGGATGCTACTGTATTTGGATTTTATTTCCCCAGCAGAGAGGGGAAGTTGGATTTATAGTTTACTGCTGGGTTAAGATTGGAACAAGCTAGATCTTTTTTATGGTTAATATGGCAGAGCCAAATAAATCTAGAGATGTTTTTGTCCCCATTTTAATTCTAAACCACTTGGGGGTGGGGGTAGGGAGCCACAAAGAAATCAAAGGGTGCGTCTTCTAATTTTCCATGAACAAGCTACAATTCTGTCTGCGCTAATATTTTTCTCTTTTTTTTTTCACTTCATGATGCTTTAAACCAGCCATCTGGACACAGACAGGGCTGGGAAACATCATTTTGCAACAGCTATAGCCCAAACTGCCTCGTGGATGAGGATGTAGATGGTCAATGCCACTTAACAACCACTTCCTCTTTACCTGGGGGTCAGGAAAAGGGCAAGAGAAATGTTTTACAATGGGCTCCTTTTAGTATAATTACAGAGTGGCCTTGAACTGTTGATTTGCATACAAGCATGCAGTGATTCCAATAAGAATATTCTCTTCCTTTACACCAACCCCCACCCTGAGGCACTAAAGCTTCTGGTTGTTGCAGGAACACAGCCTAGATATACACCACATTGAGCCCAGAAGGATCCCCAGTGTTTGACTTAACAGGCTTAATCTAACATTTTGAGGAGTCACATGCTTACAAAGGTGATTTTAGGTTTGGGAAAAGCCAGATGTCACAGGCACCAAATCTGGAGTGTAGTGGGGCTGAGTCACCTGGGTGATTTGATGTTTTGCCACAAAACTCTACACCAGACACCATGATGCAGGAGGGGGCACGTTGTTGTGATGAAGCTGCCAATCACCAGTTGCCCGTAGCTGTGGCCTTCTAAATTATACAAATAGTTTCTGTGGAGGAATGTTCAAGCTTAATGGAAAATCTGATGCAGATTTGTTGCTCTACTCAGTCATTTTAAATGCAATGCCCACACAGTACACATGCTCACTGAATGGGGTCACCGCCCCACTGACTAGTACAGTGAAGTTGGCATCGTTCATGCATGCACATTCCAGTCCCCTCTCCTTGGCTGCGAGGGTACATCGATGTCATGCAAACCATTCTTATTATATTAACAATGGCTGAACTTTTTCCAGACAGATCTAGTAAGTCACCACTATTTCTTAGAGAAAAAAAGTTCCCCAACACAGTAAAGATAGGTAGGATGTGGTGAACAGTTTGTTGGGAAGAGGCCTGGAAGATTGGCATTCATTTCTTTGGGGTTCACACCCTGGACATGGTGCTGACTCTCAGCCTTGCTGGTGCTGAAGCCTGATTTCTATCAGCTGGTTGTTGTTTCATCATTAAACTATCTCATTACTTGCACATCCACTAAGTTTGTGAGAATGACATATGGAACCATAATGCTTTATGTAATTCACAATGAGGAATAAAAATACAACAGGATTTGGAATGCACAAAGGTCACATGACCAGTGCAGACTTTACAGATAATCCAGATCCTACACTGGATAAGCCAAATCCTACACTGAAGGTGTCCTGTTGATCAAGGAATCACCAGGGAACTTAAGATGGACCCAACTCTTCACCCTCTTACTGTTGGGTAGTCATAGCCAAGGTTGCCTTTACCCAATCCAGGACTGACTTCAGGATCTGGAGGGAGCATCTTAGTGTGAAGCTCCCTTCCTATGAGTAGTGCTGGGATGGGCACTGACAGTCTCTCTGCTCCTTCATTCAGTCTTCCATAGCAAACACCACCTCCTCTGCCCACTCCCCACTTCACACCAGAGAGATTGTGTTGATCTCAGGGCTCAGCTTTCAGAAGGCAGTTGTATTTTTCTGCCTTTCTAGTCACTTGCAGGCATAAACAACTTAGAGTGAATAAATTCATTACTTGCTTTCATTCAGCTAGACAATACACTGATAGAATGGGGTACCTTAAGCAGAGGTTTTCTTATAAAGTCAAAGCAGGAATTTCTGAACAGGAGCAAGTCTAGGGCAGTCACTGAGTTTTGAGAAAGTAGGCCATAATATAGAAGAATGAGAATATGTGGGAAAGGATATGAATAACTAAAGGAGAGTACAGGACAAAAAAGAGGGACAAAAAGAAAGGAAGGGAAGTGGAGGGAAGGGAGAAAGGAAAAGGAGGGGACTAAAGAAAAAAAAACATATCGAGGGGGCTGAAATCATGTCTGTAATCTCCTAATGGTGACAGACTAAAAAGTGACTTGAACAAGGTAGTTGCTGAAATGATGACCTGTCATTAATGGAGGGTATCTGGCTTGGTTAGATGGGGTGTGGTGAAAGGAATGAATTTACTTTTCAGTCGTATCATACCTCAGCTGCTCCTACTTATAGTGAGTGACTAGATTAAGAATAGTGTTTTCTCTTCTTATGGGTATCAGTTACTTTATTTGGGAAGAATAACCTCAATTGTTTATTGCCTATGTCAGAAGGCAAAAAGGCAAAGTTGTATTTGTTACGGGGGGATTTCATCAACAACATTGCTCATGGCAAACGGAAGGGCAGTCCTCATGTTATGATACCTGGGAAAGGACCTACTCCTTTCTCCCCCTGTATGAAATTTCACACACCGTGTATGATTCACTTCAAGGCCCCCTTTTCCATGAAGTCTTCCCTGACTTACCAGCAGTTGACCTTTCCTTCTCTAAATTTCTGTAGAATTTACCATTCTTCTATTAATGCATCAGCTATGTTAGATTTTAAAGTCCTTTTTGTGTTTCCTGCTTATGCATCTTGCTTCAGTAAGCAATGATAGCCTGGAGCTAAGAAGATTTTGAGACCTAAACCTTCTGGAAACTCAATTTTCTTATCCATGAAGATGAAGAAATGGGAATATGGGCCTCCAAGGTCACATCCAGTTCTGATGTTCTATGAAACTATGTTGTCCTTCCCTTGCGCTTCTCCTTGAAAGAAAATATATTTTGCTTTGTTTAATTTGCAAAATGCTGAGTTCAATCCAATATGAGCAGAACATCATTAAGAGCAATGCTCAGAACTGGACTGCAGATACACCGTAGGCATACCCATACGAGAGCCCTCCAAATGCAGCAACACGGCTGGAGCTCACCCCAGTGCAATCCTCTCATGAAGTGGCTCTGCTGCTTCTGCGACTAAAACACAGGGACTTTGTGTTTAGATGGAATCAAAATGTATTTTTAAAAACATTTGCAGTGTACAGTGTTGCATCCCGGACCCTTTCTGGCCTCACGTCATTTGTGCACGTCTCTGAGGAGATCAAGCTGTCTGGAGCCTTGCCTCATGCAGCTCCCAGTTGTGAGCCTTCCCCACAGATCTGGATGCAGTTAGCGTCCTGATATTGAACAGAAGTAGAAGTAGTTTTATCACACGATCAGGAACATGCAGCCAAGGTCAGGTGTTGTTATTGCTGAACGGTGGAAGAAAGGAAGAGTGTGAAGGTAATACTGCTCACAGATGAAAAGAACATAGCCTGCAACCAGACACCTAGGAGAGGGTGGCTTGTATTTTGATATTATTTTACCACGAATGCTAGTGTTCTTTTGAAGCATATCGATGATATTTATTGGCACTACACAGCTGGTGATAAAATCATCAATATCTCATTGAACAGGGGAAATGGGAGAGAATTTGTGGCAGCCTGAGGTGAAGCCCAAAGAGTAGACCACTGGATTTGAATGGATTTTCTTTACTTTCCTGTACACTGTACAGAATCTGTACACTGTCCAAGAAGGAGAATTCTTGTCACTAAGTGGGGTTGGAGCTTATTACTTGGCTTAGAAACACATGGAACAGGAGCCTCCCTTTCCCCAGTGTCCCCTCAGTGCCTTGTGACAATTCAGCAGCACCTTTGCCCTGCCTTCCTAGGCACTCATTCAAATGCAGAGGAAAAACACAGGTTTGCCTTTTGTGTCACTCTCTTAATCAAAGTGATTTTCTGAAATGCAGCCATAGAAAATAGACTCTTTCATTTCAGCTTTTACAATGTTAGGCCAACCTGAGCCCCTCCTTAAAATGTCAGGAAAACAAAAACTGTCCCCACCTGAAGGCCTCTTCACTTGTCTTGAAAGGATTTTTTCGGCTGTTTCCCTTAAGCTGCTTTCTCCTTCTGTGCAACTTCCCAATCCCATTCACGAACTGTTGCCATGGTAAATAATTATATCACAGATGAATTGTGTATACTTCCTTTTCATAGCTGGAAGAGAAATTGTAGAGGAAAGGGGAAAAAAATCAAAATCCTTTAAAATTACAGGGGAGATAGCTGAGGAAGGATTGCCTCCTAGTTAACATAATTAGCTCCATGAATTATAAATTGATATTAGAACTTGCTCTTTATGACAAAAGGAGTAATTATATTTACTCATGTAAAATTAAACAATACCAAAAAAAAATTAATGGGACTCACCAGAAGCTCTCTTGACATTATCATAAAATTCAGAGATCTGAATATCCCGCAATCTGAAGTGATTTAAGCTGCATAAACTTTAATGCTGCTCAGATTTACTATGTAGAAATATATTTCCTAGCTAGTTTATAATTGAACTCCCATGTTCAAAAAACCATACATACACACACAAACCCCCACAACAAACAACCCTTAAATGGCTTATTTCTTAGACTGGTGCATAGAAAAAGCCAGATTTTCTGTACCTGAGTAGGATGCAGAAATAAATTCCATAGAAGGACACACACACACACACACATATATATATATGTAATTATTGACTGTTTCAAAATCAAAGTCTCCACAATAGAGGGTGACCTGTTCATTTAAAAGATTGTCAGATGCACCTAGTAGTGGGCCAGATCTGAGAGAAAGTTGGTAGCTGTGCACTCCAGAGGGATTTTTGTGGGGGGCATGCAATGTGTCGGAATGGCCGTGGGTCAGAATGGCAGTGTGGTGATACCTCAGCATACCTGATCCAGGCCTCCTAACACCTATGATTACCAGCATTTCAAACCATGGGGTGCCTGTCTCAGCCCCAGGAAGACAAAATAATAGAAAGGAGTCACCCTTTGGACCCAATTTTATAAGAGCCATATGGATATTTATAGACAATTTTGGTTTCTTATTAAATTATTGAGTACTCTTTCCTATTCTTTACACCTTTCAAAAATTTTTGAAGGAGATGGGAGAGTGCTAGGCTTACTAACCAACAAAACCAAATTATCCTCTAGAAATTCTTATTTCTTTTATTGTTCTTATCTTTCTTCATTATTGGATGTCAGTGTTGTATTGCTTGCATACCTCTGTCTGGCCAGGCTCTGATACAGTGGACTCGAGTTCCACTGTGCGTGCTGGGCACAGGTTGAATGAAGCCAGTCACATTTTACCTGGAAACCACTTTTCATAGGATCTGACTTCCTTCCAGCATTCTATGAAAACTGTCAAAATATCTATTCACTTCCACCTGCCATTTGTTTGGAACTCCTCAAGCTACCCACTCATGTAAGGAAAGACACAGGAGCCTCCTTTAAAATATGTGACTTATCTAGTAGATTGAATCTCTCTATGAAGCTGTTGATGCAACTGTATGAAACCAAGGGAAGAGAATATTTACCTGCATCCTAGTAGAAGGGCCTCAGATGAATACAGGTATCTTTGGAGAAAACTTTAGTTTGTGCATTCATTTGCCCTTTGATTTCTTTGGGGCAGTCAACATCATTTATAATTGTACACTGCATGTAGAAATGGGAGATGGAGAGTAGCAAATAAAATCCAAAGCTGTTTCCTATATTTCCAGAATTTATGAATCCTAGAAACCCAGACTTTCATTTGCAATAATACATAGCCAAAGTGATGTTTACAATCAAGCCTTAAGAATATGACAAAACGATTAAATCATATGTTAAGTGAAAAAGCAAGATATAGAATTGCTATTCTGAAGATGCCTGGTATGTGCATATGGGACGGCAATCTGTCACTGCTTTTCCTTCTGGCCATTCTTTCTGCTCCAGGACTTCCTAGAGTCTAGATGATTCACTGCTATTGGAAGTATCATCTAGTCTGCCCTTTACTTTTCGTTTGAGGATGTTAATTTAGGCTAGTGTATTGGAAACGGGTAGTAGGCTGGGGATCTATACCTCAGGGGAGAACTAGAATCTTTCATTTCAGGGTATCATTCTGGAGCTCCTTAGGAGACAGATGGTCACCTAAATAAAGTAATTGAGGAGAAATTAGTAAAGGGCCCATTTACAGAGACATAGTCAAGATTAAGAGAAATTAATAAAGGATGATGCAGTATTTCGGGACTAGTGACAGAGAGAGGTCATCACCGTGCTTGAAAAAGCGAGACAAATAAGTGGTCACCAGAACTTGGAGATGGAAGCAGTAAGGAAGGAATACCAAACAGGAGTTGTAGCCTTTGGCAGAGGAACAGAGAAAACCTGTGGGAACTTGACTGGATAGGAACAAGAAGAATGAGTACCTGTATTTAACTCTCTACCTGCCCTGTGTCTTCTGCAGGTATCTTCCATTGGCCAAGTTCGATGGGAAGTCAGAAGGCAATTGCTCTTTATTTTAGTTTATGAAGATTGGTTTCTTGGTACAAGAAAGCAAGATGCAGAGGTAAGAGGAGTAGGTTTGGAGAGACAGATAAGAAACAGCTAACACAACTTAGTGAATAACACAGTCCAGAAGATAATGTTTTGAAAGAGTAGAAACTTTTTCACCATAGAAAATGATATATTCTCAAGTGAAGAGTTCTGTGATCAAATTTAAAAAAAATAATGTTGGAAATATGGTATGAATCTTTGTTATAGACTATCTCTTTGATTTTACTTTGAAGTTAAATACATTTTTAAACCAAATAAATCATTTAGGTTAGTCAAATATGTTTTGACTAAGTTTTTGAAACCTGACTTGTCTCACCAATAAGTTGGTTTCAAAAACAATTTTGTTATATTAATATCTGAATGAAAGGTGAAATTCCATGGGAAAATTCTATCGTTGGTGATACCCTTGATTGGATTTTGCTGGATTTTTGTTCATAATCTTACTTTTTTCACCACAGTAAGCTCTGCTTTCAATGTCCAAGGAAATCAGTTTTGTTTTCTTTTCAAGTTGTGTGACTTGAGGCTCATGCTCTGTTTTAGATTGAGGATATTGTGGGGGAGGAGTATTTTCTAATGGTGTAGCATGGCTGATTTTTATTTAGAATTACTGTGTCATCATTTGTAAATAACGAACTATATATATGTGCCATGGTTATTTACTCTAGGGGAAACAAATGATACTCTGGGCATTTTCTTTTTTTCTTTTCTTCTTCAGTCTAGCACACTGATATAAATAAATAATAGCATAAACTGCTTTTTTAAAAAATAGGCAATATTAAATTTTCCCTTTTAAAATTGACCATCTTTTCATTCATTTCTTAGAATATTTATCTAATATATTCTATAAATCTCTTTTAGTATATAGCTGTGATTTTGTTGATAGCACATAACCACGTCCAGGTTACTAATAATGAAAATTGTCTTTGTCACTTACATCTCCTCATAGGTAGATAGTAAGGGCAGTAGAGAAGAGGAACTAGAGTTAAGGAAAAAACAAGTACAATTAGAAACTAAGGTTTATTTGCATATAATATGTAAAACTGAAGATACATAGACAAAACAAGATCAAACAGGAAACGGAAAAGGCGTGGCCTCTCTGCCATCACGTAGTCTCTCCCAGGAAAGGCACCCCGGGGAGATGGGCACGGACAGTCCTCGGACCAGGATGCGGTACTGTCATCGCGCTCGTTCTGGGGCCATCAGCCTACCCGTCACAGAAGATAAGCACCAACCATGAATTCTGGAAAGGCCTGAAATGTCAGAATTCTTAGTCTCATGCCTCATTTCTAATGCTCTGTAATGTGCAGACAGCATGCTTTATTTTCTATCATGTTACATTGGAAAGGTAGTGCATGATATGACATGGAATGGTAGGATTTAAACATATCACTTGTGCTCACTTGTTCCATGGGAGTTATCAAGCAAGGATATTTCGAGAAACAAGATACAATTTTAGAATAATAACTATATAATTCATAATTAATGCCAGATAGTGTGGTAAACACTTGACAGGCATTATGTAATTTTATCCATTTAAAAACTGTAAGGGGAATTATTATTTCTATTTTACCACTGAAGAAATTGAACTTCAGAGGATTATGTAAGCTACCCAAGACCACCAGCTAGCAGCCAGAATGTACTCTCTCTGGTCACGATGAATATCCATTATTGAAGACATCATTTTCATCATAGTTTGGTAAGATAAGCTTCATGTTATCAACAAATAAACTAGATTTAGAGAAGATGAATGCCTTTCTGGGGCCATCGAGGTACCATACTTACAACTGAGATTTGAATCCCAGTCTGCCAGGACCTTGAGTTAAGGCATGTTTTCTCCCGACCCCAACTGAATGTCTGCTTGGTAAAGTCATGCATTTAAAAATTCACTGCTTACCTAATTCATTCATGGAAACTTAGAAAGTATTTGACTATATGCTTCTTTGGGTCAGAGCCTGCTTTTTCTTCCAGAACTTTCAGGTAGTTTACTGCCCCATCTGGGCAGTAAAAGTAAGCACTCAGTGATCCTTGTCATCCACCCAAAGGTGAGAGAAGGAAGCTCAGCTTGTTCAAAGTTGCTCGAGCACCTGAGATAGCGGAGAATCATCATCCGTTAGAGGTTAAATATGGAATGAAAATCAGATTGCAACGTTTGAAATAATAGCTGCATTCACATCTAAGCTCTCCATTGGCTGGGTGCTGAGAAACCACCTCAGTAACAAACATCACTGGAGGTTGGAATGGCATTCTGAATGGCTCGTGGCCTGCTGGCTGAAATCCTCATCAGGGCAAGCTCCAAAAAGAAGTTATTTCACCTAAAGCCTGTCAACTTCCATTAGATCACCCTGGGCATTAATTTCAATTTTCATGTTTCTGCACCATAAAAAAAGGACGAAAAGAACTTTGTATGTGCCAAAGCTTAGCTGCCAACTGCTGGGGGGAAAAAATTTGATTTCTATTGAATACTGCACTTTGGAATGAAAGAAAACATTGTCTAAATGAAGCTGAAGCTCTCAGTCACCTATTCCTATATTACTGTGAAATCAATTATGTGGGCTTTTTCAAAAGTTACTGATTGTAGCAAATTGAATGGCCTTCATTTCAGCATAATTTGGAGAGGTTGATGTAATCAGAGACCTTACACCACAGTGAGATACAAGATTCGTGATATTCAGATGGGAAAAAGCTACAGTGGTTAAGCTTGTTCCTTACCTTCCGCTTACCGGCTGTAAGGCTTTCATAAGTACAAATGAAATTGTTTTGATGAAGGCAGTGAGGGTTCTGAAGCAATGTGTGAGGGGGTAAGGGAATGGAAATAAGGTTGATGGAAATGGCACTGTTGTCTTTATATGCAAGGAGGCTGCAGAACCTGATCCTAGGCCTAATTGGCTGCAAATGAAACACTTTAGTATCAAATCTTGAGTTATATCTCAGAGCTGAGGTTAAAGCTTAGATGGGAGGAGAGGTGAAATACTTGATTTTTCTTGCTGTGAATATTTGTTCCACTTCATTCTTTTGGAAGTCTAGAGGCCCAAATAATTGCTCTTCCAATTATAAATTGATTATCTCCTACTCCAAAACAGTTTTTGGTTTGAGAAAATTCCTGGCAGGCTTGGTTTTATTATATTTGCCTAAATGAAATATATTGTATACATTTATATGTGGGAAGCAGCATGTTTGCAGTTTAAGTATTTCTACTTTGTAATAGGTCAATTAGCATTGCCTGATATTTAAACAATATGGTTTGCCCCAAATCATTGGCAAAGTGACCATATTCCATCAAAGGTCTCTGAGTTATTGTGAGCACATGTTACTTGGCCTTAGGAGATATGAGATGCTAAACAGCAATATATTTCTTACAAAGTGCTTGGGACTTATTCTAGCTTTTAGAATTAGTGTGGCTTTGACTTGGAGAAATGTTGGGAGCCACTCTGCCTGGTTTCAGAAGCTGTAACCACCCCCCAAGGCTAAGGCTGAGGGATTGACCTTCGGACCAATAACCACTAAGGAGACAAAGCTTATCTCCCTGGCAAGAGCACTGCTTCTGCTCCTTTTACTTCATCTGTAACTGTCCCCCCGTGCTTGGTTGTTTAGCCAATGATGGGTAAGATTCCCCAAGGGGGGATTAACCTAAGACAGTCATGATCACGTGTGAGAGACCCCAAAAGAAGGACTTGGGGGGCTACAGCAAAAGGGGGTGATGGACCCTTACCCCTCAGCTTTGACAAAGCCTGAGTCCTCATCCTGTCTGCTAGAAGTCTCCTAATCTCTTGGCTGCCTTGCTTCCTCTGCCTGACTTAATCCTGAAACATGACAGAGGGTGGTGCAGCCCTGTGATGGAAAGGTCAGTCTCCCGGGGTGATCAGGCCTAAGAAAGAATACATAAACTCCAGTGAAATCTGCTTTGCTAAAAATGCTCTTAATTTAATGATAAAGGTCCAAGCAGGAAATGAACTTGTTTCCCAAAGTTCTGTATCCCTTTAGCTAATAGACCCTGACTCAAAATAAGCCCTCAGAGTTCTTTGTATATTATCTATTGTTTGATCCTTACTGCCTGACAATGATTAATGAGCTTTACCTGTATTCCTGTGCAAAATGAGCCCAATAAAAGCCTATTGAGGAAAAGGCCCTTGACCCTTCCCCTTAGAGAGATAGGCCACCTTTCCTCCCCAAGCAGATCAAGTCTTGGTAGGCTTATTCTCATCCCTGGCAGCCCCGGAGGGGGGGGGGGGGCTCTGTAGGCGGAGCCCCCTCCACAGAGAAACAGATGACAACAACGCTATTTCCTTTTATATGCATAAGCCTTCACATTTGTTCTTGCAACAATTACAAAAAGCCCAGCTTGAGAACATAAAGTTGGCAACCATTGTCTCCAAATACTGAAGCTAGCTCCCTCAACTGGAGCTGACTGTTGATTAGAGCTGAGAGACCTTGATATAGTGAGAGAAAAAGGACCTGGGTTCAATCTTAAATCCTTTGCCTTGAATCCATGGTTTTCCTGAAAGAACTTCAGAGTCTTCACATGTACATAGGATATATTTGAAAGTTCATTAAAGGATTAAACTACAAAATGCATGTATGTCAGTGAATACATAACAAGGAGAAAAATATTAGTTGTTTTAATCTATTTCAAATACATTGTAAGACCTTTAAAAGTATTAGTTACACTTTTCTATTTGCATAGAATGCACCTGGTATACATTAGGGGTTCTATAATTTATTGCTTCAGGCAACATGATGTTTTGGAAAGAGAATGCGTTAGAGTTCAAAAGCTCAGGGAGGATTTCCCTTCACCGCCCTTCTCTAGGGACACGTGTGGCCTGGTTGAGGTGGCACATAAAAGTGACCATCTCACAGTATTCCTCTACATGAGGACACATGCCCCAGGGTTGGGATTGATGCACCCACCATCCCTTCTGTTAGAAACTAGACTCATGTTCAGTTCCCACCTTGAAGGACTTCCATAATCTTGAAATTATTCCCATTTGTATGCTGCCCAAAATAATTGCTAATGCTTTTCATAAGAGAAAAACATTAACAAACAACATTACAGGGGAAATTTTGACTACAAGATTGAATTATTAAAAAATTAAACCTGGCAATCTCCAAATTTTTATAGTATATGCTAACCATACCAGCTCTCTCTCTTATAATAGGTTCAAGTGGATTTCTGCTTTGCCTGTATTTTTTTAATTTATGTACTGAGAAGTTAAAAATACACACATACACACACAGTTTTATTCCCTTAGTTGCATCATTTATGTAATTTTTTTAAAAGAATTTATTTATTTTTAGAGAGAGGAAGGGAGGGAGAAAGAGAAGGAGAGAAATATCAATGTGCAGTTGACTCCTGCACACCCTCAACCAGGGACCTGGCCTTCAACCCAAGCATGAGCCCTGACTGGGAATCAAACCAGTGACTCTGATTCACAGGCTGGCACTCAATCCACTGAGCCACACCAGCCAGGCCTATTTACTTAAATATTTACTGAAATATAGTGAAAAAGCAAAAGGCAACTTTTGCTTGAGATTTTTTTATAATCAATCATCTAGGGAAGAAAATCAAACACATATAAATATTAGAAAAAATATGACTCTAATCCACTGCCAGATTTTGTGGGAGACAATTATTGTCATAAAGAAGAAAGTCAGATAGAGTCTATCTGAGACTATTTAACAAGGGGATGACATAGGCATAAAATAAAACGTGACAGATACCTTGAAGAGAACAGAAGGCAGGAAAACATCCCAGGCATTGATAAAATACACATTTAAACTGGGTGATAAGAGTAGGGATTGTGTATATTGCTGATATTTTCAAATTTAGTCTGAATGCTTTGGATTAAAACACATTCTAACTGCATTCTAACTCTTTTATCCCCTTGATCTGAACACTTTTCTTAACATGTGCAATTCATCTGATCGTCTCATATGTAAATTGTCTAAGCAGATTTCTTCATGCAAACCTAAAAGTTACCATTTTGCTTTTCTCTCATTTGCTTCATACAGGCTGTGCTATGATTATATAATTATTACATAATTATTGGCTGCATTTATTCTATCCTGTAATACTACACACAGTATCTGTGTTCATTCAAAAATAAATGCTAACCACATTATCCATATTAATCTATTTCACTGTAAAAACTGTCACAATGTCCTGCTGCATGCGAGTCATATGATAGGCTCTACTGGTCCTGTAACGAAGATTTACCCCATGAACTATCGGAGGTGTTTCTTCACATATTATTGAAAAGACCAGAGAGAGAACCTGAAGTAATTGCAGAAAGATTATCTCTAAAAATAATACTTAAAAAGAGCAGAACTCTCCAAAGATAGAATAAATCACCTTATGAGTGTCCCGTTAGTGAAGACATTTAGAGAGAGATGGGGTGACCTGTTTGTTCTTTCCAGATTGCTGGAAGAGAAATTATGATTTAGACCAGGGTTTAGATTCCAAGAGTCCTCTGTTTCCATCCGTACTGTCCCAGCCTCTCACTACTCCCCGTGAATTTCAAAGTTTCAGTTTCCTCATCTCTAAGATGAAGATAATGCAACCTACTGCATTATTTTCCATGAGGATTGAATTACTTAGATTGAGTATCTTAAGAATATCTAGTTCAGCATCTGAAATCCATTGTCATTCTCATTCCTCATGTTACCCATTATTATTAGCTTTGCTGAAAAGTTATTCACTCCCAAAAGCCAACACCTCCAAGATCCTTTTCCTGATTTCCTGTAGTCAAAGTTATCACCCCCTAAATCTAATACATACTTGTATTTGAACATCTCTGTTAATATTTATCACACCATCTCAATATGTATTTCATTTCCTCTGCTTCATTGTCAGCTTCTCGAGAACAGGGACCACAATGCACTTTACCTAGGTATCCTCAGGAAATGAATAGGGTAACAACAAAAACGCACATTTATTGAGAACTAATATATGTGAGATACTCTTTTCTTGGCTTTTTTATTATTCTCAATATTACTATGTCAAAGGTAGCAGTATTATTCCTAGTTTGAACATGAAGAAGAAGAATTAAAAAAAAACTGATGTCTAGGAGGGTTCAGCAACTTGATGAAATCACTTAGCTACCAAGAACCTGAGGTAGGTTTTAAAACAAAACTGTGTAATTCTGGAACTCACCTCTGTATTATGAATGTGGCAGTCCTGATCTGAATCCAGTTTCTGGTAGTAGAGATTCATTTTGCTATTTCTTCAGTAACAAGTCTTTTTTAAAAAAGATTTTATTTATTTATTTTTAGAGAGGGAAGGGGGAGAGAGAGAAAGAGAGAGAGAGAGAGAGAGAGGGAGAGAGAGGGAGAGAGAAACATCAATGTGCGGTTGCTGGGGATCATGGCCTGGAACCCAGACATGTACCCTGACTGGGAATTGAACCTGTGACACTTTGGTTTGCAGCCCACGTTCAATCCACTGAGCTATGCCAGCCAGGGTAGTAATAAGTCTTTATTTTAGCCAGGTGATAGAAAGAGTCCTAGATGGGAGTTGGTATAGTATTTCCATTCTGTGGGTTAGTAACAAAAGTGCTTACCAGAATATGATGGTGTCACAGAATTATTGAGAAGGTCTAGTAGTGGAGATAGACTTTACTGTACACCAGAAGGGATATTGGACACAGTGCAGAAGGGAGAACTTCAAACAATGTGTTGAGACAAGTAGCCACTATCAGGCAGATCCAACAAGGAGAAGAGGGAGCATCTGAACAAGGAAATGCAGTTTGAACATGTTTCAGAAATAGAACCAGTCCTGGCTGGTGTGGCTTAGTGGATTGTGCACTGGCCTGCGAACCAAAGGGTCACTGGTTCGATTCCCAGTCAGGGCACATGTCTGGGTTGTGGGCTAGGTTCCCAATAGGGGGTGCATGAGAGGCAACTGCACATTGATGTTTTACTCCCTCTCTTTATTCCTCCCTCTTCCTCTAAAAATAAATACATAAAAGCTTAAAGAAAAAAAAGTAGAATCATATGCAGAAGTTCAATATGATAGCATCTGAACTTCAGTTCTATGGCTGATCAGTCTCTTAGAAGAACTTATTAGAGGAAGGGACATTTCTGGTCCTAGAGGGACCATGTATCAAGACAGGGAGCAATGTTCAGACTACCAGGCAGAGATCCAGCAACCACAAAAGAGAAAGAAGTTGCTGAGTGCATCTAGGATCAAGACGGGCATCTTGTGTGCTAGAAAAAGGTACAAAGTGAGAGACAAACTAGAATCCCTGTTGATATGATGCTGAGCCCATTGAAATCACTGCAGCTTAAAACTAAGCTTTTGGTAGAGCTGAAGTTTTGTTCATTTTGTCTAACTATAGACTGTGGCAGGAAAAGAACTAGGCAGATCCTGATGAGCACGTTTTGTGGAGAGAGCCAAGCTGATTTACTGAATCTTATTGAAATGAAAGCAATGTTAAAATTCAACAAACACCTAAAGGAGTTTTCTAAGTAGACCCATAAATAAGAATCTATCTCTGATAGACAGGAAATGATCAAGGCTGTACAAAATAATGATAGTATTTCTATCACTGCTTCAATTATACTTTTGTTTCTCAGAGTTTAGTATTTCTCAAAAGTCACTCAGAGAAATGTGAAAGCACAGGTTTCTGGGCCCCACCTCCAGAAGTTCTGACTCTGTGTATCTGTGATAGGGCCTCACAATTTGTATTTCTAAATCTCCAGGTGATACTGATGATAGGGGACAGAAATCACAAGTTGAGGTCCTCTGTACTAGAGTAAAACTTCTCTTGAGTATCACTAATAAGAATTGATCCAAAGTCACCAACACTGAACAGGAAGTAGAAAACACCACAGAGAAAAATATGACTGGTCTAAATATGAGATTCTTTCGTGGAGTTTGCGAAGTCTGCAACTCTGTTGAATTCATGAATTCCCTGATTCTGAACCTTGCCCCTTCATATGTAGGACACCTGGTACACCTCCCAGTCTTAGTGGTCTGTCAGTCGATTCTTGTTTGGAACTGTACTGATGGACTCCTACTCAACTGCTATTTTGTTTCTGGCCACATGGGAACTTGACATTATTAACTTGTCTTTCCATTAAATTAGGAAGGTGTCCTCCCAAACATTCATGATTTTCTAATTATGCATCTAAATTTACCTAAAAATTTTGAATCATACCTTTACTGTGAGGAAAAATATTGGCAAATAAAATGGTCATGAGCAGAGGTATTAAGAAGAGAAGTGAAGCACAATCACATCTCCACACGGATTAAGTCAGGACTAATAGTCACCAGCGATGGCAGAGTTGAGGAGCAGGTGTCCAGCATTAATCCACACAGTGTCGTGACGTTAATGGGAGTCCTGTGGCTTCATTCCCAAGCACCACTTTGAACATTCATCCCAAGACATGAATTAATACAATGTAGTTCCTGTACTGCTGGGTCTTATTGCTTAATTAATGTGATCATAATGACAGCGGGGGACTCTAAATTTTCCATGTCACTTCATGTCCTATAAAGTTTCAATAGAGTAATAAGCTTCATAAGAAGATGAGTCATTTGCATATGAGAGTTTAAGTGAGAGGCTTAGAGGCAGTATCCACCACTAAAAAGAGTTTATGCAAAGATATTGGCTGAGAAAGACATATATTGTATGCCAAATTTTAATATAATTGGATAATTATCTCAGGGTTAAATTCTGATGATTAATTTATCATTCACATGTACCAGGTCTTCACTGTACCCCAAAGACAGAAATAGTGGGTTAACTAGCTATACCACTCACTATCCATTTTTCCTTTGGTCAGGTGGGTATAAACTCCCCCAACATTCAAAGTATTTCCCTTGGTATTCTGGGGGGAGTAGGTTGGGGGGGGGAGCAAGTCAAGGCAATAGGCCATATCTTTCCACAATTTTGTACAGAAATGATTTCTTTCAAGTTCTTAGATTCACTGTGCTTTTTCTCTCTTTATCCCACTTACTGTCTATAATATTACACACTATTGACTGTCTCTTCTCCTTAAATTTTTCTTCTCTTTTGTCTGTACTCTCACTAAAATTTTCTTGTCCTCCTTCTGTAATTCTGACACTACTCTTATTCTTTGACTATCCCTTAAATCAACATTACCGTTCAATGTAAGCAGCTCCTGGGTTATGATCTTGACCTCTCCTTTACTGTTTCTTTGGGATATCTTGTGTGTTTACACAACTTGAACTATTACCAAAGGGACTCCAAAAAGTACATTGCAGAACCAGAGAGTGAAATGTGTGGCTAAAGTGTGCAGGATATGCACTATTTCATCACAGCCTTGTGCCATATTTGAGCAAAACTACCTTTGCACTGGTGTTTATAAGATAATAACAAAGATTTTTTCAAAATAAAACTAATAAAATTAAAGTAATTTCATCCTTTCATCATGTCCAGCAGCAAGGCTGGTCACACATGAAGTTATGGATTAGATGAACTTGAAGATATTTGGAAGGGCATCCTTTAGTTTCTGTAATAGAATTATGCATTCTTGTTGGTATAGGAACTTATTTCTCTGAATTCTTACACTGTCAACAATCTAGAAGGCTATGCCTTCTATTTCCCAATTTAATGTGGTTCAAAGAAGGAAGAATACTTATTTTCCCCAACATATAAATTTATGCCATTGTGAAAACAGTGGACTGCTTTAATTGCATGGGCTGACAAGAAATGACAGTCTTAGGATCTCAAGTTTTTGAGGTTTATGAGTCACCAGGAACATTTATAAATAACATTACATGTTACCTTTCTAATATTATGGAAATATAAATCTTAAAATTCACAAGAAGAATGGAATGTCTATTTCCCTGAATTATAATTTTGATGCCATGAGTTCTTAAAAATGTGGATTTTGTATTCAGACAATCTTGAAACAAACCAGATACAGACAGAAAAATGTGCATTATCCTTGAGATCTTGATAACAAAGATTACCTACTCTCCAATTGGTATCAGATATCAGGAGTGGAGTGCATAAAAAATCTAGAAGACCAACATGCATACCATAAAGTCATGGACGGCCTGGGTTTTGCAACAGCATCTGCAAAAGAAAGCAAAGCAAAAAGGTATTGGGGAGACATTTTAAAAGGTGCTTTAATTACAAAGTCACCCCAAACACATATGTAATTGCAGTTCAAGAAAAAATATAGCTATGCAGCTTAAAGGAAATCATATCAAGCATAACTGATTATTTCAGAAAGTCCCTTCCCTAACTTTTACCTAGTTGTTATGGGGCAGAAACCAACCCTAGTAGTTAAAACTGTTTCTTGGCCAACATCTGGAAACAGACAAAGAGAATCAGAGCACCATGGTTTGCTACAGCAGAAGATCTCTGCTGTCACCAGGCTCTATAATATTCACTTTATACATGAAAAACCTGAGGCCCAGACAAGGAAGACACATGCCTGAGAAAAGGTAAAATGTTAAACTCACACCTGGAACAAAGCCATACCCCCTAATTTCCAACCCAATTATCTAAACTGTCATCTGAAGTTAATGTTGATAAAATCCAAAAAATTAATATTAAATGTGCATATATGGATAAACCAATTTTAGGGGGTTTATACTATTTATCCTTCTCAAGGTCTTGGTTATAAAGAGGACATTAAATTACAGACCTTAGATATACAAGAACAGGAACAATATTATGAGGTCATGGACCATATTTGCTTACTCATTTCTGCCTCATGATTCACTTAACCTAGACTTTGACCCCTCACCCAGTATGTTATTTATTTCTAAAGGTCCTTCTGTATCTGAGCAAAAATACCCCTGGAATCTTGGGCCCAAATTAAAACGAATGGTCATTTGATGAGGCATTCACCTTGGGAAGAAATTTTGCCATGGAATACAATGAATACGATCACCCTTTATACCACTGACAATCAATAACAGTTTAGTTGCTTAAATCCCTGTCCAATGTATTTCATTTTTGTAGTGAAAGATCTAACTCCAATATGGAGTGTATGTTATTTAATAGAGTAATGTACAATTTCAAAAATTGCCATTCCTATTATTTCTTGCAGCTCTGGAAAGTCATTGAAAATCCCATGCATTTTTTGGTAACTATTCTCAAGCTCTACACTAATCTGTAGGCCAGTCTCCAAAGCTGTTCTGTAATCTCACAAATCACTTGGAGTGCCCAAAGGGGCCCCAAGTGGATTCCTTATGTTGTAATGGAATTCATATATTAAAAACACTTTGTGAAACTATTTCTGTTAATGAAATATAAGTCCATCAAAATGATAACTATTGATAAGTGTTAATGACTTGGGTACCCTGTGAGATACTAGATTTTGTACATTATCTCACACGTAGGTAATAATCACTTCTGCAAGGCCTAAGGCTTGACTACGTAGGATTGGTGACCAGTAGGACAATTCTATAGGTATATATTTTTGTATAAGAATTGAAAAGAAATCTAGTTTGAACTCATCTGAAGAGAAATCCAGCCTGATTAGATGACTGGTAACAAAGCTTTGCCTTCAAATAAACTGATGACCCATAACCCAAAGGTTTAAAGTCTGAGGTCTCAAGAGTCTTATGGCAGAAACCATAAGAAATACAGAAAAGAAATTTTACCAAAAGCTTCTGGAGACTTTGCAATGTAAGTGTTATATTCTTGAGAGTCCTCTAAGTGAATGTAATGCCAAGTGAAGAGAGTTGGTCCCCACTCTACCTTGGAAACAGGTGGAGGTTGGACACCTTAGGTTTCTGTTGCTTTGGAATCTCACCATTCGTGCACATTGAAGCATGGTTCCAGAAGACAGTGTTCCCTAGCAGAAGCCAGCTAAGACCAGGTGGCCCAGTGTTGTAATGGGAGTGCCAAATATGTGACTCTGCAACCTGGAGGTAGAGTGGCAAGACTTAGAGAAGCAACAACTTTGGTGAAGTGAAGTCTGCTATGCCTGACAGAGTGGTGATTATGAACATAAGTGGAATGCCACCTACAGATTCTTAGATGTACTCTAGGAAGATTTGCAGGGAACTTCAACTTGAATTAGAGGACAGAAACCCACTATATAGGCATTATAACTATTAATGAGTGTACTCATGGGTGTATAGGGCCAGAGAAAGTTCAGTTGACATACTTGCAAGCTTTGTCTCCTGCTATTCACTATCCAGCCATGCACATTTTTACACCCTGTAGTATCTAAGTTCATTTTATCAAAATCTCAGAAGATTTTACATCCCTGAATAATAAAGCCAGTATTCTAAAGTTAACACTTTCTTGACTACCTGAGTCCACTGTGATCTAATTCTTGGAATTTGCATGTCAGTTATCACCTATACCATTAAGGTAGTGAGCATTATCATAGACTCATTTGTGTCCTAGCTTATATTGTTGTCTTAAATGCCTACAACTGCAGAGATGGGTTTTTAGATTTTTTAAGAGTATACTCTATCTCCTTCACTAGACTGCAAACTCTGACATTGTTAGGACTTGTCTGTTTTTAGCTTTGAGTAGTTCCTGCTGTGTTACAGCAATGGTAGATACTCGAACGCACTTGAGTGAATGCATGAATGAAATAAATTTTCCATCACTAAGACTATGATGGTCTGACAGAAGAACATGCCCAGTTGCTTTTACATGCTTTGGTCCATCTATTTACACTGTATTTTAGCCAATAATAAATAAATGGCTGAATTCTGCCTTTCAGTAGGGTGTAATGATTCCCTGGGACAATTTCTCATTTGTCAGAATTGCATTTGGATAAAAGTACAAAGAGAGAGGTGAAAAAAATGAACAAAAACCTGCTGATAAATTTAAAAATTTTTGTTAAAAACACAGCAGTAAAACAGCTGAAGCTCAAACGTAGAGAATCATGTCTCCAGAAAATAAATATCCCCCAAGCTCATAAACACTGAGGCTAGTGGTCAGGAATGAACAGATGTTTATTGCCTCATGCACCCTCTGCTACTCTGGGATAATCTCTTAAATATCCCAAATCCAGTTTGAATTTAAATTAGATTCATATTTTCTTTCACGATTATTCCATTAAAAATATCATATGATTAGCCAATTAAATAGAGGAAAAAATCAGTAGGAGAGCAATCCCCTTTAATATTTTCAATTAAGATGTAGTGTGGCCAATAAAAACGGCTTACATTTTCATTTTATGGGTACCTATGGAGAGCATTATGACACAAATGACTCAGAAGAAGGTAATCGTTTCAAAATATATTGTAGTGGAAGACTGTAAACAGTGCAGTGTGTTAGCTTACAGGGGATGTGATGAAAATATAAAGTTTTTTTCAAAGGGGATTCATGTTTATTTTATAGTCTTTTAGGGTGCTTGTGCCTGCCAATTTACAGCGCATATTTCTAAAATGCCATGGACTGTTCTCTCCTAGGGAAGGGTGGGAAGGTGAGGATATACCCATTAGGGGATAATATGTTTTTAAGGAGAAGAGAGTCATGTAGCAACTCCATCCTGTTTGCTGCCTATATTTGAAATGGAACTTCACCAGGGCATAGTATAAAAACTTATTTTCTTCCAGGACCATAAGGGAAAGGCTGCAAGGCTGGGGCTCCATGAGTCAAATGCAGCAAGAAATATGGGAAATTTCCAACTCACTGCTCATTTTGAGATCTATGATTACTGAAATTTGGGTGGAATTATTTTCTCTGACTTCTTGAGATTGTGTGACTTCAAGTAATATCAGTGTTAATAGTTCTTTTTAAAAATATTTTATGTATTTATTTTTAGAGAAAGGGGAAGGGAGGGAGAAAGAGGAGGGAAACATCAATGTGTGGTTGTCTCTCACATGCCCCTACTGGGGACCTGGCCTACAACCCAGGCTTGTGCCTTGACTGGGAGGCATGCCAGTGACTCTTTGGTTTGTAGGCCAGTGCTCAATCCACTGAGCCACACCATCCAAAACGATCTTAATAGTTCTCAATGGTTAGAGCATGGCATAGCATTTTTTAATAAATGCTTGTATACATGATTTTATTGAATCAGGCTAGCAATGATAACATTCTTATGGGTTGGGAAGGGTCCTCAAGTCCCCGATATTAATTTTTTTTTAAATTCTAGTTTAATTTAGAATTTAAATACTGCATTTTGACTGAGAAAGTGTTTATCAAGATCATATTGGCCAAGGATCATTTCTTGCACATAGGGATTTAATAAATATTTATTTAGTCATCCATGTAAAAGAAGACCAATATTATTGAGAATGCTTCTCAACATACTGAAGTAGTAATGCAAAAATGAAGCAACTGGGGATTAAAATACATGCTGCTAATAATAGAAATTTTAAATTTTAAAATGTGCTTATCATGTGTCAGATCCTACACTAAATCTTTAATATATATCCCTCATTCTTTTTCACAATCTAGCAAGATTGATATTTTCATCAGACTCAACAAAGGCCATGTAGCTAGAAACTGGCAGCAAGTTGGAGTAATCACAATATCTAGGGCCATACTGGTACATAGTTCACTGCATGGTTACATGTACATGACACTATTCTAAGCACAGGAAATACTGGAATGAACAGAGGTGAGCAAGTCAATCAAATTCCCTTCCTTTGAGGAATTTACACTCTATCATATTTTATATATACTTAAAATTTGTTTTCTAAGTTATTTGATAAAAGCACCTACTGTTTTTAATGAATATGATGAATAATTAAAAATGAGAAGTAGAACATGGAACCAAACTTTTTCTCTTCTTGTAGCTTGTGCTCATACAGAATGGGCATGTTTTCTATTTTTGTATTTACCCAGTAATTATACAAACTACATCAATAATTAATTCAACTCTCAGACTTCAGGGACAAATTATATTTTTTCTTTGTATACAGAAAAATTAAGAACACTACAATTATTTTTGGCCACAAGCAAACATGAAGTCTAGAAGTTTGTTTTGTTTATTACTTCACCCCTATGCAACTAATTTAGATGTCTTGAGCCATCATGTTATTTTATTTTCAAAAATGTTCATATAAGAAGTATCTTAAGTTTATCAGGGGTTGGGATTTGGGGGAAGAGTGAAAGACAAAATGTGGAGGATTTTTTACAGCAGTGAAACCACTCGGTATAACACTGTAATGGTCAACACAGGTTATTACACATTTGTCAAAACCCATAGAATGTGCAATATCAAGAATGAACCCTAGGGTAAATTATGGACTTTGGGTGATTGTGATGTGTCAATGCAGGTTCATTTAATGTAACAAATATACCATTCTGGTGGGAGATGTTGATAATGGGGGGAGGCTATGCATGTTTGAGAGCAGGGATTATATGGGAAATCTGTAGCTTTTTCTCAATGTGGCTGTGACCCTATAGTCTTTGAAAAAGCTTATCCATAGTAAGTGATGGTGAAGTTGGAGATCAATCTAACTCTCATGCACTACTGATTGAAATAAAGAATTTTATAGCCATATTAGAAATCAGTTCAGCAATTTCTTATGAAGCTAAATATGCATTTATCACAGAACTTAGCAGTCCCACTTTTAGGTACTTATCCAAGTGAATTGGAAAAGTATGTACTTTGAAGTTTGCAGCATCTTTATTTATAATTGCCAAAATCCCAATTGCCCTTCAACAGGTGAAGGCATAAACACTTTGTATATGTCTTTGCAATGGAATACCAATCAGTAACAAGAGCAAATACACAAGAGACTCACAGAACATGCGTGACTCTTACGCATGTTTTGCTAAATAACAGAAGTCAAATGAAAACTACATATTTTATTTTTAAAATTTATATAGCACTCTGCAAGAGGTGAAATTATAGAAAATGTGTCTAAAGTTGCCAGGGTTTGGGGTAGAAGAAGTGGTTGTCTACAAGGAACAGCATGAGAACATCTTGGAGGTAAAGGAATTGATCTCTATAGCACTGTGATGAAGTATACATGAGTGGATGCATTTGCTTAAACCTATAGAACTGTACACCACAAGTGATCAATTTTAGAGCATAAAAATCAAAAGAAATGGCCAACTAAGATGGTGGAAAACCAAAGCTGGAATGCAGATTGTGCCAAATAACTCTGATAGTATTATAAATTAGTAACATAACTGTACTAAAGTAAGTACATAAGTACATAAAGTAAGTACTAAAGTAAGTACATAAAGTAGTAAGTGGTCTAAAAAAGCTTTAGAAAAGTTTGTTTTGAAAAGTTTTTTTTCTAAAATTAAAATACAAATTAAAAATATATTTATAGTATTCATATTTAAAATAAATGTAGTCTTTATAATTTATAAAATATATAGTAACATATTTACTGCATATTATGTACAATAATAAAACATATTTGTCATAGGTATTTTAGAAGAGTATTCCTTACTTTATAAGAAATAGATCAATGCCTAGTTATTTTTTGTAACTGATTTCTAGCCTAAATCCATCTGTAATAATATATCAGATGATGAATATGTTCAATTTAAAATATACAGGGTCCAGCAAAAGTAAGGCCTGCTTGAGTGTAGTTGTTAGGGAAATTATATGGGTGTAATAATTTATAGTTTTAGTTTTAACATTTCAACTAAAATGTCATATGGTGTGCTTGAGTGTTATATTGTTATGTTACAGAATTACATTCTTATGATTTTGTAATAAAAAGGGGTGTTATTTTTGCCTGGCCCTATATGTATTTGTGTGTGTGTATATATACTATATATACTATATATATAATATATATACTATATATATATATTTAGTCTTGCTTTACAAAGCAATGTATGGTAATTTTTTGTGAATCTTCTATTTGAATTTGTACTGAAGATAATATTTTTCATTTATTGGTGCAGGTTCTACATACAGGGTCTGTCCAGAAGTTATCCAGCCATGTATTATGAAAAATACAAAAATATGGGAAAAGCCAGAAGTCACAGGGCACTGAATCTAGGCTGTAGGGATGCCAAGTCACCTAGGTGGTTTGATGTTTCACCAAAAACTCTGCACAAAATATGGTATGTGAGTGGGTACATTGTTGTTATGAAGCAGCCAATCATCAGTTTCTCAGAACTGCAATCTTCTGAATCATCTGAGTAGTTTCTGTGGAGGAATGTTTATGCTTAATGCAAAATTTGATGCAGATTCATCGTTCCACTAGTTCAGTTATTTTGAATGCATCAGCCACACAGTACACATGCTCACTCAACAGCATCCACTGCCCCCACTGACTAGTACAGTGAAGTCATCAGTGTTCATGCATGTGCATTCCAGTCCACTCTCTTTGGCTACTAGGTTACATCAATACTGCACGAACCATTCTCATTATATTAACAACTCAGACCCCTACAGCCCAGATTTGGCTTTTCCCAAAACTAAAATCATCTGTGAAAGGGAAGAGATTTCAGACTATTCATGAGATTCAGTAAAATACAATGGGACAGCTGATAGCAAATGCGAGAACTGTGTGAGGTCCTAAAGTGCCTGCTTTGAAGGTGACTGAGGTGTCAGTGTCCTATGTACAGTGTTTCTTGTATCTTCAATAAATGTCTCTATTTTTCATATTACATGATTGGATAGACCTCATGTGCTGGTGTAGATTGGGACCCTATTACTTTAAACAGATCATTTTAATTTCATAGCCTTAAAGGTTCTTTAAAGTCAAGATTATGTGTTGTACTTCTTTTCTACCATCCACGGTATCTAGGTCATTTTATAATAAGTATATAGTATGTACTCTGTAAATAAGAGACCATTTTATTGTCAATGAGAGATACAGATCAAGATTTAGCATTAGACCAAATAAGATTAAATATCTTACGCTAACTGCTTCAATTTTAATTTCTATGAAATTTCAAGATTTACCATTCTGAAAAAATATATATAGTCCTTAAAATAATTACAATATTAAATAGTAGTGGCAAATATGTAAATGAAAAATACCTCCTGGGATTTTACATAAGGAAGGGAGGCCTTATACCATGTGACAGATGACTTTATGATCTTGTCTTTCTCAGAGGAGAATATGAATCTAATTCTGAACTTCTTGAGAAAAAAAATATTGGCATTTAATTAACACCATAAGGCAGACAAACATAGCTCAAGTGATCTTTATCTCTGATGTTTGCCTTGGATGCTTTCAGGAATAGAGAGCTTTCAGCAATTTCATGCTTTTTGTAGTACCCCTTTAAGGCACCTTCAGGCTTCATGCACATAAGCTACGTGCCTGATACGACTATATTTGTGGGCACACTTGCTGGGACTTGTAAGAAGCTGTTTTTATATTATTCAAATATCAAAATGATTCTACTATGTTACTTATGTAAGTACCTCTGGGAGAATATACTTTTCTTCTATGAAAAATGAGCTTTAAGTCATCCTCATGAAAAATACTATTGTAACAGTTCCATAAGCCTAGATATAATTCTACAGGATTTTCAGAAACTAGCTGAGTTGACTTGGCAGTCAATTATTGATTTTTTTACTTTATTTATTTGTCACTTTGGTACCATAAAAATAGAATCATAAAGTTGGACTCCTCAGTACAAAATAAGAAAAATAGTAATCACTAATTTGACAAATACTTCAAGAAATAATTTTGATCACTTTCTCTGTCCCAGACTACAATAAAAGTTTTAGGGCTAAAGCAGCATACAAAACTTGAGGTCATTTTATTGGAGTTTAAAGAGAGACAAAGAATAAACATATAAATAAATAAGTAAATCAGAAAAAAAATATCAGCAATATAGAGAGAATTTTGAAAAGAATGGCATGATATAGAATGCCAGGTAGATGGGTCCAATTTTGATTGGACACTAAAATCCAGATGACAAAAGAGAGAAGCAGGGGTGTGTGTGTGTGTGTGTGTGTGTGTGTGTGTGTGTGTTTCCAAACACAATACCTCATTCAAAGACCAAGGTAATTTACTTCTCATTTATTGTCATCTACAGAAATCTACTGTTATTTAACATACAAAGGATTCTCAAGGTGTTTATGCAATGGGTTGGCATGTTTTTTGCTTCAGTATAGCCTGTCCAGATCACAAGCTTAGGCTTCTCATGCCTGAATTCCCACCACGTTTTGTCTGCACCATGTGCAACCCAAGCTTTCATAGACAGCAAGGCAAGGCAAGAGAAACTAGAGAATCACATGAAGTCTTTGCACTGACAGCCTGAAAGGGCCATGTCAATTCTGTTTATATTGTATTGGCTAGATCTTATCAAATATCCTTCTCAACTGTATGGGGAGCTTAGAAGTGAAACTTCACGTGACTAGATTCAGGGAACAAGATATTAGTGGACCCTGATCATATCTCTCCTATGTAGAAAAAAGCTTGAAAAATGTAAGGAACAATAAAACAGAGAGTGTTGGAATGTGGAGATGAGAAGAAAGTCCTATAAGGTGAGGTTAGAGATAGGGTAAGGGAGTTTTTAAGGGTTTTGTAAGGCCAATTAGTTGTTAGGATTTTATCCCAAGTGGGAAGCAATGCTTTAAAATGACAGGATTTGCATCTTTAAAACATGAATCTTTGTGGTATATGGAATATTGATATTTGTCACAATAAAGAGGTTGGCCAGTAGGAAGCAAGTGGAACCTTTTATGGAATGGGTTGATATGAAAGTTAATAGTAAAGAGAGAGAATTGGATTCATTTATAATGTGTTTCAGTGGTCAGATTGACAGGATTTCATGATGACTTGGATGTGAAAGAAAGGATAGGATTTAGATTTTTGTCTTCAGCAGTGACATGGTACCTATATACTGAGATAGGTAAGATGTGTGGGTTACAGGTTTGTAGTATAAATCCAGGGCTGTCTTTTGAGTATATATGATAAGTATATTTGGGGTCATTGAGGGTATGTTGAATAAATGCTGTTCCTGGTAATTCAGAAAGTCATTGGAAATACAACAAATAGATTTTTGAGTCTTCAACATATACATGGTGTTTTTCTGCCATAGGCAGGAAATTTACCTAGGACAAGGAGATGAGTGTTATGTAATAGGTTTATTGTCGTTATGGGACTAGAAAGAAAACATTTCTTCCACTGTGACATGCATTTTTTTTTCTGGAACCAACTACACACATTTTCATGATGACAAACAACATGGTAAAGTTTCCAGGGAGTAAGCCTTAAAAATGGCCTTCCCTACTCTCTAATCAATAAGAAACTATTTTTAAGACAGCTGCTATTTTCTGGTGCAGAATGCATCTCAACATTTCCTGGCTGAGTGGTTCTGGAGGCTGCTTCATGATTGCATTTTATGTTACTCATTGAAGGGCCCACAATTACTATGCCATCTTTCACAGCAAAAGATGATTCTGTTGGCAAGCAATGGAATTAGGGAATGGGTAGGTGTCCACATTATCTTGCCTAGTTTTTTTTTTTTTAACTAACCAAATACTTATATTAGAAAGTCTTTGTCATCTCTATTTACCCAAATCATATTTATCAGGAACAAACTCAAGTCTGAAGTTTAGTATAATCTCTCCATGATGAGCTCTATATGTTTTACTTTGATGCGAAAATTTGGAACATTTAAATTATTAGTCTAATGTTTTGCATATATATGCTTCATCTCCCCTTATTAGGATATGTGACTTTCATTTTATGTTCCTCTTTGAATGTCCTAAAATATCTAGCCTTGCTCAGAGAACATAGGATTGTGCAGTAGACTGCATTTTCTGTTATGTGGTTTATATGTATGTGTGGTTTGTGTGTGTTTGTGAGGGAGAGACAGAGAAAAAGAATGTGTCAAAATGTTAATGAGTCCATTTTTGAAACTGGGTATATAGTGTTTTGTTTTTATAATTGTATTTTACTGATTATGCTATTACAGTTGCCCCAATTTTCCCCCCTTACCCCCCTCCACCCAGCAGCCCCACTCCCTCAGGCAATCTCCACACCATTGTTCATGTCTATGAGTCATGTGTAGATTCTTTGGCTACTTCATTCCCTATATGGTACTTTACATCCCCATGGCTACCTGAGTATATATTTTGAATTATCTTTCTAATACAAAAATAATATGTGAATTTTCAAACAATTTGAAATTCTAAACATATCTCAAGAAGTATATTTTATATATCTTTAAATATTTTGGAATTTCTGCATAACTATATATTTATAATTAATAAGTTGAATCATATGATATTACCATTTTTAGATTAAAACAATCTGTACATCAACAATTTCAAAAGGCTTAATATAATCCATTGAAATTTTCATATATTGATTTTCCATACAAAATAGTGAGCATATTTTCTGTCTATAAATTGTTCTCAAACACATGAATTTAATTGGCTGTTCAGAAATACTTGATTTAAATAGTGATTTATTCAGCTACTTCAATATTGTTTAGTATTTGTTTTTCCTTTCTATTTTCCCTTTCTAATAAATACAAAATTTGCTATATTAGTTCTTGTCTATATGTGTTATTTTTACTTTTGTATAATTCTGTTAAAGAATCACTAGATTAAAGATTATTATTATTTATACATTTATTAATTCATCTTAACAACAGGTATCTTGAAATACTATATTAATTTACTCTTCCATTGGAAGGGGATGTACCTTCTCTGTATCTTTTCTAATGTATAAAAATCTAATTGCATAATTTATATATACTGAATTTTATTACTACTAATACATATTACTACTAATGGTGGCAAACATTTTTTAAGGTTTTATTAGGAGTTTCCACATTTTCTGAAATATCTACACCATTTACTAGTTTGTATTTTGTATGCTTAAGAGTTTTCTCACTAATTCTTAAAATTTCCTCACTTATGCTAAATATTAATCTTTTCTCAAATATATTAAAATACTTCCAAATCTTTACACTTATACTTCAATTGTTTTGTCAAATTTTATAGTACAGTGAAATAAAATTGGGGGGGTGTAAAACAAATCAGCATTTTCCTATAACTATGTTTTTATTCTTAATATTTTTCAGTTTTCAGATCAGTTTTTACCCATGAATTCTTTGAATGTTTATTTTTCATATAATTTTGTGGTGTGTTTAACTCATGAATCTACCACATATATATTTTCTACATGGTATGAGCTACAACTTGGATGACTTTCTATCAAATGTTTTCTTAAGTTTAAATTCTATTTCTCAGTTATATTTAGTGTTATCTTTATTGTATGCTACTTACATATACACACATCTCTTTCACGAAAACAATCTATTTTATTTTATATTACATTTTTGTTTTAATTATTGTCATTTCATTATGGCAAAAAAAATTGAAGGCTTTACTTGATATGAGTATTTTTTTTTAGCACGAGAGACACTTCCCAAACTGGAATAGTTCGACCACAACAATGGTAGGAAGCTCAGAGGCAAGACATCACAACATACCTTGTAAAGTGAAAATGAGGAAGTAGTTTAACCTTTACAATGATTACTTACTGCAGTGGCGGTTTCCAAACAGGAGAAAATTGGCTAGAAGTAATTATATCATTTTAGAAAAATGACTTAAACTTCACTTCTGATTACCAGAAAAGTCTGCAAGAAATAATTTAAGTTACATTTTGCTTACATTCATGAAATAAACTAGGTAAGCTTTGCTTACATGGCTTAACTGCTTTTGTGAGCTCAGGAGAATTTCAAGCCTGATCTCTATTTTATTTTATTTTATTTTAACAATAATATCCCATTTAATATATCAAATATTGAGAGATAAGATTTACTCATATTACGAGTTTTAAAAAATAATTATTTTGATACTTAGTGTTGGAAAATTTTAAAAGTATCTATCAAAGTCCACCCTGCATAGCCATTCTTGCTCTGGTATCTTAAAAAAATATCTAAATAAATTACATTAACCCCATAATTTTTGTGGCTATGTATACATTTATTCAGAAAAATTGACCAATTTACAATATAAATTACTTTAAATATTTTATAAATAATTTGCTTTACAGCATTGTTAAATATTATAACTTATTTTTTGTGACACACAGACATGCTCAGTTTGAGATCTTAAGTTATATTATTAATTCTAAGCTTATTTCTGTATGTTACATTTGATTTTCTACATATATGAATGAGAAATAGTATTTGTAATTCTAATTTGTCCCCTCTTTTTTACTAAGTGCTATCTTGAATACCATTTTACTGAAATGGCCAGAATTTCTTGAAAAACTTTTTACAAAAAATGCTAAGAACTCTAATATTGCATGGGTACTTTAAAATCTGTAATAATAATTATATATATAATTAAACTGTGAACCGTACTTTATTTTTAGTTATTTATACATATTTAATACTATTTTGAATAATAATACATTTGTGAAATTTATTATAAGTAGCATTTTTCCTTATGTGCATATCATTTCATGTAATATGCTCATAGATTTTGAAAGTATTAAATTATATACTTTCTAGTGTTAAATAATAATACTTGGATGAGAATTCTTTCTAGTGATTCAAATGACATCATTAAACTTATTTGACAAATATTTTATTTATTTAAGATTTTGAATGTGCCCATGTGTGTGCCCAGAAACTTGAAAGTGGACATGATGTTATCTAGGTAGTGGTATGTAAGTTTCAAAAATGAAATAGAATGTTTTAAGATTTCCTTATATTTTAAACCAAATTATATCTTGTGGAAATTTGAGAATTTGAAGTAACTCAATAATAAAGCTAGCCTTCCTTGTGGCAATGAAAAGTTATCATAAACTTGTCAACATCTTTGATGAATATTTTTCATTATTCATCTTTTGTATTTCTATGGTATTTTATATTTTCCTAGCAATTAACATATTTCAAAATTCTAATAAAATTTTTAGCAAATTCATTATAAAGCACGTATAATTTTGTAAAACCCTTTAAAACATCATGTCTCCAATTGTTTTTGTTTTATCTCTCATTGAAGTGTCATAACTTATATAATTTTATTTTGTTTTCAATATGAGATTTTATCATTTACTTTACATACTGTTTTAAATTTTTATACTTATTATTTTATTTATTTTTTCTGTGCAATGAGTTGTCCTTTTTTAGCTATAATTTTCTAAACTGAGTGGCAAAATTATATGTATTAGTACTCTTTCTGTTTAATAACAAAAGCATATGAAGCTATAAATGTACCTGGGAAAACCCTATGCATTTTGATCTGTTTAGTTTTAGTTTTGCTTTAAAAACCATTTTTAAGTTAATAATAGTTATAAATTCATTTCATTCAAACTACATTCTAGGTTTTGTTGTGTGTGCTTGATGTACTTTAATCAGTTCATAGGTCCATTTAACAGATGATAGGAGAATTTAGGTGAAGAAAAGTTGAATAACTTGGCCTAGTTTGTTACTAGAAGTAATGTTCCTGGAATTTTAAGCTAAGCTGTTTTCATATATTTGCCAGAATGCTCTTTTTTAGAAAGGGCTTGTCACCCAGGAATAAACATTGTTTTGTTTCCTTATTATTCATTTGTTTATCCATTTATTTGTGTGTTTATCTGTGCAGGATTTAAAATGAATGTATTTTAAGCATGATGTTTGATAAGTTTTGATAACTACATAAATAAATATAACCACCATCTCATCCAATCCTGATGGAATATGGAAATTCCCATCAACCCAAGTATTCCATTGAACACTTCTCTGGCAGTTCCCATACCCCAATCACTGTTCTGATTTATATCAGCCAAGAATTTTATGTGTTCAAAGACTTTATGCAGTTGAATATCTGTCTGACTTCTTTAGCTAAACATAAACCTTGTCATTCCTACATTTGGTTGCATTTATCTGTAGTTCATTGCTTTTTAAAAAACTTAGGAGTAATGTATGTATGGATATATCACAGTTTTGTCTTTCCCATTACCTCTTGAGGGACAGTTAAGTCATTTCCAATTTATAACTAGTAGGAATAGAGTCTTTCAGGACATATGTTTTCATTTCTCTTGAGTAACTACCTAAGAGTAGAATTGCTGTGTTACAAGGCAGGCTTATTTTTAACCTTATTGAAAAAAACCTGATTTTGAAAGTGGTTGCTACATTTGTAACTCCCACCAAAAAAATCATGAGCTTCTTTGTTCTGTTTCCTTAAGAACGTTTTGAAGTGGTATCTAGTAGTGTGAATTTGCTATTTTCTGATGTCTGACAATGACAATCTTTTTAAACTGTGCTTGTTAGCTATTCTTTTGTTTTATTTTATAAAGTTCACAAGCATTTTCCAATTTTGGATTTTTGTCTTTTTTTGAACTATAGGAGTTGTCAATATATTCTGATAAAAGTCCATCAGATGTAATTACAGAAATGTTTTCCTCTCAGTTTGTATTTTACAGATTCATTTCCTTAATGATTTGTTTGAAAGAGCAGATATATTTCATTTTGATGTAGTCTAGTTTATCATCTTTTCCTTTTCTTCTTAGTGTTTTGTCTTATCTAAAAAAAAAACCTCTATTCCAAGGTTGCATCATATTTTTCTGTATTTTGTTTAAAAAGCTTCATACTTTTAGCTTTTATGTTTATGCATATCCATGATCAATATCAAATTAATGTTTATGTATGTTGTCAGGTAGAGGATTGAGGTTCATTTCTTTCTTTAATTTTTAAATTTAACCTTTATTATTTTTTCCATTATCATTTAGTCCCCTTAGACTCCCTTACCCCCAGCAATCACCACACTGTTGTCCATGTCCATGAGTCCTTTTTCCTTTTTTGCTCAATCCCTTTACCCACTAACCTCCCCCCACCCCACTAGCTGTCATGTTTTCTCCATCTATCATTCTGTCCCTGTTTTGCTAGTTAGTTCAGTTAAGGATGCGAATATTAGCCATATCAGGCCACAGACTCCGTGGACTTGTGCCCCATATATTTGAAAAATATTTTGGTTTCTTAAGTGTTGCTATCAAGATAAGATGAATCTTAAGTCACCAGTGACGTTCTTTGTAACCATTGCGAGAAGGAATGTGTGGGAATAAACCTAACTTAGATGAATTTAGTGCTGAGAGATGGAGTTGGGAGACACCCTAAGCAATAAACATCCCTGAATCGGGAAGCATCTCTGGATAATTTAATAGAAGAGGGTGGAGAGGTTGGTAAAAAAAATTTTGTAAATGCAAGATAGTAACTATTTTTAAGTTTTGAGGGTCAGATAGCCTCTACCTCAATTACTCAACTCAGCTGTTACAGTGTGAAGACAGTAATAGATGGTAAATAAGGAGTGATTGTACCTTTGCTCAATCTTTATTTATAAAAATAAACAGTGGCAGTGGGCCATAGCTTGCTGACCCTGATGTAAAATAATAAATCCTATCTCTTTTTTTAACTTTAGTTCAAATTGGGTATATGACATTTGCCATCCTAAGATGCCTGACTTAAAAGCTTTCAGCCCTAACTGTGGAAAGTATAGCTTCCATGCATGGCATAGCCTCTGCAATCACTAAACCTGCTTTTCCTGCCCTACCACCTACTCCTTTTCAAGTCAATACAGCATGATAATGGCCACAGGAGAAAAGTGTTATTGTGGTTCAGGAAAAGGAGAGGAGTCTGCCCATATAAAAGAGCAATGCCCTGGCAGCGAACAAAAGGCTGCTTTGTTTGCTGTTACACTTCCTGGGTCTCTGAGAGAGATATTTTCTCCCCATTTTATTTCCAGGGGAACAGACTTCTCCATTTAGAAACTGAACAACAGGAGAGGCGCGCATTATTTTCTCAACCCAGATCAATTGTCTTTTTACTTAATGCCAAATCTTTTCTGATAACAGCAAAGATTTTCTGTCAGTTGAATTTTGGGGGGAAGAAGGGTGGTGAGTTTTCAAAGCCTTTCTGTTTTTCTTCAAAAATGTTTCAGCAGAAAATGTAAAGAGTCTGTATTTAGAGCCGCTGGACCAGTGCTGTTTGGGACTCAGACATTGTCCGACACAATGAAATAAATGTAGTGTACAGCTTTGGGGAGTTCTTTTTTTGTAGTCTGAAGTTATGGAAAATAAAAGATATAAAAGGGCAGACTCTGATAATAATTAAACTTTCCCAGAAGCCTACGAGTTCTCCAAAGTCTTTGGCAAACTTTTTTAAAAGGGTCTGATTCAGAAACAGGTGCCAGACCCAGTAATTCAGGAGCATATGCATTATCTCAACCTGGGGAATGGAAATAAAAGAAGCAGCATTAATCAGACCTCTAATCAGTGAGTGATACAATAAGGTTGATCTCACCTTATTTAGCTAGAAGCTCGCAGTGAGGCAGTATCCAGGTAGTCACCATTTTCATACTGATTATATCAGGAAAAATGAGGGTAATGATTCAGATTTGGCAGCTGTGGTGTTCTCTTGTATGAGAAACTAATAAAGGGACACTAAATCTTGATATACTTATCACATTTGGGCTGTCAGGAATATATAATCTTCTCCAAAGTTTCTTGGATTTGTTCAGTACAGCATATTTCATCAGGAAGAAAAGTCCCCCACACCCCACCTTTTAGAACATTGCCTGAAGAAACAAACCTACATCTTCCTAGAAAAGCAAGTCCCTTGTTATGTGAACAATATACTTACTAAAGGGTTTTGTAAAACATGTGCAAACACACATTATCTACACACTGATGTCCAAATTTAATTTACTTAGAAATGAAGCACCTTCAGATTTGTGGAAATCTTTGCAGTAAATATACTGATGCATAAAATTATGTTTTAAATCTATTACCTGTTGTCATTTGCATTCTTAGATTATGTTTAAAGAGTGGGACAACAGATAGCAAAGAATACTTTATATCTAAGGTACAAAACAGAAACATGGAAGTGAGTGTGTGTGTGCGTGCATGTGCACAGTGTTCAGGAAATTTATGGGTAATGCTGAAACTGATGCAGGCAAATACAGTCAAGTTTACATTTGCTAGGAATTGCCTTGGTTTATGAAAGACTGGGCAAGGCACACGAGTCTGAGGAAAGGTGGGTACTCTCACTGTTGATATGCTTATGGAGGGATTCTTTGGGATGCTAATGGTCAATCTTGTAACAACAAGAACAGAATGGAGTAATTAACTGTACTTTTTATTTTCTTTCCTCTGTTTCAGGACATCTGGACACAGAGCCTCTCACTGTGTTAGAGCTATTTTATCATTGCAAGTTGTCTCCCAGAGGTAAGACTCTTCACTAAAGGCCTTAGGTATCTTGTAATGTACACCCTCATCCCAAGCATCCAGTGGTCCTTTGCTCTCCTGCTTTTGAGGATAAAACAGCCCAGCATTTTTTATATCTTATGTTAGTTAATGTGTGACCATTTGCATGAACATATATGCATGTTATGTACACTTTTTTAGAACAAACTTTTAAAGATATAGACTTCCAGATTTGGAAGGAATCTGGCAAGTATCAATGTAACCTCTGGACAGAGAATGTGTGGCAATTGGGAAAAATACTCCTCTTTGGATCAATAAACTTCACTTTGAGATTTACCACCCTCTTCCCCCATCAATAGTTTAGACAACAAACTAAATACTTGAATCTAGAGTTTTCATTTGGAAATGGAGGACATTTTTGGTGTTGTGTATTATACTAGATTATTGTAAACATAAATCAGATTATGAGATTGAAAAAATCTTCATAATGCATAATATAATGGGCTACAAGAATTTTCATTGGAATCAGGCACCTTGCTCACTTAACATACTTCATTGGCTATCTTCCTAGTTCACAGAAGTGCCAAGACTAATTTTAGGGCCCTGAAAAGCATTTTGTTTTGTTTTCCTGCAAAGTCCTCTTCTCAGGGTGTTTTGTGTTGTTTTTCTACAAAACACTCCTCACAGATACCTGCTCACTTCCTCTAGGTGTCTACACAAAGCCAGCCCTCACCAACTTAGCTAAAATGACTTCCTTTTTTCGAACTTTATTATTTTCAATTCCTTTGTGCTGCTTTATTTTTCTTCCTAACACTTGTCATCACGTGATATATTATATATTTGAGTCTTTCCATTTATCTTCGAAAACTTGGGTCCTTTTTGTTTACTGCTGTAACTTCTATTCTGATGAATCCCATGAAAATACATCCAGTAAATACCTGCCTGTTAAATGAAATATATAATGGTGTATTCATAATATAGTAAAGGTAATCATAATTGAAAAGGGTGACTCCAGTATAAAAATTAAAATTTCAGTTTTTACTGCTGTGGGAGAAAACCTGGTTTTATGCTTAAAAGAATCTATAGCCCTGTTTACATCAAAGTGCTTATTCTGGCAACATGTAGGGTTGGGCTTAAGTTTATAGATATTTGACCTCTTTCTGTCAGCTGCAATGCCAAGTGTCTAAGGAAATGTTTACCATGTATTAGCTTGCAGCTCACAGATTTATCCAGGTCTTAGAATTACATGTTTATTATTTTTTAAACAGAAGATATGTTATAAGAATCAGTAGAGATGTGTCTGAGTGTACAGTACTTTCAGTATGTAAGTCATCCTTGGGGTATCATACTCTTGTATTGTTTCATGAGTACCAGGGGCATGGCCACCATGTACCCAGACGAAAAAGAGAATTCAGCCTTCTGTTCCTGTGATGAAGGGCATATGTATCATTAATCTCTATGTTCTATCACTACACTCTCTTAGTCTGTAGAACTGGAAACTTTTGTATGAAAATATCACTAAATACTTTTTAATTTAAAAAATGAGTTTATTCCTTATTAATTTGCAATATGGGAAAAGTAGAGACCTCAACTGTCAGTTCAAATTTAGGAAGAAAGGAAATATTGTGGTTATTATCCCCAGTGCTGAGTTAAATGGCATAATAAGGTAAGCCCAGTATGCTTTACCTGAAAGTAGGTTGTTAAGTAATACCCAAAGAACACAATGGAGCTTGAACAATTCATCTCTATCAATTGTTTTTATTCTTGTTTTTGTTGGGTAGCATACACGGTTCATCTGATATTTATTGAATTATTTTCCCAACATCTTTTCTGCATTATGGATAAGGGCTAGTGGCATTTCCTCTTCCCAAGGAAATAAGAAAGAGGGCATAGCATCCAGAACAGTTAGAATGGCAGGTGTGTGTGTGTGTGCATGTATCAGTGACACTAAGTATTTGAAACAGACTGTGAATACAACAATAAAGAATAGTCATGTAGAGTTTAACTTGGATATTGAGACTTAAAAGGAAATATGACTTGTTATCCTTGGGAGGTAAGTTTATCCTGAGAGCAGTGTTTACTGACTTAGGTAAAAATCATCTGCTTGTTGCTTTTGAGGTCAACTCAACTTTCTATGAATCAGTCTCTATTGTTTCAATACAGGGCTTTAAAAAATGTGCCTAATAAAGTTTGGAATGTATCATGGAAGGTAGGGTCATTTTCCTTCTGACACAGTAATCAGCTATGAATATTAACAAAATAATAGCTGTAAGTACTTATAAAGCATTTCTATATTCATGGTAATTTGACATCTGTAACACAGAGTTTATCTCTAAAAATACAGATTCTATTAAAATAAGGACATCATAAATTAAATATTTTTTAAATTCTAGAATAAGTAATGTTAGGAACAACAAATATTTATACTAGTCAACTTTCTAAGGCATTTGAATTTTTTCTTTATCCTTTCTCATAACATCCCTAGGAGATAGTACTATGCTGTGATGAACTGTATCCTTCCCATTTGACAGCTGCAAATACAGAGGCACACAGAGGGGAAAGAAAATTATACAGAGACTACTCAGAAACTGAGTCAAACAGTAATATGAAAGTTTTGCTATGTTTGATAGGCAAGTTTTTGTGTACAGTTACAACTCATCCATTTTTTTCTACATTCTAAGCTGGCCCTGCTCTATTTTAAGGGATAGATATAAGGAGGCTGTTGTTTTTAATACAATTTTGTTTTGTTTGATACTGATGTGTTTAATCATTATTGCTGCTGGCTATTGTTCCTTTTCATGTATTTTAATACTTTAATCAATGGGAATTTTATTGGTACTTGTGTCCTGAGGCTATTGAAAGTGGAAGGTGCAATTTTATAAATATACAATTGAAATAAGAAAAAATAAAACAGATGGGCATGGAGACCATGGTGGTAATAAAGTGATAAAGTCCTTCAGGAGCTAAAGAGGTAGCATTCTTTCCAGGTGAGTGTTTGCACTAGACTCAGTGAGTTAAAGAAGTTGGTTTAGCTTGTGTTCACTGCATTTTTTTCACCTAAAATTTATTTATCTCCTCAATGTCTTTTAAGATCATTTCAAGTCCAAAATTCCATATGAGACATTAATCTGAATAATAGTTATGTTTTGAATATGTTGATTATATTTTATAAATATAAGCACTAAGCTGTATTTTGTACTTGATTATATAAAATGTATTGACAACCTTTTTGCTGGCTTATCATTTCCTCTATTTGTTTTGTATCTAACTGAAAATTTTATCCTTTCTATATGTTTGTCTCCTCTCGCTCAAGTAGATTTCAGAGTCCTGAGGACAGATGTCATATCAGATGCTTCTTTGATATCTCCCCTGGGAAATTATACACCTTAATTCTGATAGCTTCTTTATATATACCTGTGGAAACCAGAATATAAATCCAATATTTTAAAAAGCCTAAATTATTTATTCACCATTTAATTTTTTCTATTCTTTAGTAACCTGTTCCATAAGCATAGAAAAGTCAGTCTTCCATCTGTACTTCAACCTTCCTGCCACACTTTGCTCAGACTGAATTCCCATAGTCATATTCTAATCAAGATGATACCAAAGTCACAATTTATCACTTCTGCCCTATTACCACAGTAAAGAGGTCTGAGGGGGTACTGAAGAAAATGATTTCCCAATATTAATTATATCAAATGCTGAAATAATCAGGGAGATTCTATAATCTAACTACTGGTACCTGAAAAAAAGGTATGAACAACCATTGATTTACTAAATTTTAGTGGGCTTTCTTGCTCCAACTCATGGAAGAAAAAAAAAAGAAGCTTAATGATCTCTTAGGACTCTTTAACAATAAGGCTTATCTGATTTCTTCATAATCATTAAATTGATGGAAGTGGATGGGTAAATGTTCAGTGGAAGTGACCTTCAGATGAAGAAGGAAGTTTCCACTCTTTCCCAATCATGCTGAAAGTTGCATTTTTTTAATTACTCTACTTAGAGCAGCAGGATCAAAGTGATCATCACCAGTAGGTACTTAGACAAGAGTGAGAGGTTCGATGTGGACTGCTCTATTAAAACATCCCCTTCTAAACAGGGCTTCCTGGAGCTTAAGTGCCCATTGCTGCAGAAGTCAGGGTACCATTTGTGAGTGCACAGCAAAGCTCACAGCTCTGTCTAATGAGAGGAACTGCATCAAGTAGGCATCCTTAAATAGATGAAAGATCCGTGGCATCTAATGGACAATTAGTTAACTTCATTCTTCAGGTTTTTAAGCATCTGATAAATGGAGTAATAAAGAAAAATATTCCAAGTGAAACAATAAAGGAAATTAAAAGCAGTCTAAAAGGAAATGACTTCTAGGTTTTATATATTTCCCACACTATCCTGTATTTGAAAGTAAAACAACTAGTGTATGAAGTTTGCTATTTTTTCCTTTGTTTACAATTGTGAGGACTATGGACAATGCCATTATACTGGTTAGAACATATGCTAGGCTAGGTTTTTGAAATGCACATTAAAATAAGTGAGTGAATTCCATACATTGTCAAATTTAATAAAATAATATTTAATAATACTTAATCTGGAATGGATCTTAAAGTTACCTGTTCAGTTTTGTTATTCAACAGATGATGGAACTAAGGCCCAAAGTAGTAAGTTTTTTTCTAGAAGTCAGTTCTAAAATGCATGTTTGAAGATTTTTTCAAGCTTAGTAGTTGTCTCTCCATCCCAATGTTCCATTTAAGGGTGTAGGGAAGACAGATGGTGTTGTAAATTTAGTCTATGTAAATTTGTTTATATTATTTTAAGATAAAATATAATCAATGAGTTCTAATTTCTTGCTTCACACTGTATGAGCTTGCCTATGCAGCCTATGAAAAAGATATGGAACCTATGTATACCCCCTCTTGAGGAATGCATATCTAGTTGGTGGAGAGAGATTTGGGTACAAAATGATAGAATGCAGTATATGAAGAAGGACCAAAATCAGCAGTAAGTGCTCTCAGTGTCCCAGAAAGGTCACAGTGACATTTGAGTTAGCCCAGCTGGGAAGACTCAGAAGAAACTAAGGAAAGTTCTAACTGGCCAAAGGACAGGAGGACGCATGTCATTGCAGAATTAGAATCTAAGAGTGTGTGGTTTCAACTTACAGATTTAAATGCAGAATATTTTTTAATTGTTTCCATTTATGTGGGGGACAGTTAGTAGAGCTGCTTTCCTTATTTAGAGAATTGAGGTTCGATTTACTGAATACAACATTGAATACAGTCAATGCTATTGTTCTGTTCCTTATCTACTTGCATCCTTAACACAACCCCATGATTTGGGAACACTCCTTTTCCCTACATTATAGATGAGGAAATTGAGGAACAGAGAAAACTAGATTGATTCCAACAGTGTGTGGGTCAGAACCATGGACTCTCAACTATTAATTTTTATTCAGAAAATTCACAAATATAAAAATATATACATTGCTTACAGAGCTAAGAGTAAAAAATTAAATACAAATTTGTCTCTTATCATTATGCTGGATTTGTGTGTGTGTGTGTGTGTGTGTGTGTGTGTGTGTGAACAGAACAGATTCCAAAAGAAATCAAATTTTACTGAAGATTTTCAGATCCTAATACTAATTTACTCTATTAATGTCTCCTTTCAGTTCAGCTCCAGAGGTTGATATCGATGGTGGCTGCTTCTGAATCTGGAGACGTGAATAAGCCCTGGAGAACAGTGCCTGTCATTAAAAAGTTGCCATCTGTCTTTTTTTGATATCCGCTGTGCTGCAGTAAGTCACAGAATTTCCCTATCCTTTCAATGACAGCTCACGGTAAGATAAACTCGCCATGATAAGATAAATGGCAACTTTTTAATGAAAACCACTATGTGTGAGCTGCTTGGTTAGGTTACAGTTCCTCAAAGTGCATCTCATACCTTATTCCCTAATATCAAAACCAATGACCTATTCTTCAAAGGATTTTCTTTTCAGTTCCATACCTACATGATTTACAAAGTTCCCTTTGCCTTTTTTCTTATATCCTCCCAGAATGAGATCTTAAATGACCCCATAAACTTAACTTCGTATACCACATTTTTTTGGAAGTGTTTGTTTAGAAGACAAAGATAGATTTTCACTATTTTGAAAATCATGTTTGAGGAAAGTTGGCAAAGTATGTGAAACAAGCAATTTTTATGTATTTGAATTACCTCTTTCCCTATAAAGATAAAGGTACTTTGATTAGTGGGAAGAGTTAGACTTAGAGCTAATTCTAATCCATCATAAGTATTCTGTAGCTGGATGGATCATGTTATCTCCAAGTCTCTGGCCACCCACCTGTCAGGTGGGAATGTTCAGCACAACTCAGTTTAAACCTGATATTGATGCCACATCAATGTGGGGTGCCAACTTGCCACAGAGATACCTCCTTAAGGTATCCATTCTTATTGTTCCCAGATCCCTGTACATTTTTTAGATTAGAAGGTTAAAAGTGACATCATGTGATATTTATAGGACCTTATACAATAGTTAAGACAGATTAGAAAACAATTATTAATTTTCAAACTTACTATAGTAAAAGCATAGCAAAAAATATAAGTAAACCTATAAATGTTTTTCTTGTGGCCATCAAAAACCATATCTAATTTACAAAATGCTTTTATTTACCTCAGACATACAAGTCTAGGGATCAAAACAAAATGTTTTTTCACTATGAATTTCACAAGGCTTCGAGGTCATCACTGTGAACATAGATTTCTAGGTTTCCACAGGTGGAGATGGAAAAGGAATAGATTCACTGACTCAGTTTGAGCTGAACCAAACACATGGAATTAAATTTATTTTCTCAATTTTTTTTAAGATTTTATTTATTTATTTTTGGAGAGAGAAGGGAGGGAGATAGAGAGAGAGAGAAACATCAACGTGCGGTTGCTGGGGGTCATGGCCTGCAACCCAGGCATGTACCCTGGCTGGGAATCGAACCTGCGACACTTTGGTTCACAAGCCCGCGCTCAATCCACTGAGCTATGCCAGCCAGGTATTTTCTCAATATTTTAATTAAATTACTACATAGGTATATATTGCTATTTGCTACTTTCCCCCTAAAATTTAGATGTTTTGTTTAAATGAGAAAATGATTACATTCATATTTTTACTTATCAAAGTTTGATTAAGTCAACTTTTTAAATACTTGGTTTACTAAGAAAATTCCTTATATAGTGAGTGACTAAATGATGACTATCTATATATATGTGTGTGTACATATGTATGCATATTATATATATTCACTCAATAATTATTTATTGCTCACCTATCATATAACAGGCTCTAATCTTGGGAATGAAGATTCAGTGTTGAATAAAAGCCTCTGCTCCTATGATGAAAACCATTACACTTGAGAGTTGTGGGGGTCAATCAGTAATCAATGCTATGGATATAAAGAGCAATAAAGTCAGAAGAGCAGAAAGTAGAATAGCAAGTGTTACAGGAGTGGTAATGGATGGTTTGACTCTATCATCACTGAAGATGCCATTTGTGTTAATATGTAATGGTAAGGGGACATCTAGGGAGGGTAATTCCAGACAAAGGGCTCAGAAAATGCACATAGTAAGGGGCTTCACAGTAAGGTGGGAGGGAATACTTTGAGCTGGAACATTGCCAATAAGAGGCAAAGCCTTAGGAAATTAAGTTTGAGAAGTAGTCAAGAGTGAGATAATATAGAGCCACTGAGGCCAAAGCAAGTTTAGAATTATTCTAAGCATGGCTGAAAGCCATTGAGGGATTTTAAACACGAGCATCGCATGATCTTAAGTAAAAAGAAATTACTCTGATCCTGGTGTGGGGAATGGACAATACCCGTGCAAGTGGAGACACAGTAAGGGAGAATGGCACGTGGTCTGAACAATGAGAGTGATTTATTCAGAGGTCGTAGTGGTAAACGTGGAAGAAACTGATAAATATGATGAAAGTTCTGAGACCGGTGTCATCAACTAAGTATGTTAGTGGGTGAGACAATGAGGGAAGTGGTGTGAGGAAACAGAAGAATTAAGGATAACACTTGGGTTTTGGATCTGGGCAACTACTTGGGATGGGAAAGTCTGGAGAACAAAATGTGTATTTGTAGAAAATATCTTTTTGTTTGTATTTTATTTACTTACATGTGGAATTTGAGATGCTTGAATAGCTGAACAAATAGCAATGTTAATTAGGCAATTGAATATATGAGTTTGAAGTTTAGGGGAGATCTAAAGGTCAGCAATAGAAATGTTTGTGTCAGAAGCATGTCTTTGGTAGTTAAACGATACAAAATTGGATGGATTCACCTAGGAAATGTATCTAAATAAAGGGCACGTATAAGTCTGAAGAGAAGAGGGAGCAACTAATGTTGACTAAGTCAGAACAGCCAATGAGCCAGATTGGTGTGCTTTCAAACAGCTTGAAAACAAATTAATACATAAAAGAGTAGTTAATTATGTAAAATAATATTGAAAAATCAAATGGAAGAGTGAAAACTGACCTTTGAACTTGGCGAGTAGTTACTTATACAGAATGGACACACATTCATACATGCACATGCACACATGAAACAATTAAAATCATTTATGACTCTAAATTATAGTGCTTGCTGCATAACTGTAGTCATGAAGAAGTCAAATGCTAGCTCCTTGTGTGCTTGATGCACTGAATGACCTGACTTACACCACTTTCTGCTGTATCTATGCTGATGGTTATACTTTTACAGACATCTACAAAGACTGCCTACCCTGTAATGTTGTTTAAGTAGATTAAGTTATATTTCATGCGATTAGACCCACTAGATAACCTTGTAAATCTTTCCAAACAACCATATTTTAACTGATGGAAGAAGTAAACAAAGTGAAACTTATCCTTAAAAATGCTACATGCAGTAGGGAAAGTAACAGTTTTTTACCTTTTTTCCCCAAATAGCATATGTGTTTGTAATAAAAGGGATGAGGAAGCAGACCAAATTCAGGAATTTTTATTTATTTAAATTTTTATCAAATATGTTGTTTACTCATTCTTTGCAGGTTATCTTGCATTTCATAATGATGGGTTCTGAACATTAATAAGAGAAAATTAAAAGATGCAGTTAAAAATGATCTTATATTTCTCTGTAGTTGACCAGTATATATTGATCAATCTACTTTATCAGTAGCTTTTCTAGTTAGTAGTTAGAATTTTACTATATAATTTAATTTTGGAGATGCCTTCAAAAAAGCCAATTCAAAAAAGCTACCTTCAAACAGCCAATTCTTAGTAGATGTCTCTGTAAAGAAAGGAGGGTTTAAATAATAATCCTAAATGCAAAATTTGCAAATGATAAACAATTGTGCTAAAAATAGCAGATACAAACTTTTGAACATTTGAAGTATTGTTTTCTGGTATTGCTTTCTAGCTCTTTCTGTCTCCTTTCTTTCATTTCCTTACTCTCTTTTTAATTTTTTGAGGGTGCCCCTGGCACAGTACTCAAGAGCAGCTGGTCCTCCAGCAGTTACGTGGCTGCTGTGGTGTGGCTATAGCCTGCCTCTGCCTGGAGTCAGCAGTGTCCATTAACTGCATCAGCTGAAACCTGTGTGCTCCCTCCGTGAACCAGTATCACTGTATCACACCAATCTTTTTTAATTTTTGAGAGGTTTATGAGAATGGGGTGAAATCTATGCTTCTTTCCCACAGGAAAATAATGTATACTCACAAATTCAAAAACATTCTGCATGTGTTCTCACGTGTATAAGAACCTCTGGACAAGAAGGCAGACAGGTTTAATGTTTATGACTTCAGATGCCATGGAGAGGGGTGCAGGAGCACAGGCAGGGAAAGAGAGGTTTATATCCTAATGCAGTTGAATGAAAATCTGTTCTTCTGCACAAATCGGTAGAGCAAAAAGATGGCTTCATAAACTGTAGGAGTTACCAGCAAGCTATGCATGTGCTGGAAGAACAGAGACCCAACTCACACTGATTTATACAGAGAGCCTTTGTTTGGTCAGGTGTGAATTTGTTCTTTGTTTTTAATAATACAATAGATGCCTCTGGTGGCATTTGGTAGTCACTCCTGGATCAAGGAAGGGATTAGTTTCAGTCAATAGAGAGTACGCTACCCCCTTGGCCATCAGAGGCTTCTGTGGCAGTGCTGTGCAAAAGCAAGTTCTTAGGAGGTCTTCTCTTCAACTGTGCTTAATTAAGCATGGTTCAAGAACACAACCAAAAGTCTGATCATCTTCTATATCAGTATCTCAGATCTCATTGTACGCATTGATCTTCCTTTGTATTTAGAATTCACCAAATGATATAAATTCTTAATCCTTAGGACACAATCATGGCATGCTATAGATGCTTACTACCTGATAATTCATCTTTTAAACATTTTTTATAACCGTCAGGCTAACATCAAAGAGAAAATTAGCTGTTTTACCATAAATTATTTAAATTACCCTAAAGCAAAAACTGATATAAATCACATATTTAAAACAACATTTCTGACTATTTTTCACAGCTGTGTCCCATAGCAGGAGTGACAAACACATGATGGATTTTGATGAACAGTTGGAGTCTCTTGAATAGAATGGTGAGGTACTTTAAAATTTTTTTTTGAATTGCAAATACCTGTGTTATGTAAGGGAGACAGTAACTTGCAAGTAAAATTTTAGGTGCTACTTTTGGGTAAGAACAATGGGAACATAATTTTTTATATTTCAAGCAATTATATTTTTCAAGGCTAGATAGTTGTGGGCTGAATGAATGGATGGATGACTCTCTGGGATAACTGGATACTAGCTTATTAAATATTCATGCAGTTAATGTTACTTTTACTTTGTCAAAGGATACAGGGCACTTTTAATTCCATCAAAGTTTTTTTTTATTTAATGCATTATTTACTAGTTCAGAAGAGAACTGGAAAAGAGGCTATGAGTGACAGGGGAAATTATTTTCTCATTAACACAGCAATGATAACAGTCCCTGACAAAATAGAACAAAACAAAAATACACATATTGAGAGTGTTTTCTTATGAAAGGTGGTGCTTTTAAGGGAAGATAGATACATTATTATTTAGTCCTATTGAAACTGTTATTCACAAAGAAATGTGAAGCCTGGGTGGCAGGTCTTTTCTCTCAGTCGCAGAGGTGTACCCACTGCCTCCTCATTCATGCCACTGCTTTCTATCACCAAATAAACGCAGCGTCATTTCAGATAGAACTGATGTTAATAAAATTAGTTGGTCACACATTGGAGCATTTATTGAGACCTTCTGCCTCTGCATTTCCAGATCACAGTCGAGGAAGAAAACAACCTGTAGGCCAATGAGAAAGTGCCTCAAAAGCTGCAAGGGCAGCACATTTTTTTCTAATATCATCTCTTCTGGGAAACATTACCCTCCTGTGCTCTTCCAGACCATTGATTCCATTCTGAACCCATAAAAAAGAGATTATAAATCAAGAGAAGGAGGTACTGGTAGAATACTGTGAATGGTTTATAAGTTATTTTGTGAACAAAATTGAGACCATTAGAGCTGCTGAGAAGCCTTCTACCTCTAATCATATTTTCCATTAACGAAGTCTTCGCCCACTCCAGAAAGATTTTTATAGCAGTATCATACGGTAGAATTCTAAAACACCAAAAAGGCAGTGCTTAACAGGTGCTACCTACTTCATATATCTTGTCAAAGTGTCAATACCCAATATGGGTATCCCTATATTGGGATATATTGGGAGGGTACCCCTTCCTCTTGACATTTTCCCAGGAAATGAACCACTAATTAGATCTCTATAATAACCAAAAAAAAACTGATATAATAAAAGTGATACAAGATTAAAAGGTAGTAGACTGTGGATTAAGTCTTAATTCCACTTCAAGTTATTTGTACAGTCTTAGGAAAAACTGCTTAACAAAATGGAGCCTCATTTTCTTGAAAGTACAAAGCTGAAGATGAAACCATAGGTATCTCATAAGATGCTACAGAGCAAAAAAAAATGAGATTGCAAAGTGGAATTATTTTTAAAAATAAAAACACTTTTGAGTATATGAGTAAAAACAAAATATTATATTCATCAGGTCTGTTATCTGGTTATATTTTCATTATTATTTCTATAGTGTTCTGAATTTCCATTTTCTTATCCTCATGAATTCTATGCATATACTGAGACTATATTTTTTGTTTCTAGGTTTTCATAGACTTGAGCTGTTCCCACAGCCTAGTGGCCATTCATCCTCTTCTGGGTAATAGTTCTCCAATCTCTGTCTAGGACCATGCTCTTCTTAACCATGCGTCCATATTACTTCATATGTTTCTGAAGGTCTTGACTGTACCTCAGTGGCAGATGACATGTATAAATCAATCAGTGTTGTGTTTATTTGGCTTCAGATAGGTGATTCAAGGATTGGCCTTTAATGAAACTTGAGCAGGAAATGCTCTTACTCTTTCTCACTTGATGTAACTGGGAAAGATGTAGCCCTGAGAACTACCAGCAGCCATCTCGTGACTATGTCAGGGAATAAAGTCTTCAGGGATGCTGCAGACCTACTGCATGAAAAATGAAAGCAGGTTTGGATGAGATTGTTTAAAACTCCATGTCAAGCTGGGACTGAATCCATATCTACCGTGTACTCTTTAGTTACATGTCCTCCAGTAAATGTCCTCCCTTCCCCTCAGTCAATTTTGATTATGTGTTTTTGTCATGTGCAAAGTAACTCAAATAAATATAAACATAAACATAAAATAGTTATAATTTTCTGAATTATATTCTTGAAATCTAAATTTTCAGTGTTTCTGTGTGTTTTTAGGCATTCTCAGAAGACCTTTATGCCTTTATACCTTAACCCTCTCACCCAGCTCTCTGAGATAGTTAGTTTTATTCTTACTTTAAAGATGAGGGACTTGGGAGATAAGTAGTCACACAACTAGAAAGGGGAGGAGTCAGTATACAGTTATAGTCTGTCAATAGAACCATACTTTTTACTCAGTAAGGGTTCCATTTTTTTATGGAAAAATTCTTCACAACACATAATCAAGAGGCAAGAATATTGAAATTCTTGGACAGTCTTGGGAGTTTTAACTAGATGAGCTTTTCCCTTGAACATGCCTTCTTTATGGGAATCTGTGGAAACCAGGAAAAGAAAGACTCAATGAGGGGTGCAAAATTGTCTTTACAATAGAAATTAAGGTAGTGGGAAACTAAAGTAAAATCAAAGATTTCCATGGTGGCAAAAAGAGAGAAAACTTTTCCTCTGACTGCATCCAGGAATTCCACTAAACATAGCTTGCCTGCAAATGGAGTATGAAGTTTCAGAACTTAAACAGTTCCAGAGTGTTTTCTGCCATAGTTTCTACCCAGCTACCTTGACTATGAGTAGTTCCCTGCTCAACCCTGCTGATGCAGGAGATACTGTGGTAGAAAACACTGAAGGGGAATAGAGGGAGAGCTGCCTAATGCTAGGTGTTCACACTTGTTCTGGTGGAAACTTAAAAATATGGAAGAGAGTGTGTTATAATAAAAAAAGCACTGTAGTTCTGATTCTTGAGGACTTTAAAAATACCTGGAACTTTATGTTACTGAATTAGACCATTTTCAGCAAAGTTTGGGGACTTATTTTATTCTGGGCACACCATCTGCAATCATGGCTGAGCTCTCCTAATAGTTATAAATGTGCGGCATAGTCCGATAGGGTTCACTTCTTTGTTCCTAGGTGGTTACATATCATCACTCAAAGGAATCACTTAAGATAACATTGATGTATGAATTATTTTCCCTGACCAAAAGGAAACTCTTTCCAGTCAATTGACACTCAGTCTTGAGTGTCTGAATGTCTCACAGTTAAATTATTAGAAAATGACATTGAAACTAGGGAAGGTTTTTTTTTTCTTTACCTATCTTCTGAGTAACTTTAGTACACAGAGGAATGTATTTTCAGCTACTCATTAAATTTGAAATAAATACTTAAGAATTTTCATTTAAAATTCAGAATAATTTTCAATGTCAAATTCTAATTTCAAATGTCATTGCTACTCCATTTTCAATATCAATAGCAGTTCTCACCCCCTTCCTTTCTGGATCACAAAACCAATGCTGCCTTCAAAGGGAGAACGAGGCACTAATTCTCATCCCCATTGTATCTTGGCTGGAGCGCTACAGCACATTGTAGGCTTTCCTGACTGTTTATTTAGGCAATAAATCTTGTCATTGCATGCACTGTATTTGTCAGGTTCAAGACAACTGAATAAAAGCCCAATTGCTATTATAAACATTTAATTGGAAAATCTATAATTAAAGAAGGGCAAATATGTTATTTGACACTGGAAGCTTTGGTGATTTGGAGACACACCAATGTTTAACTGTACTAGTTCAAAGTAATAATTTCAAAGGTGAGATAAGTGGACTGATGAGGCAATGGATCCAAATAGAACAATTCCCCTTGCCCCCCAAGAGACATTGCCTCACATTTTTGGGCCTCATATCTTCGCTTCTACCTAACCACGCTGGTAGGATTCTTATCTCTTAGAAAGAATGAAGGCTGCAGATTCACATGGGAATGGCTTTGGAGATAGGAGGCACTTCAACAAGCATATATTTTGCTCCTTGAATGCTGACCCTGGTTCCCTTGGAATTCTTCATATTAACCCACCCAGTGTTTGTCATCAAAATTAATCAAGAACAGTTACCAAGGGAATCAAACTCTTAACATCTTTCACTCTCCCTAGACTTCTGTCTTTCAAAATGAATATTAAAATGACTGTCAATGATTTAGCGACTCTTAGAAGCCAGGCACTTTACTTAGCGCATCCTTCGCAAGAGCCCCTTAGTATAGGAAAATAAGCACCTCATTTTCAATGTAATTGAATTAGGTATGAGAGTTTATTTTCAGGATCTGAAATTGGTATCAAATGTAGATAGTGTATCTGCAGTCTTTAAAGCTTCACTGTGACCAGATACATAGGTGGAGGTTTGGAACTCCCATTTGCTGAAATCCCGAACAGCCGGGATTGCCCCAGAGGAGCGTGCCTTTAGCTCTCTTTTCTCAAACCACGCGTACTCTCCCTGGGTGACCTCCTGCTTCCTCCTCCAACTGCAGTTTCTAGCTCTTCAACTGCAACTCCCAAATTCTGTCTCTGGCTCTAATCTTTCTCTCTCTTTCAGAATTGTTGCCAATTTTATTTTATTCTTAAAAACCTTTTTTAAAATTTTGAAATAACTTCAGATTTCCAGAAGAGTTTCAAAGATAGTAGAGGAAGGCTCCAGATATTCTTCACCCGGTTTCCCATACTGTTGACATCTTATTAACTATAGTTGAATTACCACAACTAAGAAGTTAGCATTGATCCAACACTATTAACTAAACTAGAAGTTTTATTTGCATTTTATCAGTTTTCTGTTAATGTCTTTTCTCTCTGTAACTCTCTACTCTAGGACACAACATTGCATTTAGTCACCATGCCTGACTCTTTTCGTGTATGACAGTTTCTTGGCGTTTGTTTATCATGACATTCACATTGTTGATCAATTATTGTACTTTTTAGAACTCCTCTCAGTTTTATGTCTAGTGTTTTCTCTTGGCTAGACTGGGTTTATGGATATTTGGAAAAATATCACAGAGATGAAAAAAAATGCCTTTATCATCTCACATTATGTCTTACTATTCATGAAGTTGACGTTGGTCACTTGGTGAAGTAAAATTTACTTTTTTGGATGCTTAATATACATTACACATGTATAGGTTCATGTTATTACCACCACAATAGGATGCAAAAGAGTGCAATCCTCTCAAGAAAATTTCCTCATACTATCACTTTATAACCATCCCATCTCTTCCCCTAACAATCACTGATCTGTCCTCTAATACTATCTATCGCCTGTCTTTTTGAGACTGTTATATATATGGATCAAAGACTATGACAATTGTTAAATTTGGCTTTGAAATCCATTAGTTAGTGAATTTATGTTCATTAAATATTTGTATAAATCCTACAATAAAATTTTATAAATATTTATATACTTTTTAAATCAAGAGAAAAAAGCAGAAGGAAACTATACACGTATTTGTGTATGTATATATGTACATACATAATTGCCTAAATAGTTACTATTACTAGTGCTCTATATTTCTTCACAGATGTAAATTATTATCTAGTATTACTGTGTCACTTTATTTTAGCCTGACAAACTTCGTTTAGTGTTTGGCTTCCAGTAACAAATTCTCTTAGTCTTTTTTTTTTAATACCGAAATACCATTATTTTGCCTTTGTTATTAAAATATAGTTTGTTTTGGTACAGAATTGTTAATCAACACTTTATTTTTTTCTTCCTTTTACTATTTTGTCTATGTTTTTGTACAGGATGGGAGAAAGGTAGGTTTACAGACCTGGCCTGGTGGCTTAGTTGTTTGGAGCATCATCCTATAAACCAAAAGGTTGTAGGTTTGATCCCCAGGCAGGGCATTCACAGGAGGCAACTGATTGGTGTTTCTCTCTCACACTATTTCTCTCTGTCTCTCTAAAAAAAAATTTAAATAAATAAATTAAAATATATCCTCAAGTGTGGATTTAAAAAAGAAAGGTTTACAATTGTTTGTTGGAAAATAACATAATGATTAACAAATATTACAAGAATAAACTGTTTTGTGTACTCACAACTGTAGACCTACTTTTGCCCCACCCTCTATTGACCACTAATTTTGATGAAAAGTCAGCTATTAATCTTATTACATTGTTTTTGTTTATGTAATATGCCATTTGGCTCTGGCTGGTTGCAATATTTTCTCTTCATCTTTGTCTTTCAATAATTTAATTATGATGTGTCTAGGTGTGATTATCTTTGTGTTTATCCTACTTAAAATTCATTGAGCTTCTTTGAGATGGAGAGTTTTTGTTGCTCTTGTCTCTGTTTATTAAGACTTTTGTGCCTTAGGAGAGATGAAGTGGCTGGGTCTAGCTGTCAGTGGACACTGTTTGCTCACCTGTGTCAGCCCCATGAGGGGCTCGGTTTCAGCATTTTCCCAGGATTCTCTGTGAGAGCCTGGTTGGGTTTGTGGAGGAAAAGCCTGCAAGACAGTGTGACTTCTCCTCCCTTTATATTTTTGGTGCCCATCACTTCACATTCTCATGTTAGCCCACACCCGGCTTTTAGAAATTGTTTTAAACCATTAGCTGTAATTTCACACCCATTTTAGGCCACCCATTGTTTTCTGCCCAAGTCAGTGAATGCAGAGGTCCCTTTCTCCCTGCATCAGTCCCTCTTTATTAAAATCTCAACTTACTTGATTGTCTAATAATCTCACTTCTTGATAGGCTAAAGACAAGTTATCAGTGTGTAAGTTATTAATTTCTTTCTTTTACAAGCAAAGAAGTGCTCTTCTTTCTAGTTTTCTATTTTGTTCACCTGCAATTGTCAGTCTATGTCACCAACTTTCTATAGGATTCTACTTTGATGTACCATAAATTCCTCAAATTTAATTCAATTTGATCTTATTTTTGTTATCTACCAAGTGTCTCTCCTTCTACTTTCTTTATTACTCAGATATTGTCATCATCCACCTGGTCCCACAAACCAGAAGTATAGAAGTCCTACCTGCTTTGGATGGTATTTCATTCTCTACAAGACACTAATACTTATTTGGTGATAAATGTGAAGGAACAGAGATGGAAAAGAACCATTTAAGTGTTTCTTTCTTGCATCATATTTTCTACTGTCACTTGGCCCCCACCCCATTACAGAATCAGAATGGAAGGGTACTACCAAAGGGTGTACATACTGAGAGGTACAGAAATGAGACCATTCATACAATAAATCTATCATCCACTTTGAAGTTTGAAAAGCACTGATCTAATTGTAACTTTTATATATTTCTTAAAAGTTCTGCATTGTGATTTGTATTGATTGACCAAGCAGTGTGGAAAAAGACATCAATACTACATGGTGCTGTTTCAAAAGCAGAACTTACAATATAGGTATGACATGAGCCCCTCCAGAGCATCCCATGGAGAGGTTTGCCTGGGTGAGGAGTACCTGGATACACCGTGGGTTATACACCAGAAGAGAAACTCGGTCTCCTTCTCCATTGCATATTTACTGAGGTTTTGGGAGGAGGCAAATATCTCTGATGTGCCCATTCTAACCAAGGAAGATTTACCAGTATCACAAATTAGATTTGAAATAGGATATCTATTAACTTCATTCCCCAGTTAAAATAGAGACATTGATGAGTCATTTTAATATTTTGATAGATGAAAGAAGGTTCATGCCAGGTATCAGAAGAAACTGAATGGGATTGCAATTTTTCTGTGAGCAAGTTATAAATGTTTTCAGTTTATCTTATTTATATCATGCCTTTAGGTCTTAATTTCCTGAATCACATATTGTCACCATCTCACCTGATTTTTTTAATGGTGAAGTATGCAAAGTAATAGTAAATGTCTGAACTAAGACATTGGTGTGTGTGTGTGTGTGTGTGTGTGTGTGTGTGTGTGTGTGTTTCTGTTTCCATTTGCATTCTGATTCTTAAATCTCTTTATTCACTGGGTCATATCAATTACCCAAGTCAAATTACGTGAGATGAAGTGTTCGATATAACAGCAAATAAACTACTAAGTGGAATAGACCACTCACTAATTGAGAGGGTGGATTTAACATCTATTCCTGCCATCTCCAAGTTTCTATGACTTTCCAAATTTTATCTTTTCCATTTTGTTTTATAAGGCATGGTGCAAGGGAAAGACAAAGTTCCTCAGGAGGACACTTGGGATTTTGTTCCCCAAATATCCTACACTCTGTGGGTTTATACAAATAAGTTTTTGTAAATTATAGTTTCATTCCTCTGTTTTCAGAAAAATATTGATATCTTATGATGGTGAAATGAAAAAAGGTATGCAAGAAATTAATTTTAAATAATAATAATAGTTGTACAAGTTCAAGGCACTATTACCATTATTCACAGATCCTATGAGCATATTTCTAAACGTTTGTATAACTCCAAGGTTGAGATTAAGATGTGCTGGAGTTTAAGTGGCAGGGCTTTTCTTTCACATTCTGAGAGCAGCAATAAAATAATTGTTCACCTTACAATTGACAGGATCTTTGTGCACAATGAAATAATTGTGCATCTTACAACTGAGAGTATCTTTGAATCAATAAAAAATAGTATAGTATAATTATGATAAATTCTAGTATTTCAAAGCACAATTTCTCATGAAAGATGTCTTTATAAAAACTGAATGTAAAAAAATTTCTAATTTGAAACAATAAGATAGGAAGCCAAACAAAATTTAAAATAACATCCATCCATGCAAGCAGCCTTCTCATTTTTTGGCAAGTATGATTCAACACATTTAAAAACAAGAAATAAAAGGAAAGGTTGACAACCTCATTTTGTGTTAAAATACTAAAGATCCCATGGTGATAGGTTCTTTAAATATAAAACATCAATATCATGTTTTCACATTGAATATTACTTAAACATATATATATATTTTAGATTTTATTTATTTATTTTGAGAGAGAGACACAGAGAGAGAGAGAGAGAGAGAGAGAGAGAAACATCAATGTGCGGTTGCTGGGGGCCGTGGCCTGCAACCCAGGTATGTGTCCTGGCTGGGAATCGAACCTGCGATGCCTGGTTCGCAGCCCGCACTCAATCCACTGAGCTACCCCAGCCAGGGCCTACTTGAATATATTTTGATTTTATGTTTTCTTTTCATAGGAGCTATTATACAGGGCAAGTATATTATTACCCCTTTTCACAGATAGTGAAACTGAGGCCCCTAAAATGATGTTTTATACCTTCAGTTCATACTGTGTTAATGTGAGTTTAGAATCTAAAACAGGATTTGATTTCTAAATTCAAAAGTCTAAATATTTCTACTAGGCCAGGCATAATTTTCTTGTAGTGGACTCAAAAGACATTAAAAGACTGAATCTGAGGCTTTTTGACTGGTGTCAAAAATAATAATAACTGAAAGTTCAAAGGAAAGGAAGAAACAATATTATTTCATGTAGTTGAAAATGCAGAACTCTCTGTTATCTGCCTCCTTTGCCCCTTCATCTTTCTTTGTATGGAATCAGTTAAAGTCCTTTCCTCCTATTAAGACACTCAGCATCCTTCAATAACTCATAACTATCGATTTTGTACCAATTATTGACCCATACCCACAGAACTGACAAAAATACTAAGAACAAATTCCGCTGATATTTAATAAAATGCCCATTATAAATCAGACCTTGTATTATGTGTTTTATGTAATTTACCTCATTCTATCCATTCAGAAAGCAAGTGCCAGACTAGATTTCAACCCTAGGGTGTATGTCTGGAGAAAGAGTGCTATTTCTACAGCACAATGCTTCTTCTCATTACATTAATGAGAAAATACAAACAAAATATACACCTCATAGATAGTTCAGTCATGAACAGACATTTATTATAAACAACAAAGTTATTATGAAATTAAATAAAAGTTAATATAAAGCTAGTATTGCACAACCCTCTCTATGCAATTTTATCTATGTCTGTAATTTTAACCACCAGAGTGATGGCTTAAAAATTAACCTTCTGGCTAAACTTTAAGATACTGACACTTCTTCAGTCGGATTCCCACCAGTATCCCCCATAAAAATGCATCCTCTTCAGGGTTGTAAATGATATCACTGTTAGAGTTTCTCAAGTCAGATATGAAAAATTCTGTGCCCCTTTCTCTGTCCCTCCTTCCCCTACCTCTCACTGCTCCTGATTTCAATGCAGAGGAATCTAGCCCCCTTGGCAAACTCCATTGCTCACTTCTTGGTTCAGCTCCTCATAATTTCTTACTGGATGACCGAAATCATCTTCTAATGGCTCCCCATGTCTTCAGGCTTGCCTCTTTTCAATCTGTTGCTCAATAGAGCAATGATTGTTTGTCTCTATTAAATGCCTGACTGATCCTGTCACTTCCTAAAACGGGGCCTAGGAGGCCTCCGAATGTGCCTCCCGTGAACCCCATCCCTTGAACCCAGTCATATGTGTACCCATCGTGCTCCAGGCATTCTGAAATAAAGTGTTGGTGCACATTACACAAAATATTCATTGCAAAATCATTGCGTTTAGCAACAATTGGTTCCCTGTCAAAATCTCCTTTGGATACTACCATAATACATGGTGTTCCTACTTTATGTATACTGTATTCTCCCTTCACAAACCCAATGAGGCCAAACTTTCCTCTAAAATTAAAACACATCTTATTTTTATTGGCATATGATGCACATTTATTTTAAGTCATGTTTAACAACATGTTTATGATGAGACTTCTATGTGCTTTCCTTTTCTGGATGCACAGGCATTCTTTTTCTGTGTTTTCTGACCAAGCACTTTCTCTTTCTGTGTTTTTCTGAATGTTTATTTACTTTCAAGATACAGCCCTGCAGCCATGTCATCCAGGCTTCCCTGATCACCCCATCTGTGTACTGTGAGTGGGGCTTTCTTTTTTGGTTATGGTATCACGCCATAACATTTAGGTAATTATCTTACATGTTATCATTTGTCTAATTGTCCTACTTATGCAACATTACGTTTGGTTTTTACAAGGATATGAGCTAAACCATTGGCAGAACTCCAATTTTATTTCCTCATACTTTGGTCTTAGGATGTTGCCTGGTATATAGTAAGTGACTAATGAATATTTATTTCATAAATGGGTACTCAGGGTGCACCCACTCTGTAGGCTGTGTACACCCTCCTCTTGTAGTTGAACCTGGATTGCTCTTTGTACATTCAAGGTCAGCCACCACCTGTGTTTTTTCCAGGATCACACAGCATAAGCTACATAGCGATCTTCAGGCAGCTGCTAATTGTGCTGGACTTGTAGGTGCCCAGGAGAGGCCAAACTGTGATCTAAGGCCAGCTGTTGCTAGTGCCAGGCCTGGGACAATTCACCTCACTGAAGCCTGATGCTGCTTTTTGAGAGAATTTAGGGAAATCTGAGGCATGGGCTAAGAGAACCCATTTGTATGGAAAATCACTGGAAACAGCTTGGGTGGGCCTGACAGTTGAGTGACGCAGGGCCTCAGGGAATCACTTAGATGGGGCAAACAGTGTGAGCCAGGTTGATGGAGTCTCAGATATTGCACCCACCTGCTGGCTCTGAAGCTCTGTTGCGGGGGGCGGGGGGGGGGGACTCAGAAAAGGGACAGTGGTCTTTGCCAGCACTTCTCTCTGGCAGAAAGTTGGCCCCAGCTCTCTCTCTGATGCCAGATGATTTACTTCCTCCCTGTCTGTCTCTGGTGCCTTTTAATCTGCTTTCTTGGTGCTGGAGCTCAGAGGAAGTGAGTCTGAGTGAGTCTGTGCCTGGGGCCTTTAAGAGGAACTGCCTGAGATTACTGCAATTTCTGTCTTCCACAGTGTCAGTCTCCACTAGTTTTCATAGCCAGAAATTATGGGGAGTTATCTTCCTTTAATTGGAACCCTGGGCTGGTGCCCCTGGTGTGGAGCTGGGGCCCCTCACTCCTAAAATATTCCTCCTGATGTTTACTTGCCACATGTGGGTATGGAACCTGCCCATTCTGCATCTCCACCCCTCCTACCAGTTTTGATGTGGCTTCCTCTTTAATTCCTTCATTGTAGGAATGAAGGACTTCCATTAAGCTCAGTTTTTGATGGTTCTAAATGGTGATTGTTCTACAGTTTAGTTGTAATTTTGATGTGGCTGTGCAAGGAGGTAAGCCATATTTACCTATGCCGCCATCTTGACCTGAAGTATTGTGGAAATACTAAATATTTTATCTGATAAGTTCATTATACATGATATAGTTAAATAGTTGGAGGTTCCCCCATGGTTTACAGTTTGAATAATATTTTTACCCCCAAATCAAAAAAAATCTCAACCATTCTTTTCTATTGTATTTTGAATTTTAACTTTTACCTCTATGAATTAATTAAACTGGATTTAACCTTGATAAATGAGAAAAAGAAACATTTACTTTTCTCCATATACTAAGACAATAATTACAACAGCATCAATTAAACAGCTCACCTGCACACACATACATACACTGCATTCTTTTTTGACTTTATTACCTAGTAATTATTTCTGCAATGTTTTTATTAATATGGCTTTGTATATCTTAATATTGTTAGGGTAGAATGAGTTCATATTTTTTTTTCTATTTAAAAATTGATGTAGCTATTTATGGACCTTTATTCTTTTACATAAAATTAAGTATAAATTTGTCAAATTCTTCAAAAAGTCAACTATAATTTATTTTCAGAAGCATTAAATTTATGCATTAATATTTTTAGGTCTGAAGTCACCCTTCCATGAACATCTTATATATCTGCATTTATTTGTCCTTTATAATTTTTAACATATTTTATACATACAAGTATAAAATACAAGTCTTTTCCATACAAGTCTGTGCATTATTTGTTAACTTAATTATCAGCTACTTAATTTTTAAAAAATATTTATTTATTTATTTATTTATTTTTAGAGAGAGGGGAAGGGAAGGAGAAAGAGAGGGAGAGAAATATCAGTGTGTGATTGCCTGTCACACTCCCCCTACTGGGGGCCAGACCTGGCCCACAGCCCAGGCATGTGTCCTGACCAGGAATCAAACCAGTGATCCTTTGGTGTGCAGGCCAGCGCTCAATCCACTGAGCCACACCAGCCAAGGCTATTTTTTATGATACCATCAAGTTAGCTATCCTTGTATTGAAATGTCCTACAGACTTTTACAAAGTGATCTTGTAGTCAGCTACTTATAATACAATGTTTTTTGTTATGTTTCTTTATCCATATACATCTATCTGTCTATCTTTTCACTATTTTAAAGGGCTCTTAAATTTATTTATTATATGTCAGTATATGTATGTATTTTATACATACATATAGATAATTACAAATGAATACAGTTATCTATGTCTCAGAGAAAAAAGGTAAGCTTATCTATGTCTTTATACAGAGAGATTTATACATATATACATGCATATATTAGATAGATTAAATAGATATCTATTATACATCTGTCAGTAGAGATAAGGTTCGTTGTACAGCCTTTTTGCTATTTTATTATACAATGTATTTTCACATATAACCTATTTCGTTGTGGTATGTAGGAGACCATTCTGCATGGAGTGGCCCAGCTCCCAATGGGAGATGCACAGGACCCACACCCACAGATAGGTTCTCCCATGGGGAATCAGGCCTGCAATGTGCCTAGGCCGCTTTGAGCCTTGCTCTTGCTAATAAACTCCCTCACCCTGAATTGAGGACATTTACTGCAAAATAACTTCCTAAAATCCATGCTAAACCTTCCAAGGATGATTGTAACCAGTTCAACCACTTTGGCCTTTTCATTTGCAAATATCCCTCTCCTGTGATGTGATTAGCAGCATTGGCTCCTTTGTTTTCTGTAAAAGGTAACCACCCAAAGAGAACTTTTTCATAGCAAATGAGGACCATCATGTAACGTGCAGAAAAATCCAATAAAGGCCTGTCATGGTGGAGGCAGCGGCTTTTGCTCCCCTTGAGAGAAAAGCCATGCTGTCCCTTTTCCTCCACTGGACTTGGTACTCTGTGTGAATGTCTCATTTCATCCATAATGACTCGGACACTACAGGCTGGTGTCTGCATCATGGTATATTATTTTTAGTATAAAATTGGATTATTTTAGGAAATATATTAAGAATTTTGCAGCTATATCATGGAGTGAAACAGGTCTGTAATTTTCTTTCTCTGAATTATTTTTATCTAATTTTATAAAAATAATATGCTAATCTTGTAAAAGAGATGGACAGCTCTCTGCCTCTTCAGGAACAAGTGAAAGTTACTATTATACAAGTAAGAATTATTATTACTTAAATTGGTAGACTTTACAGTCAGCAGGGCAGGTCCTTTCTGGAGGAAAAATTGATTAAAATGATTATTTTTATAACTCTTAATATATCTAAGTTTTTGTGTTCTTCAAAGTTCACATTTTATATTTTATTATAAAATCATCTACTTTTGTCTTAGTGTGAAAATGTATTGGAATGTCTCTGTTTATAGTAATTTTGAAAATACTTGTTAGTATGATGTGCACATGAAGTTATTCACCATTTTATTTTGTTTTATTTCATTTGCCATCTTATCCCCATTAGTACTTGGCAATGATGTCTATATATTTTAAAAGTATTTTAAAATAACCATTTATGTTTTTAAAATTTTAGTATTTTTATCTTTGTATTGGTTTTTTTCCTTTATCTATATGATTTCCTTTCCTATATTTTCTATGGTTTTTAAATTTAGTTTTACTTTATTTTTAGATTTAATTTTATGAAGCTTATTTATTACTAAACTTATTTTTTTTCTAAAAACTACTAGTGTAGCTCTGCTTTCATAGATTTTAACAGTTACTAATTTCATGTCATTTAGTCCTAACATCTTCACAATTTCCTCATAGTTTAAATTGCTATTTAATTGATAGATTATTTAGTAGTAAGATATCCATCTAAATTCATTTATATGTTTGATGCTACCTTATGCTTACTAATTAACAATGCCATTGCATATCAATCAGAAAACATTTTAATTTCTTTTAGAATTTTTGATGTATCATTTATGTCTGAGGACATGATTACTTATGAATTATCTATATATTATCATTGGAAATAATGAGCAATCTCTTCATTGTATAAAATTTTTATATGCATAAACATGTCCACATAAATACTATGTTGATAAATATGTTATTTTATGTCCAATATAATTTGCAGAATGTTTATGCTTTTTACCTGTATTATTTTAATAATCAATACATTTACTATTTATTTAGTTCAAGATTCTGAAAAGTTTATGACAAAATATCAACTATAATTGCTGATTTGTCTATATTGTCTGCAATTCTGTCAATTTTTTTAGTTTATAACTAAGTTTTTGTTAAATAATATTTATATATCTGTGATGATTACATCTTTTGGTTATATATTTTTATTTTACCAGCATGTAATATCCTTTTATAGATGTATATTCATCCAAAATTTTTGTATTGTCTAACATGCAGAAGGCAATAAAAAGTGCCTATATGGTACTCTAAAGGGACAAAGTGGAAGGCAAAATTGTTGTATTTCAATAGACTCTTTTTCAAAGATAAAGACGTATAATAGTTTGTATGTGAAAAACATGAAGCATATTACTCAGATGAGTTTTTGGAAACTCTTAGAAGGTGAAAGCAAAAGATCTGGCGGATCAAAACAAGCACTTGGGTGGGAAAGTGAGTGATGGAATAGAATGTAAATACCAACGATCTGCCAAGTATAGACATGGCTGCTAACAAAATGGGGGGTGGGACTGGAAAGATGAAAAGTGGAATAAAGCGTTTTTCATTGCCTCATTTATAATGGCTGAAAGTCAGAAATCCAGCTAGAAAATGATAAATTAAATTGCAGACTTTTAAGTGTATTTAAAATACAAAGGTAAAGACTAAGAAAAATTGTTTTATTTGGTAAGATTGAGTGGGGAAGGAGAGAGGGGAAGGTGTGAAAACGAGGATGAAAGCACATTTTTTTGGTTATTTCATTCTAAGAAGCCAAATACTCTCTAAAGAAAGAAAGCTGCGGTATTATATTAAAGTCACTACTAGACCAAAAATATTTCTAAGTTAAAAAACTGGGGAACTCACAATGAGTTAATATATTTACAAATAATAACAATAAGAACAAATAGGTAAAACCTTTGTCCTATAAAAAAATGCAAATGTATATAAGTAAGTATAACTTAGAAATTTTCTGATTTGACTACAAATAAAAATACGAGTCTATATTGTAGGCAGAGTCATTCCTAAAGCAACTTTATTAAGAAAATAAAAATCATTAGCAATATGGAAGCACAGACATTTACATTAATCTATTGATGGACACTTAGATTGCTTTCATAGTTACTATAAATAATACTGCAGTGAATGTGGGGGTCCATGTATATTTTAGAATTAGTGTTTTTGTTTTCATCAAATAAATAGAAGTAGAATTTCTAGGTCTTTTGGCAGCTCTATTTTCAGTTTTTTGAAGAATCTTTATAGTGATGATTAGTGATGTTGAGCATCTTTTCATATGTCTGTTGGTCATCTGTATGTCGTGTTTGGAGAAATGTTTATTCAGGTCCTCTGCCCATTTTTAAAATTGAATTGTTTTTTGGGTGTTAAGTCGAATGAGTTCCTTATATATTTTACATACAAACCACTTATTGTGTGTACCATTTAAAAAGGCCTTCTCCTACCCAGTCTGTTGTCTTTTCATTTGGCTGTTTCCTTTGCTGTGCAAAACTTTTTAGTTCTGTGTAGTCCCATAAGTATATTTCTGGTTTTGTTTCCCTTACCCAAGGAGACATGTTCAAAAAGATATTGCTAAGACTGGTGTCAGAACTTTACTGCCTGTGTTTTCTTCTGTAAGTTTTATGGTTTCAGGTTTTACAAACATAGTTTTAGAAAAGATATTTAGGATATTGCCCCCGTTACCTCAGAAGAGCATATATTTTTACACAATATAAAAAAAATAGAACACAAAAGGAGGAAATTGATAACTTGACTAGTGTATAAGTATTTTTAAAGGCTTTATAAATGGCAACAAAAATTAACAAAAATCTTCAGTGAGAGTTTAATGCTTAAAAATATAAACATATTTGCTTATATACATATGCCTATATAATCATATACAGTATATGGAAATTAAGAACCTCGGTTAAAAGTATATTGTGAAAATGGCTCATTTATGTTAAAACATTAAAAAATAATATGTGAAAATGAAAAAGATACAAATTATAAACAGACTACAGTCTTAATGTTTTAAATACATAAGCATATGCTGACACATAAAAGAAGAAATACCAAAATTAGTTCAGTACTGATTTTTAGGTGACTCAGTGAGGGAGTGCTTTCTCGTTTCTTTTTTCTTGCTTAGTTTTTGACTATTTTCTTTTCTCCAAATTTCTGCAACGACCCTGAATTCCATCTGTTTTCTGAAAACTAAGGACATTTGACACTGTGAACAGTTTTGGATACAGTGAAGCAGTTTGACTTCAGCTCCCTCCAGCCGAAGTTGTGTCACCTACGATTAGGTAACATGGGTTGTGCCTAGAGACAGCGGATCCTCACATCTATGAGCGTGAGTCTCTGCTTTGCCCAGTGGGCAGTAAATTGTTATGTGGAAGACAGCCTGAAAGGAAGTGTGTTCCACTAGATAGAATTAAACACTACAATGACAGGAACATGAATTATCTTCATAATGTAGTAACTTACTTTCTGTTCAACTTTGAAAAAAGTAATTTAACTTATGTGTTTCAGTTCCCATTAAATTGATGGTAATAATCTTTCTTTGTTAACAAAGTGCTTTGAAATCACTGTGTGACAAGTAATGTATTACCAGAAAGTATTCTTATTTCACTCTGCATTGTAACCTCTCAGGAACAGGATCTATGCATCATTGTTAGTATTTCAATGTATAATGTTGGGGAAAAATGAGGATATGATTGAGAATAATATGGAAAATACTGTAATGCTCCTCTGTAACTCAGTGTTATGAACTCACCTTGAATGTTGAATTGACTAATAGTACGTTTACATCAATGGAATGACAAATGCAAGGAAGTTTCAGAGAAAGCACAATGGCACCTTATTTGTGAAGGAGGCAGCGAAAAATAGAGGGTAATAGAACTTAGTACGCAAATATAGGACTATATTTCAAAATAGGCAACACAGTTGCAGGGAGTACATACATATAAGTGATGAGAAAAGGCTTATTTTTATCCTGTGAAGACTTGAAGTTTGACTGAGGGACTTTCAGTATAAATAAATGGGGGTGCCATTTTACCAACTTCAGCTTATGGGAATCATTGTTCAAGGGGTGGCAGAAAAATAAAATATAAATTGTAAAGAAAGGTTAAAACATAAGGGCATATACAAGTTTGCCTATGTACATATTTGAGTTGCTAGTGACGTAAGCTTCTCCCTTTGACATCAGTGCCAAAGGAGCAGTGTCTGCTCTTATCAAGTCATTAATTGCTTTGTTGCCTGCATGGTAAAGAATGTTCTGATCCAGAAAAAACCATAAAGCTGAGCAGAAACACATTTATGAATTAATTACATAATTGTATATTCTTACTGCTCCACTGGGGACGTATATTTTTTAAGGAAAACAAATAAAAGTCATCATGTGATAGCACAGGACTAACAATAAAAAGATAACTTATCTGAAAAATATGTGTGAACCCTAAAATACTACAGGAGTATTTCTATATAATCACTAGTGTTTTTTTTCTTTTAATCAAAAGGTCATATTTATTCTTGGCTTAGTAAGGAAACTGCACCTTTGATTTTGAATCTAAAGCATCCATTATACCATAGCTCTGAAATATTCAGGAAATAATATTTCTTCATGTTGCTTTGTAGGTGACACATAATGTTACATAGTGTCACAGTAAATTCCAGTAAATTTGAGTTCAAATCCAACACACCACTTACTATAAAAATATATCTAATAAACTATTCTAATAAAATGTCTGATTAATATTCAGAATTTTTCTAAGACTCTATAACCTCAGATATTATATGAAAATAAGACACCAAACTTACAATTGGCTTGAGAAAGTAAATGACATGATGTAGGTATAAGTGGCCCACAAAGTTTGAGGCATTTAAGACCTGTCGATAAGTACCAGATTTATCAGCAAATAGGGACTTTAACAGTTAACCATTATTTGAGTAATGTTCAGCTAATTACAAAATTCTCTAAGTGTCAGATTCCTCATATGTATCATCAGAGTAATAATAGCAAATTCATATGTTGTTGAGATTATTGCAGATAAACGACAGATCATCAATAACCTCCATTCCCACCTTTCTTCCCACCCACATTCTTCACTAGTTGTCTCATTAAAGACAACTGCACCACATTGAACAGTTACAGAATAAATTAGTCACCAAGTGCTTAAATGCTCAATCTGCTTTGCTCATTTTAATGTCTGAAATAATAAGACTTGGCAATTTTACACAAGTGAATTACATGAACCATTTAATGCTGATACAGTCTGTAGTGATCCACTTCTCTATAAAGTATACTGAACTCTCTTATATACCTTCACAACATTGTTTTTATTCTTTACATTTTCATGGTTGCAGGAATAAAAATAACATTTTGAGATACTTCCAGTTTCTGTTCTACATGTAATGAGCTTGAAAGCTGCCACTCTCTTGACAACAACTAAAACAGCTAGAGAATTGGAAAAATCAAAAACTTTGTTGAATCCCTAAAAGACGCAGGACACAGGGAAAATTGCTGCCCCCACTACCCCCAGCCTGGGGAGACAGACAAGCAAACTCAGGTCATCATGACCTACTGGAGCAAAATCTCACAGTGGAGACCACTGTAGGAGCCAGTGCCACAGTAGTTAAACCTGCACTATAATTAACACATTTCTAATGGTTCAGTGTGGACACAATTAAGAGTTAAAAACTCTCAGAGAGTTTTACTTCCAGGATCTCCGTCAGGTTCTTACAATAAATGTCAGAAATTCCTGATGGCTTGCGGCAGGAGAGGAGAAAAGGAACCATTTTGAAGTACTCCAGAATACCATGTTTTCTTAACGAGGCCTGCCCTCATAGGAAACTAGTTCACCAGAGCCCAGTCTCCTGGGATATTATCAGAACTTAACAGACAGGGATGAAGGGGAACACCCAACTCCAGCCAGCTCTAGCTTCCCTCCTAGGACAAGGGAAGTACTGAACTTATGTCCACTCTAGCCATCCTGTTTCATATGGTGGAGGAGGGGACCGAAAAGCAACTGGGTGATTTACAGACCAGAGGCATAAACTCACAAAAAGACTGTGACCTAATTATAACACTAAAGAATGCCTGCCTTCCACCTGCACCTCATCACCACATTACTAAAGAACTGTTTTCAGCAGATTTTTTTTAAACAAGAGACAACATGTCAGGCTATTAAGAAAAATGTACAAGGCATGCCAAAGGTAAAACACACAATTTGAAGAAACAGAGACCAAGCAACAGAACCAGACATGACAGGGATGATGGGATTATCATGCAGGGAATTTAAACCTACAATGATTAATATGCTATAATGGATAAAATAGACAGCATATAAGAACAGATGGGGACTGTAAGAATGAAACCGGGAAAATGACCAGCAGGTCCAGCTGCCCACCTCCACAAAAGCCAAACTCATGATTCAGGTTCTGGGTGAGAAGGAAAGGAGTTATTCAGAAGTCGACCACCTGAGAAGATGGCAGGCTCATGCCTCCAAAAGCATCTTAGCAGCTCAGACACCCTGGCTAGGTTACAGAGGGGGACCATGGGAAGGGGGGCACTGAGGAAATTCTGATGATGTGCAGTTTCCCCGCTCTGTTCTCGGTGGCCTCACTGTTATCTCCCGTGTGTGTGGTCATGTGGTTCCATCGCTCTGTCTCCAGTTTTACTGCTGATGTTCAGGACCAGGACTGACAGGCAGCACTTCTGCTGCCTGTGATATGAAATGCTGACGCTTGCCCACTTCTCGGAGTCAGGGTTTATCCTTGGTCAGGAAGGAACTGTGACTGCTGATATCTACAAATTACTCATAAGAAAACTTCTAATACATAATTTTCCTATGAGTCTGTTAGAACAACCTATTCTATAAGTATTACTTAATTAACCTATTTTTTTCTCAATCACTGTTGCAAGCAGAGCAATAGAAATTCTAAGGAAAAACCAAAAGAAACGGTAAAGATAGAACAACACTGTAGCAGAAGTGAGAACAACTTTGATGGCTTATTAGCTAGAACACAACTGAGGAAACAATCTCTGAGCTTGAATATGTCTCCATAGGATCCTTAAAAACTGAAAAGGAAAGAGAATAGAGACTGAAAAAATATCGGAGGACTGTGAACAAATCCAAAAGGTGTAACATAGGAGTAAATGGGAATACCAGGAGGAAAAAAAGGTATAAAAAAATGTTTTGAAACAATAATGACTGACAATTTCCCCAAATTATCATTAGACACCAAACCACAGATCCAGGAAGCTCAGAGAACACTCAAGCATAAATGTGAAGAAAATAAAACTTAGGTATATTAATTTAAAGAAATTCAAAGACAGAACGTTTCTGAAAGGAGCTGGGGGGCAGAGCATGGACTGTATTTACAGAGAAACAATGATAAAACTTACATTTGACTTCTTTTCAGCACTGTGTCAGCAAGAAGAGAGTGGAGTATAATACTTAAAGTGGTGAGAGAAAAAATTATCAACCTAGAAATTTAAACCCTGTGAAATTATCTTTCAAAACTGAAGCAGAGAAGAATATCTTACCCTTTGCAATAGTACGATTGGACCAAGAGAGCCGTATGCAAGTGGAATAAGCCAGTCAGAGAAAGGCAAGTACTGTGTGATTTTACTTATATGTAGAATCTAATTAACAAAATAAATAACAAACAAAAAGAAACAGACTCATAGATAGAGAACAAACTGATAGTTGTCAGAGGTGAGAGGAAGAGGAGTTGCAGGTCTGCCCCTAAAACATGGAGTGATTCAGAAAAAAAACAAAAAAACCTCATAACCACAGATAACAGCATGATGCCTACCACAGAGGAAGACCAGTGGAGGTGGGAGGGTAAAAGGAGATAAATGGTGATGGAAGGACACTTGACTTGGGGTGCTGAACACACAATACAATTATAGATGATGTATTACAGAATTGTACACCTGAAACCTATATGATTTTACTGACCATTGTCACCCAAATGAAGTCAGTAAAAATAAATAAATAAATAAAATTTAAAAAAATGAAGCAGAATCAGGCTTTCTCAGACCAACAAAAGTAAAGCAGAAAGGACACAAATTATTCATATCAGAAATAAAACATGGGACATACAGGTTCTATGGGCATTAAAAAGATGATAAAGGAAGATTAGAAACAATTCTATACCCACAAATTTAATAGCCTAGATGAAATGGACAAATTCCTAGAAAGACCCAATTTGCAAAAATTAATACACAAAGAAATAAACAATCTAAATAGCTCTACTTTATTAAAGGAATTGAATTGGTAATAAATAACCTTCCAAAATAGAAAGCACCTGTCCCAGAAAGGTTCACAGGTAAATTCTACCATTCATTTAAAAAATAAATTATTTCAATTTTCTACATTCTCTTTAAGAGCACAGACACTCTTAGTTTATTCTAACACCAAAAACAGACAAAAACATTATAAAAAAATTACAGACCATTATTGCTCATGAACATAGATACAAATATTCTTCCCAAAATACTAGCAAATTTAATCCAACAATGAATGTATAAAAATAATTACACATCACAACCAAGTGGGATTTGTCCCAGGTGTGCAACGCTGGTTCAACATTCAAAAGTCAATGAATGCAATTCATCCCATTAGGAGGCTAAAATAGAAAAATTACAGAATCATATCAATAGAAAAAGCATTTTACAAAAATACAACACCCATTTGTAATAAAAACTCTCAGTAAACTAGGAATAGATCAGAACACCTTCAACTTGATAAAGAATATCTACAAAAACCCAAAGCAAATATTTTACTTAATGGTGAGAAACTCAAAGGTGTTCCACTAAAATTGGATACAAGGCAGGAATAGTGAGTATCTCACCACTCCTTTTCAACATTGTACTAGAAGTTCTAACTGATACAATACAACAATAAAAGGAAACAAAAGGTGTACATATTGGAAAGGGAGAAAGAGAATGTCTTTATATGCAGATGAGTACGTCAAAAGATGACAAAATTCAAAAAAAATGACTAAAAACCTAAAACTAATAAGTAATTACAAGGGTGTAGGATATAAGGTTACTATAGAAAAGCCAACCCCTTTTCTATATAACAGCAGTGAACAAATGGAATTTGAAACTAAAAACAAAATACCATTTCCATTAGCGCTCAAAGAAATAAAATATTTATATAATTCAAACTAAATATGTATGTGAGCTATATGAGGAAAACTACAAAATTCTGATTAATGAAAGCAAAGAAGAATTAAATAGATGGTGAGATATTCCATGCTCATGAATAGGAAGACTCAATATTGTCAAGATGTCAGTTTTTTCCAAGTTGATCTGTAGATTTAATACAATCCTAATCAAAATCCCAGCAAGTTATTTTGTGGATATCAAAAAAAAAAACTTGTTCTAAAGTTTATATGGAGAGACAAAAGATCCAGAATAGCCAACACAATATTGGAGTAGAAAAACAAAGTGGGAAAACTGACATTACTTGACTTCCAGACTTGCCAACAACCTACAGTACTGAAGACATCGTGCTGTTCGTGAAAGGGTAGGGAAATAGAACAATGGGGCATAATAAAGACCCCAGAAATCGACCAACAGAGAGTCTGCTAATCTTTGATGCAACACCAAGGGCAAACAAATAAAGCAAATACAGTATTTTAAACAGTGTTGGAAAAACTGGACATCCACCTGCAAAAAGAAAAAAGATAAAAAAGAATTGAGACACAGAAATTACACCTTTCACAAAAATTAACACAAAGCAAATCACACACCTAAATGTAAAATGCAAAACTCTAAAATCCCTATAAGTACCTTGGCCATGGTGATGACTTTTTAGCTATGACACCAAAGGTATGCTCCATAAAAAAATTAACAAGCTAGATTTCATTAAAATTTAAAACTTCTGCTCTGAAAAAGATAATGTCAAGAGAATGAGAACAGGAACAGTGAGAGGTGGAGAAAATATTTGCAAAAGACACTTTTAATAAAGGACTGTTATCCAAAATATATGAACTATATTTTTAATTTTTATTTTTCAATTATGGTTGCCATTTAATATTGTTTTATATTAGTTTCAGGTATATAGCATAAAGCATAGTAGTTAGACATTTATGTAATTTACAAAGTGACCCTCCCAATAAGTTTAATGCCCACCAGGCACCACACACAGTTAGAATAATATAATTTACTCTATTACCTATGTTGTACTTTACATCTTGTGACTATTTTGTAACTATGAATTTGTACTTTTTAATCCCTTCAGATTTTTCACCCAGTACCCCAACTTCCTCCCATCTGGTAATCATTAGTTTGTTCTCAGTATTTAGAAGTCTCTGTCTGGTTTGCTCATTTGTTTTGTTTTGTGATTCCACATGTATATGAAATCAGATGCTATTTGTCTTTCTCTGTCTCACTTACTTCACTCAGCATGATGCTCTGTAGGTCCATCCATGTTGTAGAAAATAGTAAAATTTCATTCTTTTTTATGGTTGAGTCATATTACATTGTATACATGTACCACATCTTTATCCAATCATCTATTGATGGGCACTTAGTTTCCTTTCTTGTCTTAGCTATTGTACATAATACTGCAATTAATATAATGGTGCATATATATTTTTGAATTAGTATTTTTTATTTCTTTAGATAAATACCCAGAAGTGGAATTGTTGGGTCATATGGTAGTTCTATTTTTAATTTTTTGAGGAAGCCTCATACTGTTTTTCCATAGTGGCTGCACCAATTTAAAATCCCACCAACAGTGTACAAGGGTTCCCATTTATCCACATCCTTAACAACACTTATTATTTGTTGATTTTTTGATACTAGACATTCTGACAGCTGTATAGTAGTATCTCATTTCAATTTGCATTTCTCTGATGATTAGTAACTTTGGGCATCTTGACATATATCTGTTGACCATTGTATGTCCTCTTTGGAGAAATAGAAATATCTAGGCAGATCTCCCCATGTTTTAATTGGGTTGTTTGTTTGTTTTTATGTTAAGAATCTATGAATTCTTCATAAATTTTGGATATTAACCCCTTATCAGATGTATCATTGGTGAATGTTTTCTTCCATTCAGTAGGTTGTCTTTTCATTTTGGTTTTCTTTGCTGTGCAAAAAGCTTCAGTTTGATGTAGTCCTATTGGTTTATTTTTTCTTCTGTTTCTTTTGCCCAAGGATACGTATCAGAGAAATATTGCTAACAGCAATGTCAGAGTTTACTGCCTATGGTTTTCCCCTAGGAGTTTTATGGGTTTGTGTCTTTTATTTAAGTCTTTAATCCATTTTGAGTTTATTCTTATATATGGTGTGGGAAAGTGGTCTAGTTTCATTTTTTTGTATATATCAGTCCAATTTTCTCAACATCATTTATTGAGTAGACTGTATTTACCCCATATTATGTTCTTGCCTCCTTTGTTATATACTAGTTGTTCAGATAGGTCTTTGTTTATTTCTGGGTTTTCTATTCTGTTCCATTGATCTACATGTCTGTTTTTATGCCAGTATCCAGGTGGATTGATCACTATAGTCTTATAGTTTGACATCAGGCTCATACATCCTTCTTTGTTCTTTCTCAGGATTGCTGGCTGTTATGTTCTTTTGAGGTTCCATATAAATTTTAAGATTATTTGTCCTAGATCTGTGAAAAATGTTATTGGTATTTTGGTAGGGATTGTATTGGATCTATACTTTGCTTTGAGTTGTATGGACATCTGTAATGGTCTTTATTCTTTTAACTCATGAGCACCAGCACAGTTTATGCTTCTATTTATTTGTATCTTCTTTTTTGTCTAAAATGTTTTATAATTTTCTGAGTATAGGTCTCTTTACTTCTTGGTTAAATTTATTTCTAGAAAATGTTCTTTGATGCAATTTTAAGTAGGATTGTTTTCTTAATTTTTCTTTCTGATAATTTGCTGTTTGTGTATAAAAGTGGAACCAATTTCTGAATGTTAATTTTTGTATCCTCTTACTTCACAAGTTCATTTATCAGTTCTAATAGTTTTGGGTGGAATCTTTATAATCCTTTTTATATAGTATTGTATCACCTGCCAAGTATGACAGTTTACTTCTTCCTTCCCTATTTGGATGCCTTTTATTTCTTCTTCTTGTCTGATTGCTGTGGCTAGAACTCCCAATACTGTGTGGAACAAGAGTGATGAAAGTGGACATGCCTGTCTTGTCCCTGACTTTAAGGAAAACACTTTTAGCTTTTCCTTGTTGAGTATGATGTTTGCTATGGATTTGTCATATATGGCCTTTATTAAATTGAGATGTCATCTATCCATTCATATGTGCTGAGAGTTTTAATCATAAATTGGTGCTAGATTTTATCAAATGTTCTTTCTGCATCTGTTGATATGATTATATGATTTTCATTCTTCATTTTGTTAATGAAGCATAGCATGTTAATAGATGTGCAGATATTGAACCAATGCTGCATAGCAGGTATAACTACCACTTGATCATGATGTATAATCTTTTTAGTGTATTGCTGGCTTCAGTTTATTAATACTTTGTTGAAGATTTTTATATTTATGTTGTTCAGAGTTATTGATTTCTAATTTTCTTTTATCTAATGTCTTTTTGGGGTTTTGGAATCAGTATAATGCTGGCTTTGTAAAAGGAGATTGAGAGACTTTTCTCCTCTTGAATTTTCTGGAATAGTTTCAGAAGAATAGGTGTTAATTCTTTCTTGAATGTTTTGTACAATTTTACCTGTGAAGCTATCCAGTCTATTACTTAAGTTTTGGGGGGGAGCTTTGGATTATTGAATCAATTTTGTTAAGGTAATCAGTCTGTTTAGATATTTTGTTTTTCTTGATTCAGTTTTAGAAGATTGTATGTTGATAGGAACTTCCTCATATCTACTATATTATCCAATTTCTTCGCATATACTTATGTGGTATTTTCTTATAACATTTTGTATTTCTGTGGTGTCAGTTGTCACTTCTCTTTCATTTTCTATTTTGTTTAATTAGGCCTTTTCTGTTTCAATGAGTCTCTTTAAAGGTTTATTCATCTTGTATATCTTTTCACAGAATCAACACTTATTGTCATTGATCTTTTGTATTTGAACTTTATATTTTTTGCTCTCATATTTGTTATTACCTTTCTTCTACTTACATTGGCTTTGTGTATCGTCTTTTTCTAGTTCCCTTAGATATGATGTTAAATTGTTTATCTGAGTTTTTTCTTGTTAATTGAGGTAAGCCTGTATTGCTATGAATTTCTCTCCTAAGACTATTTTTGCTGTGCCCAATAGATTTGAGATTGTCTTATGTTTATTTTCATTTTGATTTTTTCCTTTATATCATTGTTAACCAATTCCATGTTTAGTGTCATGTTATTTAGTGGTCATGTGTTTGTGCGTGTGTTTTTTTTAATTTTTATTTTTTGTCATTGAATTTCAGGTTTATACCATTATGGTCAGAGAAGATGCTTGATGATTTCAGTCTTCTTAAATTTATGGAGACTTGTTCTGCAGCATAACACATGGTTCATCCTAGAATATGTTCTATGTAAATATACTTTAAAAGAATGTATATTCTTCTTTTGTAAAATGCTTGAAAAATATCAATTAAATTTATCTGGGCTAAAGTGTCATTTGAAGCCACTGTTTGATTTTGTTGTTGTTTATTTTCTGTCTGGAGGATCCATCTATTGATGTCAATGCATTATTGTTGATCTCTCCCTTCATGTTTGTCAGTACTTGCTTTATATACTTAGGTGCTCTGATGTTGGGCGCAAAATATTTACAAGGGTTATGGTATATCTTCTTGTTGGATGGATCCCTTTATTATTATGAAATTTCCTTTTTTCTTTCTTTGTATAGCTTTTGTTTTAAAATTCATTTTGTCTGATAAAAGTATTGCTACACCAGCTTTTTTCCCACTTGTAAGAAATATTTTTCCATCCTTTTGCTTGTATTCTATGTGTGTCTTTCAATTTGAAATAGGTCTCTTATAGACAGCATGTGTATGGGTCTTGTTTCTTATCTTTTTTCGTCACCCTCTGTCTTTTGACTGGAATATTAAATCCATTTACATTTAAAGTGATTATTGATAGGTATGTAGTTATTGCCATTTTATTGTTCATACTTATGTTGTTTTTCCCTTCTTCATAAAGAAGTTCCTTTAGTATTTCTTGTAATACTGGTTTGGTGGTAATGAACTCCTTTAGCTTTTTATTGTCTGGGAAAGTCTTTATCTCTCCTTCAATTTTAAATGATAAAATTGCTAGATAGTGTAGTTTTGGTTGTAGGTCCTTGCATTTCATCACTTAAAAAATTTACGCAAGTCCCTCTGTCCTGCAAGAGTTACACTTGATGTTGTCCCAGAGGTCCCTCAAAGTACCTACATTTTTTATTTTATTTCTATCCTCACCCAAGGACACTTTTTCCTTCCTTTAGGGACAGATGAAAAGAGAGATAGAGGACAACATTTATGTACAAGAGAAAATGCACATCTATGTGCATTCATTAACTGGTGGGAGTACAAAGTGGTACAGCCTCCTAGGATGACAGTTTTCCAGTGTCTTAGAAAACTAAACATAGTCTTACTACACAGTCCAGTAATAGTATCCTTGGTATTTTCCCAAAGAAGTTGACAACTTATGTACATAAAAACCCAGCACATGGGTGTTTATATCAACTTTATTCATAATTATCAAAACTTGGAAGCAACCCAAGATGGGCTTTAAAAAGTGAATAGATAAATAAATTGTGGTACATCTAGACAATGAAATATTATGCAGTACCGAAAAGAAATGAGCTATGAAGCTATGGAAAGACATGGAAGAAACTTAATTACATATTGCTGTGAAAAAAGCCAATGTGAAAAGGCTAGTATTATTTTAATTGACCGATTGGAAAATGAAAGCTTTAGAGAAAGTAAAAATATAAAGATCAGTGATTGCCAGCAACTGCCAGGTGGGGGTTTGATGAATATGAGGACCACAGAGGATGCAGGAGGCATTGAAAATAGTCTGTATAAAACTGTAATGATGGGTGCATGTCATTAGACATTCATTCAAACCCATAGAATGCACAACACCTAGAGTAAACTGTATTGTAACTGATGGACTTTGGGTGGTGATGGTGTATCAGTGCAGGCTCATTAATTGTGACAAATGTGTCACGATGGTGGGGGAGTGCTGATAATGGTGGAGTTTATGTGTGTGGGGGGCGGGGAGTACACAGGATATCCCTGCATGCTCTTAGTTTTTCTGTGAACTTAAAACTGCTCTAACAAATTAATTTAATAAAGCAATTTGAAGAAATTATATGGAATGAATATACTTGCTCTTAGAACCATGGACAAAATTGAACAACTATTTTGCCTACCACACAAGGTTATGATTGGCTATCAAAATGCCAGTTTATTAAGTCAACTTGGATTTTTGTCTGTGGTTGAGAAAGACTCTTGGGTATCACAGGAAAGTTTGAGGAACTTTCCATAAATCTTCTTTCAGCTATTAACTATAAATCATTTCAAATTAGAAAGCTACCTTAATGTTACATTTTTACAGAATGTTATGTTACTATACTTTTATGGAACAGAAAATGTTTTTTTTAAGAGATAAGCAGACAGAGTTTTTACTAATTATCAAGCACTGTTTAATGCAGCTTAAGGTGATACTGCATATAAGTCTGTTTTCTAGCTCAGCAGAATATATCAAAGAGGGAATAAGTGTGGTGTAAATGACATCCCTGTGCCTTAGTATAAAGAAGATCGTTAGAGTTAAGAAATAAAATGTCTTCCTTATAAATTGCATAAGATCATTTTCTTCTATCACAACACTCAAAGACTGCTTTTTCATACTGGATAGACTTACTTTGAATCAAACACATTTTAATGTAAGCTACAATTTGTACTTGCTTCTCTGGGGTGAGATTTCTTTACTGTGGATGATCTTTACAAGTGTACACTCTTCTCTGTTCACCAGAAGGTGAATCTGTGCAAAGAAAATGAAATTACCTCAGAAAGAACTCAAAAGCACTCCAAATAGCTTTGTATTAGCTCTAAATAAAGGTTTCCTAGGATCACCAAAAATTTAGACTCTCCAGGTTGTAGGGTAGACAGCTTCCTATGCAACTGGATGTCTGTAATAACAATAGGCATCCCAATAAAAAAGCATCTTTCTAAAATTCCTACCATTGCTTCTCTGATTGAGTAGTTAAGCTTCTGTATTGCCAAGAAAATATGACCACTTATTTAATATTTTTGCAGGAACTATATTGCATGTTTCCAGGCAGAGTAGAAGCTGGAAGAGATGAAAGGATCTGAGAAAGGATTCAGGAAGCTACTGAGCAGTGACAGAAATTTTGTTTGAGAAGGAGAGAGAGGTCATCGACAACTCAGGTTGTGTGAGGGCATTTCAGTTACAAAAGGAAAATCAGGAGCCTATTGCTGGCTCTAAATGGCAAATGGAAATGATTTAAGGGAATGTGATTTTATTTCATTGCATTGAGACATAGTAGTTATTAAAAAGAAATAACAACCTTGCTCTATGGTTACACCAATTTATGACCTACTACCCTTTTTCTCAAGAAACTTTGAATTCACAAGCATATACAGAGTTAAAACTAATGACAAAAGAATATAAGAGAATTGCGCATGTCACTCTATAATTAATGAAAAATGTATAGTGCAGAACATGTGGCCTGACTTCGTTATGTGGTGGCAAAATCAGGGCAGGCTTTAGGGAAGTGGCATTCCTTTTGGCTCCTCTTAGAAAGTCAGTAACTGTTGCAGCTAAAAATAAAAGAAGAATAAACAGAAGAAATGCATTTTAAATTAATATTCAAATGATCTTGAAATATTCAAGTTGAGCTACTGTGAGCATCAGTAATTACACCAAAAAATGAGTAAATGTTATAATTATAACTGCAGTAAAAAATTATCCAGCAGTTTCAGGAAGAGGTTCTGCACCGCATATTGATCAGCAGTTATAGGGCTTGTCTGAAGGCTGCAAGCAACCTGAAGAGAACATAAATTCAGTTTGTTCCAGCAGCTGACTCACAAGACCCTCTAAGTAGCTAGCTTCATGAATACAGGCCCCTACTGTTTACATCAAATCTAATGATCTTATATTAATACATTTCCTGGATTATACCGTGGAGAGAAAGACTGCTCTCCATAGTTCTCTAAATTTCTCAATTCAAACCACTTAGCTAAAGGAAGTTTGGGTTAGAATCACTTTCTTCATTTATTCGCCCCAACCCAATTCTAAAATCATGTTAATCTCATTGCAAATATTATGTCTAGGGTTATAAATTTAGACTTACAGTAGTGATTGGGAGAAAGGAGAACTCGACTGCCTGTTCCTCTTCCTCTATATACTTCTGTTTTTTGCAGCTTGACCTAACCCAGATCCAGAGATTCACCCCAATCCCTAGACACAACCATGGCCTTAAACATACCTCAGCTGGCTCCTGGTAATCTCTGCCTATCCTCACCACCATGGCTTTCTTTAGACAGATGGTGATGGTTTCCTATAAGGTGAAGTTCAAACTCCTCAGCATTGCCTTCCAGGTTCTCTGCTATCAAACATACAAATACCTCATGATTTTCTTGCAGAGGCCCTCAAGTCTCATTGATGGCCCCAGGTTACTTTTTCCACATCCTCACTTCCTCCAACCAAAGAAGTCAGCTCCCAATAGCCTCCTCGCACAGTATGCATCTGTGACTGGGTCCTTGATAACCACACACCTGACCAACCCATGTCTTCCGCATCTGAAGACATGGCATCTGAAAATACTTCATCCTCTAATTGACACCTTCTTCTCAACTAATTTATTGAACTCCATCTTGTCTGCCAAGCTCAGATTTTGTATTCTTTTGTAAAAAAACTGCTTCTTAAGTATGTTTTCAGTCCCAACCTACCTACCACACTGCAGTGTGTATGAAGTTGAATACATATTTATTGAGTGAATAGATGGGGAAATGAGCAATTGAATTATTGAGTCTCAGGACAGCAGAGGACTCAGAGATTCTTGGAAATTTAAATGTCTAATAATAAACATTGATGAATTGAGAAAATTTTCTTTTTATATTTTACAATTGTTAGGCTGATTTAATGCAACATAACTATAAAATTTACTTATTTTTGCTGGGATTTTAATGGAGCTTATAATCTAGTGGAAGGGAAGAAAATAAACAAGTAAACACTCAAATAAACAAGATGATTTATCTTTAATTTTGCTACAGATATATTATACATGTTATATATTACTAGTTATTGATGATTCTAAATTATGCAGTAGAATACAAATATGAATCTTTTCCCCAACCACTGTTTTCAGTGCTGCTCTGCTAAATCTTCCTTTCCTGTCCTTTACTGACATCTTGGGCAGAAACCATAACTTTCCAGTTGATCTAGCTATAAAAACTCAAGCCATTTTAAAACTTTAATCTTAAACTCAATTTATATTCTGTTTTCTTCCCTTTCCCCAGTATGATTTTGAGCTAGTGATCTGGCTGCAAAGAAAAGAGGAGGCATATGTACAGTATGGCTGTGAGACCTCAGCCTATCCTGCTGCTGAAGTTCCTTCAACGGGGGGCAGTCTCCTTAGATGTTGTGGCTCAATCCTGAATACCTATTCAAGTGTTCAGTGACAATTTCTCATTTTTGCATGGTGAAGAAGCCTGCTCCCTTTCCTGGTCCTTCCATTTCTTTCTAATTTTCTCCTTGGCTCATTAGGCACAGGGGCAGCTCTCAAGCTCACTGCCTAGGTAGACATTCACAGAATGAGCCCCACTGTAGGAAGAGTACCTTGGAGACTCATTGACTTCTGGGAGGGCAAAGGGGTGAACCAGGTGAATCTCTTCCACATTAAACACGGTACTCTCTTTAAAACCAATCACATCCATACTTTCTCTCATCCAAACTTGCCCCCCTCTACTGTATCACCTTTTTGGGTCTTAATCCCAGTCTCATCTAGTCTTTGCATGCAGGAAAAAAGAATATCTTATCATATAAGTATATGTTAAAATATTTTTATCTTGCATTCTACAGTTACTTCAAGCTGGAATGCTCTTGATCTGCTTGGCAATCTTTTCTTCTGAGATTAGGGCTTTAGTTCTCAAAGGGTAAATACCAGGAAATGTCCAGGTCATCACCTCTATTTTTTTTTCCATCTTTTGAAGTGAGCAAAGTGTAAATTTCTTTTCAGTGTTACTATTTGCATGTTTGTCACCATGGTGACAGTAATCCAAGACAAAAAGATAACAATGGATGCAGACAAGAGATAAAGAATGATTTAAGACCATAACTGCATGAAGGTAATTATGGGTGTCTCATCCAGCCCCACACCACAACCCCTAACTGCCTAGCCCCATAAAGATGTCTTGCTTTAGATAGCCAGCTTGGGAATAAGAATCTTCGTGGTATTTGGAGAAACTTTCTATTTTCTTGGACACTTTCATCTTTGGAGATGATAAATGTCCAACAACCTGCCTGATAACAAATCCAAGTAAATGGTAAAATCCTGAGTCATCACAGTGAAGCTGAGTGTGTTGAGATTTAGTCCTAGCCAAAAAGCCTGGCTTCCCACCCATACCGCTGCTCCTGGGCTGCCTCAGGTAGGCATGCACACCTGTGCCATTTGCTTGTGGTCAGACTCGTGACTGCTTTACCAAATTCATTGTTTCTGGCGCATGAGACAGATAACAATTAACTTTTTTAACAGTGGCCATGGACTACATTAAAATACAGTTTTCATGTCTAAAACTGCTTCAGAGAGAGAAGGGATGACTTTGGAAGCAATGAAATGTGTTTGTTTCTCTTACATTTTCTATTGTTTCTTTGGATCTTGTTTTTTTCTATGATCATTTTTGAGAAAAGTGACATTGTGTCTACCAACAGAGGAAGTAAAATGACTAAAATGAAATGTTAGTTGCATATATGTTAGCTACATGTCAGAATTATCCAAGGTAGAAAAACTTTTTCCCTTCAACTGCATGAAAAATTAAACTAAAAGCAAGTACCTTTGCCTAACTTCTAAAATAATAGCAATGTTATAGACTAGCACTGAGTATTATGCATTTTTAGAGGTTTATTAAGTAATTTAAACAATTGAAGTCAAAGTTGACATAGAAAAACAATGAGAGGACACTGTTGAGTGATTAATTTTCCATGTTCATTTGAAAATAAGATATCTAAATAGATGAAATATATCAAAATAACATTTGTTCAGGGAGTTTCAATGCCCAGCACACATTCAAATGTTTCTTTTATTTAAATTAACATCTATATCATTCTGTCTACATGTTTTGCTTACTTTGATGTGTTTATAAATATTAATGTGTTTAATCTTTACATCAATCACATGAATGAGGTATTATTATTATCATGCTCATTTTACAAAATAAGACACAGAGGCACTCACTGACTGGTAAACCATTGCCAGGGTTCACCCAGTAAGGAAAGCATGTAAACTGGCCTTGAATGAGGCTAGGGCAGCTGAGAGATGCAGGCTCTGTGTTGCTCCACTAGGTCACAAGGAGACCAACCCCTGAGCCTATTGGAGTGTGTGGGGAGCTCATGCGCTGTGATGGCAGACAGATGTCAGTTTCAATGATGGCTCTGCCACATGTAGGATGTTTGATCTTGGGTAAGACCCTGTAGTGCTTCATTATCTGTATGCCATTTAATTCAAAGTGTTGAGGGGAGGTTATAAATATGTAGTGCAGGTAAGAGAAAGCACTTAGAATCTTGCTCAGCACTCAAAAGCACTCAAAAGTATCACATATTAATATTTCTATTGGATAATAATAAAGAACGTGAAATGTGCCAGTTACTACCACCAGTTTGGTCCAAGCATTCACATCTCTCCCCTAGACTACTGCTCTTGACTTTGAGTCTGATTTCCCACCTCCAATCCTACCTCTAGCCCAAGAAGCATTCTGTTTAAACTGAGCTGGAAATTGGATGCTATCTGTGCAAGTTTAAACCCTTCAGTGATTTCCACAATTCCTGTGTTAAAATAGGCAGAGTTTACGTAGATCACAGGGCTCGCAGGGTCTGGTCCTCTCACAAATCAGCCCCATCTCTATCATTCTCTTCCACATACCTCATGGTTAAAGTCAGAAAGACTGACCAAAAAAGTCACAATCTCAATAGTATGTATCAATTCCACAGGCATTTATTGAATGCCAGTGTAAGTTTCAGGTGCCAAGTCAGGGAGCACAACATGGGAAAAGCCAGACATCCTTTCCCATACATGTAAACATGAACAGACATGCGCACAACGTCTATTCATATGGCTCCACCTTCTTTCCTCCTCAGGCTAGCTTCCTCTCAATGTCTGCCTTCACACCACAGTCTCCTCTTTCAGTGAGTCCTGCAGTGGATTCATTGTGATTTTTGCCATATCCCTACCACTGTAACTATTCTCACTCAGATCATAAATGACATCTGTCTCAGATTCTGATAGTTGTGTTTATAATACCCCTTTATCCATTTCCTCCCTTCCTCCCTTCCTTTCCTTCTTTCTTTTCCATTTTCTTTTCTTTTTTCAGGGGGTGAGAGAGAGGGGGGAATATGTTTAGGACAATAATGTAGCCAACTTCATTTTAAAAATTACCCACATGTTTTTTGCAGCTTAAAGACTGTGATTGTCAGTCTACAGAGCACTGCTGGAAAAGATGTGTTTTCCTTATTAAAAAAGTGCTGCACTTTCCTCTGTGTTATTCTCCTTTTCTACTTAAAACATAGATGAGAAGCTGGAGATAGAGGAGCCGTCTTGTGGATACAATATGACCATGAAGATGAAAAACCATAGGCAGAGAAAAGAAAAATGGAAAAGACCTGAGACTCTGGTGAGGTGGTGAATTCCCTGCAGAACTCCTGAAACTTCCTGTTTCTGGACATCGTTATGTGAGCAACAGGTTTCTGCATTTTGTTGCCAGACACACTCTGTAATTGGTACAGAGTCCCAATAACCAAGTGTAATGGTTAATGTTTGCTTTTTATTTCTGAAATACTTTCATGTATTTGATTCTGTTGATAATTTTTTACTTTAATCCCTTTCTACACCTGGTGTGTGTGTTACCACTTCTTCCTTGCTCTTTCCTTCTATCTTCCTATGACTTCTTCTTCTTGGTCATTTTCTATGTTCCTGTTCTTCTAATTGTCTGTTATATGTTGACACTTCTCATTTTTTTAATGTGACCTTTCAGTTTCTCCTTGCACATTCTATCTAAAAGATGCCATCTACTTCTGCACTGCACTACAAACTGTACATGTGAAACTCAAAATCTTTGTGCCCCTGGTCCAAAGCTCTTTTCTTAACTCTAAACTTAAATAACAAATGGCCTACATAACATTTATACCTGGTATTCCACAGTGATTTTAAACTCGGGGCTTCTAAAACTGATGTCAAAATATCAACTTCTGGCCACAGTTCTGGAAAGAATTACCTTCATGTGTACCTTCATTACGTTATGTGCTTTTTATTGAAGCATTCACCAGATTTACAGTAGCCTTTTATTATAGCATTTACCAGATTTACAATTTATGGCACATATAACAAAAAATGCAACTCAGCATGGCTTAAACAAAAGGAAATTTGTTATCCCCATAACAAGTAGCTTTAAAGTTGGGAGCTCCAGATTGAGCTAATTTAGCAGGTCAATAATGATATCTAGAGCCTTTGTCATTCCAATCATTCTATTATGCCATCTTTGCTGTGTCACTAGATGATTGACACAGGCTTAGGCGTTGCATCCAAGCATGTAGAAGTTTAGAAGAAGAAGAGAACATCTTTGCATCTGTGACTCTTTAAGAGCCAAGAATATTTTCACAGAAGCTGCCAAGCAGGCTCACCTTCATTACCCAGATTGTAAATCCTGTTCTCTTCTAAAGGCAGTATAAGAAAGGAGGGCGGGGGAGGGGTTGCTTTTACCCCAGCCTCCTCTGACTGAATCCTGGCTATTCAGTTTCTCTTTCTAAGATAGCCCTTTTTTAACCAATCTTTTCTCTTTTGTACCAGACATTCAGTTTGCCTTGTCTCACCCAGAACTTCAGTCTGTTTTAGCAGTACTTGTAATGATGAGCTTAAATATTTATTTGTTTATTTGTTTCTCCACTAGATCCAGTGTATCAGGAAGTCCCACTGGCCCCAATGTACTGGGAAGGCAGACTATGTCTGTTTGTCCACAGCTGTGTTAGCACTGTTAGAAGAATGCCTGGCACAGAGTATCAACACACAATAAACATTCATTAAACAAGTGGATTAACACAGAGGAATGAGTGGTTTGATTCCATATAGGAAAAAAAAATAGATTATCCATTCAGATAATTGTGGCTTATAGAAAGAGACCAAGTTCTATCTTGATTGTGTATTGGTGATGCCAAGCACGTCTCATATTGGGAAGGCACATAAGTAAATTTTAAAATTTATCTATGTTTACCAAAAAAGGCTGCTGAAAAATAGTAAAGACAGTATAGTGAAGATCACACTGCGGCAAAAATAAATATTTTTTTCAATTAAAAATTTTATGTGCTGCGTTGGAGCCATGCACTTACATTCTAAAATGTAACATTCCAACATAGAAAAAACTTCTATCTTGGGAAAACTGCTAAAAGTGGCTCACAGTTCCACTAGAAAGTAATCATTTTACTATAAAGTAATAATGACAATAACAAATATAATTCAAATAACCACTAGCATATATTAGCATGCATGTAACATGTAACAGAGTACATAGTATTTTCATTACCGTTATCTTTCTTAGATTAAATTTCTTTTTTGCTAAGAATAATGTGCTCTCATTCCAACACTTTAAAATGCATATTCTTGTATAAATGTATTTGCATAAATGAAATACACACACTCACACACTCACAAATGCATATGCAAACTTAGATAAAGTATGTATCATTTATCAGTAGCCGGAAAAGTGATATGTTGGTATGCTAGTCTGCATAACTATTGTTTTCTTCTATTGATGGTTCTTGCCCTTTTTAAAAGTCCTTGGAATCTCACTCCGCATTTCTCTGACACACACAAAAACACGAGTTTTTTATTTCTGACAGATGTTTCACAATGTTTACACTTTGATTGTTGTAAAATACTTAATGAATATAAGTTAGGTGACTATTCTCATGCAAATGTTTAAGCACGTAAACAAACCAATACTTATGTAAAGTATAATTTTACTTTAAATTATTAGAAATTTCTTATTGGAAGTTCCGTTTGCCAAAGGGATTCTGACAGGCATTGGCAAGCTAATGCACATTAACCATAATTCATAACTGCACAGGGAAAGCACAAAATGACATTTTCTTCTAACTTTAGACTAAAGGATTTCTTTTCCTAGAGTCTCACCATCACCATAGGCCAGTTTGGGATTCTTAAAAGTGTGTTGAGTGAAAGGAGCAACGTGTTTTCCACTTCCTTAGTAACTGCACATTCTCAAAGGGCATCCTCTGGCTCTTGGTTAATGTGAGGATGATCACTGAGCTTCCTGTTGTTCTCCTGTTGGGTGAGCAGGGGCCCCCACAGCCAGTGTTCAGTTGGTTGCGGTGGAACTTAATCATAGGAACCGCAATCTTAGGAGAATGAACAGCTTTCTTCAAGTTTAATGCTTGGGAGTTGGTTCTCTTTAAGTGTGTGGAGAAAAAGTTTGAAATGACAATTCTTCCCTCTTTTCTCTCATTTACCATTCATTCTGTGTGGGTGAGTGGGGGATAGGGAACAATAAATTGCACTACTCAGAGATGTAGGCTTAGCCATTTTGGGGGCAGCTGTGTCAATAAAGTACGCACATAGCATCAATTTCCCATTACACGCATCATTCAGAGTCATATATTACTCAGTAAAAAGGAAAAAAGGGAGACCAAAATCTAAAATGAAAAGAGAAATTGAAGTACAACCAGAGCAAGTAGCAGCTGAGCCAACAGCAGCCAGCCCAGTGAAACATTTAGTCAGTTCTCCTGCAAAACAAGCACTTCTGGCATTAATGACCCTCAATGTCACATCCCAGAAAGCTGACGACCAGATGGGGTGCAAGAATGTTGGAAACAAATTTTTCTTGCTATTCACATGTAATTGGAAATAAATATATGACTGCCCCACACATCGCCCTGCAGATTGTGATTTAGTTCCAGAGTTTCGAAGTTGAATGTTTCTGTCTGTTTGCATTGACTTTGATGTGGATTTTTCAAAGCAGGTGTGATAGGACAGTCACCATGGGGGTATGTTATCCTTGCAAAAATGAGTATTCTTGAGGTTCAGGTGGGGGGTCCGAATCATTCTCCCACTTCTCTCTGTACCCAAGTGTCATCAACTTCTGCCTGGTTGCTGGCGGGGGCTAACATTGGTTCCCAAATGCCTGCTTCATCAGCCTCAGAACCAACACCCCAAGCATGGTGCCGCTCATTCTGCTTTACTCAGTAGATTTCCAAACAGTTGCAATTACCAATTTATGTTCTAACTGTAAACAGATTCCAGTTTTTATTGTCCTGAGAAGGCTGGCTACGGAAAACATCTTTCTTCAGGAAAGGATTCATTTTTGATGCCTATGCCCCAGAAATGCACACAATGTACTCTACTTATTTAAGGGGATTTCTAAAATTTAAGTTTATAAAGGGGTTTGCAAAATTTGGCAACAGTCGGGGATTATTTCGGCAGATATGTGTATTTTCAGTGTTTCATTTCTTTTCATTTATAACTTTAATATCTCTTTGCCCCAAGGAGTGTTTATTAGCACCCTCGCATGAATAACAAAGAATTACTAAATATCCACTTATTCTCACATTCTCCTTTCCACCCTCCAAAATTAGTGTTGTCATAAATTACATAAACTTTAATGAGTTTATGTGAAAATAATTCTTTTAATTTTATGTATTTTTAATTGTTGTTCAAGAACAGCTGTCTCCATTTTCCTCCCACCACTGTCCTTTGCTCCCCTCAATCCTTCCCTGCTTTGGCTTTGTCCGTGGGCCCTTTATACGTGTTTCTTGAGGACCCTTCCCCTTCTTTCCCCATTATCCCCCTCCCCCCTCCACTCTGGTTACTGTCAGTTTGTCCTTCATGTCAATGTCTCTTGTTATATTTTGCTTGCTTGTTTGTTTTGTTAATTAGGTTCCATTTATAGGTGAGATCATATGGTATTTGTCTTTTCACCGCCTGGCTTATTTGAAAATAATTCTAAGGATTTAAAAATATGCTTTTAGAAAAATATTCTAATGTCCCTTTCTTGCTTTTTCAACTTTATCATTAACTACTGAGATCTCAGCATGACTCAGAGGGTAGGGACTGATCTCTTTTCACACTTACAAGCTGTTTTCCTTCCTTAATCTAGTAATTTAGTTATATATTTTTCTTACTTATTTTCATTAGTATATTTACAACTTCCAAATGACATACCCCTATTACTTAGTTATAAAGTTTTAGAAATGTCTATTGATGTCCCACTTAACCAAAAAGTAACAAAGGAGCCAACCTGCTTACACAGAACCTGGCCATCTCACACCTTCATTGCATTAGTTACATTTTTATTTTCACAGCTATGATTTATATTATGTAACATTTTGTTTTCTCTAAGCCAGCCAGGGATGTCGAACTCATTTTCACCGGGGGCCACATTAGCCTTCAGGTTGCCTCAAAGGGCTGAATGTAATTTTAGGACTGTATAAATGTAACTACTCTTTAACTAGGGGCAAGGAGCTCTACATTCCGCCCTTTGAAGGCAACCGCGAGGCTGATGTGGCCTCCAGTGAAAATGAGTTTGACACCCCTGCTCTAAGCCAGGGGCAGGTCTGGGTTTCCTGGGTCCCAAAGCTTGAACAATTTGGTTCTCTTTAATTAAAGTAACATAAAATTATAATTGAAAAAGTAGGTTATAAACTATTATTTCTATTGACTGAAAATTCACAACAAATTAGAAATGTCAAAGAGCAAATAAATACAAGTTTCCCAAAATTCTAGGGAAATTGCATGTTTTTATTAACTAAGAGTCAGGGACACCTTTATAATACTTCTGTTTCTCTATTGTTTGGCTGCATACTGTTTGATTACCTTTTCAGGTGACAATGATTTTGTAATGTTTTCTACAATCTGAACAAAAAATATAATTCAGTCTTTTGTCTAGAATGGCCAATTGATTTTTTGTAACTAGAAAAGTTTCTTGCAGCTTTATCATTTATGTTTGATATGATATGCACATTTACATTATACTTAAAAAATTTAGCATAATCTTTATCAGGATATTTTTCATAACAAGCTATATGATTTTAGAGTATTTACATTTTCTTACGGCATAATTAAGCACTGGTTCTTAAATAATGAAACCACTTATTAATCTATATGCTGTTTATGTTTTGTCTGCTTCCTCAGTGGTCATTTCTCCCTCAGTTCCATCTACAGTCCTCAGACACCAGGGCAAGACAGGCCTCGGTGCACACTAAGGGACAGTCCAAAGTGGGACTTGCCACACACGCAGGTTTACCGATTTTAGCTTTGACGCTGTGAGTGCTGCAGGCATAGGATTTCTATTTCTATTTCACACGATTCCCATCAAAATTGTTAAAAATGAATGCAGTGAATTTGTAATTGTATATGTTGTATGAATAAGAGAAAACATTCATTTTTGGGTAGATGATGGTGCCAAAGTGTTTTAATAATTGAAAGCGTTTTCCATTAGCCATATGTAGCTCCATTCTTTCAGACATTTTCTCCTTTGTTACCCACGCTGCCTCTAATTTTCAATGTGTCTTTGGAGAAGTTCGAAACCAGTCTACTACTTCTGCCTTTACAGGTGAACTGATTTAAATTTTTTGTGTTGGTCTATGTGCCCTTAGGGTTCTTTCTTCACCTCTGAAGTCGGGTGACATTAACAGGATGTATCTCCAGAGTGACACATAGGTTTTCTCAAGGATATAATTTTCCCTATCAGCTTGTGTATTTTAGTCTTTTCTTCTGAAAATTGTCTTGAGTTATATCTTTGTTTCTCATTCATCATTTGCCTTTCTGCCAAGATACTAATTATGCTTATATTCCCTTGCATTGTCCATTTTCATGTCTCGTTTTAGATCACCAATCCTTTTCAACTCTATTTTTTAATTTTACTTTAATCCCCTGTTCAAGCCTATTTTTATGCTTCTGCCTTTGTTTTCAATAGTGTCCATTGTCCTGTCCATTGTCCATTGTAGTTTCTAATATGTTCTTCATTTAATTTATTTGTTCATATTTTTTCTAAGTTATTTTATCTATTTTTGTTGTTTTAGTATTTCATCCTTAAAACCACTATATCTTCTTTGAGTATTTGTTTCTGTAAAGTATTCATTTTGTTAAAAAACTTTTGAATTTGTTCAAAATATTGCTCCACATCTTTATCTGCTCTGTGAAAGAAAACTTGTATGCCTTGTTCAGTTTTCCATGGTTTGAATTGCTCGTGTCCTTTGTATTTGTACCAGTCATGTGACTATTACAAATTTTCAGTGTGAAGGTCTTTCTTAGGAGGCCAAGTGTCTGCAGAGGGAAGAGTGAGCCCTGAGCTAGGGCCCTGTGTGCACAAGTGCCTGACTGCAGATGTGAGAAGGCTGGAGAGAGACGGATAGAGCCAGAGACAGAAAGAAATGGTTGGCTCACCACTTTTCCTCAATAACAAAGCATGGAAGCTGGGAGGGTCCCCACAAAACCCCATCCTCTTACACTCTGCTGCAACAACAGCCATAGTTTTCAAAAATGTCACATCACATTAGTGCACTGTCTTTCTCCCTCAGCTATTCCATAGTGTGAACTGTGGCCTCAGAAAGCTTCAGCAGGAAGCCCATGTACTCTACACCTCTTATTTCAAAGACAGTGCTGTTCTTCCAGACATTGCATTTTGCCATTTCTGGAGAGAATGCTCTGCCCTTCAGCTATCTCTGTGATACACAGTCATGTACACCCCATCACAGCCTCTCGCCCCACCCCAACCAAGGCATTGCTAATCTTTAGACAGCCATTTCTCTTGCATTGTAATTTGGATTTACAGATCACTCCTAGATTTATTATAAAGAATGTATAAAGAGAGAATTGTTATTTTTCCTGTGGTTTTCATTTGCTTTGGGGAGGCAGAGGGGAGAGAGCAGATATGTCTTAATCTTCCATAATAAGCTAAAATAATAAATAAAATATTGTTGAAAACAGCCAGAAACTTTGGTCTGGATCAACTTCCGTAGGTAAACCTAAGTTCTCATTTACTTGTTCTTATCTGAGAGCACAGAGACTTTTACTGGATTTTCTCATTTATTTTGCAGTGGCTAATGAGAAAATATTAGAGTGTTTTAGGAGGCTTTTTTAAAAAATTACTATGTGTCTAAAGTAACAGTCTATTTATCTCATACCCTTTTATTTTGTTTACAGATTTGTATTTTAATCATTAAGATCTTTTTAAAGAAACCAAAACAACTTTATTTTGTACATTGTAAAAAGATAAATTCTATTTTAGTAAAATGTACACAAGGATTATTTTTCAGTTTAAAATAATAGTAATAAATAAAGAGAACCTCAGAACTGTTATACTATATTCAGATCCAATGGTATCTTCTAAGCAAGAACAATGGGGACCCCAAGCATTTGTAAGAAAACTCCAATACTCAATTTGAAAATAAATGGTTAGGTGTATGGTTTAAAAAATTCGGTTTAGCCCTGGCTGGTGTAGCTCAGTGGATTGAGTGTGGGCTGTGAACCAAAGGGTCACCTGTTTGATTCCCAGTCAGGGCAAATGCCTAGGTTGTGGGCCAAGCCCCCAGCAGTGGGCACGTGAGAGGCAACCATACATTGATATTTCTCTTCCTCTCTTTCTCCCACCCTTCCTTTCTCTCTAAAAATAAATAAATTAAATCGTTTTAAAAAATTCACTTTAGACGATTTGGAACAGGAGAAAGAAATAGACATTCAACCAGAACAGAATGAGGAAATAGGAATCAAAAAAAAAATGAGGAGAGGCTTAAGAATCTCTGGGACAACTTTAAATGTTCCAACACCTGAACCAGATGTCAGATGCCTCTTTCTGGGGATGCCAGAAATAGAAGAGGAAGAGCAAGAAATTGAAAACCTATTTGAAAAAAATAATGGAGAACTTCCTCAGTCTGGTGAAGGGAATAGACTTCCAGGAAGTCCAAGAAGTTCAGAGAGTCCCAAAGAATTTGGACCCAAGGAGGAACACACCAAGACACATCATAATTAAATTACCCAAGATAAAAGATAAGGAGAGAATCTTCAAAGCAGCAAGAGAAAAGAAGACAGTTACCTACAAAGGAGTTCCATATGACTATCAGTTGATTTCTCAAAAGAAATCTTACAGGCAAGAGGGGCCTGGAAAGAAGTATTCCAAGTCATGAAAAGCAATGAAGCTATCATTTAGAATGGATGGGTAGAAAAAGTGCTCCCCAGAGAAGGTAAAGTTAAAGGAGTTCATCACCAAGCCTTTATTATATGAAATGTTAAAGGGACTCACCTAAGAAAAAGAGATCACAACTGTGAACAGTAAAATGACAACAAACTCACAACTATCAACAACTGAACCTTAAAAAAAAACTATGCAAACAACTAGAACAGGAACGGAATCACAGAAATGCAGATCACATGGTTATCAGTGGGGAGGCTGGGGGAATGAGGGAAAAGGTATAAGGAATAAGAAATATAAGTAGTAGGAACAGGATAGTCAGGGGGAGGTTAAAAATAGTATAGGAAATGGAGAAGCAAAGAACTTATATGAATGACCCATGGACACAAACTAAGGGGTGGGGGGAATGCTGGTGAGGGAGGTGGTTCAAGGAGGAGAGTAATAAAGAGGAGAAAAAAAATGAGACAATTGTAATAGCATAACAATAAAATATATTTAAAAAAGAAATTCAGTTTACACACATTAAATAATATTATTCTAGATATTTTTGTATCTAGAATAGTTTCTAACTTATAGTATTTAATGAAACAAGTTGGTTCACTTCCCCCTACTCAATGAAAGATAGGCCACCCTGTATCCCTGGGGTGACAAAACTAAAATATGCCATAATTGGGCAATGCTGTCCTAGGTTATGTAATTATACTACAAATGTAATTACAGAAGTCTGCAGTACCAGCAAGATCAGGGATCATAAAGGATGCTGCTCATTTCTTCTCTCCTACTTCAGAAATCTGTCTGCTGGAAACTTCTGAGCTCCCACTCCTGTGTGCAAATTGCAAGTTCATAGGCAATGGGAGGGTTGATGCCAAGGAGACCTGACAGCCAGGAGCAGAAAGGCACCAGGAAAATCCTACACCCCCGAGTGGCCCTGTGGACACAGACACTGTAAGATATACAAATGAAGCCATGGAGCAAGGAGGCATCATTTTGGTGTCCCTGAATCCCTCAGGAGTCAAATTAAGCAACTGTCAGAACAAAAGGTCTAGCATGATGTGATGGTGTGGCAATTTTGATTGTAATTTTTTTTGTCATTACTAAGTCCATAATGCAAAGAAAAAGTGTTTACCTTCTCATAGTACATGTGATCTATTTTTTATCTGATAACTTCCCTTCCTTCCACCACCTGCCTCCTTGTAAGATACTTTCTGAATTACAATAATTTTTGTGGACTTGTTGTACTAAATGCTTAGTGTGGGTAAGTAGAACCAGCAGAGAGATGGGAAAAGAAAGAACACAAGGTCTCTCCAATGCCAGATGACACCAAATGGGTTTAAGGCCAGTATCCAAAAATACCTTCCATCAAGGGATTTCCATCAAGGAAATGTATATGACAATGAGCAAACACTCTGATATATATTCTGTACCTGTTAAGTACATAATATAGGATCAGGTGTTTCACAATAAAAAAAAAATTAAGTCATAACTTTTTTCTTTGATGAGTATTCATCACAAGAGTCTAGATTAAATTACACAGAATGATTACAAACAATATTGAGTAACTATTTCTCAGAATTATTGGATTCTCAATCATATATAAATGAAATTACTATTGAAGTGAACTTAATATTAACATATATATTACATTTTACTATTTACTTACAGCTTTACTGACTGTTGTTATATAATCAGAGAGCCCAAGATTTCTAAATGGTCAAGGAATGTGGACCCAGTGACCACAACAACCCAATGTTCTAGGAGTATTGTTTGAAGAACAATCAGTTATTTAAACACCACAAATTTCTGCTTTCATACATTAATGATTTAGGTGAGAAGTTTAAAAAAAAACTTTTATATAAGTCATTTTTCTTTCAGTCCAACCAATCCAGTGCCTGATACCACCTATATAATTCCCTGAAGTTCTTGTGTTTTCTTCGGATAATTTAATGTGGTATAGATACTCTTGGAGTTGATATGTGAGACATTAGGCAAGTGCTCATAGGCACAGAAATATTAAAGTCTAAAAATTAGAATATGTGAAGAACAGGTTCCCATTGACACTAATGTAGTATATACCCTGATGTTTGCTGAGTGGTCTGTGAAATGAACAAGAGGTTTGTTAGTTGAAAAATCTATCCTTGACCTGACGAGATGCATGCACCAGCTAAAAGTAAAAATGCCCTTTCAGGTCACATAGATTCTGATTCAATGAGTTAAATTAGAGACCGAAGCAAAGCATGCCATCCTTGTGCTTTCTACGCTTCTTAGAGGGGGAGGATGGGGTGGGAGAGAGTAGTAGTGGGAAATCGAGTTCTATTTATAAACTAATTATAATACAAATTGGTTGCGTCACCCTTGATTTTATAAATACTTTGGAATAAAGTGTAGCGATTGCATAATGGCCCATCGAACGGGAGGTTGATTAGTTGAGCCAGTTTGATATACAATTTAGCTGTTGTTTTCTACCAGAATGGAAGAAACTGAGCAAATCTGTCACCATCATGCTGGTGCCTGGCAGAGGGGAAGCGAGGATCAGCCCCACTTGTAACAGGCAAAGTCTGAAGAAAGTAATAGTTAACTCTTTCATCTGACACCCTATTCTCAAGTCATATCATTTCAGAAGTGTGACTCATTGGGATCTCTGGAGATCCTGTATGTCCCTCCCAATATGGGTCATCATATCATGCAAGCTCTTTCTCTTTTATCACATAGGCTAATTTGGATGTTGTATTATACCTTGGTTCTAGAAATTTTTTAAATATAATTTATTACTTTCCTTGAATTTCATTATTTCTAAAAAATGGTCTCCCTTTCATTCCAACACATACAAAATCCTCTTCCTCAGTAAAAGCCTTTAAGGTTCATGGTGCTGGTATATGTTGCTGGCTTCTGGTGAACAAGGGACAGAGAAAATAGTGACTAATGTCAGAATCATGAGTAAAGATATGTTTTATTCATAAACTTTGCACCTCCAGTGAAATTAAAAGCAAAGTAAAGGGTCGAAGCTGTGAACCCTTTTTCCTAGAGCCTGTAAACCAATAAAGGCTTTATATTAGCTATCGATATCTATCTCTGAGTTGCCTTAATAACATCTTATTCCCTGTTTTCACCAGCCATCAATAATATTTCTGCCTGCTCGCTCAGACCCCTATCTCTGCGTGCAATTGCATTATAAGGGTCTATAAGCCCAATTTGCTTCACATTCTTATTTTTGGAAAAGGCTGGCTGGCTTTTGTAATGAGAGCAGCTGCCAAGAAGGCTTGACAGAATTTGTGGTCCATCTGGCTTATAATCTTCACTCAATATCTCAGAGGCCTAAACTTTGAGACCTGCTGATAAGCTCAGGCGTCCAGGCAAGCGATGGCAGCCTTCTCTGTGATTTCTCATTAAGGATGGGGACATCTCTCTGGAAATCTCTCATATTCTGGATATCACATAATTCCTTTTTTCATTTTCTAGTAAGTACAAGAGAGTTGTATTTCTTACGCTGTAGTATCTTCATGTACCCAGATATGAGTGAACAGTCATTTGGAAAGTTTTGACATTTCAGTGTTTGGGTTTTGTAAAATACGTGTCATTATTTAAAAAACCCACCATGAAATAGATCAGAATATAGTAAACAACCATGCATACATTTTAGTTTTTAGTGATGATTGTTTTTTCCACTGTATATTTATACACATTTTTCACCACAGTGCTGTTGAGTGACACAAGTGGTTTCTGGCAAATGAGAATAGAATCAATAGAGTAGCCACTGACTCACCCAGCACTGATGGGCCTTGTGATTGAACAAAATGGGAGAAAGATAAAGGGACTATTGGGGGTGGGAGAATGTATGGGCATTGCACTGAAGGCATTCATCTTTCCCCTGATGTACCTATTGAAGATAAATTTGAGAAATAAAGTATAATAATCTAGTACATAATAATCTTCTCTATCCTGCATTTTTTTCTGATCTTTGATATAGTATTTATTATCCTTTGTGATTCACTGCTAAGTATGTCAAAAGAAAAAGGTGATCTATCTGCTGCCCCGAGAAATTTACAGCTAGTGTGTCTGAATTTATTGACTTCTGACCTGCAAGTGGAAAACCTGTTATCTCCCCTAGTGGGGCTACAGTAAGGGATTCTATATTTTCATATATCTGCACCCACCAATATGATTTAGTTTGGAAGATTAGGAAGGCTTTACATACTATGTTATTTATATTTTCTTTATATTTTATTTTATGTATTTTTTAGAGAGAGGGGAAGGGAGGGAGAAAGAGAGGGAGAGAAACATCAATATGTGGTTGCCTCTTGTGCACCCCCTACCGGGGACCTGGCCCACAACCCAGGCATGTGTCCTGACTGGGAATTGAACCAGTCACCCTTATGCTCACAGGGCAGCACTCAATCCATTGAGCCACATCAGCCAGGGCTATCTTTTCTTCCTTGTAGAAATTGCTTTTTCTATATTTCTTTATTTTACGTGCATTTTTAAAAAAACTTCAGATGATAGTGACAATATTCTGATCAAAAGCTCCCATAGGAAGACTCTGAATAATAATTTCAAAAAAAAAAAATCTGAGCAAGGAGCAGAACTGGTTGCTTATAGGACAGAAGACTGGATCATTCCTGGACACAAGTCAATTTTTTTCTTATCAATTATTCACCATTGATTGAGCACAGACTCTGCATCAGGTGCTACAAATGCCCTTAAGGAATGGAGGTTTGCACCAGTTAGAAAAACAGCAACCTATTTTGCCAAAAGTAGATAAAGAGGTAAAATGGAGTTCTGCTGAAGAAGGCAACTACCCTTAACATACCGATGCGAGGCGTCAAACAGAACTAACCACTGAGAAGTGTAAACAGACATTCAGATTGAGTGAGAGTGGTTGAGAGGCCAGTCAACAGATAGCGTCATGAGACCAGGTATGGACATACATGTGTCAGAGAGAACCTGAGGGCACCAGATACAGAAAGAATGACCTGCACCCTGAGCCATAGTTACAAACAACTTTGAGAAAGAACTAAGGGTCCCATCATCCTGGCATGGAACCAACTCACAGGTGCCTGGCTCGGTATCTCAGTACACATGACCCTGGAGATCTGACTGATGAGTGGCAGAGCTCCCAGGGGCTGCTGTTAGTATTAGTGGAACCTCATATCTGAAGTCTGTGTCACTAACAACTTGTTTCTAGACTTTTGTGTTATTTTTTATTTACTCTCTCCTCTAAATTACTTGGTAAAAGTAACTTCTCAAACTATTACTAACTTGCCTTCACTGAAATAAAAACAAAGGAGTCTTACCCAATGTTGTGTGAAGGAGAATCAATTGGAGCTGTTATGGTTACTGACATCATTCTCAGGCCCGTCTCTCACCTTTCTCTCCAGCATCCCCACTATCAAAGCCTTGTTCAGATGCCATTAACTCCCTCTGGTGTTCCAAACAGGTGTTCCTCTGTTCCTCTGTACAGTAACTTTATATTGTGTAATCACTCATTTTCCTGTCACTTAAAAATGTGGTACTATTTAAAATTTCCTGTCATTTGAAAAATACATTATTAGAGTTTTTTTCCTCCGTGTATCCTCTTTATATTCTCAATTAGATCATGTCCTACACTTTAATAATTGTTTTACACTTAGTAGGTGCTCTGGAGGCAACTATCAAGTCATTGGTTAATTCATTGACTAGTTACCAAATGCAGTCTATTCCAGTTCTAGAGCTTTAGACCTACTAACTGAAGTGTTCAATCACAGAGATCTGAACTTTCTTTGTAAAAGAGTAGCTTTCTAATAATACCGACCTGCAAAGTTACTCAGTGTAGTTAGAATGTCTCGGACTTTTAAATAAATAGCCTGTGCAAACATATAGATACATCCTTCTAGACGCAGCACAATTTTTATCATGCTCAGAGCATGTTTCACTCTATTTTCTGACATGGACTTGATGACATGGAAACTTTTAAATAAAAGTGAAATAGGAAGATCCTAAATGAAGGACTATGTGAGAGAATGTCTCCTCTCTCGTCTGTAAAATCCAGCAGCATTTGCCTGCTTAACCTCATGCTCAAGCATTAATTTCACACTTTATTTCCCAGAAATTGAAGACAGTTAATTGACTTTTTACAACTGGTATTGAAACTTTTTCTACTTCATGCCTCATGAGATGGGAAAACTGTGCTGTTAGTGGGACTCAATGGCTTGTCCAAGAAAAGGTGACAAGTCAGTAAATAAAAGACCTGATTAGATTCTGTACCTTACAATGTCCTGTTTTCATTTCCCTGTAGAATTATTGCATTTAAAAGGACTTCAGTCATAATCACAATTTAGCTACTTTTCTTCAGTGATGTTAACTTTCTTATAAAAACGCTGGAGCTAGAAAGGACTTTAGAAAGTGAAGTTTAGAGATCAGCTGTCCATTCATGTAATGGAAGTCATCAAATCAGGGTTCAAGAAAAATTCTCATGTTCTTTAACCCTTTTCAAGATACAACATAGAAAGGAAAGAAGAAAAAGAAGAATGGAAGTAAAGATACATCCTGATATTTACCACTGTGTGCCGGGCCTCACATTAGCCACTTTCATGTTTCTTTGATGACTTTATCTCATAATTACAAGTTAAGTTCTAGGGTCGCCATTGTTCAAATGAGGAAATTGTTAGGGTTGCATGCATTGCAGGTAGGATTCAACATCTATGAACATAGAAAGTCATGAACCTATTTCCACTTTTCCAGTTAGTCTGAAAAAATTACCTAAATAGAGTAAACTTTAGAAAGTTATTGAATAGCACTGTCTGGCGTGGCTCAGTTGACTGAGTACTGGCCTGCAAACCCAAGTGTTGCTGGTTCAATTCCCAGTCAGGGCACATGTGTGGGTTGTAGGCCAGGTCCCCAGTAGGGGTTGTGTGAGATGCAACCACACATTGATGTTTCTCTGCTTCTCTTTCTCCCTTCCCCTCTCTAAAAATAAATAAATATTTTTTTTTTAAGAAAGAAAGTTACTGAATAAAATAAGGGAAGAATTTTTCAGGTAACTATTGTAAGAGTTTCAAAAACATGCCCTATTCTAACATAACACTTAAATGAATCATGGTGAGTATCACAGGGATTTTCAAAAGTGCTCCAGCTTCCCCTCCTTCCAGGCATACACCAAGTTACCATTCCCTATTGCTGCTGAAGGTAGGAGTGGCCACGAGACTTGTTTATACCCATAAAATATGGTAATGTTAGGCATATCTGGGTAGAAGCTCTCAGAGGCAAAGTACTCCTTGCCACTCCCTTTTACCTGTCCTGGGCATGGACAAAGCGTGTGTGAAGGAGTCTCTGTCAGACTGGGCCCTTGAATGACTATGACAGGCAGAGTGTAGCTTTTCCTGGCTCATCTGGTGAGCATTGAACAATCAATCTGCCTTGATGAGTCAGGATTTCCTTGTGGAAATAAGTATGAAGAGCACAATTTTTGGCTGTACAGAGATTTGGCTTTTCATGCCCGTTTCTGCCTCTTACCAGCTGGGTGACCATGGATAGCTGATTCTCTAACATTCAGTTTCCTCAGATCTAACATGGTCACAATGGCATCTATACCATGAAGTTTTCATAAATTAAATATGGTGATGTTTATAAATTGTTCAGTGGAGTACTTATCATATACTATTGACATTTTAGAAGTGCCATAATAAGCCATAGTCCTCCTCATCATCCAGGGAGACAAGATACTAGGTAATAATTTTCATAAGATGCTTTGAAACAAAGGGGTAAAGGTTTTGTGTGGATTGGAAATAAAGGAATATCAATAGTAGCAGCCTCAGAAAGGAGGACAAGAAGAGTGACAGGCAAAGGCGCAGACCGTGTGTCTGGAACACCCAGTGAGTGAGGCATGGACCACAGGCTCAGCTGAGGCAGGGAAAGGACATGATGACTATTCCTTGGGGGGGGAATATGTGAAGTCCAAAATAACTTCTGGGTATTTTTAGTTGAATTACTATCTCTTGAAAAAACATTCTTTAAAAAGGTGAAGTGGAAATTGAATGTCCATGCATTCCTTCGTCTTTTCTTCCTAAGTGGCTTCAGCCTCTTGGGAATGACTTGAAGCTGTGTTGGGTTGAAGAGGCAGGCATCTGGGTGTGAATCCTTGTTTGACTTTATGAAACACTAATAGAAGAAGTTACTAAAACAGAAAATAATAACAACAACATCAAGGGACAGGTGCCCCACATCTGAATGCCGGAGGTTTTCAAAGAGCTCTCAGCAGGAAACCTCCCACTGAGATGTACAGCCTGAAATCCCTCCCCAGGACAACGACTCTAAAACCTGCATGTGCTCTGTACAGGTGATTCGGTGAGCGCTGCTGACTGGATCCTTCAAGTCAGTCAGAAACAGCCTCAGCTGTTGGGAACTGCCCTGCCTGGTATCAGAAGCTGTAACCCCCACCAAGGCTAAGGCTGAAGGAGTGGCCTTGGACCGTAAGCCAGCCAGGAGACAAAAGCTTATCTCCCTGGCAGGAGTGCTGCTTCTGCTGCTTCATTCATAACTGAACCCCAATGCTTGGTCAGTTAGCCAATGACGGGTAAGATTCCCCAAGGGGGGAATGACCTAAGACAGGCACGATCACGTGGGAGGCCCCCAAGAAAGGACTTTGGGGGCTACAGCAAAAGGGGGGTGATGGACCCTCGCTCCTCGGCTTTGACATAGCCTGAGTCCTCCTCGTCTGGGAGAAAATCTCCTTATCTCTTGGTTGCCTTACTTCCCTTGCTCCACCTAAGCCTGAAACAATGACAGGGTGGTGCAGCTCTGTGCTGAAAAGGCAGGTTCTCCAGGTGATCAGGCCTAAGAAAGAATATGTAAGATCCTGTGAAACCTGCTTTGTTTAGAATGCTCTCTGTTGAATGAGAAGGGTCCAAGGAAGAAGTAATTTTGTTCCTTAAAGTCTTACAGCTCTTTGACCCTGACTCAAAATAGGCCCTCAGACTTCCTTGTTATCTACTGTTTGATCCTTACTTCCTAGCAATGAGTAATGAGCTTTTACCTGAATTCTTATTCAAACAAAACCAATAAAAAGCCTCTCCAGATGGGGATGGCATGCTCTCCCCACATGAGGAGTGGCCATGGCGCCCTCCAGGAGAGAGGGTGGCCAAGGTGCTCTCCACGTGAGGAGTGGCCCTGCTGTTCCTATTCCCTCACAGGACCTGGTTGTCTCTGTGTATGTTTTTCTCGAGTTTCGATGAGGCATCCGCAGCGTTCCGTGATCACTGCTGGCCGGTGAGTCACACATCACTCAGCCAGTACTCTGAGGCATTCAGTGGAAACTGGCAGAATAGCATGTATAGAGTGGGAGAATATCAGCTTTTACAAACTAATAGACTATATGAATATATATATATATATATATATATTCATGTTCTCCATGTGACAATTATTTATTACAAATAGACATAGCATAGATTATCATATGGTTCTCAAAAGAAATATATCTCTACCACTACAGAATTATCTAACCTAATAAACAACTTAACTGATCATTTAAGCAAGCTTCATACTTGGGTATAAACCACCAAAGCTGACGTTTTCCTATAAAGGGAACAATGCGAGCTAGTCATACAGGTTTGGTCACTTCCAGTTGGATTACACAGAGCAATAACGGGAACAAACAGGACCTGGCTTTCTGAGGAATTTTATTCCAGTTCTATACCCTAGTCTGCTATATGTCTTACAGAGCTCACCAAACTGTGCTGAGAATCAGTGTCTTTACCTGTAAAAAAAAAATAAATAAAAGTACCTACTACACCTACAGTAGAATTTGGTTGAAAGAATGAAGGAGAATGATGTACAGAAAAGCTTTTAAAAGCTCCAAAACACTGTAGAGATGCAAGAAACTATTATTACCATGATAGCTAATTTTGGAATAAATGAACCCACGTGGAACCTGCGTTTATTCCCCTGCTCTCTTTTATAGGTGAAGACAGCACCATACAATCATCGGCTTCTTCTAGCATAATTCTCTAACATTTCCTGCTGAGTAAGGCAAGGATGAATTGTACTTTATTGTACTTTGTTTTATTCCAGAATTGTTTCATATACATCCTTTTCTACCTGCAGGGACCATAATTTCTTTGGCTTTTCCTTTTTATGTGGCTTCATCTGTAGTTGACAATACCGAGTATTCAGAGGGTATTCTCCACTAATTATTTTAAAACTAGAAACTAAGAAGCATATTGAAAAGGTAAGAAGTATAAGAGAAAAAGTCCCACACTTGTCTAGAGGTAGTATGGTGAAGTAGAAGCTGCTCCTGGAAGGAAATTCAGCTTGAATTTCTAGCTGTCCTCCAATGCTAGATAGCTTCAGAATAAAGTTAGAAAATATGACAGTTTATAGTCAAGGGTCTTACTGATTTTTAACAGTTGTCAAAATGCATATTGGTCAGTTGGAGAGTAATATGATATATGTATCATATAAAAATACTGTGATATGCTTCTTGGAAGACATAATTGATGAGATAAATACCTATTCGTGATTTTCTGTTGCCTTACTATCCAGAAAACAGGATGTTAGAATAAGTTAGAAGTCCGTCTCTCTCTCTCTTTCTCACACATATACTTGCCTGTTTCCACATGCACCCACACAGAGAAACTCAGTTCCAGGTCTTTAATTTGATGAATATTTCTGAACCAAACCCCTTCCTGCTTGGATTCTTTACAGACACCAATCTCTAGCCCTTTAACACTGAGATGTAGTATCTGTAAGAATGAATGTTCCCTGCTTGAGTCTGTTTTCACATTCTCAAGTTTATTACTAATGGGTATTTCACTCATTATGCAAATATGGAATAGCAGGGAATTCATGACCTTGGGTCAGAGCTAAGGGTAGAACAAGCAGTCTGACCAAGAAATGTAACTTAGCCAAGCTTAATGAGAGACTGGCCCATGCCCAATGGCAGCACACCCCAGGCAGCCTTGTCCTGGCTGGGCAGGGTAGTAGTGACTTGCCAGGGAGGGCTCCCAAGCTCAGCTGGTTCACAGACACTTCCCAGGGATAATTTTATTACCCACCTAAAACCTGTGGAATGCCAAATTGCTCTGTCTTCCAGTTCTGTGCCTCTGCTGAGGAAGGGGAGCTTCTAATAACATCTACTTTGAAAGGGGTTTTGAAACTTACTGTCAGTTGTGTCCTGATTTAAGGGTAAAGAGACACTTAAACCTGCTTTGAAATAGAAGTAATAAGAGCCTTAATTTGAGGGCCACTGATTACAAACAGACTCCATTAAAACTGCCACAAGACGCATCAATTAATACATTGTATGATAATAATAGTCACAGTTTATTTAAACCATCTATGTAAATGGAGCTAACATATACCATGTATGCAAATGTTAGCTTATGATACCATCCAAGGCATATATGACTTGATTTTTTTATTCATCATATTATCTGTGAATATAAAATTTTAGTGGGTTAAGATAAATTAAATTTGTAGGTTACCATAGATCTTTTGGGTCTCACACATTCATAAAATCCTGCTTAAAATGAGCTGGTGCAGGTGTGAGGCATGCACTTACTTGATGTACCCAGCGCTACCATAAGGGCAATGACTTCCAATGGAGGCATTTTTATGACCAGCGGCAATATTGAAAATATCCATGCATATAGACAAATACTGTACTATAATATAAAAGGATAAAAGTGATGGTATAATACTTCTTTTTTGTTGCTTTAGTTTAAAATTGTCATGTTTAATGATAATTGACCTGTCTTAGTCACTTTGGACTGCCATATCAAAACACCATGGACTGAGGGACTTAAATAACATATTCAAGAGGCTGGATGTCCAAGAACAGGGTGTTAGCATAGCAGGATTCTGAGGAAAGTCCTCTTTGTGATTTGCAGAGGAGCACCTTACCACTGTGTTCTCACATGGCAGAGGGAGGGGGGTGTGCAGAGAGAAAAAGGGGGGGTGGAGAGAATGAACACTCTGATGTTAAAAGGGCAATAATCTCATCACGAGGGCCCTATCCTAATGATCTCCATAACCCTAATTACCTCTAAAAGGCTTCATTTCCAAATATCATCACACTGAGGGTTAAAGCTTCAACACATATATTTTAAGGTAACATTCAGTCCATAACAATTACTGTGGGATTTTTAAACAAGAGGAATACAATAAATAATTTTAAAGTGCTACTGAAATTCCCCCCAACTAGGGCATTTCAATTTTAAAAATACATTTGAAATGGTTTTTAACTGTGAACTTTAATTAAATAGAACTAAACTATGAAATGAATAAATGTTTCACCATAAGTGATAAAAATATTCAGCATGTTTCAACAATATACAGCTTTGTTCTTAGAGTGGGATCCTGCCAGATGCTATCTACCAGCCCCTCTTCAGGGAATCCCCATTGCAACGAGGTATCATTATCCCAGTTCTGGATGGTATCTGATTTTGTCAGTCTTTTGACACATTGCTGCCTCCTAGGACTACACATGATACTTATGTATCCCACTAAGAAAGGCTGCTGGGAGTTCTCAGTCTCTCTGACTGCAACATTCAAAGTTCAATCCTGCTAGAAAAATGTTCAGTTACTGTATTATTCAGGGTTCTCCAGAGAAACAGAACACACACACACACACACACACACACATACACATTTAATTTTAGGAATTTAAGGAATTGGCTCACTCAGTTATGGAGGGTAATCTGCTTTACTCATAGTTCATTCATTTCAATGTTCATCTCATCCAAAAAAAATACTTTCACTGAAACACCCAAAAGAATGTTTGATCAATTATTTGAGCACTGTGACCCAGCTAAATTAACCACCACAGTTCCTTCATGTCGAGAACTGATGCTCCTCTTAATTTTCTAAAATCCAACTCCAAACAGCTTTGGATGAGTGAATATTTTTAAGCACTTATCATGTATTAAGTACTGGGGCAGATACTTTTACACTCATTTCATTGATGCACAAGACAATCTTGTGGGAAAAACTCGAACATTATCTTCATTTTACAGATAAGAGAACTGAAAGTCAGTTGGTTTGATTGATTATGTGCAAATCAATAACCAGGTTACAACTCTCCTGGGACACTGTGTTTTTGCGAATCTCTGTGAGTGAAATCCTACGTCCCGACACGGGGCTTATACACCTTCACTTTCCCAGCGAGGAGCCATCAGAGTGTGTGAGTCTGGAAGCTACCATCCTTCTTCCTCCTTCCTCTTCACACACCTTCCTCATCCTCTCTGTTGCCCACTGCTTCATAGACGCCACACTGCAAGTTTTAAATGCATCATCTAATGTCATTCCCTGTCATAGGCCTATACAAGCGTGCACATGTGTGTGAATGTGCACATATAGTATGCCTATGAGGCAGGTATACTGTACACAAGAGAACTGAAGTTTAGGGGGTATCTAGGCAAACTGCTGCACATATAACAATTAGTATGCAATTAAAGAGATACAGCTACTGCTGAAATTCATGTGTGAGACCACCACCCTGTGCCACCATTCCACCCATTATCACACACAAAACCAGGGTCCTTCAACCTTCATGTCAGCTCATTTTGGTCCCTATAAAGATGCTTGTCAGAATGGGAGATTTTTTCCCAGCAGGAAGTGGGATATAGAATTAATCTGACTGCGCTAGGATCAGCTACTACATTGCTACTATATTCTCCCTACTTGTATAGATATACATGCTCTGTGGGTCGAAGGGTCATGCTGATTGGGTTCTTTGAAAGTATTTCAGTTCCCCATAGTGAAGTCTGAACTCTGATCCTGTCTTCTTTTCCTAGAGATTAGACTCTGTCCTGATGACTTTTTATAACGGCCTTTGGGTCGATTAGTCAATAGGGATCATTTCATGAGATCAGACCCATCTGTCCCAAATATAAGCCCCATGAGCACCAAGACTTCTCTCTTTCTCTCTTACTACTATATCTCCGATGCTCCTGACAGTGCCTGACAGGTGGAAATCCCAATATATGTTTTTGGAATAAATAAATTAGTGTGGCACAGATTAAAGGGGTATTTATTGATTTTCCAGTATATTATAATGTAGACAGCTGGCCTTAATTCTTTATGGGTTGGTGTCTCCATCCATCTGGATTGCTGTGAGAAAAGTAACATAGACCTGCTGACTTAAACAACTAACATTTCCTTCCTACAGTTCTGGAGGCTGGAGATTCCAAGATTGAGGTGCCAGCAGATTCAGTGTCTAGGGAAGCCTCACTTACCACATGAGCAGTCATCTTTTTACTGTAAAGCATGTGGCAGAAGGACAAAGAGAACTCTCTGGGATCTATAAGGGCACTAATTTCTGATGAAGGATCCTGCCTCTTGACCTAATCACCTCCCAGAGTCCACACTTCCATGAACCATCACAGTGGGCATTAACATTTAATATATGTGTTTGTACGGGGACACGAATACTTAGTCTATGTCAGTTAGTCACACATCCAGTCTAAGCTCTTTAAACTTATATCCACATAGTCTTAGCTAATATAGGCCTGCATGCCAACTCTTATATTGAAGTCATGATTCTACTTGCCCTTTGTACAGTAGACTGCCTTCAGGGTTTTCATCTATAACAATGCCATTCTCACTAGCTATAAATTTATATGAGTCCTATAGAATTTCCTTGTATATAGGATTTTGGAATCAGTGCACTTTGATACCATCTTGGTTGACAACTATTTTTTTTCTTGAAGGTGTTCACCCTCATTTTCCAGTTAGCTATTATGAGAGTCTATTTTGAAGTACAAACAGGTGGAACATATAAGAGAATAAAAATGCAATACTCTTCAGTGAAGCATTCAATATCCTATGCAATCTGATCCAGAACTCTCTCTCTCTCTCTGACCCTGGCCACTCTGCAAGCACGCTCCACTTTCAGAAACCTAAGCATCTGATTCTCCCCCTCCCCCACCCATAAATGCACTTCCCTCTTGTTTCACACTCATCCAAATCTTGCCCCATCTTTTAACTTCACTCTAAATCCTTCTTCCTCTGTGATGATTTCCCTGACTAGTCATTTCACAATTTTTAATTAAACAACTATATCCAATGTGCTGAGCTAAGCTTTCCATAAGTAGCAGTGGAAAAGCAGGCACAGTCTCTATATTTAAGAAGCTTGGAACTCAGGAGAAGGCATGTAGCCTGAGAGGAACCTTACAGACTCAGAACTATGGGGAATTTAGAGGAAGGGGGGGTTGGTTCATTCTTACCAGTGAAATCCAACCTTGAACAGAGTAAGAAAGAACAAAAAGGTTCTTGATTATAGAGATATCTGAAGGACATAATAAGTGGAACAGACTTCAGAAAAAAAGTTACAGCAGCATATGAACACCTATAATTCATTTGATTTGACTAGTCATTAAAGAATTATGAAAAAAGAGTGTCAGGAAAAAGGGTAGACAGGTTGACTGGAGCTAGTTAATGGGGAACATTAATGTCATTCTAAAGAACTTAAATTTTATCCTGTAGACGATGAATGGGGAAACACTGATTTTTTAAAAAAAATAAATGGGATCATATAAAAAGGATCTGTGCTTTGGGGGAAAATTACAACAGGATGCAATAGAAAGATGATCTAGCTTCAAGTTACAAAGAATATCTAAAGATTTCCAAGTGCCCCTAGCAAGTTTACCCTGGCCCAACTAAGACACCCACGAGTGTAAGATCATAAGTATAAGAAATTCCTCCTCTTCACTGGGGCCTTGTCTGACCAATAGCACTGAGCTTGACAGTTCTTTCCTCCATCCCTTCACTACCACCAGAAGCATAAGTTTTCCACATCTTCCGTCATCACAAAAGCTCATATGCAACTTGTTTAATCCCTTTAACTATTAAATTTAACTCTGAACTCCATCTCTTTCTCACCCTTGGTGTCATTCCAATGTACTCTTTGGGCAGTGCTTGCTGCCTGGCATTAGATCCTACCTGGCAGCACCAGTTACAGGTTGTATGATCTTTATCATGTTACTTGTCTCTGAGCCTCAATTCCCTCATCTATGAAAAAGAAGAAAATAAACATATGTGGTAATATGGTTAGTGTGAGGATTCAAATTCTGAGTACACATAAAACATTTGGAATAATAACAGTGACAATATGAAATTGTAAGAATACTCCCTGTCATAGAGTTAGTGCTCAGTCAATAGGGCTTATTAGGATTATTAGTATCCTTAGCAAAATTTCCTATATTCTACAATCTAAACATTTTTTTATCTGAGAATACTACTATTTCTGAAAATACTACTTACATGGTCAGCCTCTCATTTTTTTATCTGAGAATACTACTATTTCTGAAAATACTACTTACATGGTCAGCCTCAAGCTATGTTTTGGTGTCTTTTTTTTTTCTTTTCACACCCCACATGGCTTGGGTGTCTTTTTTTCTCATTGGCAGTCTCATATTAATTTTGCTTTGCGCATTCTCAAAATCTCCAACTTCTTTCAAGTATGGGCCACCATAATTTATCACATTGTTTCTCACGACTGTCTTTTATGATCATGTGGATTACCACCCCATCCCATCAGTCTGTCTTCCTGCTTCTCTGTTACCTCTTCAGCCCTCATTATTGGCAATTCAGTATCTATACTGGACACTTTTCTATTAACTCCTCATCTCCTTTACTTCCTTCTTTCCCATGTTCACTTTGCACTCCCATGGTTCTAACCTAGATTTTGTCATCAATGAGTGCACCCCATCTAGAACCTGATTTCCAGCACAGCACTTTCTGACCTCAACTTCTCTTGACTACTCCTTCACTCTACATCCTCACCCCAACAGCTCATGTGATGTACTAATGTTTCCTCCAATAGTCCTTTGTCTCTTTCAAAGTTAGCCCAATTAGAGAAAAGTAAAATGAAACAGAACATTTTGAGAACCCACCTGCCACTTCACCATCCAACAGACCTGCTCTTTCTGGATTCTCCTTCATCTCAGCAACCTTTAGATTTAAGACATTTTAAAAACAGATCAGCTAGAATAAATGTTCTAAAATGTCAGTTGTTCAATGACATTCCTCTGTCTGAAATGCTTTAATAACTATTACATTTTGAGTGGCCTATAAACTCCTTTCTTTGACCTACAGAGTCCTTCATGGTGACCCCTGTTCACTCATTCCCTATCCCTCACTCACTAAGATGCACTCTTTGGCCTTCTTGCTATTGGTAAACAGCTCCAACCTGCTTTGTTGTTCTGTCTGAACCTTTATCCTTGAGGTTTCTTTACCTGGAATGATTTTCTCTCAGATTGTTTTTAATCCTCATTTTTCTCCCCACTCAGGTCTTTGCTCAAATGTCACCTTCTTAGTGAGGTCTTCTCTGACAACTCTTCACTCTTTCTAAAAAACAAACAAGCATACAAAAACTGTCCTCTACCAACATTATCACTTTTTTCCCCTGTCATTCTGCTTTGCTTTTTTTAGCTAGCACTTACTAAAACCTAATTTTCTTTACTCCTTTGTTGCTTTATTTTGTCTGCTCCCATTTAAGGTTAGCCACTTTCATGGTTCACCACTTTATTTTTGGTGCCATCATTGCCACATAATAGGGCTCAATTAACACTTTTCTTTTTGAATGAATGAATGAATGAATGAAGATAGATAAAAATCAGAAAGTCTATTTAGAAGTCTCTTGCAATAATCTGTGACTGTTACATATAAAAGTGGTAGTTTATTATTCATTATATAGATAAAGAGCATCTTGTGTCATTTTCTGTACTGCCAGTTTGCATTGGTAACTAACTGTTGTTTTTTGGTCTAAGTGTGTGTTGATTGTGTTATAACTCCAGCTCTAGGACGAGTACCACAATACCTCATTTTCCTTTTTGATAACTTTAAACACAAGCTTTATAGTCTTCTGTGTACAAGAAATATTTAGTGAAAAAATAAACCATTAAAAATTGGATATAGTGACAAACTTGGAGAATATGGGGAAAGTAGCATATGAAGAGGAGCAGATATGTCTAAAAGAAACAAAGAAACTGTTGCTGGAATTGAATTATGTGATACACAGAAAATGGTCCTTTTGCAAGGAGTAGATTTAGATTAGAGTCTCCTAGCTTTAGCATTATTGATATCTGGGAGCAGATAATTGGTTATAGGTGAGGGCTGTAGACTTCCCCCTCATTTCTTACAATTAAAAATGTCTCTAAATATTGTCAAAAATAATCCTGGGGGTTCTTAACCACTTTTAGTTGAAACTACTGACTTGAATGAGAAGTGCTGGGGAAGGTGGTTTCATGCATGCCGTCTTTGGATCCCTGCTAGGCCATGTAAGAACATGCCTTGAACCTGGAACCCTTCCTAACCAAGAGATACACAGAGCCCACAGAGACCATGCTCAGCTTTTCACTTTGTGTAGGAATGGCTTTCCCTGTTTCAGACTCTATGAGTGTTTCTTTATTCTGCTAAATTATGTACAACAATGACCCCTGGACACACGCCAGCTTTCCGTACCTCAGACTCCATGGGAGAACGGGAGAGTCCTGCTGCAGCACCAGAGCAATGCATGTAGGCCACCTGCCCTGCTTCAGCTGTCATGGGCAGCTAGTAGCCATGAGGAACCCCTGCACACTGCTGGAGCTGATATCGCTGTCTTTTCCCTAAGTGACTAAAAGACTTGCTCCATTCAGTGTTAGACTATGTTGTGTTTTCACCAGTGACTCTGATACCAACATGCAGTGGTGAGTAGAATGTGGAATTAAAGTTCCGATGGCTGGCACTGTGATGATCTTTGCTCTCATCCATGTAGTTGAAGTCATCCTCTGGCAGTAGTTATGGGTGCACGGTGTTCTGCTCAACAATAGGCAGCTAAATGGCATTCAGTACCTCATTGTCAAGCACATGGCTGAGAAAGAGTTTGTGAGATTCACTAACTTCATCTCACTAGAAGTCAAAATAGACCAAAAGACATACGACTTAGTTTGGTTGATAGAATGAGACAGAAGTAATAGCGTGCCAGGTCCAAGCCCAGGCTGTAAGAGGCCTCATTGTTTCTGCTTGCCCTTTTTTACCTCTACCAGGGCCATGAGAAGGGCTGCCTGGGGTAGCCCATTGCTCTCAGGAGTGGTTGAGAAACTGGTGGAGCAGAGCTCCCCATAGCCCATTAGCCTAGATCAGCTGATTTTCTACTGAAATATGATGTCTGTTTCTACTCACAGCAGGATGACTCACGGAGAGACCAGTCTAAACTGGTCTTTGTCCCAGAGCCTTCTCTGAGTTCCAGGTCTACCAACTTGGCTCAGATGCAAGTGACCTCAAGGAGCACTTCATATCTAATTGATTCATAACCGGATTTTGGATAAGTGTAGCATTATTAGCCAATTTTGACTCAGGCCACATGTTTACTAATTCTTTCTTTTATAATATCATCTCTAGAATTTGTTACTAGATCCATTATGTCAGTCTCAAGGCTGAGACTTGAGACAAATAATGCGTAACCTCTCCTGATTATCCAGACTCATTCTGGGCTCCCTGACCCAATGGAATCCCTGCTTTCTGAATTCTAGTCCTCTAGTTACTGATACCTAATACCCCATTTTCTCTATTCCTGTAACTCCTGCTGATCTCCTTTTAATTAGATGGCTACTCTTACGGGATAGACACTAATTTTTAAATTTTGTTATTCTCCATCATTAGTACTATACCCATTAATTAGTATAGAATAGGGGCCTAGTAGATCATTTTGTTAATTTTATGTAAATGACTATAATATTTATGCAGAATAACCTGATGGAGTAGCCATTGGCCTGCGTCAAAAAATAAGGTGACTTCATTTCAAGGTTACAATGATGGCAAGGAAAACACATATACTGAGGACTGATGGTGTGGCTGATTTTGTTTTAAATTGAGGTGTTTGGGGAACCATCAAAGACTTAGTTATGTCATTATGGACATCTGCTAAGAATGCTAAAGGTAAACAATCACCTGAAAGATATATTTACTTGCATGTAGTGGGAAACAGCAGCTCATTAGCTCTCTGCTTAGCTCGTTAACTCACCAGCTCGTTAGCCCTCTGCTCGTTAACTACTTAGCTCTGATTAGCTCTGCTCACTTCCTCCTCCTATCACTCACAGTGTGAATGAACTGTAAATCTGCCAGAGCAACAGATGGCCATTCTAGGTCCAGGGAGGAAGTTCAGGAGGTGGAGGGCGGAGCCTTCCTAAATTTTTCTGACCTTGAAACTATTCCATATTATGGAAGTTAGTGAGTTATGGTATAGAAAGTATTGGCACAGTTTTATTTTAAGATGAGAAAGAGTACACTTAAATATATTCCCTGCAATGATGCAAATTTGCAAATACCTAGCCATTTTAGAATTGTTGGCATTGGCCTATCTTTCAAGCAGGGACTGTAAAATACAAGGAAAGTCCAAGAGTATTTATATTGAGTATTTTTTGATGGTTTGTCACATGTTCAACCTTGTGCTGGACAATCGTGGGGAATTCCAAAGATGGTATTTAAGAGATTGTGTGGAAGAGACAATATTTACATTCTCAAACTATTGGAGAACACTAAATCTCAGTTGTTAATCAGAACTTATATAGTATAGGATATATGTACTCTGGCCATGCAGAAAATAAAACACTTTGATTATTGATACCCGCCCCCCCGCAATTGCCCACTAAGTTATTCATACAAAATCATGAATTTGGCTTACATTGCCTTAATAACCAAGTTGCCAAATTGTCCACATGGTTGTAGCCAGATCAGGCCTTTACTTTAATAAAATTTAATTACCTCACAAATGATACCCCACATCTACTTGCTACCAGCTACAAAATACATCGTTGGTGATTCTTTTATTTTAGCCAAGATATTGTGCCTCCAGGGAGCCAAAATTAAAGGGCATGTATTGTCTGGAAATAATGACAAATTAAACAATGTTTTGGCATCTTTTCATCCAACCACACATTCACTTCTCTATATCTGCAATAATCCACAAAGTAGTGGAGATAGCATCTACTGCTAATAGCTTATTCTAAATCTGTTGGTCACATTGCCAATCAAGACCCTGGATAGAGATAGTAGAGAGGATGATTAAGTTTCAATACAGTAGAAAAAGATACAAGAAATGCATAGCCAGGGTTGGTACACTGAGAGAAAGAGCTGGGTAGAGTAGCCCAGTAAAATTCCTGAGCATGGAGGAGCAGTCAAGACTCTGGACACTTGTGTGAAAGTGTTTTGTCTTGGGGACGGAGGGGCAGACAGTGAAAGAGTAGAGGGCTCTGATAGCTAGTTGTATCTGACTTGCATGGCTGTGGATGATTGGTTCTATCCTCAGGGAGGATGGCTGCCAGCCAGGCCACCTTGCCCTGCTAGGCAACACACCACTGACTTTAAGCTATGCAGATACACTCTGTACAGTCTGTTCGGTCGCTACCCCATAATCTGAGAACATAAAAAATAAATAAAAAGAGAATATAGCAAAACTGTAAGACCTTTCTTAGATGCCTGGGGCTCTCTTATATCTGCTGCAAGAACTTTTGAAAAAGAAAACATAAACAAAATATATTTCCTGTCTGCTCATAACAAACAGAGACTAAAAATACTGTTACAACTGTACAATAGTTTAAGGTCAATGTATTCCCTCTTCATGGCTATGAAAACCTGACCCGCATAAGGCATTAAAATTCATAACACATGAAAATTAGGGAGTCCTGGAAGCACTTTCTTCTATATAAGTACAAATTTTCTCTGCCTACATCTAGCATTTAAAGGAAACCATCCAGATAATTAAAATGCCTATAAATGAAATGTCAAAGTTAAATGTTTTTTTTAAAGTCTTAATGCTTAAGCAAAGTGAAACCTTTATTCTGAAATAATATGCTTTAAATACTAGCAGTATCCTGTGAGGGAGTGGAATAATTAAGGTTGGCCACATAAAATGGGTCTACAGGTCTACATGCCGCTCCACTCAGTAAGTAACCTTTATGAAGGGGAATGCGATAATCAGTGTGTATTTTTTGTCCTTAAATACTGCCATTATTTTAAACATGAATCTAGCTACTGTGGATAAAGCTAACCGCATAAGGCACATGGAGTCAATTTATCACACAAATACAGAAAACAGAGTTGTTGAGTTATGCAGATTCTGATTTGGTTTTTGTGTATTTGGCTTCAGTTACCCTCCCCCCACATTAGTGTGAATATAGTTATTTGTTTTCTTCCTGATTTTCCTATATCACATTCACCTGGGTATAGATGCCACCTGGGAAATGCCCCTGTGAGCTCTGCCCCAGTTTGGAATACGCATGTTACAGCTGAGCTCTGAGACAGTTGGAGTACAATTTAGTGTCCTGCGCAAGATGTGAATCAATCCAGATCTTGGAATACACTGTCTACTTTTCTAAAGATTCTATCAATATCCATAAGATTTGGATCAAATATTTGCCACACCACACTCATATAAAAACTTACATTCAGACTTTGTGGCTAGTCCCTTTGAATTCTAGAGCAATTGATTTTAAGTGGTAAAGTTCATTTACCATCCAAGTCAACCTCATTGTCACCAAAGAAGAAACATCATAGGCCCAGGATAGGGTCTGAGCCAAAGATAAAGAGATGTGATGTTGTAAGTACTTAGAGGGTGTTTTCTGGGATAATGCACGTCATTTTAACCTCCTGTAACCACTTCTCTTCTCTGATGCTAATTACACATGACTAAAACTTGCCCTGCCGTCTTGCATGCCAGCAGCAGTATACCTCTCCACCTTCTCCTTTTGCTGGTGGTACACTGCCCAGTGGGGAGGAGCAAGCAGTTTTGGTGGACAGTTCTTAGCTTTATAGAAGATAATACTGACTAGACCAGTTACTGGACACTCCATCGCTTTAGTTTCTAAAACTGTATTATTTATTGATACATCATTGATTCAAATTCTAGAAGGCAAATATGTTTGTGCTTATGTATTCTTCTACTATCCTATTAAGATACAGAATTGTTTATAAATATTTATTGAGATAGTACTTATTAGCTAAGTCTTTAGGTACAAGTAAGTGCTGAGAAAAAAGAAAAGGACCAACTCAAACTCTTATTCTACTAGAGAACCAGAGGTAAGAAAGCAAAGCTTAAATAATATTTGAATTTAATGTATTAAAATGCTCTCAGCAGTGATCAGATTTTTTGGTTTCCTGAAAGCTCCTTAGACCTTGTCATTTCGTACGTGGAGGTGTTTCAGTGGGCAGGATTTGCGTTGTTCTACAGTGATAAGTCATAAAAGAGAAACTATTTTGTTAGTACAATAAAACTCCTGACATAGCATTCTTTTGAAAAATCTTTCATTTGATTATAGAGAAATTATATCAGTACCAAAATGGATTTTTTACCAATAAAGATGCTATAAAACTTCCAAAGTTCTTTGCTTCCTCTGAAAGTTACTTCCTTTAGAAGTTCAATATTTATGGCTCATAAGATATTTCCATTCTTTGGAATGTTGGTACAATATAAGTGGGCATTTAACTCTGCCATCCTCTTACCTGAATCCTATGTGGCCCTTCACCAATCAAAACCCCATCAAGGCTCTAGCATGTGCTGTAACTAACTGCACATGGAGGAAAGGGAAACCAGCAACTTCTTTTGATGGAACCATCTTTTCCCCAAATCTGTTCCTGATTTAAAGCAAGAACTGGTTAAGCAGTCATGGGTTTTAAATAGATTCATAATTTTCAAAGTCATTGAAAGGATTTGAAACAGCAGTTCTGGCAATTCATGGAAGAAGAGTTAAATACGACAGCAGAAAGGGATGGAGAGTAAGAAAGGCAGAGCACTTGCAGAAGTCTTGTTACCAGATAAACCCACACTTTTATGTGGGATAGAATACACATTCACTGAGCTTATGCAATTGGAAATACAATATGTGACTTAGTGGAGAGGGCATCACTTTAGAAATGACCAAAAAACAGGTAACCTACACATACAGTCTCACGTTATTTAAAAGATGTAAAATACTTCTGTTTGTGCTGCCCTCCTTCTTTCTCCTTCTTTCTTTTCTTTCTGCTCATGCCTGTGCTGAATTACAGATATACCCACAGAATATAATTATTTTTTTTTACTTTTCATAAAATATTTGGAGAAAGAGAACATCATTTTCATACCAAGGACATATGAGGTTAGGAAAAATGCTTCCATTTTGGATTTAGTTAGATGTCATTTTGAATCCTGATTTTGTTGGTTGTCATATGGGCAGATCACTTCACTACTTGGAACCTCAGTTTTTTTTTTTTTTTGTAAAATATGATGGCTAAATCCTAAAGCTCTGGAGATACAGATATACCAGTGCTTAATAAATGGGAGCTGACACATAAGAAATAGTGCTACCTCCCCTGCATTAATAGAGAGGACCCTGATGCCTTACTGGCAATACATGACATAATGCAGGTTAAACAATAACAGCAAATGTGTGTGCTACTGCAGGGTATTACACTGAATAGCAGAGGATGTTAGTTGTGAAATTAATATGAGGCACTGGATTGAGTAGGGTGGCAAATAGCATGGGTAGAGAAACAAAGGAGAGCTGATGAGTTCCGGAAGACTGTGTCTACTTCCTAATTTCACCACCTTATGGGGCCAAATCTTAATCTAATTGTGCTTTCTGCCTGCCTGTACTCCACACAGTGCCTGGATAAGGGCTTGTTGATTTGGTGCACAAATCACTCCAGAGCAGAGCTAACCATGTCATTTTGACACTGCTCTGAACTGTAGCAGTCAGCTTTGATGTTTAACTTCCTCCTTAACCAAATTATGAATGCTCTATTTCTCCCCATTGCCACTCTAATGAGCTTTAACAATAATTATACGTGGCCTCCTTGGACTAGATTTTTTTTTGTCTCCTTTGGTGCCCATACTCTCCCGAATATTTCAGATCTTGGAGGTAATGTGGCAATTGCTGCATGCAGAAACAAAAGGAAGTTTCACCTGACTGAGAAACACTGAGAGGAATAGAATAAGTCAGGAAGGAGCCAATGGAGAGAGAGGAAAATTATATACTTCATGCATGTATTTGAGAGGGTTGAAATGTAACGTATTTTGATTGTATTTTCTCAAGTCAATGTAAGATTTGGACAGTGGACTTACACAGTGTAACTAAGATTGAATACCATTAATATGCCAAATTCCCCTGCAGTCCCCGAAAACTCTGTTTTGCTATGAATTTCATCTGTATAGTGTTTTACACATTTGCAGTACACTTTCATATGTTACATCCAGATCCCTCAATGCATTAGTGACAGAGACCAAATATTCCAATTGCTCATCCAAATGTTTTTCCACAAGATCCCACTAGAAGGAGGGGAGGGAAAGCATAGTCGATTCAAAGGAATTACTAAAAAAAAAGTTTTTTCTGCTTTATTTTGATTTGATTTAAGAAAATTTTAATTAAAAAAATAAAACAATATAATAATTAAAAGTTCAGTCTCCATTGTTCCATTCAAGTTTTGTTATTTATTGAAATGACAAACTTGTCACCAGTATTCCCACCTTTTAAGCAGAGATAACACTATTCATTTCAAAGAACAGTAATGAGATTTAAAAGCACTGAATACAGTGTCTACGCTATATATACTAAGAGCTAAAAAAAATGTTACCTCCATTACCATGTGCCTTGACTTACTACATTTTAGCACTCCTTTCTTTTATTTCTTTCTTATTTTCCTTCTATTTTCTTGTGTTTTTATTCTTACCAATAACATTTCAATAAGTGGTACTTAATGCCAGACATTTACTAAATAATTTAATTTTAATTATCTACTTTAATTTTCACAAAAATCATAAGTTAGTTCTATTATCATTTCAATTTTACAGATAGGGAAATTGAGATACAAAACAGGTTGAATAACCTGGACGACCACTGATCTGCATTCAGGAAGAACTACACAGTTCTGCTCATTAGCACTATGCCATATTCTTTCTTACCTTATTATTTTTAACATCAGAGTGAGGTTTTATCTGAAGTTATAATGCAACATTTAAACCTCAGTGGAAGTGAGATTTAGAGCTTTACTTTCAATAGATTGTGACAGAAAGGAGAGATCATGCCTATCTAAGTTTCATGGACCAGGCAATGATAGTTGAGAGAAAAGATATTGGTGGATATAAAAGAGTCCTTAAGCCTGTAAAAAGGTAACCAGTATTTTCCTGTATGTAAAGACAGTGCACTCTCCCTCCTCAAACTCTCTTCACTCGAGGTTATGAAGAGAGAACAGGGCTCCACTCACAGGAAATGGCTTTAAATATCCTTCCTTTTTCCAGTCAACCACTGCTGACCTTGCCAGTGAGAGCACCGTTTTAGCATCTGCTTCTGTCTAGGGAAACTGCCTCCCCCAGTTTTGCCTCTCACTAATTGTTCTGTCCTCATGGAAATCCATATGACTGCTGGAGGTTTACTCTATGGTCTCTTTCTATAGGATATAGTTATACTTTGTCAACTCAATGGTACATTGAGTTTGCTCACTGCGAAAGAAGTGCCTAAAACAAAGCTTCAGATGTTGGGGAGAACTGAGATGCTGATGTCAACAGATGACAAATTAGAAGCCTAACAATGCAAGAATTCTTACGGTATAGATTTTAACATAATTATCAATACATTCCTTTCAGCTATTTTCCCATTTTAATTGCACACAGTTTATGTCTTTGTTTTATGTAGCTATTTCTATGAGAGGAGAATAGAAGCAGCAAGATGAAAATGAAAGAATTATGCAAAGGAATCGAAGGCTTGCCAAATACAGAAATTGTGGTTTCTACTTTGTGCATGATTTATGCATGATTACATTTTTCAGTGTATTATCCTGCAAGCTACTTCATTGTATAGTCCTAGTTTGTCTTTCTGGTGTCTGTATTTGGATTGAGACAAGTATACTTCTTTTATTTTCATTCCTGAAGCCAGTAACTTTTGGGGGAGATATGGAATTTCCTTGCATTATTCCTATTTGACTTCATGTTGAACTTTTTCACCATCCTGACTGGTCTCCTAACCTATGCAGAACATAAAGGCAGATCTACTTCAAAAGTATTTTCCTCTTTGTTTCTCAGAGTTAAATTAATAACTTATTTCATTTTTGTCATAGGTTAGAAAAGAGGAAAAGGCAAAAGCTGGCAAATAGGTTGTACCCTGGGTGCCACAGTAGTCATGGGTAGAAGAGAAAGACATGTCAGTATTAGCCTTGGCATTGGAAACAGAGTATGTATAAAAGTTAGGATCTATTATGGCCCAATGGGAACTTTCTAAAACTCATCTTTTACAGTCTAGGAGAAAACAAAATCATGACATAAAATAGAATCAATTATCTGATCTTTAATTATTAGCTGGAAGTGGAAATCAAGAACTAATGTTCTGTGATCATACTTTGTAGCACTGCCTTGAGATTGTGGTTAAAAAATACAACACACATTTCCTTTATCTTCGTAGCAGCCTATAGTATACCCCACAATGCCAAATGTATTCCTGCTTTTTTTTTTTGCTTATATCCACATTCTTGCCCTCTACTTCATGAATATCTGTGCTTACCTGTATCTTCTTGACATACATTAATAACTCTTCTCTCTTTATAACCTCATTTTTATTGAAAGTAGTATACCTGTCTTTTGGTGCATGGCCTATCTAAGACCAAGCCATCAAACCTGTCTCTCCAGGTAATTTCCCCTTAAAAATCACTGGAAAAGTCACATTTTGTATTGTCTTTCTCATGTCCTATGCCCTGTTGTGTTATTTTATTTATTTGTTTGTTTGTTTGTTTGTTTGTTTAAGCTTGGACTATCCAGTTAACCTTTGTGAAAACTAAACCTCCCCCACATTCAGTGTAATTCAGGGCCTTGACTTAGAGAGGCTGAGTGCTACCCTAAATAAGCACCAGGAGATAAAGTTCATAATCTGAGTGGCCTGTGCTTGAGCCTAGGTCTCCTATCCAGATGTGAAGTGTCCCATGGGACTGGACACTCAGATCTCACAATCAAAACTAGTGCTCAGGAGATGGGTTCATATCTTTGTCCATGAGACACACAGCTCAGAGGTCAGAATGAGAATGATGTGTTTTATTTTTATTAGTAAAATTTCAATTGAATTAAATATTGTTTGATTCACTCATGTTTGTATTGGATACATCCTTGCATGAGAGCAAGCAAAATAGTAGAAGGAAAAAAAATGCGAATAATTACAATGCACTGTGAAAAAAGCAACAGAAGCAAGTACACAATTCAAAGGTAAAGAGTAGAGGACACTGGAGTAGGGAATATTTTAAAAATGTAATATAAACTAGCATTCATTTCTTAATTTTAAAAAGAAACATAATTATTTTGCCATTTTTATTCAAAATAGGCAGAAAAAGCAAACAAAGGAAAAAAAAGAAAAAATCTAAAAATTCAATTATCCAGAGAAAACCACCAGTAAAATTTTAGTACATATCTGTATTAGTCAGGGTTGAATCAGTAGGAGATTCATATATAATTTATATATAAATTAAGAGATTCATTAAAAGGAATTTGATTATGGAATTGTTAGATTTGGCTAGGCAAGTCCAATCTGTGTGTACCATAGTAGCATTCTTCCCTTTGGTCCTAAAAATATAGGCTATTAGACATAATATCAAAGTAAGAAGAAGCAAACATTTCAATATAAAATAAACATAAATTGAAATCATTATAAAATTTATAATTTTCTATGAAATATTAATATTGCCCCTTGAGATTTTTTTTGGTACTGTTAGCATGATACATCTCTTCCTATCCTTTCACTTTTAAGGCATTTGGGTTCTTTTATTTGAAGTGGATTTCCTCTAGGTAGCATGGAATTGAGTCTACATTTTTATTCCATATTGCAATCTTAGCCATTTAATTATAATGTTTAACATAATTACTAATATAGTTTCATTTAAACCAATGTTCTTGCTATGAGTTTGTCATGGTCTATTTTTTTTCTTCTTTTTTTTTCTGCCTTCTTTTGGATTAATTGAGAATTTTTTAGAAAGTTCTGAGAGTTGTTTGCTCAGATAGTTTTGAGTATTTCTCTCTCCAGTCTCCATCAGTTTCCTCATATGTATACAGTATTTAGTATCAGCTATGAACATAATAAAGAACACTCTGTGGAACTCCAGTGTTTTCTCTGTGCATCTTTCTTCTCTGTAGCCTGCTGTCCTGTGAAATCTAACTCTTCCGGCCTCCCTGCTGTCCCAGCTTTGTGCTGTTTGCTTAGGAAGACGTTAAAGGGCTTCCCCTTGGTTCATTTTCCTCTGCCCGAGAAGGAAAAGGTACCAGGACAGGGGTAGGGCTCACTTCATTTGTTCCCTGTTTCTCATGGATCACTGTGCTCTGACTGCTCTCCAATATCTAAAAGTCTTACCATTCCTCTGTGTGAATTTTCAGCAAAGAGGGTAAATCTGGTCCTTGTTATTCTATCATGTCCAGAGCTGAGTTTTGTACAGTTAGATTTTTATGTTCAAGATATATTTTGAATGCTATTTGTGAGAAAGCCATAGGTTTATAAAAAAAAGTATTTTTGTGATTTGTAGTGTGTGTATTCTGTTATATGGATCTGGCACACACTATATGGAAGTCTTAATTTGGTATTAACTTTTGATATTTCCAGCAATAATTTGGTGGACATTTTTCTCTGTATATAATTGTTAACTTGTCTGATTTTTCCTATGAGATTTTTTTAAAGTGTAATTTATAGGACAAAATTTAAGGCTTTTTAACACATAGTCCTAAATTTCTAAAACTTGTTAAGTTTCAGGTGATTTGTAAAGGATTTAGAAAGTGGTTATACTTATGTTTGAGAAAAAAATGTCACAGCTGTATGAAGAGCTGTTGATGGTTGAGAAGTGGAAAGGCTAGAGACAAAAATTCCATTTAGAACACTAACCAGCATGAGAGATGATGAGAATTGAATTTAAAGGTTTGCTATGAGAATCAAGAAAGGAGGGAGGGATTTTGGAAACATTTCTGAAATAGAATCCACAGATTCTGAAATTAATTGGATATTGGAAATCTTTACACAATTTGGCCTTGGACTACAACAGGAAAATCCTAAGGTGCATGATCAATTTTTTATTCAATTAATTAATTTTATTGGTGTTAAATTGGATAGGAACTGCCTATGAGATATTCAAGTAGTGATGGCTAATATAAAGTAAGTTTAGTTAAGAGATATGAGCTTCAGGCATTGATTTGAGTATCTGTATACATGATATGAACAAATACATCATAGTGGAAATCAATCATGGGTATGCAATATATACATGTCACTTCTTAGGTAAAATGTCTAGAGTGAGAAGAAAAAGGGGTCAAAGAAGGAGCTAAAATCTTATACACATTTTGAGTATGAGTGGAAAAAAATAATACATCCATGAAATAGTGGTTAGAAAGGTAGAAAGATAGAATGGTATGCAAAATCCATGGAAGAAGAAAAAACTGGAATAGGAGAAATTGTCCTTAGGATCAAATACTGGTCCAGAGCAATAAATACGATGAAATATTTTTGGACTGGGCAATCATTTTAGCAAAAGTAGTATTGGATCATCCGGGAGGTTATCTGGTTATATGAGTGGATGGCAACAATTGCAAGGTCAAGAATTTATTAAGTACAAGGGTCAATAGTCAACAAGATAGAGTAGTTTTGTGCCAGTCGGGCCCTGGTGACCAGCATGCCACTCGTGGCCATCATAGTGAATGAGGATAGGCTGGGGCCAGGTCCGATAGGCTGGTGGCATGAGGATCGATACTGAGGGTTAGATTTAGGTGAAATGTTCAATATGAGGTTTAACTTGATGGCAACCAACAACGTGTTTTTGTTGATTTTAGTTGCGTGGAAGCTGCAGTGTACGTAGATGTAAATGAGTCATCATAAAACTGTAGAGTCTGGAACACTTAGCACTAGATTGGATCCAGATAGTAAGAAAAAAAAAGGTAGGGTTGGGAGGCAGGGAGTGAAGAAAGGAAAAATAGTGTCTCAGTAATTCTGAACCCTTATTTCCTATAATCCATATGATGAAAGTTACTTATGAATAATGAATTCATAGTGATCATTTCCTTTCCTTTTCGGGCGTAACAGAAACTGTATCAAAAAAGGAGTGAGTGGGTAGGAGTGAAACAGATATGAGAGGTTTTCATTAGTTAGAGAGGCTTTTAGGAGGGGATGGCCAGCAGTCTGATTCTCATCATCAGTGCTTCTGATCATTCTAAATCATATCGTTAATTTTTAGTCAATATTTTAGACATGTCACTGTAAAATGTAGACTCAAGTGCAATTATATATCACACCCCAGTCACCTTTGTACCCCAGGAGTTCCCTTATGATTAATGTTATTCCCATGATTGCCAAAGGAATTACTAATAATTAGCTACCTATAGCCAGAAACACAGATAAACCACCTGCTTTTCTCTTCCCTATTCACTTCTTCCTTTTTTTGTAATAACACAATGAAACAATTGCCTTGCATTGTGACAAAACAATCACTCCCCTAGCAACAGGCATCTCATTCTATCACTTCAGTATGGGAATAATCAGAGAGCAGATATGAATTTTTGAAGGAGAAAGAACATATTTATATATAAATACACTAACAACCAGCGATTTCTAGGTGACAGGAATAGAGAGGAATAAGAATATTCTCATAGATAAGGATTTCTTTTTAAATGTTAATTTTGGTCTGACTGTAAACTTCATCTTTTAAACCTTTCTCCCATTATTATCATCATACATTGAATGCTTACAGCTGAATACCAGTTCACCGTGACCTTTCTGAAATCACAAGCCATCCTTTCTCTTTGTCACTGTGATAATGGAATGGATCAGATTCTTCCTGCAGACATTATAATGGAGTTCAACTGTCTATGGCATACACTAATGAAAAATGTTAAACCTTTCTCATCTCCACCATGCGCCGCCACAGCACACAGCAGATGCCCTGCCTGGAGATTCCCATATGGCAGGCTGGTATCGGTGATATTTCCTCTAATGTCAGGGGAGCCTTGCTGTATGGAGAGGATGTTGTGGGTGCCATTTGGAGGCTTAGGTGCAAGTGCACCGAGTGAGAGGCACTTTATCTGTCTCTGCCTGTCCTCCTTCCACAGTGACAACTAGGCACTGGAAGTGTCAGGGACACTGGATGCTCTTTCACTAGCCCCACCCCATATGCACACACAATACCTGTCTATCTTCTTACAGATGTCTGATGTTCCTTTAACGGTCTATAAAATTTTTTTTTCACTGAATGAAAAATTATGTATGAAATGCAAACATTTCAAGCAAGGACACACACTGACTTATATCCTCATTATACAGATATCAGTGTCAATCATGGGCATTACCTCTGTTTCTCAAAGAAAAATGGATTGTGTGGGCTATGTACCATTAAGGTAATGGGACAACTAGAGTGGGGTGAGGGGGAAAGGAACAAAAATAATTTAAACTTTATACTTACAGTCACTATGTAACAATCTTGCTGGTTCACTATTACTATTACTCATTGTTCTTACTATTTTGCTAGTCATTTAAAGCTTATGAGGCTTATGAGGCTAGTCATTTAAGGTTTATGATGTACCCATTGATGAAGGGACCGAAGGAAGTAAACAGACGCCTTTGGGCATGGAGATTTAGTGAATGGACACTCAATTCCCATGGATATTATATAAGTCGTAGTTTACTTAATTGTGCATGTGGAATACATGTTTAGCAAAAGACAGTAAGTAATATAAAGCAGGATGATGCTCCTGGTGGTGGTGGTGGTGATGATGATGATGATGATGATGGTGATGATTTAGTGAGCCCACTTTTTCTAGTGTCTTCTAATTCCTCATGGGAGACCCCACATTCAGAGACAGTGGCAATAAGCTGATCCAAGCTTTTGATGCCATAGCTGTATTACCCAGGACTTACAATATAATGAATCATATAGGTTTTCCAAACTTCTCTGGAGGAGGGATATGTCCAGGGCCATTCTGATCTGGGCTAATTTTATTATTGCTCTTGCTCTAGTTCCATTTTGCTGCATGACCATGGTTATATAATAATGGCTCACATTTAGTCCAGTCCCATCACAACTGTGTGCTGGTGACCAGGATATAGGACCATGCTCCCCTCTTCTTACAAACTATAAGAGCCTAAGATGCTCTAACCTGGAATGCCTGAATATGGCTTATCAACTACACTGTTGTTTGATTTCTTCTTTAGAGACAGACTCAAACTACATGTGTGCTTGACAAGTCAAAGGCCAAGTGAGGGAACTATGAGAATAACTCCACCTAAGTTTCCAGTATTGGAAAAATATTATGGATAGCTAAGGTGTTTGTTTCTGTTTTACTAATACTTGTGTTTATGGCAATATGCATAAAATTATATGACTCAAATGTTTAGTCTTCTTTTCTCTGGTCATGTCATTCAATTAACATATTGACACCCTGCTGCTTTAAGATTATATCCTCCAGCTGTGCAACCAAATATATAGTCTAGCTTATATGCGCAGTTGGCAAGGAGTTTAGAGGCTAAACCCTGCAGTGATTAACAGGGGTTTTATAATAACACAGCCTGTATTCAATCCATATCTAAGACAAGTTTTGTAACCTCCCTATGCCTCAGTTTCCTAATCTTCTCAAAAAAGATAGTAATAGAAATCCATAGCATGGATTTGTTATGGAAGATAAATTAACCAATATACATGAAATACCTAAAACAGGACAAAGTAAATCCTTTTAAGTTTATTAGTCAGTTTCAGGTTACAGATGAAAGCGGAGATTGTTGAATGTTAAAGTTCTCTGAAGACAAAGACTTTAATATACACACACACAAAAAAAATATATACACACAGAACATAGTAAGTGCCTAAGACAAAAATGGGGTTTATGAGAGCTCAGTGGTGTCTGTGTTCTGGAATCTCTAATCTGTGTATGACCTATGTATCTCATGACAGATGGCGGAGTCTTTTGTTTGGAGCTCCTGTTGAACAACCTTTCTAGGACAATAGGCAGATGAGGTGTCACACTCCTAAAGATGATAACAAGGAAGGAACTTTATAACTACATACAAACTGGCCCTGATTTTCTGCCCGTCGTTTTTCTGGTACACTGGCTGAAGCTTTGATTGCTGGCTAGGAATGGCACTGACTTGATGTGTGTTCCCTGAGGTTTCAACCGTTTTGATCACATTCTTGTCTCACTGAAAAGTGCAGTTGTTGGCATTCACTTCTCCCCTCATTACTGCCAACTGGCTCTGGCCTGCTGTATTTCTTTCTTTTATCAGGTCCTCACTCTAAGTTTTCATAATGCAGCCTAAAAACAGCCCAAACACCTTGATTATATACCAGCCTAGGCCATCAGGAAGATCCTCGCTGAGACTCGCATTTCTTTGAAGTTTGCTAATAATAACTCAATAATTAATTATCCCTCTATATAATTATCATTTATATTGAGTCAACTCTCTACCATGTTTCTTCTGAGGACAAAAAGATATGAAATTTATATTCATCTGGGATATCTTGTACCTTCAATTAATTGATTGATACACATCCTCATCTAATGAGTCTTCATTGAATGCTTCATATGTACCCAGTGCAGTCCAGTTTACTGGGAATACAATAATTAACAAAAGCAAATGCACCCTTGTTCTCATAGAACACTTATTCTAATAAAAGAGACAAGCATCGGCCAAACAAACCAGTGTCAAACTGACAGTGATAACATTCTAAAGTTGAAGTACATGGTTCCATGAGTGGTGGGGATGTTTGACCCAGTAAAAGAGGTTAGGTACTGCTTCCGGAAGAAATGACTACTGAGCAGTGAGATTAATGACTGATGATAGGGGAAACCTTTTCATGCTGGAGGCACAGTAAGTGGCATGGAAAGGAAATGAGAGGGAAGTTTGATCACAGAGTTTGATCACGAATTCTAAAAGGAGCACGGAGAAGACTGGAGTGACTGAACCAGGAAGAGTTGAGGCAGATAAAGCCAAAGTTGGGTTTAAGAAAAATGAGATATGAAAAATGAGATATGATTTTATACTAAAAGAGGATATGATTCAAATTTTCATTTTGAAAATAACACTGGCTAGAATATGGAAAAGAGATATTGTAAGTGGAGAAGAGAAGAGATGAAGTTAAACCAGTGAAGTGGCTAATATAAAAATCCTTGTGGTGGGGGGGAAGGGGTGATGGCAGCTGGACAAAAGTCATAGAAGTAGGTAGGAAGGGAGATAGATGGAATAAAAAGATATTAGACAGTGATGTGAACAGGACTTGGGATCAAATGTGCATCATTAGTAACAGGGCAAGTCCTAGTTTCCAGATTGTATAAATTAGGTATGTGCTGGGGCCATTTGCAAAGACAAGGAACATGTGAGATGGTTATGTCAGCTTTAGTCTTAACCATATCAACATTAAAGCCTCTTGGGGATATTTAGGGAAGGATGTCAGGTGAGCCAATGGCTGAATACATCTGAAAATCAGAGATATCTCACCTGACTCTGGAATTTGTGAGCTATCTTCTTACACTGGGTAATTTTAGTAGTGGGAATGGATGAATTTGCTGAGGCAGGGAGTATGAGTGATAAGAGATGTGTGAAGAGGACTCAGCTTTTAAAGTCTTGAGAAACTTTGTGTACCAAGAATGCCATGCCTCCCTGTTATATTGATAATTCAGTATTTCGGATGGCCTACTACTGAATTAGGAGCAGAACCTGGACAACTAGATAAAAGATATAAGATAATTTGAAGGATTATGATAGGTTCTCTAGTAGCTACAAGCATTTATTTTTTTAAAAGCACAGAGTGTTTATTAGGGAAAAAGATACATTGGGCATCATTTTACAGCTTATTTTGATAACTTTTATTTTTTAATTTTTCCTTATTCTTATGTTTTTTTCCATTACCAGTTAGTCCCCTATTCCCCCTCCCCCTCAAAATCACCAAATATTGCCCATGTCCATGAGTCCTTTTTTCTTTTTGCTCTCTCCCTCTACCCCCTAACCACCCCTACCCCAGCTGTCCTCCTATTCTCCATCAGTGAGTCTGTCTCCATTTTGCTTGTTAGTTCAGTTTGTTCATTAGATTCCACATATGAGTGAAATCATATGGTATTTGTCTTTTTCTGACTAGCTTGTTTCACTTAGCATAATGTTTTCCTCATCCACCACGCTGTCACAAAGGATAACATTTTCTTCTTTTTCACAGCCAAGTAGTGTTCCATTGTGTAAATGTCCCATAGTTGTTTTATTCACTCATCTACTGATGGACATTTGGGCTGCTTTCATATCTTGGTGACTGTAAATAATGCTGCATTGAACATAGGAGTGCTTATGTTCTTGCTTATGTTCTTTTGAATGAGTGTTTCATGTTTCTTCAGGTAAGTTCCTAGAAGTGAAATCATTTATTCTTATTTTAGATTTGTTTATAGACTGACACTTTGACAATCACCTCTTGATTTTATCCCAAAATCAAGATACTAATATTTTCATATTTTTGCCTATAAATAGAGGTAGGAAAGATATCATTCATAATGTTGTTCCATGTCCTTTATATGAAGATCTGAGAAACAGAATTTCCTCATAGCTTTTATTTCACTTAACTCAGAATGCTTCTGACAAGATATCCTTCCCTGCTCTCCAATAATCAGGCCATTCATCCCCTCTAACTAAACCCATAGTTTCTTTTTAAAACATAAACTTACTTCCTTTTGCTCCAAGGGTCCCTTCTTCTTTGCTCATAGGTGTACTTGTTTCCCTCAGATGTCCTGGCTTCCCACTACTACATTATTTTTGCTGCCTTCAAATTAACTTAAGTGTGTAGGTCATTCTTTTTCCCCTTTCTTCAGCTTCTATGACTTCCTTACATCCTCTCATATCCTCTCTAGTGCGTTTCTACAACTGAGATCTTTACATGTTTAGTATTCTTTTTAAAAGGCAGCCTCTTCCTCCACAATTTGAGAGATACACCCAAGTCTCTGAGGATAGACTTGTGAGCCATCTGTGAACTAAACTGTGATTAGTTAGCTCAGTGCACTGTGGGACTATGCAAAAATAGATGAGCATAAATATTGTTGCTCTCTAGTTCTCTTATAATTTACCTTGATCATAGGGTAGCTTTCAGCCCTCCCTTTCCCCTTTAAAAATTTAAAACAAACAAAAAAACTAAGGTGTTTATGGATGGTAGTGTGATTAAGACAATTAAGGAGAATTAGGAAATGAAAGTGCTAATGGAAGTCCATCCTCTCCTTCTCACCCCACTTCTACATGCTCTAGTTAATCACTTCTAATCTCCCCATACCTCTCCTGAAAAGCAAGACCATAAATAATGCTAATGTATTTTTACAGATTTTTATGTCAATAGTGGTAGTGTCAATAATGTCAACAGACTCTTATTGCACTAGTTGGTGGCTTTGAACATTTGCACATATTTGAACTCAGCATATCATTTGTGTGGCTGTCCCCTCCCCTTCAAAGATTTGGGCATTTTCTTCCTTGAAGTTTCCTTTCACAGCCAGCTGTAGGAAAAGCCAATATGTAAATCTTCCAAATCACTCTTAATTAATCATATTTGAGTAAAAATGACTACTACTCTAATATTTCAATATAGGGGAAATGCATATCTGTATGTAGTTAAGATACCATGTGCTTCGATACCTATCAATTCAACAACTCATGCATCTCACAATGTTAGGGAAAGAAGAGGCATGGATAAAGCTAGGTATAATGTAGATGAGAACACGGTTTGCCTTGGGGAAGTGTTCTGAAGGTTCATTGAAGAGGGTGATAGCTTTCACTGGAAGACTTTAAAAGTTTCCTGATGGGAGTGGGAGCAGTGTAAAGGTGAACAAATGCACAGGCACATAGAATGGCAAAATGCACTATGTCCAAGATTTTCTATGAGTAGCAGGAGAACGGAAATGTGCTGCTAAGTACAGGGGAATGAGGTTGTGAAGCCACATTAGGAGCCAGCATGTATAATGCCACATAAGTAGAGTGACCCTTATCCTGAGATATCCAGAACAATGAACACCTATTATTATTACAGCAACCTATTGTCTCTCAAAAGTACCTTGTTTAGATAGCAGCTTATATTATTATCCTGTACATAAGGGGCAGTGACAGTGCTATAAAATGAAGCTTTTCACAGTGCATGCAACAGAAATGCAAAAAATGTTTGATAAGGACTCTGAATAAAAGGGTTCTATAGACTGTTGTGAGAATGTGGTACACAACTATGTCCTTAAAGATTTGCAATGCATGTTTACAAGTGCTATGGCATACAAACTCACTTAAATGTTTTAATAATTTTTGACCACAAAAACCTTTTTATCTTAAAACATAACATGCCGTGAAAGTGGGAATGGTTGTTTGTCGATTGGAAGAGTAGTATAGGATTAGTATTATGCCATAGGGAGATTAGTCTTTAGCAGCTACATTAATAGGTGCAAACACTAGAGGTGGCAAGGTAAATTATGTTTCTAGTATTTTTACTTATGTTATATCTTAATCCAGTATGACCAATTGCATTTTACAACAATGGATGCAGTACTATCTTACATTTGTGTGATCTTCAAGAACCTTACCACTCCCCTATTAAGAGGTGGAGTCTCGGAAGAAATAAGCTGTGGTATTGTGAGAAAGGCTTGTGGAGGGGGCCACATGATAAGGATCTCAGAGTGGTCCTTGGGTAACAGATAGCAAGGAAAAATGGGGATTAAATTCTGCCAACTACCTGAACAAACTTGAAAGAGGACTCTAAGTCCAGGTGAGACCACAGACCTGGCTGACATCATTTATCTTTTCTTTCTCTCTCTTTTTTTTTTTTGAGACTCTGAATAGGAAACCAGTTAGTTATGCCATGCCTGGACTTCTGACTTAAAGAAGCTGGGAAATAACAAATGGATATTGTTTTAAGTTGCTTAATTTGTGTTAAATTGTTATGTAGCAATAGGAAAAAAAAGAGGTGGAGCTCAAGTCTCTTCCCCTTATACATGAGTCAGCTTTTATGGCTGCTTCAACTAACAGGATGGGTACAAGTTATGCTATTGACTTACTAGTTTAGGTCATAAAAGCTGATATAAATTCTATCTGACTCTCTCAAGATATGCACTTTTAGATCCCTGAGCCACTCTTGAAGAGGTCCAGCCCCTCTAAACCTGCCATGCTGGAGAGTTGACTAGAGATCAAGAGACATGCCTGAGGATTGCCCTGTTCCTCTGCCATTCATCTGTGTTTGCCCAGCTCAGGTGCCATCTACATGAGTAAGGAAGACTTGGAGATAACTTCAGTTTCAACCAGCTTCTCCTTATAACTTCATGACATTAAAACCCTGAATAGGAACTGCCTAACTGACCCCAGTTAGACACTGCCCCCCAAATTTTCAGAGATAATAATAAATGACTGTTTCTGATTAATGCCACAATATTCAGCTTGGCCTGTTACATGGCATTAGATGACTGGAGCAACTGGATTTATAACAACTTTTGAAGCGTCATAAAACTATTAAATATAATTTAAAAATAAAAAAGGAGTGGACAATGTTTAAGCAAAAAAGTAAAAATAGGAAAGATAAAGTGGAGGTAAACATGAGGTCAGTCCATAATTCATGTTGCATTTTGCTTGAATTGGTTAGCAGTATTTCCAGATTTGGTTCTAAACTTTCCAGCAGCCACAGCCACCTTGATCTCTTGCATCATCAGCTCTGACCTAGTGGGTGGGTGGAGTCTTTCCTTAGATAATTATCCCCTCAAGGGTAATGGGGAAAAAGAGACAATGAGCACAACACAGGAAAGATCAAGGTCAACAGCAGAGAAGGGATACTGAAGGTCTGAAGTTCCCTTGCTCCCACACAACAAGGGAACAAATGATATTGGATATTAACAGCAACAATAAAAAAAAGCATTATAAAGGAAGAAGACTTTTAAATGGTATTGATTTAACTTGACAACAGAGGAGAAAGAGTCGAATATGATTTTAAGATAGTAAGTTCATGTAACTAAGAGAACGATGCTTCTGTAGAGGAAAAGGTGGAAAGCAGAAAAAAAATACTTGCAAGAACAATTTTATTTGAAGTTTTGTAGATGGTCAGACATCCAGGCAGTAATACTCAACTCAGCAGGCAGATTGAAAGGGGGAATGAATGTAGAAAATTAACTAAAGTGTAACAATTTCTAAGATTTGTTAGTTTTCTTGGAGATGGAAGTTGAAACTGTGCCAGTCACAAAGATTATCTAAAGAAAGTGTTAGGAGAGAAGAAAAAAATACAAAATCTAGAAAACAGGAGTGAATAAATGACCTAGGGAGGATGATGGACTAAGAAAAACAAAACAAAATATGGAGTTAAAAGTTGCACTGTTAGTTAATAATTATTCCAGAATGTCAAATTCTTTCTGATGAAGATGAGAGGAGGAAGAAAATAGTAAAACTGAAGGACAAAGAAGGAATAGGGGAAGATGAGGAAGAGGAAGGGCAGTAGGAGGAGAGCATTGCCTTAATCTGACTGCAAAATATTGGCCTCTCCAAATTCTCCAGCTAACTCAGAAACTGGAAAAATTTGATTCGAGTTTTGGAGATTGGGGTGAGGGGTCCCCTTTGAATGTTCATTGGAGCCTAGCAAGGGTGGTCCCACAATGGAGCCCTGGGTTGAGTTAATCAGCTGGCTCTGTAACCACGATGCCGACTGTGCCACTCTGCTCCCTTAATGTGAAGCACAAACCCATTTACTTGTTTGATTTTGCTCTTTTTTGGTAAATAATTTACATAGTTTTGCATTAGCTCAATTTGCAAAAATTGAGCAAACAGTGCAATTTTCTGTAATTATGCCAGTGCAAGACAGAAGTAAAGTCTGGCTGAGAGAGGCTTTATCTGAACTGAAAAGACATTTGGTGGAAATGGAGCATGAGAAGAAAATGAATATCTGCTTAAATTGGCTCTGGCCAACGTGAGAAGGAATAGAACACAATTCAGCTAGCACTCTAACTGAACTAAACGTCTTTGTTTTCCCTCTTCTCCTCTAAAAGGGAGGGTTTATGTACACCATGCACATGGTGTCACGTCTGCCCTCCCAGAGAAGAAAGCAACACCGTTGACGTGGTTGCCAGTGTGATGTTCACACTCACCAACACATGTATTGCTGCCTTGACTGCACTTGACTATTCTTAAGTCTGACCCATTATTTTGCATACCTTTCATCTATTAACTATCCCATAATATCCTACAGGAACAAAATCACGAAATTGGAGATTGAAATTAGTTTTGTGAAGTACGAGGCTTTGCTAGATAGTTGACCAAGTGCATGGCTTTGATTAGATATTTGGGATGAAATTTGGAGAGCCTGAGAGATACGTCATTGTTTACAACTCTGGGTATGGGTCATCAGGGTACGTATTTCAGTCCCATCGCCAATCTCTGAATTGTGGGAAATTGTTATGATTAGACCATTTAGTCTTCTGTAATTGGAATGTGGTCTAGAAAGGGATGGTTTGCTTCTATAAATTAAGAAATGAAGAGGAGACTCCCCATTCCTCTGTTAATTTGATGGATTTAGGCAGTGGTTCTGTTTGAAACGAATCCCAAATTAGTCTTTTTGCTTATTTATTTTAATTTACATAGTCTAATCTGGCTGGGTTCTGTCAATATCCAGCTATAGCTTTGACAAAATCACTTATCCTGATGTCTCCATTTTCTTATTTTTAAATGAGTGTCCTGTATTATATGATCTTTATGCTCAGTGGCAACTCAAATTTTTTATTAGAATCTCACTATAAGCATTTAAATTAAATATAGATATTATTTTTATAAACATCTAAAACTAAACAATCACATTTTATGTCAGCCTTAAGTGAAATATCTTTGCACTGTGAAGTTCAGGGAATGGTCTCTCTTTTGAAAACCTCAGAGGGTTACTGTGAATTTTTTAATGGGAACACTTCAATAAATTCTATTTCACATCTATTTATTTTTGTAGAATCATATAGTTACTACTGCATATATTATGTATGCATATCAGTTATATGCTACCACTGCAATGGACATTTTTTGTTTTAGCCTACCTAGCATTAATTACTTCTTTTGCTGACAACAACCAACAGTTTGCTTTTGTGGTACCATCTTGCCTCAAGTTCATATGATTTTACTGAGATTGTCGAAAGTCATGCTCCACTTTCTGAATACATGGGTTAATGATATAGGTTTATCAAACACATACACTGTCCCCTTGATCTTAATGGTTGATATGGGGCTATACATATTAAACTAATTAGTTACATTAATTGGAATCTTCTTGGAGGTTTGATGTATGGATTCTAGAGGAGGCAAAGCCTTTTCTCCATTTGGATAATAACACACAAGAATATAAGCTTCAAAATACCAGTCACTATACTTTTAGTCATGTCGGGAAACCTGCCTGAGAATAAAATGAGCATCTGAGAGATCAGAGATGGAAGACAGAGTGAAAGCATAATAAGAGAAAGACAAAGGCAATGATGTCATTGGGACCTGGCTATGCACACACTCTAATTCACTGCTCAGGGAATGCCTAGATAGGTAAACCAATGTCCTATCTATTGTAGAAGATTAGATCAAGGCTCAAAAATACTCCTTCCCTTTCTGCCACCTCTGCCATGTGGGATATGTTTTCCTTCTACTTTGATGAGTTCTTTCCCATGACTTACTTTGCCAATACAATATTTAAATATGTAATGTAAACAGAGGCTTAAAATGTATTAGCACTATTGGGCTTGTCCTCTGTGCTTCTTTCATCACCATGAAAAGTGCTACTTGTCTTTTCAGCCTTGTCCTCATCGTTTACATACCTGGAACAGACACAAACCCGAACCATGGTGAGAATCCAAGACCGGGCTGATCCTCTGATTCTTGAATTGTTGTCAATACTTTAATCCACCCAGGTTCAAAGATGGTTTGTTACAGACTGATATAATGTAGTTTTTTTTTTATTTAAATGTAATGTAGTTCAAGTCAGGAATCAGTTGCTTGCTACTGAAAAAATTTTGACTAATATGGAAATTTTCATTTGAAATGAACTTGTGAAATAATAGTTCATCTCCAGTCTTATAATTCACAAAATTCTAGGATCTGTTTCACTTTAAAATTTTAGACGCAACAGGTAGGAGGCAGGTAAAAAGAGCTGACAAAGAACCATGAAACCATAAGAAGTGCTGGGGAAATGAAGGAGAAGTGGAATGATTATCAAAGGGTAGGTAGTATTGTACTGGCAATCAATAATTCTAACTCCTTTAACTATTTCAGTTTTTAAAAACTCACACCATAAATTTAAATAAGGATAGAAATTATTTAATGAATTTCTATCCACCCTATCTATTCAAAGAACAAAAATAAAATGTTAAAGCTATTGAAAAAGAAATCCTACCCACCTCCCCCCCAAAAAAAACAAAACTATGCAGAAGAAAAAATGGAATAATACTCAGGTGTTCTCTGTAAAGCCCTTTTGGACAAAATAGAACATTTTTGCCTTTATTTTGTTTCATGCATCTTCTCAATGGTCATGATAGGTAATTGCTGCATGACCAAGAAGACTGTATGCTGGCGCATGGAATTCAGTTGTTAATTAAAATCATGAAATAACCGACTTGACAGCAGAATTGCTTTTAACAAAAGAAAGTGACGGCCCATTGATTTTTTTTTCTGGTCAGCCTCTGAATAGTAAATATGACACCCATATAAAGTGACATTTTTCATCTATAGATGTATGGATCAAGAGTATCCATACCCAAACCTAGTATAGAAGCTATGCGTCTCTAAGACTTTTAGCTGAACCTAAACTCTAAGATGATCATTTAGGGGAAAAAAGCAAAACAAACAAACAAACAAACCTGTAAATGAGCACTTGATACTGAGAAAAAGGTTGAGAAGTTAACTAATGTTAACTTTTTACATATATAGTCACAGTCAGTTTATTTTGTTTTTGTTCTTCTCTTTTAAAATACATTTAACCTTGAAATAGTTTCATTGTACGCGTGTTTGCGGATGAGAAGAGGTGACAGAAGGTGAGGCTTTATTAATTTTAGTTATTCCTGTTGCTTTCCCTTTATTACTAGTGTTTCTCCTTCGCCTCCTCCTTGGACAGCAGAGAAAGAACACTACAAAAAGCAATCTTTCACACTTAAAATAAAGCCGATGCCCTGTCCTGGGTGTGTTGTCAAGAAAAAAATAAGCTATGTCTCTCCAATAACTGTGAAATTCCTTTGTCCTGAGAACGAGCTGCTTTCCGTGTCTTGGCCAAGCCATGACTTTCCTTATAAATGCAGCCAGTGTGTGATCTCCAAAGAGATAAATGATGAATAAGGTAGAGGCTATTTTTAGTCTGGCTAGGAAAAACAATTTCACTTAACAAGGATGTCGGTTAAAATAATTAATGTAGATCAAGTAGACATGAGAACAGAGGAGCCTGTTGGAAAGTGATTAAATAGACAACCTGATCGAGGAAGAAATATACCATCCAGATACTGAAGAATCATTTCTCTCAGTGACCAGGACGGTTATTGGTTAGATGCTCACCCAAGGCCTTGAAAGACCAGTGCAATTATTTTCCAGTTTTCATTAAATGTAGCATACATTTACATTGAACAAAACAAGTGGGTTTGTGCTTAGAACCTCTAAATAGGTCTATTGAAATAGGTCTCATCATTTTAGATCTTACCTTGGTTTTCATTCAGAGATAACAGATATAAGTGAAATGTGTGGATTTCATTTGGCAACAGTTTATTGAGTACCTTCTAGGTGTTTACCTTGGTAATAAGCACTCACATTACATAGATGTTTTCCTGGAATATCATATGCTAAAAGGAAAACAAGATAGTAGAGAACTAAAACAATGAAATGAAATGTTTATGTAAGTCTCCATAGGATTCCAAAAGTAAGAGGGACTAGTCTGTGCAGATATAATCAGAAGGAATAGACAGAAGAACTAGGCCTGGAAGATGCAGCAATATTGACAGGCATAAGGAAAAGGTGGCTAGCCCAGGATTGTCGACTAGCCTGACAAATAGGCTGTGTCATTGTGAGTACACTAAGATGTTCCTCCACTGGAGAGCAGAGAATGGCGGTTCTCATCTAACTCCAAAAATGACCATCCAAACCTAGGTGCATCTTTGAACAGACAAAGCCGCACAGTGTGAAGAGTTTGGAGAATTAGCTTTAGCCCACCAGAAGTACACTGAGTTTGGATCTCATCTCTCCACCCTGGTTTAACTGAATGTTAATGAAGTCATAATATCATGGCTACCTGATTACAGGGAAGTGCAAATCAGAGCACTTAAACTTTTCGATTTTCAATTGGATCCTACTCATATCCACATATCCCTCAGTGAAATGGGAACACTAACCTCAGAACTATTCTTTAGCACTTGTTATTTTTACCTCTAATGATCCTCTATTTTTAGAAAGAAAAAATATATATTGAAAGCATCTTGCAGAAGGTTTTATCTTTGTTTCAGGGAGCATGATAGTAACATACTTTTTATTTAATGTTGGTCATGTAGACTGATGAGCAGGTAATCCCTTATTAGTAAGGAAACAATGCCTTCAGAATGCACACATTTCTTGCAAGGAAGCTGAATCAAATGGCATTTAAATGGCTTAACAACCCTGGATTTGTAGGATCCTCTAATTCATGACTGGCACTGTGAAATAATCATCAATACAAACAAGTGTAGATCCCATAACTTCAGAGGGAAGGAAATTCCAAGAGCTGGCATGATGTACCTGAATGAGGAGGGGATCAGACTCACAGACTTGGATTCAAACACTCTGCCCACTCTTCTGTAGACCTATGGACAAACTGTCTAAAATCTCTGCCTCTGCTTCACAATCTACAAATAACATCTATTGTAGCAGAATATGGTGAGGTAAAGCGAGATAACACATACAAATAACCTAACAATAACAGATGCTTCATAAATATTGGCTAGCTTCCTGCTTATCTTGGAAATCTGTCAAAGAATTGACTGAGTGTCTTGAAAATCAAGAATATTGAAATCATCAAGTTTCAAGAGTGCTCATAAAAATTTTCATCTGGATGGGAATGTCTTGGGTATGGCCCCCAAATTCCTGCATCGACTATTTTTTTTATCAAATAACCTCTAATAATTCCAATTTTAAAGGCTATAATTCTGTCATAACATTTTCATTTAAGGGGATTCAAAGACACAAGAAATAAGTAAAATTTGTGGTTAGAAAAGAGATCTCTTGACTTTTAGTCCAAAATACTTCTTCCAAACATAACAAGCATGAGAGGGTTAAAGGAGATTCTGTATCTGAACCCAGTACCCCATTCCTCCCTCTGATGCATTGCTCCATTCCACAGGAGGCTAGTAGTGAGGACAGGTTTCTACATGAGAGGAGACCCAGAGGAGTCAATCAATCCAGCCTCAACAGGTGGAAACCCAAGTCTCAAAGCCAAGAACATGGAACCCCAAGTCTAAACTGCCTGGAACAGAACTGCAACATGGATCATGCCCCAGGATTTGAAAGTTTAGTGGAGATTAGGTTTAAAAGAGGGAAGATTTGGAACAAATAAGAGGGCAGTGGAGAAACTACAATAAAAGCCCCAAAGAGCATGGTTGGGTGGGTTGGACTAGATTTAAGGACCACAGAACAGACCCAGAAACAAACATAATGATTCTCATTTTAATGGAAATTATTTTAAGCAGACTGTTCTCTCTTAAACTAAACTAGAATTTTTTGTCAATGCGGAAATGGAGGTTTTAAAATGGGGAAAGTATATGGATGAACAAATTGTTTAGGGGCATTAGGTGATATGGGGAGGCAGGGAAGTATAAATTATAATGAGAGGTGCCATAATAGAGAACTCCTGACAAAGGAAAGATTTCATGATTATTATGGAAATGGGGAATAAAAGAAAAGGGGAACAGAGGTAAGAAAGATCTTTGTTCAAAATGGACTCATTTCAAATGATTTTCCAGGTCTTCTGTGTCCAAGCCAAACATTTTATGGTCCACGTTCTTGGCATTTTATACATTATTTTCATGTGTGACAAAATAGTATCCTCTTTTAAAAAAAACAACAACTAAAGAAATAACATTTAAACAAAATTTTGTAAACTGACATGGATACGTTTTTTTTTCAATGACTGATTTAAATTAAGCATTTTCTTGCTAAAGCAAAAAATAAAAATAAAAATCTTGATATTAAAGGTTTCCATTTCACAACTTGCAGCCCACGCTTTGCTGTACCACCCTGGTTTCCTTTAGAGAATTTGTCTCAGACAGATGGTAGCGAGTTAACAAGTCTAGACTGTGGGAGCATATATCTGCATTTACATCTATATGATTATATAGAATAATTTTTCACTGAAGTGGCATGCATCGTTGGGATGAGCTCCAGGACTTTATGACTTCTCGGTACTCAGCTGAGAATGGCTCACTCTGGCCACTACAAAAACTCGACCACAGCTGGAAGGGAGAGCAACAGCTGCTCGGCAGCACACAGCAACATGGCACAACAGTTTAGAATCATAAATGAAGAAGACAGTCTTCGATAGACACTGCAGGGGGAATTCAAAGTGAGAGGAAGCAATTAGCTGAACTGGAACAGAGCCAGGAAAGCAAGTCCAGCTTCTCCCCAACTTTGGGAAAGAGAAGACGATGTGTGATACGTGAGCATGCTCCTCGTCTAGGGGAAAGTGCTAGGAGAAGGGATGAATTAATCACAAGGTGATCCCTTTTGGATTGGGAAGGTGCAAGAGTTTTCTGAGCTCAATTCAGAATACCCTAATTTTTCCCTAATAGGCCTCTTATCCAAGTGTGCACCCAGCCCGGCCTCGTTGGTTTATGAGATCTGACAAGATCGCAGTTTGAGGGAGGAGGTCTGTAACATTCTCTGACAGTGCTTGACTTGGCTTTTAATAAAAATGGGCAGAAATGTAGAGACCTTGTACGTCTGAACACACAAGATCGGCCAGCTTTCATCGCAGACGCTTCCGAGCCTCTCCGTGGCAGCTGGAGTGGAGACCTATCAGCTGAACTGGAAAACGCGTCCTTTCTTTCTAATGGGAGCCACCACATTGCGTTCCTTTAATTACATCATGTCATGTCGTGTTCCCGTGTGAAATGACTCAGAGGAACACGTGGTGACCTGGCATAACAGTGATGAATTGCATCCTGAACAGAGGCCGGCTTTGAAAGGCATCTGATGTGGCCAAGCAGGTAGTTCACGTCTGTGGGAGTCGTGGGTGATTTTCCCATTGCAAATCGCAAATATTTAATGGTAAGATTATGAGGGAACCAACAGAGGCCTTTGCCAAATTTTACTTTTCATTAATGAATTGTAATAGTCATTTTATACTGAAAATAATAGAAGTTGTAATTATTAAGTAAATAAAAAGCAGCTACTTTCCAAGGGATTAATTTCCCATAATCGGATTAGATCATGGATTTAACATTAGAGAGGGGTTCATTCTAATAGTTATTTGTTTCTTGAATTTGAAATTAAAAGAGAGCATAAGAGAAAGTAACAACAGTCTACTCAGCCATTAGGTAGAATTATTTATAATAAGTTTCTCTTACATTCTAATAAAAACTGAAAACAAACCTCTACATTTGCCCTGTAAGATATAGTTGCCACTAGTCACATAGGGCAATCTGAATGTAAATCAGCTAATAAAATGAAAGGTTCAGCTCCTCCATTGCTGTAGCCACAGTGCAAGTGCTCTGCAGTCACATGTGGCAAGTGGCTGCTCTGTTACACAGCACAGACACAGGACAAGTCCATCATGGCAGCAAGTTACACACACACACACACACACACACAATCTCCATACTTCTGATTCCTTCATATATATATAAATATCTGGGTGATTAAATGTATTTTTCATTTTTTACATGGGTCTGACTGTGACAGAGGAAATGTTCATCTTGCTCTTGTGGAATTACATGTTTATTTTCTTTTGGCCTGCTATGACTTGTGAATGGTGTGTTTTTCCCCACTAAAATGTCAAGAATGTGGGTTTCCTGGAATACAAATGAACACCATCATTAGGTAAAATCATGTTTGGATTTAGTTCCTGATGTTCTTAACGGAATGGAAAACTAGTTACAGGAAACCCCCTTACTTGTCCACATAGCGGGATCACATCTTGACTACTTTAGCTGAGACCGACCCACTTTTATAATTTCTGAGTCATGTAACTCACAACTCTTACTTATCAAATTATGTCTTATGAAAAGTGTAAAAATGTTAGTCAAGTTTCCTTACCCAGACACAGAAATAGGAAAAAATATTTATTGTAAAATGTCCCTCCATGAAATAAAAACAAGCTTTTGGAAATCATGTTCAAGAGAAAGGAAAAATATCAAATCTCACACTCTTTCAAAAGTATTCATATTTGTTCCCCATAAAAGCTTTGTGAGATGGTTAATAAAATGTCCTTTCCCATGTCACAGGTAGAAAAAAGTTCTCCTTACCTCCTCCCCAAAGTAAAGTCTATGGTAACAACACTATTTATTTGGTGGCAGACCTGGGACTAGAAAACAGATATTCTGACATAGATACCAGGGTTCTTCCTAAGTAACCCAATTTCTGACCCTGAATCCCAGCTTTGGGAATCTCAGGAGCACAGACCTGTGTACAGTAAAAAATGGAGTTTAATGAATTGAGTGGTGAGTAACTGCCAGCTGTTGTCTTCAACTACCTTCTTCTCTGTAGAAAAGCATTAAATGATTTAAGCAAGCAGGGCTCTGCTTCTCTCCTGAAACTCATTGTTGTCAATAATATTATTTTATTACTAAGCTGCAGCTAGCTTTTTAATATACTAAACAAGTATAGGAAACTACTGTGTATGACTTACTGTGCCTTTAACATTTTATAATTACAAGCAGGGAACTGTTAGAATGTGGTGGGTAAGGGTGAAGCATTGTACTGTAGCTGGGAGAAAATCAATACCTGCTCCTGAGATAGGGTACTTGACCAGAAAGGATATTGCAAGATACAAAAGAGCAGATATGAAATACTATTTCTATGAAGTTTATTTTTTTTAATCTTATTGCATCAGTAGTGCAGAACACAGATCAGCTAGCCCTGCAAAGGAACCATAATTCATTGTTGATTTCTTGAGATTATGTGAAATGTATGAATTGTAAATTATATATTAGTTCCTGAGATACCCTCCTCTCCCTGGGAATTAGTATTCCTTTTAAAATTGGAGTAGGTCGTAAAAGCGAGCTGATCAACCCTTACACTGTAGCCTATTTAATATCCCAACCTTAGCCTAGTAAATTGGGAAAGTTATTTAACCTCTTTGGGCTTCAGTTAGCTCATCGAGATAAATAATCTGAACACCAGTCCTTAAGGTCCAGCATTACAGTTCTACGAGTTTATGATTTCCTGTATTAACTATCCTTTCTCTGTCTCCTCTGGCTTTTTAGGAAATGTTGGGACTCATTAGGACTCTCTCATTCAGACTCTTTAGCCTAGACTTACCAGCACATGCCCTCACCACACATGCCCATCCCACTCCATCTCCCTGGCATCATCTGTAGCCTGAAACAAACTGTCCTGTTCTGGAGGGCAAGTCTTATACCAGGCTCAGACCTCTCCCTCTTTGCATCCCTAAGATCTGCTTCCCCCAATTGAAATAAATTCTGGCCTCTTGCCTAATTTTCATGGAATAGATGATTGGTAGGTGTGGAAGGTGAGAAAGACTCTCTCCTGTCCAAACTGAAGTCAGGCTTCTTTGAGCTCTATTTTCCACTAGACCTGCAGGCCTCCCTGCCTCTGTGTTAGCAAGAATCCTGCTAAGTCAGTTTAACAAGAATCCCCTACCCTTGAGGTTTCCCCTTAGCAATTCTCTATCCCCTGGCTCCCACCACCCCACCCTGCTTATTATGCTCACTGGCTGTATATCCCTACTTGTTTAGTTGGGTTTGAAATTACACCCAGTTCTATACTGAGGTCTCTCTTCTTTTAATGCAGTAATTCCTGAAGGAAATCTGTTTTTACACTTTGACTACTGCCCTACTCTGGTTTTGTCTGGCAAAGATCATAATTACCTGACACAATGGAATTATTGGACAGATAAAGAAATGAAAATCAGAAAACAGTAATGGTTGTCCATTTTAACCCAATTAAAGATACATCCAAGATGGCCCGGGGTCTCCTGATTACTATCCAACATTTCTTCTCTTAGAGTATATATCTTACCCATTCTTTGTGTCTCTAATAGGTAAAAGTTTCTTAGGATATACCCTCCCAGAATACACTTAATGTCTGGATGAGACATAAGCTCGTTCAGTAGAATACAGTGGTAAAAACTGGTGTTTGAGAGCTCTGTCACCCTCCTTCTGTGACAGTGATAGTGTCACCTACAATGTGGGCACAAGATTGCCATCTAGGTGCCCTGCATTTATTCGTTTGTTTGTTTGTAATGCTGAGAGTGGGACTGTTTACATAATTCTGTGACACATTTCTTGATGTATATAGAGAGAGACTATTTATGAACCTGCGTATGTCTGAACAGGAGCTGTCGTCATTGCACCACAATTAAGTATGCTACTGGTAGGACTGCCTTTCAGTGGTGTTATTCATGTGCTAAAGCTAAAATGGACTTTGGTGAGCATAGCTTCAGGCCATCTCATTTGATGTAGGTGAATACTGGACCTCAGGTAACTAACCCCCCTGATTCTCTATCCAGATTCTTATGCACAGCACTCAGTTTTTGTGAAGGAGACTATGCTGAGCAAATGATATGGAAAGATTGATGGGATAAGTGGATGAATCAGTGAGGAATATACTTTGAATCTCTTATTTTTTTCCTAAAGTAGAAATCCCAATTTCTGCTCCCTATTCCTTTAAAAAAGAACGACATATTATGAAGTGACAATCTAGTCAAATTTAGAGAGTCAGTCCATGTCGAATAAATGGAGGTGATTTTTCAACTCCTCTGACTGAAATGACTGGGGAAAACACAGTGAAATGGTGTGCTAAGTGCAGAGATAGGAATACAGGCATAAGAATGACGTGACAAGGATAATTAACAGCATAGATGCCATAAGAGGAAGTAAAAGCCAGAAGTAAAAAACAAATATAAAATATTAAAGTAAAGCATAATTGAATGGAAGATAAAAAAGAATTGACTCATGACTAACAGTTGGTTTCTGTTGTAAAGAAAGAGCAGTTTCCTTTCAGTCAAGGTATTCAGGCAGATCTTGTTTCTTTGTTTAGAACAGATTATTGCCCTGAACCTGTTTACTTCCAAAGTTCCTCCAATTTTATACTTTTAAGTTCAGAGCCAGATATGAACCCAGTGCCTGCTGTGTTCCCATGGTCTGAAGCCCTTGGGGCTCCACTTTCCTTATTCACACGTGAGAATGGAGGGCATTCTGTCCCATGTCCTAGGCAGTATTGGTCAGTACCCCTCTGTCCCCCACTGCACTCTGTGCAGATCTCTAATTTACACTGTGTGCTATAATTTGCTTGTAGCTGTGTATACCTCTTATTTACTATATTACAATAATTTTACTACATGCTTTCCTCTCCTACTCCACTCCTATATATTCATGGGTAGAGGCTAGATTTTATATGATTTTTTAAAAATCTACATGACCTCAAGGAACAGTTTTGTCTATTTGGCCTTCTACCACCTGTAGAATCTTCACTACATCCTCCAAGGTGGATCTCCAGTGAGCATATAGATCTTTGTATATATTTTAAAAACTGTAAAATAGATATATTTAAAGCCCTCCCATTGGAAAATACCTAAGAGTTAGATGAATCACTAAAAAATCCTTTGGAATTCATTAATTATTTTGAGACAATGAATGCAATTCCTTGGGTCAAAATAGAAAATCTTACTATTGTACTGAAACCAGAGGGGTAAGTGATCAGAGAGGCTGGGTATGTTATCATGACAAATGTTGATTCCTGATACCCAGAGTTTTGGGGATAAACAATGCTTTGAGAAAAGTGAATTAAACCCTATGTCCCCATAAAGTGAGGAAGTTGAACCTGAGATACACCTACTATGCTCCATAAATCCAGAAATTTGAAGGAGCTACACTTTCAGTGATATTGTAAGCTAAAGAAAAATCTACTTGTTAGGAAAACATGTCAAAAATAAAGCTTCCCACTGTGCTTCTAGATCAAACACATGTATAAGAATAATACAAATAATTATCATAATAAAAATACTCTGAGTAGACACATTGTAATTTACTATATTACAGTATAATGTTTAAACTCACAGAATTTCCATGTATAAAGTTTAAATATTCATTGATAGAAATAAATAAATACCTACATAAATAAATAGAAATAAATCATTAGAGAATCAGCAAAAACAATAAACTATATATTTAGATCCTAATTATATCTGAAATTATAATTCTGAAGAATATATTTTTAAAATATATTAAAGAAATAAGAGTTTGCCAGAACTATGACTAAAACAACAAGAGGTCAACTGGAAGTGACCAGCCAAACTTGTAGGATTTTAAAAATCCTAGGAAATTATAAAAATAATAATTTAACTTTAAAAAGTAAGTGAAGGGATCAAAATAGCAAGTTAGACACAGAAAAAGACAGAAGTGGGAAAGAGGAGAGTAAATGAGAAGTAATAATCCTGACTACTGCTGATGGACAAGGGCATGGACAGTGTAAAACGAGGTTAAAAGACACAGCGAATGCGATGAAGGAACTATGGTGTCTAATCAAAGTTCCAAAAGAGAAAAGAAGTGGGAAGAGAGGTTCTGAGGCAAATACTCAAAGAGATCACAACTGCAAATGTCTATGAATTGGTGGAATATATGAATTCCCAACACAGGAATTCTATCCTATATATGCCTATCATAATTAAGCTCAGAATAACAAAGGGAAAGATAAGATCTAAAGAAGCTAGAAAGAAAAGGCCAATTATATGTAAAGAAAAAGAATCAAGATTACTAGATAATTTTAAAGCCAACAAAGGTGTTGTAAATGACATAATATATTAAATTGATTGGGAGGATTTGATGTCAGCATAGAAATATGTCGAAAGCTACAGTACTTAGCAAGAATGAAGCCTAAATAAAAACAAAAACTGAAGTTATTAATAATAGACTATTATGAAAGAATTTATAAAGCATGTATTTCAGAGAAAAAAGAAAAATGACACTTGAAGGAAATTTTGAGTTGCAAGAATGAATGGTGACCAACAAGATTGGTTATATAGAGAAAATTTTTTAATGTTGATAGTATAAAACAATATCTAATATTAAGGTTGAAAACCATAATGTATTGCTGTTCTTTTTGCCACATTAATAAAGAAGAAAAATAACATAACTGTCTCAACAGACTTTTTTTTAAAGCACTTGACAATATGTACTATCCAGTTGTGATTCACCTAGAAAGGCACTTTCCAGTGATAAATAATGTGTACTAGAAATTTACCATCAATATCATACTTTCTAGTGAGTCACTGGAAGAATTACCTTTAAATTCAGGAAATGGATACTGTTACCACTGCATCTATTCAATGTTGTATTGGTGATGCCAGTTCGAGAGAGAGTAAGGAGTGAGGGAGCAGGAGGAGGAGGATGAAAGGGGGGAAAGAAAATAATTATTAGCAGAGAATGTGATTATCTTCATAAAAACTATTGTGTGTGTGTATATATATGCATGTATGTATATGTACATGCACATATATATATATATACATGTACACATGCATATGAAACTTTAATAGAAGCACTAATAACATTTAGAAAATGATTGTATAAGACATGTTAAAGAATTTACAAATTTAAAAATAGCATTTAGAAGAGCAACAGAAATGGTCTATTTATAAATCAAACAAAAGATGCACAAAAGGTTTATGGGGAAATTTTTTAAATGTTATTAAAAGACATCAAAGAAGATCTAAACCCATAGTTTGCAATGGATACAGTGCCATCCCCTGAGACACTTAGGACTTTTGTGTGGGGGTTCTTGAGCGACACAATGATAATGGTCACTGCCAGATTTGAGGTTCAGAGTTAGAAGAAGATATTTATTTTATAATAAGACTATTTCTTCTGCATTCTTTTAGCAGAGTATCAAGAAATAATGTCTAAAGTCTATAAACCACAGGAGTTCTGTATATGCTATTTATCAATATATAATTTTATAGTTGAAAATATAAACAAAATGGAAAGATAAAATATGTATATAATCATTATATATATTATATATAATCAGACAAAAACATAGAAAATGTGTGTCATTTAGGAATGAATCTATCTCTCTTTGAACAACAGAAAACTGAATAGAAAGCTTAAACCAGAAAAAGGTTTCTATTGCTCTTGCAACAAGACATGGGGCATCAGCCATTCTAGGGCTGGTGTAGGCACTCGAGAGCCTTACAAGGAAACTTTTTCTATTTCCCTGTTCCATCGTCTTTAGTGAAGGTTTTAATTCTATAATCACAAGATACTTGCAGAGGGTGGTGGGGGGCGAGGAAGTGATAAAGGGTATAAGGGGGACACATGGTGATAGATAAAATACAATAAAAAGACGCTAATTCGCCTTCTAATTATTGTTGCCACATTCTAAGAATTCAAAAAGAAATTATAAAAGCCTTCTCTTTCCCTAGGTTTTATTTTTATTCAAAGTTCTTACCAAAGTTTTCATAGTCACTAAAGAGTAGATTTAAAATATTACATTTTCTAACATTTATAGGATAGAAAAGTAAAAGGGAATGCCTTTAGAATTGGCATTAGATGATTCAGATAAAACATTCAGATAGATACCAAAGATGCATTAAAAACTAAAAATCAAATACCATAACAAAAAAATGAAAGAATTTTGTTTCAGCTCTAACATGCAAAGAGCTCAGAAGTTGTCACTTTTATCCATACAATAGGAAAATGGTGTACAAACTAGAAATCAATTACTTTTCTTGGATCCATCAGGAAACAGAAATTACAGGTAAATTGGCAGCCTGAAGCCTAGGGAGACAGGCAAATCTACAAGGCACAGCCGAAGTCTGCTTGCCTGAAGAAAAAGCTTAATCTGCTGGGGTTTTATCAGAGCCTAACTGACCTGGGTGGCTGGCTGAGAAATACCCAGCTGAAGCCAGCTCTCGCCATTCGGTCTCACCTAAGAGAGGAGAAAAAAACTGAGAAGCGCTTGTGCAATTCATAGCCCAGAAACAGACTCACTAAAAATCCGAGTCAAATCATAGGACTATAGCGTGCTTCCCCTCCGACATCTCATCACCACATTACTATACACCTACCCACAGTAGTTCATTTTACCTGAAATATTATGTCTGGCTATCAATACAAATTTATGAGGCAAAAAAAAGCAAACAAAAAAAATTAAAGAGATAGAATAAACATCAGAACCAGACCTGGCAGGGATATTGGAATTATCAGATCAGCAACTTAAAACTACTATAATTATTATGCTAAGCGCTCTAGTGGGTAAATAGACAATATGCAAGAACACATGGACAAGGTAAGCAGAGAGTTGGAAATCCTAAGAAACAATAAAAAGTAAATACTAGAGATAAGTAGCATTGTGATAATAAAAATGCCATTGATGGGCTTATGAGTAGTTGGGGCACTGCTGAGAAAGGAATCAGTAACCTAGAGGTTATGTTACTAAGATCTTCAAAGACTGAAAAGCAGAGAGAAAAAAAAAGACAAAGAAAAAAAAAAAAGAACAGAACACCCAAGGACTGCGGGGCAAATACAAATGGTGTAACATACATGCAATGGGAATACCAAGACAAGAGAAAGCAATGGAAGAAATATTTGAAAGAATGATGACTGAAAAATGTTTTCAAACTAGTATCAGACACCAAACCACAGAAGCAGAAAGCTTAGTGAGCACCAACCAGGATGTGTGCCAAGAAAAGTAGACCCAGACATATCATTTTCAAACTACAGAGTTTCAAAGCTAATGAAAAAATCCTGAAGAAAGTTAAAGGGGGAAGAATAAAATCACACCTTAACTACAGAATAACAAAAGAGTTAAAATACAATTGAATTTTCCACAGAAACAACACATGCCGAAAAGGAAAAGGAGGGAAATATTTAATGTGTTGAGAGAAGAAAACTACCGACCTGAAATTCTGTAGCCAGTAATATTATTTAATCTTCAAATGTAAAGGAGAAATAAAGACTTTCTCAGCAAACGAACATTGAAGGATTTGTTGCTAGTAGACCTGTCTGGCAGGAAATGTTAAAAGAAGTTCTTTAGAGAGAAGAAAAATAATAAAGGTCAGACACTTAGATCTACACAGAGTAAGGAAGAGAATCAAAGAAGGAAGCAGTGAAGTTAAAAATAAAAACTTTTATTATTCTTTTTTAAATTTTATTGAGATAAAGTCAATACATAACACACTATAAGTTTAAAATCTAAGCATAATAATTTGATTTACATATATTGTGAAATGTGTAAGTTTAGTTAATATTCATCATCTCATACAGATACATTTCTTATTCTTAATTGATCTAACAGATAACATTATTTTTAATATTTATATATTTGTTATATATTTAATATAACAAAATAATGTTACCAGCAATGTATTTGATAATGTACATTATGTACATAGCATCCATATATTCATATATAAAATAAGTGTGTCCAGATTAAAAAGGGAGAAAAAAACCTAACTTAAAAAAACTAAAATATTTTATTTGTAGACAAAAATGTCAATGTGTAAAAAGCCTGTTGAAATCTACAAATGCTGCTACAGCAAATATGTAAGTTTAATAAGGTTACCGTGCAGAAAAATCATTTCTAAAAAGCAACTTTATTTTTATACACTGTAAACAAAAAATTGAGAAACTTAAATTTAGCATTGACTACATTGTCAAAAATGTAAAATACTTGGGTTTAAATCTAAATTACAAAATGTTGCTGAGCAAAATTAAAGAACAAATAGAAAAAAGACATGTTTGTTTATTGAGAAAAGTTAATTTTGTTGCAAAATCAATTTCCCATATATCAATGTACAGATTAAACACAATCCAAATAGAAGCCTCAGCAGGATTTTTGTAGCGACAACATAAATCTAAAATTTAATAGAAATGCCAAAGATTTGAGTAGCCAAAACAAGTTTCAAAAACAATACATTTAGAGTGCCAAAACTACCTGAATTCAAGACTTACAAATCTACAGTTCTCAAGATAGCATGGTATTGCTGAAGAGGTAGACATAGATTGAATAAGCAAAATAGAGTCTGGAAATAGACCCAGAATTCATGGCAAAATGATTGTTGTCCAAGGCACAAAGGTAATTATTTGGAGAGAGTATAGTCTTTTTAACAAATAGTGCTGGAAAAATTGGATATTTTATGCAAAAACATGAGTGTAGATCCATATTTAGCACAGCGTACAAAAATCAACTATATTTAATCATAGAATTAAATGAAAAACCTAAAGCTAGGATACAGTTAGAACATAGGAGAACACCTTTATGATATGGGATTAAGAAGAAATTTCTTAGATTCAATGGTAAAAGAACAAAATAAAAAATATTAATAAATCGGTGTTAATCAAAATTAAGAACATATGTGAATGAAAATACAAGCCCAATATCTCTTGGGGAAATAATTGCAAAACATCTCTCTAATACAGGACTTTTACTTAGAATACACAAAGAACGGTTAGAATTCCAGAGTAAGAATGGAAATAATCGAGTAAAAGTATGGGCAACTGATTTGAACACATAGTTCACCAAAGAATATGTATGAAGGAGAAAT